>NC_088991.1:13146480-13795015 GCF_963932015.1 Anas acuta | reverse complement strand
AACCTCTGACCTAAAACTAACAGTCCCCACTAAACCATATCCCTAAGCTCTACATCTAAACGTCTTTTGAAGACTTCCAGGGATGGTGACTCCACCACCTCCCTGGGCAGCCCGTTCCAATGCCTCACAACCCTTTCAGTAAAGAAATTCTTCCTAACATCTAACCTAAAACTCCCCTGGCGTAACTTTAGCCCATTCCCCCTCGTCCTGTCACCAGGCACATGGGAGAACAGGCCAACCCCCACCTCGCTACAGCCTCCTTTAATGTACTTATACAGAGCAATAAGGTCACCCCTGAGCCTCCTCTTCTCTAGGCTGAACAAGCCCAGCTCCTTCAGCCGCTCCTCGTAGGACTTGCTCTCCAGGCCCCTCACCAGCTTCGTCGCCCTTCTTTGGACCCGCTCAAGCACCTCGATGTCCTTCTTGTAGCGAGGGGCCCAAAACTGAACACAGTACTCGAGGTGCGGCCTCACCAGAGCCGAGTACAGGGGGACGATCACCTCCCTAGCCCTGCTGGTCACAGTGTTTCTGAACTGTGCATGACTCTTCTTCAGGCACTGTGCATGACTCTTCTTCAGGAGGTACACGATTGAACTGACATTAATATTAATCCTGTTCTTCTAAAGTACACTTAGAAAAGTGACTTTTGACACTTTATAGTAATTAGAGAGAATGTGGTAAAAGACTCTTAAGGTAGGAAGGAGAAGGAAACCTGGAAGGATGCATAATCCTCCCAGAGCAAAGATGTAAATTGCTGAACTTGCTCAACTGCCTTCTATTAAGGAAGAAAATCTGTAGCAATGGGGAGGACAGAGCAAGAGCTGAGGTGTGCATGGAGCATTCAGCCCCATCTGGGCTGTCTGTCACTTGGTTTGGCGATGGTTTCCTAACCCCATTTTTGGTCAGTGCTGAGCCTAATGGGAGCTGCTCTGATATGCCTGGAGCATGCTACAATTTAGATGGCAATGACTGTGAAATGAAAGGTTCTTGCTGCTATCTGGCCCTAGATAGTTGTGTCTTGGTGTTTTAATGGTGCTGTTGCTTACTGTCTGGCTTTATAATAGCATCATCAAATTAAATGTGTTTTTGCACGATGAAGGCTATTTGCTCTGATAAGTGCTTGCTGCCCTGTTTGTGTTTGCAGGACCACAGTTTACTACTGAAAGTTGATTGAGAATGTGACTTTTTGTTGCTGCTCTGACAGCTCACCTGCTTCATCTTCTCTTGGTGTCTGAACCAAAAGGATGATTATTTTTTTTTTCCCTAGATGTTATTTATGCCCTATTAGGCAGCAACTCTTCCTGAAATGTAAACTAATCTTTCTTCCTACCTCCAGGAGTGACAGCTTTGGGAAGGCTTTTGGGAATGTCAAAAACTAAGGTTTAACACTGCTGACCAGTGCCTTGAGGCACAGCTTGAGATGCAAGAGCAAGCAAAGGTCCTCTTGAAGGTTCAGTGCTGGTGGCTGGACAGAGGAGCTGCCCATATGGCCGTGCAGTTGCACATCTGCCTGTTTCAGGGCTCAGCGTGTGCCTCAGGGTCTGTCCCTCTGCAACGGGACTGGGAAAAGTGAAGCGGTGAGCCTTGGGCTTTGCCTTTTGCAGTGGAGGAAGGATTGGATAGGGAAACTGGTGAGAGGACTCAGCTGCATATACCTTAAAAGTCTGTACTAAAAAAAGCAAAGCAAATCATTATTCTTGTGGCTCCCTATTGTTACTAGTAGTGCTGTACATGCAAAAGGATGGAGATCAAAGGGAAATAATACAGTTACTTGTCTTCAGCTGGCTGGTTAAAGTCTCTGCAAATTGCAAGCACAGTCTGTATGTTGGGCTACACGTATTGCTCTATTCATTGTAATCAGCTTCAAACCCTGGTCCCTTTTTCCATCTACCACACCATCTTTTCTGGCTGCCTGCAGCTCCTTGCCAACGCACTACCGGGCACATGGGAGGCAGCAGGGCAATGCTCTGTATTGCTCGGCTCAGCACCAGCACACCTGGGGATGGAGAACATGGGAGCTAAAGCAAGCATCGTGTTGGCATGTGTGTGTAGCGAGCTCTCGGGAGCTATTGCTCAGCAATCCTGGCTCTCCCTTATCAGTCCTCTCCTTTGGCTGAGCTGCTTGCTCAGGACAAATTCCAGAAATGTCATCAGCTTGCCCAAACAGTAATTGCAGTGATACCAATGCATGGAGTAGGTTTCCTCTATGCTTGCAACAATTCTACCTCCTCATGCAAGTTTTTTACACTTGTTTGTGTCTCTAGGATCAGATCTGCAAGTATGTATCCCAAAGGGCTCCACGTGCTGCTCGAGGAAGATGGAAGAGAAGTACCAGGCAGCAGCCCGTCTGAACATGGAGCAGCTCCTGCAGTCTGCCAGCATGGAGCTGAAATTCCTTGTCATCCAGAATGCTGCCGTCTTCCAAGGTGAGTGCTTGGGGGTGGTCCAGACGTGCAGAAGGAGAAGGCAGTTCTGCTCCTCTTCCTGAGCACTTGGCAATCAGAAGCCCACGTGGCTGAAAGTCTTCCCTTCATTTTTATTTTTTGTATATATATTATGTATACTTATAAGTTAAAAAAAATAAATCTCTTCCTCATCTTCAGGAATGATTTGCCTTTCTCATCTTATAAGGAAACAGATTTATATTTTGGTTCTGTGCTGCCTGAGGTTTGTTCCAGTGCCCTTCTTGCCTGTGCCTGCTTGGATCCCCAGGCATGTGGCTGAGCACTAGCCCAGAGCCAAAGCTACTGCCTGTGAAAGCCTTTGCTCTTGGTTGCAGTCCATTGACTTATTGGGAGCACGTCCTATGCTCCTCTTCCACCTTCCCCAAGGTTTGTGCATACTGCCTGTTTCCTCTGTCCTGTATCCTGAGCCACATCCTCCAGGCAGAGGTAAAACCGCTCACAGTGTGGTTTTGAAGTGCTTTCACCACGAGAGAGATGTTTGGGTTCTCTCTCTGCTAGGGGCTGCTCCAGGGGGGCAGTGGCAGCGCTGCTGGAGGACTGTCCCGTGTAGGTATACCCACCCCCTTCCCCTCTGAAAAGACAAAGCTGTGGTGTGGGCATTGCTGCACATGAAAGAGCTTGCCTTTATCAATAAATAATACACCTGTTTTGGTGTATGGCAGCTCTACAGAGCTTGTCCTAAACATTCCTGTAGTTGAAACAGCAAGTGTAAAACTGAAGACCAAGCCACTTCGTATGCAAACTTAAAAATAAATGGAAACACACTTCTAGAAGAATTAAACAATCTGCGCAAGTACCATCTTGCAGGATTCTGGCAGTTGCAGATTCTACCATGTTGCAGTAATGTCATCTGGTTCTAACCCCACTGTAATGCCTGGTAAGCATCTAAACTGTGTATTTCTTAATTGGTCTCTGCCACAAAAAAAAAAAAAAAGGTTATTCCATGTGAAGGGGAAGAGATTGCCATGTTCACAAGTGTGGTTTGTTGTGTTTGACATGGGCTGTTTAAGCACTTGGTAACCTCATGCCATGTTGTATAGTAGCACCTCTCTTCTCCTAACAGTAAGGTGATGTATTGTCTTTTTAGCAAAACTGACCTTTAACAAGTATTTTCTATTCTGGATACATGCCAGTTTGTATTACTTAAATCTGTAATCATTTTTGTGGCCTTTACTCAAGCAAAACTTATTCCACCCATGGTTAATGTGCAGTAAAATGATTGCTTGTTTGTTGAGTGCCCTCCTATTGGGATTCTGTCACTCTATATTAATAGCATTTTTACTTATATTTAAAAAAAGACACAAGCAATCAAGTGTTTTTTTCCTTCATGCTGATGTTTTTGTAGGATAATCTGACTTAATTTTATTCATACCTCACCAACAGCAAGACCCAGAGGCTGCTAAGTCTGTGGCATCATGGCAAAGCTCTGTTCTGGTCCATGCCTGACTGGTGCAGTCTGTTGTGTTGTGTTTCTTTCAACATAAGATCAAATAAATTGCTGAGGAGGTAACAGCATTTTTTTTTTTTTCAGTTCTTCTTAACATAATGACTATTAAATTTCAATTCTGCTAAACAGGATGGGGTAAAACTAATGAGAGGTTGGTTTCCTAGACACTGGAAATGTAGACTAGTTTCAGAAATAGGGGGTAAGTTGTCTAGAATAGAAAGCCTCTACCCCCTCCTCTACCACTTGACATACATTGCAACTTTTGAGGCTTTTTTTGTGTGTAAGAATGATACTCTGTTATATAGGTTGTGCTGTTCCTCTGAACTTTCTGCTTCTTTTTAAAAGAGCTGAATTCCTTGCTTTGGTTTTTATTATTATTTACTGTGATTCCTGGCCATGAAAGTCCTGTCCCTGTGCAGGGGCTTTGAAGCTGATGTTAATCTGAAAAGCCTTGTTTTGCTGAATTGCCATTCTTTTTGCTGGGGTTGGGGAAAAGCATTTAGTTGAAGAATTTCTGACCGCTTCTGCTAATAAGAAGATCATGACTAATAAAAATACATTTTGTAATTCCACTGTAGAAGAAGAATTTTTAATTGTAACCCTTGTGCTCACTTCAATTACATCGTATCAAATGTTTGGGATTTGGAAAGGGACTATTCATTAGGCTCTTACAATTGAGTACTTTCGTCTTCTAAATGTAGAGGCTTGAAGTCTGTAGAATGCTTTCTTTTTTTTATAGGTGAATCTTTTGCTGCTTGTTTGTACTTTGACAGCTGTGCCAGAGGCTGTTTCAGCTTTAGAAATATTCTGGACCCAACGTATGGCAGTCAGATTTCATGTTTCGTGGCACTGCTCATGGCATGGGATGGGTCTTAGGACATTGCTAAGGGACCTGGCAATGCGGTAGGACATGACAGACTTCTGCCCATGTGCTCTTTGCTTTCTCCCCCTTTACCAAGGTGGGTGTCAAGAACACCTGGTTGCAGGCTAGAAAACTTCCTTTTGTACTTGCCCAGCAGGGGTTGCATGCTGTCTTGGACTGTGCAGGGCTGTTTTCAGCAATGGGGGGATGCTGGAGCACTCAGGAAAGAGGCATTTGTGAGCCCCTGGGGCCCTTAAACATCCCTTGTGTGTCTTGCTCCCAGGTGGTGGCTCTGCTTGACATTTGGGACAGACCTGTGCATATCCTGTGACTTCAGGATTGGGGATGCATCCCAAAGAATGGGATAGCTCCAAGCCGTGCCACCTCTCCTGGCTGTGCTGTGGTGGGGAGAAAGCTCTTGGCGTGTCTTGTGGAGCGTTGGACCCCAGTGTCTGTGGGGGATCATCCTGCGCTGAGGATGGGTAATTGCACCGCTATCTAGAGCTGAGTAATATGTTGGTATGGAAACCTATCCCAGCCACTCATATTAAAAACACAAACGTAAAACCCTTCAGAGTTCATTTTAATATTTTTAGCCTGGTATCTAAAGGGACTGCTAGTCTGACAAACAAAATCTCACCCAGATGTTATTATTTTGCACTAAATTTAATTTCTTCCTGCTGGAGCTAGAGCTGCATCTCTGTTGATAAAGATCAAGGGAAATTGTCTGGCATTTACTGAAAATCTCATCCAGGCCTATCTGTTACAATGTTCACTTAGCAAAGTTTATTAGATTATTAGTTTTAGACCCTTGGGCTTCCTCTTTATTGCAGTTAAGAAGGAAAAAATCCCAACAAAAAACCTTTCCTTCACTAAATTTAAATGGTACAATTAGCGCCTGGTCTTATCTTACAGGCATTTTTTAAAATTATGAAGATGATTTACGTAGTGATTTAATCCTTTGGAAACTTGCTGAGTTTGACAGTGTTAAAATTGATTGTAGCTGCCTTGACTGCAGTTAAATCTTACTCTAGGATTTCTCTGTGGGCAGGTTTTTTTCTTGCTTTCATGCAGTGTAACCATGCTGCTCTTTGCATGTGTGCATGCTTCCCGGCTCAGGGTCTCAGCTGATGGCAGCTGCAGCTGAGCTGTATCGGCTCAGAACTTGCTCTTGTCACTGTCTGAAAATGACATTTAGTGTTGCTCCGGGGTTCTCATCCTGACGAATTAGGGAGTCAATGCTACAAACTTGCTGTGGCAAACAGCAAGAGCCGTGCCACAATATTCTTTTCTCCCACATCCTCTGACTTTAGATCTTGGCTTTTCGGTGAGGAGGGATTTATGGCTCTGCCACCATTTTATGATTAAAATGACAAAAAAGCCCTAAATACTACTGACTTCCAAAGTTTGGGAATTTTCTTTTGAGTGGTTGCTTGAATTCTCATCCTGCTTATTGATACTATTGCACTATAGTTAACAGAAAATTAAAGCTCTATCAGCTGCTCAAATGCAGCTTTCATAACATACTCCTCCTAGCTCTGTGTCCAAGGGAAAAAGTACTCTTTAAAAAGGTAAAGAATGCAGCACTATTAAGCACAGAAGGACTCCCTAGGGAAGAGGAGCATCTGCACCCATTGCTTTGTGTAGGACTTGCTGGTAATCTTCCCCACCCAGTAAGCGTGACACACAGCAGTTAGCGCTCCTATTTCTAGGGACTGCTTCTGTGGGAGTAATGCGGTGTGCTCATGGGGAACGTTGCTTTCATTATTTTAAATGATTGCTTAAATAAGCTACCAGCAGGATCTCATGTTGTCCTTCTGCAGCCTCTTCTGTTGGTACTAGTCAAATACTGGAGGGGCCTGTCTGCATGGTGCAGACTCTGGGTTGTCAGAGCGTGTTGGTGCCTGCTCTGCCATCTCCTTACAGTGATCGTGAGGTTGCTGGAGCCAGCAGGGTAGCAGTGGTGTAAATCCTGGCATTCCCCAAATGCCTGTTTCTGACTCTGAATCTAGCCTCCCTGCTGCTTATGTGGGTGCAGGGCTTGCTTCCACCTCCTTCTGAAATAGCTCCTGTGGGGCAGCACGTGGCAGCTCCCAGCTCTGGGCTGTGGGGCTGCTGAGCTGCTGGGGCAGTGTGTGGGCTGCAGGGGAACCTGGGGTCGTGGGGGTGTAATTACCTGGCCTGGAAATTGGCCAGTATATTGCGGTTGAATCCCCCTTGACGAAAGCTTGCAGTATTAAGACTTGCTCTGTTCCCTATCAAGGTATGTAACCCTCTGAAAATGGGAACTAGAACCCAAACAGAGCTCTGTTGGATACACAAGGAGAGCTTGCAGGGGCTACGGAGACTTGAGGGGCTTTTGGGATGCCTGTTTCAGAGTAGTTTCTGGGAAGGCTGCTCAAATCACTACGGGTAAACCTTCTTGTGTTTGTATGGTATTCTCTTATTTATAGGAGAATCCTTTTTTTTTTTTTTTCTTCTTTTTTCTCCTTCCTCTGGAGCTGAGCCCTTAGTGGTTCTGGCAGAGGAGCTGGTGTGAGGAGGACTTCGATTCATCTCCCCTCTTGTGCTGCAGGAGGATAAAGGCAGAGCTGTAATTCTTAGTGCTACCAGGCAGCTCTGAAGGCTGTAAATCCTCCATTAGGCATAAATGCAGCCATTTTGGTTATTTATAGTTATTTACACTATCCATTCATATCTGTCAGGAATGAAGGCAATTCTGACATTGCAAGCTTCTATCAGGTTATCTTTAATCAGTTTAGAGGCACCTAAACCACAAATATATCAAATAGCCAATCCTAATGTCGGAGTTCTCTAAAGTATGACTGAATTATTTATTTTGTTATGATGAAAATGTCTGGGCTTTATTGGGTTTTCTTTGAAGAACTTGATTCTGCTTGAAGTCTGGAAGATAAAAGATCAGCGATTGTCTCTCCAAGTTTCTTATTCCGAATCCTTCAAGGCTTTTCATTTTTCACAAGCTGCTGTTACTACTTTAGAGTCAAGGTGAGGGAGCTGAGATTTCTTTTCTTCTTTTAAAGAGGTTTAAGTATATAACAACTTTTATCTTTACTAATTATGCCTTGTACTTGTAAATCCAGGATGCGTGCAGCATCAATTAGGTGAGAAGAGACCAGCTATGTGGTGGGAGCTATTGCACGTTAATCGCCTAGAAAGGTCCACTGGTACCACTGCTGCTGAGCAGAGCTTTTGTCTTATTTGGAATAGTTTAATAAAAGTAAAAAAAGATTCTTAGTCAAATGTGATGTTAGGGGGTGGTCAGCTCAATAGCTGCAGGTGTGTTGTGAAAAGTGCATGCGAAAATGCTAACTTTTGCTTGTGGGTCTGTAAAATAATAAGCTGACATTTTAGAATGGACTTGAATCAATGCATCTTTGTGAGGGAATATTAAAACTATAATTGGACTTTGAGTCAATAAGCATTACAAACAGATCTCTGTACCACATAATTCCTGTTCCTATTCAGTCCTCTGCAAACTGAGGTCTTGATGCATCCTGCTTTACATCGCTACTGTAACATTTCCGTGCTTTGAAAAATCTCTTGATTTGTTGTGCAGTGTTTAAAAAAAATAATTCAACATTCATTTAAAATAGGAATAGTCTCACTGGGTCAGTTCAGGACAATATTGTGCCATTGGCAGCGGTTCCTGCCAGATGCTTTGGAAGCCCAAAGTTTGTAGTGGAAAACTACGGTGATGTGTTTCCCTGGCTGATAACAGTGTTCTGAACTGGTGATTACAGGTAGGTGGAAAGAGGAAAGAGCTGTCTGCATAATGAGATCTCCAGTTGTCAGTATTGGTCTATGGAGGTAATGTTTCCTTTCAAATAACCAGAACTTATTGTTCATAAATCACAGTTAATCTGTTTATTACACTAGCATACGAAGCTAGAAGTCTGAAGTGTGCTATAATGCTTAGCTTTAGGAGCAAAGCAGTAATAGTAACAGCAGTTTCAAATGATTTGAAATTAGGGGATCAGCAAAATGCAGAAGTTTGTGGAGGCTCTGGGCATTAAAAATGACTGCTGAGGATTGATGAGTTTCTTTAACAAATTGTAAAATCCATCATCCAGGAGTTAGGGCATGAAACTGCCCTCCTGAGCCGCATAAACCACGGGTTTGGAAGTATTGCATGACAGCACACAGTACCGGGAAGGGAGATTTTGAGAGATGCTTGTTTTTTCTTTTTTTTTTTTCTTTCTCCTCTTGCTATCTGGAGCTAAATGCCACCACAGCATTGGTGCACAGCTTGCCAGCTCTGGGTGTGCTGGGTGGGGGTTGCTCCCATGAGGAGCTCATTTGTGTGGAGCCTAAGATGTGACTGGAAGGGTGCAGCCTGTGGAGGACCTGGGCAGTTGCATGTGGTATGAGATAGCTTTCCCATGCCCTGCCTCTCTTTAATTCCCCTGCAATCAAATACTGCTGACACTCTTCTTCTTTTCAGTGAAATGAGGCTTGGAGGTTAACGGGGGCTTTTCATATAATTGCCTACGTGCTGCTTTAGCAGTTCTTGGCACTTGGTGTCTGGGCTTGGGGGTCCCCAATATAGGGTTTGTGTGGGAATTCCTGGATGCCTGTGGGCCTTTATTCTGTTACTGGAGAACTGTCCTCTGCCAGCTCTGCTGCTGCTTTTCTGCTGTGTAAGGGGATGGTGTTCATCTTCTGACGGAGGGGAGGCATTGCCCACCTTGGGGCTGCTCCTTGGCTGGGCTGATCCTCTTGTCTGTGGTGCTCTGGTTCCGTAGGAGATATGGCCCTCTTGCAAAGCGTACAACTGTAGGGAATTTGTGATGATTTAGGGAAGTAAAAAAAATACAAACCTGTGCTTTGGGGTTGATGCTCTGCTCTTATGACAAACTGCAGTGTGTCAGGAAACCTGTCCTTGGGGAGGGGACCCTTACTGAGGCATAAGGAGGCATCTGGCTGGGATCTTTGCGGGAGAGGCCTTGGCTGCCAGGTGCCTGAAGTGTCCCCTGCAACTCTGCATCTGTATTCCTTCCCTCATGTGCTTCTGCATTGTGCAATGCTATAGTGCTACCCTGTCTCATCTGCTTCTGGACCCCTGCTGCAAAACGCGATCCTCTGTCTGTGCCACCTTGCAGGAGCATGAGTTGTGAGATAACCAGAGAGGGCTCACAAGTTCCTTTGAGCCTTCTGCTTCTACAAGGTGGGCTGTCTTCTCTAATTACATTTTGAGCTAGGAGTTCTCCTGACAGTTCAAGTACTAGCATTCTCAAAATGCTTCCTAATGATATGAAGTAGTCAAATTACATCTTCAAGTGCGGTGTTACCCTTGAACGTGGTATTTGTAGAGCTGCTCAGTGCCATTGTCATCTATTCCCCTTTGTAATTCCAGTACAGAAACAGGCATACTGGTATCTTCCGTGTCTTGGCCTGAAGGCATAAATCGAGGCGTTCTTGCTGCACAAAGCATTTAAAATGCAAACAAGCTGGCTTGGAAACTCTGGGGAGAGAAGTGGGGAAGAAGCCTGCACCCAGCAATAAAGGCAGGGGACTGTCTCTGTAAAGAGAACGTTTTGCTAGATTGTCATCTACTTTACTTTTAACGGAGCAATAAGATATAACGATAAAACGGCCAATGGCGCATTTCATCTGAGGGAAATGAACTCTTGCTGAGCCAATTAAACTGTCAATACACTGCGGTTTCACGTTCCCTCTAGCGAAGTGGGTCACCTCAGGTGTGTTACTCACTTTGACTTTACCACTGATGTGAAATCAATTTCAGCGATTTATAATCTTTCATTTTACTATGAAAGTATATTAATCTGTTTTTTTTCTTTTTTTAAAAAAAGAAGAAAACCAGCAGACTGTTCAAATAGGGCAGATGAGAGCTTTCTACATGCGTGTATGTAGTCAGCAGTGCCCCCTGGATTATCTGCACTGTAGAAGTCTGTAATTTTTGGGTGCACTGGAGGTACAGACAATCCAGTTTTCAAGCTCTGGACTTTATCTTCAGAAGTTCCGAAATCACAGGGGTGTTTTAGTCTAATGTTGCCCTACTCAACTCTAATAGCTTGAAATTGGCTTTTTTTCTTCAGTACAGAAGAGGCACACCTTTCTGTACTCATCCCAATATCAAAAGCAGCAAAAAAAGTGAGTGTGACAGACTCATAGTAAATTCTGCTCATTAGAAAATGAAGCAGACACATCTAGCATGAACAGCAGAGGTATCCCTGGATTTGCATCCAGTTCAGACCAGTGTGTCTGGGGCAGATATTACCTAGAAACCCCCTTCCTTCCTGTTACACTCGGAGTGGAGGTATCTGTCCTGTGTGGTGCAGCACCATTGCCCTGGGTGACCTTGCTGCTCACTGCATGGATGTTGTTTCTTCCTGAGGTAGGTTTTATTTTGGCAGCTTCCTGGATCTTCTGTTGTTTTATGGAGTGTTGGTGGATACTTGGTGTGCCTCAGAGAGGTGTTGTCCCAGTGGTGGTCCTTTCCCAGCTCCACCAAGCAGGGTGAGCTGAGAGCTCATTTTCTCTCTGGAGTGGAAGCTTTACAGATTCATACAGCAAAGGTTGTCTACTTACGTGGCATTTGAGAGATACAAGCATGAGCAGTATGATTGACTGGCAAGTGTGGCGAACTGAGCTGTGTTTAAAACATCTTGTTTTTGTCTTAAAATGAAATTTCAGCTTCAGATCTGTGGGTGTCGGAGGATGACCATATTGTTCTGTGCACTGAGTTGCATGGTGGAAATCTCTGTGCGCAACAGGAGGGGGCCTGTGTCTCATCTCCCTCTAAAAATACTGCATCTTGGAGTTGCTGGAAGAGTAAGAGTCTCCAGCCTCATTTTTTCATTATCCATATATTATTATTATTTTTTTTAACTATGTAGAAGATTTGGGGGAGATTCCCACACAAATCAGCTGTCACCTCAAGGAAGCCTGGTTGTATCAACACGCCTGGGAATATTCTGGCTGGGAGAAAGCCCTGGGGTGTATGCATAGAAAAAGACTTGCCTAACAGGGCTGAAATTCTTAATTTCTAGGTTTCTAAAGTAATAGTTACTGTCAGGGTCTGTTGTGTTCTTTGTGGTAGGGTGTTTTTTTCTTAAAGCCAATAAGAAGATGAAACCCTTTTAGCTTTCTGATAAGCATAGGCCTAACATATATATTTTTTTTTCCTCACAAAGGGAAAATACTTCTGCTCACCATCTTGATGCAAAAGTCTTAATGACACTGCAGCTGATAGCAGCTTCTGTGCTACCTATGTGCTGATGTCATTGTATGGACTGAAGGCTAGAGTAACAATCAATTCCAGTTGCTCCACTATGAATTAGGGAGCTGGTTGCAGCATGCCCTATGTGTTTTCAGCTGTTTTGCACTGTAGATAGATCGGTTCAAAACTACAACAGGAATCAGTGAACAGTATGGTGAAATGACTTTTTCCTTCCCTTCCCTTTTTTGTCCTTACTCTTCCCTGCACAGCTATAGTGCCTGGAATTGATGTTGGCAGGATGGCAGTGTCTTGGCATGCTCAAATCTTATGCTAAAAAGGCACAAGAAAATACTTGAGGGTATAGTTATGCAGTGATCTAAATAACTTTTTGTTCTGGATCTAGCAATGGTTAGACTGAATCTGTAGCTGCTGCAGTTCACACACCAGCTTGCATTCTGTGCATGTTTTTGGTGTGATGCTGGTTTGGGCATATTTTCCCCATGTAACAATGGTGGGTGAGCATTGTGCTGTGAGCTGGACAGCTGGGCTTGTGTGTGGCAGTTGGTGCTGCACAGAGCATGAGTGACAACTGCCATGTGAAAGCAAATGCATTCCCATGAAGATGCACCTGTGAATCAATGCATCTTTTCTGACAGGTGAAATGTAGGAAGCACTGCACATTTAACATTAAAAACAACAACAACAAACGGGGAAAAAAAGATCCAAATTCGTGCCTGGGGGGAAAAAATCACAAGTCTGGTTAGAAAGTGAAGATTAAAAAAACAAACCTCATCTCAGAGGGAAAACAAACAGCAGTGTGGATCAATTGTAAATGAATTCTGTTGCTGATTAGCTCTTCCCAAATTTGTTATCTTTAAGTCAGAAAATCTATGATTGAATGTCATAAAAAAGCAATTTTAAAAGCAGTAGAGAACAGTAAGGCTCCATCTAGGATTACAATTCATGGCTTTGGAATTCACTTTTTTTGAAGGAATTGGTGACTAATAGATTGTAGTAATATAGCATATTTGTATTGGTCAAATTCCTATTATGATTGCAATGAAAAATGTTCTTTTTTTTTAGGGAGAGGAAATCAAATAGACCCAGTAATCCATGTGAGGAGATTAGTTTTCACATTCTTTCCTTTCCTTTTAGTTTAAGCCAATCAGGTCAACGCATTCTCGTGAATCTATCTCATAAAAAAGTAAAATCAAATTGCTACTGAATTTCTGAGGAATTATAGAAATGATATGCATCCTTTTACTGCCTTTTAATTATAAGATTATTTCAGTCTGCCTCAGTCTCCTGTGATGGTGGTCTATCAACTGTTCTTAAATATTGCCTAATAAATTACAAATACTACTACAAATAGAAGAAAACACTATGCCAGCGCAGATCATGGCAGGGTAAGAATTACCATTTCTACCATCAGATTCTTCACTGGCTAATTTAGGTGCTCAGCTTCCCTCTGGATGAGGCTTTTAAGATTATTTATGCCGTTGTTTGTCAAGGGAGTGCTCGGTCTCTGATGTCCGGCTGCACAGCTGGGATTGACCTTCTTATGAAACCTTTGGGAATTATTATGTACTTAGTGAGAAGTAGATGGAGGTCTTTGAAATGGCCTGAGCAGGATTTTTATTTGTGTTCTAATGCATTGCTTCCCTCATCTCCATGGAAGAGGGGCTAGGACATACAGCTTGTGAACACTCCTGCAGTTGAGCATCTTCTTATGTAGAAAATACTATTTTTAAAGAAAAAAAAAGTATTAAAAAAAATAAACAAGTGACCAGGAAAATACTGAGTCTCTTTCATGATACCTTTAATAACTGTTTGTTGTAAGGAGGAGTTGGCTCCCAGTATTAGTGCATCAGTAAGAAGTGTTGAAGATGTGTGTTATCTCTTTTTTCCTCTCAGAGGTCAGCAAGAGCCCAGTGCTGGGGGGTGGCCTTCTGCTGAGTGTCCTGTGGAGAGCATGGTGATAAACCAAAACCACTGCCATGGATGCTGTGTTTAAAATGAACAATATCTGTGGGAGTGAATGATGGCTGTCCCCAGGATTAGACAGTGAGCTGATTTAAGGTGAGTTTAGGAGACAGGATGGTTATACTTGCGTGGGGTCCTGCAAAATGGTGGTATGGCTGCTTGGTGACTGGGGTGGGCTTGCCTTCTGTAGAAATGAGGGGAACAACAGGATTGAGGACAGTTGGCCTCCAGGCTGGAGGGGTGTTGCTGTGGTACATGCTGGTGACTGAATGCTGGAGGGCTTTGCAGGCCTTTGGTGATGAACAACCCAGGAACCCTGCTTTGTCGTAGGTTCACATCTGCCCAGCTGTGCTGCATTCCTATGGCAGCTCCTTGCTGGGGCCGGAACGTAAGATAGTGCTGAGATGTATCCCTCGTGCATTGACTGGCACCCGGGGGAAAGCACATAATGCAGTGACCAGGAGGTCATAGCTTATTGCAAGTCGGGTGATATGGTGTTGTAATAAATTAAGAAAGTGCCTGCATTTAAATGGGTAGTCTTGAGGGAGGGGGAGGGTCTGCTTTGTAGAGTGCTCGTGCTCATGTAGCCTTCATTGTCCTTGGGAATGAGTTGTAAAGGCTAAAGGTATGTTTCCATACAGAGTAGCTTTCCTCATCTGCTTTTCAGATGGGCAAGGAGGCCCAGATGTTTGCAGAGAGGTGGCACTTGTGGGTTGGGATTTGCAGCAGCTTTAAAGCTGGGGGTGATAAGCAAGCTGCTTTTCTCCTCTCTTTTCTTGTTTGTAGGCTGTTTGTTTAGATAATGGCCTGAAAATGATATTAGTTAACCCCGTATGTCATGTTCTGCTAGCAGCAAAGAACAAGCAGTGCATTTGACATTTTGGGGAAAGAGTTCACTTTCCAAGGGACATGGTTCAGAATCTACTTCTTGAACTAATGGACAGTATAAGATTATTTTTACTAGGTTGCATAGATTCTTACCTTGAAGATGCACTGCAAAGTGCATTGCATTGCTAGTATTAAATGAAAGCAAACGCTTCACATCAGATGAGAAGGTAGTCTTTGAATTGGTGAGAGGTTGAAAGCCATTTATTTCTCTACCTTGTGATGCTTCACTGGCATAAGCATGAAAAATAATTAGACTCACTGGTAAGTAAATATTTGATCCTGAAACGCATCTTGAAGTTACAGAGCTGGCAGAAAGTAACCTCTTCAGATGCACATTGATCCTCCTAGATTCGTCTCACACCAACAGCTAGATCGCAAAATTGCACTCAGAAAACTACATCAGAAGGACTTTATTGAGGTTGAAAAAGTTTATGAAGATTGTGAGCAAACTAAGCAATTTGTGCAACCTCAATTTATTTCTGTCCTGTGCTTTAGAATACAGCCTTTAATTATAGGATAATGTGTATTTTTCCGCAAGCTTTCTTCCCTTGTGTAAGGGCACTGAACAAACATTGGCCATTAATGAGTCACTTTTTCTCCTTGCTGTTTGATGCCTTGCTCTTAATATTTTCAAATAATGCTGAAGGACAGAATTATTTAAATTTTCAATGGTGTATGAATCTTTTCCTTTAATTTTGTGCTGTTTCATGATGTTCAACACTGAGTAGCAGTATGTCCGTAGATGGGAAAAACTGAAATTCTGAAAGAGCCTAGTAAAGACACTGCATTCAACACTTTGTAGTGATAGGTATTCAAGATGTCGGACTTGGCTCTGGGTACAGCTTCCTTCTGTCATGCTGGCTTTGTGCAGTCCAAACCTTTCAACTTCTGGAGCTGGCAAGGCAAGGATCTATCTGGAGGAGCTGTGCCCAACTTCCAATACTTAAACTTTTCTTAAGTTAGCAAAAAGGAATAGTAATGCACAAAAATCCAGACCCTCTTTTAAACAGCAGATTTCAAAGTTGAAAATAATTTCAAGCTTTCTTTCACACTCCTCTTAAAGCACAAGTGAATTGGATCTAGATACATTTGTTTGAGATAAAGGGGAAAAAAACCCAACCTCAACCATAACCTCTAAACTGTGACAGAAAAGTTCGTGTTTACAGACTCACATAAAATCCTGTCAAAATTCAAGTTTGGTTTCTAAGCTTGGGAAATGCTTCAGCTAATTAAAGAAAAGGTCACCAGGATTTTGTACTGTGGGCAAAAGAAAAGAAATCTTCTCTTCCTCGTTCTTGGAAGCAGCTGAACCATTTTGGCTGAAATTAAAATTTGCCTGAGGCAGACAAGTTGTACAAAGTTGCAGTGGTTAGAGCTTGGAAAAATTATAGGTAAGTGGAAACAGGGTCTAAAGATCAGAAGCATTAGGCAACTGTAATATGCAGGGCTACCAGCTCTGCCTATAATCAGTTATAATATTTAATCTAAATGTCTATTGTGGAAAGCTATTGCACTATTCTGTAGTGTGATCATTAATTCAGAGATTTGGAGGAGACTCAAAAGCTGTAGTTAAAGTAAATTTGCTTGCAGAATGTTGGATGGCTTTTTATCCTCTGTATATGTAGTGTTAGGAACATGTCGGTTCCTAACAGCCAAATCTGTGTAAGCAATATCTACTGTGTTCATGCAAACCTTCTCAGGTGTCCATATAGCTGTTTGCCTTCCTGTAATCAGTCTGGGTAATAGACAAATGTAACAAATCTCGCTCAAAAACAAATCTTTCAGAAGTCTGAATTTATTACTTGTTTGCCGATGCAAACTCATAATGCAAATTTTTGTTCTGTTTCTATAAACTGTTATGCTTCTTTATTCATGTTACTCTGACTCTTGCAGCATTGCTAAGCAAATTAAAGCATGTGTGGATATTCTTGCATGGAAGGCATTTCCATACTAATTTTTAAACTCTTTGGGGACTAATCCAGCCAGAGAGCTTAGTCTTATAGTTAAGAGATCACCTGTATCAAGGACTTGACTCTAAACACTATGAATTTGCCAAAAATATTAATTTGCCAAACTACTTAATGTGTTTGGAGGAGAGGGAGAGAATTGGAACAAGAAAGAAAACAAAAAGATGATGTGATTCTATGTGTAACAAGAACTGAGCCTGTGTCAGTCTCAGGAGCTGCAGGGAGGATGCTGCAATAGCCTGAGTTGAGCCCGATGCCACTGTCTTGTGGATGAAACATTGCCCAAATCTGTAATATTGCGGATCATGATTCACTGGGCAATAGTGGAAAAGCCACTGGCAGCAAGTGCAAAGCTTTAAGTTGTACCAAAACTATGTTTTGAGTTACTCTGGGTTGGGATGGAGAGACTTAATACTGAGGAGCTTATGTGCTGTGTTAATGCTAGGTTTTGGTAGTAAAACCAGCCATTAGCTACACAGAATGATGAAGTCAGGTGGTGACCCAAGCTTTTAGATCTTCAGTACCGTAAAACTCTTGTGAAAGTGGGGTTGGTGTCTTCCTGAGGCCAAAGCCTGTTGTTTCTGAGCCTTTCTGCAAGGGCTGTCCTGGGAAAGCAGAGATATATCTCCTCCTCCCTGCACATAAGTGTTTTTTGTAGAGGTCTGAAAGTGCACATAACTCATTGTGATATATTTGAAGGCTCCAAGAGGAGTGTTTGTGCAAGTATTGGAGCTGAGGTTGCAGTAAAACAGCAGCAGCTAAGCTCAAGGGTAAAAATAGACAGAAAACGAGTCCTACGTGTTATTCTGAAGGTGACCCTTCTGCTTTGTCTTGGGCACCGAAGGGAGGATCCTGAAGGATCTCTCTGTGATACAGGTGGTGCCAATGTGCAACACTGTTCCTCCATCCTCATTTTATAGATGCATAAAGTTTTAGGTTGCCACCACTGCATGCACCAAGACTGGAGAAGGAATGTAAGGCTGGGTGGGGGCTGAGGTCAAGTCTTGCTTCCCTGCTGACTTCTGGGCTGTGTGCCCCCTTTTTCCTGAAGAGCCAGCTTCTAAGGCAGAAGGACTTGCTTCTCTGCTATTTCTTAATGTTTTCTTTTACATGTATGACCTGCCAGTTGCTAATACTTCATGTAGCAGTTGGCGCCACCTTGCTCACTGTCTTCCCTTGCCTCCTTGGCCATGCTTGCTGCCTCCTTTGCTCTCCATGGAGCGCCCAGTCTTCCTCTCCCAGAGTGAGATGGTTGAAGAGGTCATGCGGTATTAATAGGGAAGCAGATCTCTGATTCTGTTTCTGCTTATGTACTCTGACATTTCTGACGTTTCGTGAAGTGTAAAATGTTTTAGAGAAAACAACAACTTGGCTTTTACTGAAAAATTAATTACCTTGGCACGTCGTCTTTTATGGTGGGCTTTTGTCAGAGGACAAAGCCACTGATGTTGGGGGAACAGATGAGGTGGTAAAAAGGACAACAGTAACATTAAAGAGAGAAAGTCTGCATTAAGGTAAAAAGATCTAATTAAGCGTTGATTATCAGGGAACGATGTAAACTCTTCAGAAAGCATTACCTTCTGTGCACTTATTCTATAGAGCAATTTATATACCTAAGTTTATCTGCTTCATAAATTAGTCTTTCCTGTAATTACAGTTAACGGACTATGACTCTCTTTGCTCTTCAGCAGTATTCTGTTTCTTCACTCCTTAATGCTCAAATGCATCTGGTACAGCAAAGCATATACTGCTCCTTGCATGCAAGAGTTGCAGGCAGGGGAAAAACAGATGGGCTTTGTGCACTTCTTAAACGCTTTTGGAGATCTGATTTATTAAAAAAAATAAAAAGTACAAGGGGAGGTGAAATACCAGCGGGCTGTCCTGTTGGTCCTTTCTGACCTTCTCAATGTCGGCGTTCTTTTTGTGCTTGTAAAGGAAGAGCTCATCAAGGAGCTTCTGTTTGAAGTTGAGGAGAAGGTGATGTAGGTTCTTGCTGAAATCTCAGGTGGGTAACCAGCACGTGGTGCTAATGACAGTGACGTAGCATTGGGTTATAAATACACATTCAAGTGTTTGCACCCAGTCAGGGTGCAAACATAAACAGAAGTGGTGCTCGTACATCTGGTTCTCTTTCTCTCTCTCTCAATCTCTCTCTGTCTGTGGGGTTTGCAATCTGAGCATAAACTAAGTGGCAGCAGAGAAGTGGGCACAATGGTAAGTGAATGAAGAGCTCTTGTTCTGACACTTCAGCAAAGAAGGAGGGAAGGAGAATTTGCCTAGAAATAAGTAGTGTTGCCCATGTTTCTGATAGCCTTTCAGACATAGAACATGGGAGAAGATTAATTAGTCAGCAAGTATATTCAAATTTCTATTTCTTCAAACTTTCTTCAAGAAGAAATGGAACTATAACATGGGCTGATGACATGAACTGAGAAAGGGAATACTTGGAGCTTGCTTGGCCATTAGTATTCCATTAAAATTTGCCTTGTTTCTAATGATATGAGGAGCACTTAAAAGGATACATGTCATTAAATGGATATCTGACACAGTTCTTTCACTGCTTATGATGCTTTTGATTATTAATATAGATAAAAATTTAAATGATCAGAATATAAAAACTCCCTTTTTGTCTTTCTAATGTTTTTGTCTGCCTGTTAAATTATATGGGGAAAGTGAGCGGTCCATTTCTTAGTACAGTGCTGTTCACCCAAATACTTCAAAATGCTTGATAGCGTAAAATGAAGTGTTCATGGTTTGTTTATTTTCCTCCTAACAATGACATTTTAGGCTGAATCATAGTTGCTCCTTCAAAATGCAGTTGCCTTGTCCTTACTACATAATTGCATTTCCTATACATTATGGTGCCGTCTTGCAGTGTATTATGTCAGGTTTTGAATAAAGTATTTAAACCCTTGTAGCATAGAGATGACTGTTCTATTGGGCTGAACTCTCTTTTACAGGAAATATTAGTTGTCTTAGGCACATCTGTGTGGTTTTGTGTATTTATTATATTGTGTTTGTTGTTCTTCAGTCTAAAAGCATGCAGAGAATGCTGTGCTGGAATGGTTTCCTGCCCAGGACCTTACAGCATGTGCACTTTTTAGGTCACTGTTGCCCAGCTGTAAGAGTTAAAGGAGAGCAGTTGGGGACTACATCTGTTCTCAGCCGTCTGACTTCTTTCTTCTGTGCTTGCTGTTGCACGAGTCAGTCTGTAAGGTTTACTTTCTCTGCTTCTTCCTCAGAGGAGGAAAAGACAGTAGACATTCATGACTGTAGTAGGGGTACAGTAACAGGGACTGTACTGGTTGCTGACTAACACCATGCATATTAATATAGCTGCGATTGAATACATTCAGCAACTCTGACAGTGCTTCTGCTGAGAGGTCCTCTGTATGTAGAAGGTTTGCACTGCTTCAGCTGAGATGTAGTTAGTCGCTACAGCTGCAAGAATATGGAAATGTACTTTTATTTGTGCACCACTGGTCCTGCTCATAACCAGGTTGCTTTTGTAGGCAGCTTTCATCTCCTTAAGGGGAATGTGCTTTGTTCCTGCTTGAGTGCTTTCATAGTAAAGGGTTTGTTCCTTTAGTTCAGAGTTGAAGTGTTTGCTCTCTGGCAGATGAAGGTATAATCTGTTGTGTGACTGACTTTGAAGCTGACTTCGCCAGCTGAGGATGTGGTCCATACCTTTGGGCAGCATGCAGCCTCTGGCTCGTACAACCCTGCAGGCAGTAAGGAGAGGTGTTTTCCTTCTGACTTCTGGCAGAGGCATCATCCAGCTGCCTTGTGGCAGTGGGCTGGAAGTGTCTCTGCAGTCTCATTGACTGCTTTTCTGCCACTTGTGTAGTCCATTCTGCATAGTCCATTCTGCATTCTGTCATCCAATTTAGTTACTGGGCAATGTTGTCTTCCTTTGTGCCATTTAACATACTTCACAAACTCAGATGTAATGCTGTTGCAGCTGTAGAGGCCTGCTAATTATTTAAAACCAAAGGTTAATGAATGATTATGATAAGGGTTGTGTAATATGATTGCAAGAGCTAAATAATTAAAATTTTAAAAAGCAGTTTAACATGTCTTTGACGTGGTGCCTGGGGAGTAGGCAAGAATCTTGTTTTAATCACTTAATAGCAATTTAACAAGCAAGGCAGCAGAGTAGATTGAGGGGTGTTAGTAAGTGCAGTGTTGATGGAGAATTCAGTAAGATGAAGAGAGCAGCTCAGTAACCCAGAGCTAGTTAGCACCAGCTGGGGGCTGGGGAGCAGCAAGCTGGGAGCCCAGAGAGGTCAGCGTACCTAAACTGTGCAGGGCTTGCTGAAAGCTGCCCAGCAGCAGTTGGCAAAGGAAGCACAAAACACTGCAGCAGGGACTGGGGTTTCTGAAATGGGCTGCTGGGGAGTCTGAGCAAACCCATGTGCTAGGTGAGAGCAGTGGGGAGTGAGTTTGGTCAGGGAGGAGGATGGGCTTGGTGCAGCCCCTCGTGCGGTGGATGTGGTAGGAGAAATGAGTTGTAGCTGTATTTGGAAGCTGTTTGCTTTCCAGAGCAGAGTGATAGACCTGGACCATTCATCTGCTGCTGGCGGTGTGTTGCTGCAGCAGGATATTTTATGGGTGTTTGTGGCTGCCCTGAGGGCACTATCCAGGCTTGCAGGGTTGTGCTGTGGGCCACCAGGATGAGTGGTCACTAGCAAGGCAGCGGTTATGAGGTTTCTTTTTCAGAAAATGCTAGATTTTTCAAACTTGAAAATGCTGACTTGAAAGGCAGTTCTCTGCTTCTCCTAATGCTAGATCTGCCCGTCTTGGTAGAGTGTTTTTGCATGAGCATTTTCTTTAGGGAAGAGAAACACTATCTGTTCTTGAATCGTGAGCAGGGTCTTGGGCAGATAGGATTGGTAGCTGTAAGGTCATATGCTGGCACTTTCTTCTGCTTTCATTTTGGTTGCCTCTTTCAGAAAATCTGCAGAGATGTCCCTGGGTGCATGGGACACCTTTTCGGTATTCTGTTTTCATTTTAATAAGGGTTACATTAAGACTGAAGCATTTGCCATCCACACTCTGCAGGCATTAACATTTCACACTTTCAAGCAGGAGACTTCCTCTGAGAGTTGTAACTGTGTGTTGGCCTAGATAAACATTAACTGTGAGGATAATCGTTCCTTTGACATTTAGGGTGCACGGAGCCCGTGGGACCCTGCTTTGTGTTGACACAAGTAAATGCACAGTTGCAGATGCTTGGAGGAAACGGCTGGTCGTCAGCTATGGGGATGTGCCAGTTGCTGTTTTGCAGTGGTGGAAAGTTTAGGGTGACCTCTGGCTTTTGGCTCAGTAGCTGCTAGCTCAGTGATGAGCATGAACTCCTGATAACCGATTTGGAAAAAGCAGCTTTGCAGAGCGTTCTGTGCAGCAAGGCACCTTGCTCTCTGGTGCTAAGCCACTTCTGGTATCTTTGCAAGTCTTATTGTTCTGTATTGACAGCTGGCTTGTAAATCCAGTGCTCAGTTGCCAGACCTGGGGAACGTGGAAATGCCTTATAAGCACTCTCATGTTTTGTTATCGTTTTAATTTGCAAATATTTAGAGCCTTTTTCTGTTGGTGTTAAGTAAAATAAAACATGGTCCCTGACAGGT
This sequence comes from Anas acuta, assembly GCF_963932015.1. Taxonomy (NCBI): domain Eukaryota; kingdom Metazoa; phylum Chordata; class Aves; order Anseriformes; family Anatidae; genus Anas; species Anas acuta. The sequence goes on along the minus strand of NC_088991.1, from coordinate 13,772,575 downwards.
GCCAAGACAGCCTCTGAAGGAATTGCTTTTGTGAGGGACTGAGAAGGAGTATTGTAGAGAAACTGCTGCAGTCTCTGTAGAAGGGAGAGCACTGGCTTTTGGCTGTTAATTTCATTGTTTAAGGTCAGATGATGTTGATCAAAATCGTGCAACTAATTCCATCAACAAGCAAGATTATTTACATAACAAATGGAATTTAATTTGGGTGCTGCTTCTCCTGCATCTCTCCCTGGTTTGGTATTTAGGTTGCACCTGAAAAAATACTGATGTCCATGTTAGGACAGAGTTTATTATGCTTACCTTGCTGGAGAGGTGCTAAGCCAGGGATGTCCCTTATGGCAACTTAACTTTTTATTGGTGTTTTTATGGCCCCTGCTGCAGCTTCCATTCATCTTACTTGACTTCAGAGCTGATCTTCCACTTGCTACATTTTGATTAGTGAAATAAGGTGGCTTTTCCTACCTGTGTATAAGGGACAAAATTACTTTCCTTATACCTCCCTCCTTGCCAAAGTCCTACCCAGACTTAATTTTGATACCTTTGTAAATATTTTCTGTGTAACGCAGCAACAATAGTACTGTGTAAATCCGTGAATCCAGGAAAAAAATCAATTTCTTAGAGTTCTGTAGAGCTAGACAGAAAAATGCCTTTTAGCTAAAAACAGATGTTTCAGCAAAAACCAAACATCACAGCTTCTATTTTTTCATAAAAACCAGGCTGTAGTCTTCCAGCTAGTGTGGCCAAGGATATCTGTGAGCTGCCCTTGGCCACAGGTATGTTTTACAGGTGGGTGTTTTGCAGGGCATCCAACAGGAGGCTTCCAGGGAGGGGGCTGAGCTCTGTGCACACTTCTTGCTGTTCTACTAATTCTACTCAAACTAAACTTTCTTCTCTCAGCCCCTGTTCCTAACATAACCAAAGCTGCCTGTAAATCTTTTTCTTAGCCTGGAATGGTTGTGGCTCAGAGAAGCCTTGTGCATGTCTGTATCTCTGGTTGCTCAGAAGAGATCTTATTTAGAAGAACAAATTGTACTTGCAGCTACGTGTCTGTGCTTCCTCACGTGAGCTGTTCTGAGGAGACCCTCTGTGCCTGCTTGCAGGTTAAGCTCCGTGGCACTGGTGGATGTGCACAATGTGCAACCTTCTGCAGGAGCTGTAGTAGCAAAGAAGCTCTCTTAACTGCTATTGCCGTGAACTTGGTAGAAGTAAGGTTAGTTAGAAAAGGCAGTGCTGAGGGTAAATTCTCCTTTGTGATAGCTAGGAAAGATGGATGTACTAGATTCACTCTAAAGGCCTAAGCATTATTTCTTCCCTCTATGAAAATCTCCATCCAGGGCTCTCCACTGATCCTACTGAGAGAGGGAGTTAGGAGAATCTTCGCAAACAGAGAGAGAGAGTGATGAGTGTTAAACTAGTGGATGCTGCGTAATGTCTTTGCTAACTACCGTGCATTGTGCAAATTAAAACAAGAAGTCTTGGGCCCCTTACCAAGGCTAGTTCCTTGATATGATGTGAGCCTGTCTTAAGAAACTGGCAGAAGCTGGTCCTGCGGATGGACAAGAGCCAAGGAGCAACTGAGTCAAGAGGTCAACTAGTGGTGATGAGGAAGAGTCACCAACCTTCATCCCCACCACCCCTGGTGATCACTACCAGGGGACACTGTGCAAGTGCAGATGGGAGGAATTTATGGAAATGACTTCTTGAACTAATTTTATTATGAAGCGGGAACAGGTTATGTATATGTATAGGCATATTGTAAAACTTCATGCATATGTAACTCTTTACTGCATATAACCAAGGCAAGTTGCCGCGTCGTGTGCACAGGTCTTTGGTAGGACTGCCCCCTGTTCTGCCCAGTGCTGAATAAACATACCTACTTTACAGTCTTACTGATTGTGGACTCCGTTTTCTGCATGTCACTGCAGGGAGTGGCTTTTTCCTTCTTTATAATTTTGGTCTGAAATTTGGACTGTGTGTGGCATACACCCTTGCAATATTGCTCTAACCGTACACAGCATAAGCACTCCTCTATTCTTTGTAACCGTCCCTCTGGAAAAGACTGGGTCCCTTTTGCAAGCCAGTGACGGATTAAGTGAAGAATCTTATAAGTCTTGTTATCTTTCAAAAAAAACTAGTGATATGATGGGACTGGGGTTTGTGACCAGCTCTTCCGTAGTCCTTTGTTCATCTACTAATGAAAGCTTATCTGAGATAACCAATGTCCTGATAGGATCAGATTTTTCAGAAAAGCAATGATTAGATTAAATGTTTTTTTTCTATTAGTAGAACTCTCCTTCCTCTTCCTCTTTATTTTCTAGTTAGAACAGCAGAATAGCTTATTCTCTTGCTTACTGCTCACCTCCTTCCCCCAAAATAAATACATTAAAACAAAACCAAACAAAAGCCAAAGCCCCACAAACACAGTAGTGGTAAAGATCAGTTTCTTGGGTCTTTACTTCATGGCTGCTGAAGGAAAGCATCAGGCTTGGGCCAGAGATGCTGTACATGAGAACTGACACCAGGGAAATGGTTTCCCCATGACAAACTGGTCACCTGCCCAAGAGTGCTTGCCCTGCAGGACATGAGAGAATTGCTGCTCTGTTCCTTGGAGGGCTGCTGTGATGACATTTCCCTGCCTGTTTGGATTTCCAGGTAGATAAGATGCTAAATGGAACTAAAACAGCATTCTGTTCCTGAGAGCAAGACTGAGATTTTTATCTCACTTGAGACTGTTGTCTCTGGTATTGTCTTTCTGCTGGAGCCCTACTAAGTATTTAATAGGTGCACTGGCTTCTGAGATTACAAGCACTTTGCCGGAAACCCCATTTTGTATCCTGATATCCCCTGAGGGAAAGCAATGCTCAAGTGTTAAGAGGCTGGATTCTGTTTCACCCACCTCATATTATTATTACAAATCATATTATCTTAATGAAACAGGGATCCATGTAATAAAGAATCCGTTGTGTTGGCAAAAATTAAAGATGCATAGGAATTGCGATCATGTTACAATAATTGCCTCAGTAGTAACATTAATGCTTTTTCACTTCAGTTGCTCCTTGTTGATTGAACAACCTTTTCCGTAGGCTATAAATCTCAATGGCTCTACTAATAAAGAACTAAATAGCCTAATAATGTTTCTGAACATAGCATTGCTTTGCTGTTTTAGGAGAAAGCAATTTTTCATCCAAATCCAAACTAGTAAGTGTGACCGTATCTTATCTATACGGTGACTTACAACAGTGTCTTCAGTGGTTAACTGCTTCTGCGGGAGACAGATTCAAAATGAAAAAGAAAAAAGTTCCCGGTAATGGAAAAATTATGATTATTCATTTGAAGTGGGAGATCGAGAACTCTAGTGAAATGTATTTGGCTTTCTTTTTGCCAAGTATCCAGTGCAAATAACAAAGTGCTTCAATGTATACTTGGTAGGTGTTTGAAACCTGTATTTTACATTATCAGTGAAGTACCCTTTTCTCATCACTGTTTGCACATATGATGCTGCAGACGAAGATGTCTGTTTTGAATACTGGAAAACTAGGGAAGATGATTTGGGGATAGGAAAGCTGTGGTCACGCAGAGACCTGTGCTTTTCGGCGTGCCATCTGCCTGAGCACTCACTGTAAAGATGTTCCTCTCACTGAAAATGTCTGTCATTCAAGTTGGTGAATAGAAACATTTAAAGTGTTCTTTGCTTCATAGCTGGAGTTGAAGAGCTTATGCTTTTTTTTTCTTTTTCTTGCAGCTGTGCCCAGAGTAAACCCTCTAAAGTGTTCGATGCTGCTTTTTAGCTGTAACGTGAAGGGATCAAAAAGTATTCAGTCATTTGTAATTGCTGAGTTTGTCAGATTGTTAAAGGACAGCTTCTTGGGGAATTGGAGGAATAAGACACACATACACATCGCTGCTGGTACCACTTATTTTCAAGTCCCATTGACATTTTAGCCTAGCAGCACTAAATATAACTATCTATTTTTTAAATGGTGTTGCTTGTCTTAAGGTTAAATGTTTACCAGTTCATCTGCTTACTAGAAATGCAGCAGGAGTTCAGTCTCTCAGGAGATCTGCAGCAGCTTGGAGTGCTACTACTTGAGCTCAGCGTTTGTATGGTGACGGGCACATTTATTCTACAGTGTGTGTTCTTTTTCAGAGTCAACGAGATGTTTCTGGTGATGAAGTCACTTTGAGAGTTTAGACAAACATAAGTTGTTGCTAGCTGCTGAATTGAGAAGGCAGCGACCCTAATGCATAGCCTGCCTGTAGGAAACACCCTGATCTTCTAGCCTTGTGAAGAGTGTCTCTTCTACAGGTAGCTGCTGTCTCTTCTGAAACTTAATTCTGCAGCCTCGTGTGCAGGAGCACATCCCCTGACCCCTGGGCTTGAGACTGCAGCTTCAGTCCCCGCTTACCGGAATCAGTGCTATACCATGGAGAAGAGATTCTGGGAACATAAAAACCTTTCTTATGCAGGGGCTTTGATAAACTGAATTATTTTCATATTCTTTTTTTTTTTTTTTTTTTTTTTTCCAATTTGAAGTGTTTTAAAAAAAAAAGTCAGTTGGGAGCTTGGAAAAGGAGAAGACTTGGACTTGCTAATAGGCTACAGTGGCAGATGCAGAGAAAGATTGTGATAATTGTAATGTCTGATGGCGTGGTGTGGTTTCCTTAAGGCAAACAGTACTGTAGCTAGTTAGTGCTGCTTTTTTCTCCTTGGAGATGGGCCTCGGCTGTGCTTCTTGAACTCCGGTTAATCTGTTAGGTTCCCAGCTTGTTAATGGACTGTGAAGCCCAGTTCCTGAAATCCTTCAAAAGTCTGGATATGACCTTTTGTGTTTTTTTTCTTTCTGCCTCAGGATTTAGTAGCTTTCCACATTGTGGCAGACTAGTAGAGAGCTGATGCTTTTCCAGGAAGCTTATCTGAAGGTTTGTAGGCTGTGAAACAGAGGCAGTGGTGAGATTCAGAATTGGGCCGACAGCTTCGGTGGGTTTAGTGGGATTTTACATGCTCTGAAACATGTTTGTATTGCAAAGACAGAACACTGGAAATGGACTTAACCACCCAAGCACAGAATAACAGGAGAAGCAGGAGACACTGCCTGCTTTGCAAGCCCCCTTTGGACAGCTTTCTTTGCAGCCTACTATTCTGGCAATAGATGATAGACAAATGGGGCTTAACTTTTAAGAGATCCATAATTTTAAGCTTCCATAAACAAGCATTGTGTTGTGAGCAGCTAAGCAAGGGGAGCTGTCACGCCTGCATAATAAGGTTTTCACTTTGGTGATGTTTACCACTGCTGTGGCATACTTCAGCACAGGTTGGCAGGAAAAAAGGGATCAGGAGGAGATCTGGGGTTGGTAGGGTTGGTGCTGGGCAGTGAGGGGAGACCAGCTGGCTTCTCTTGATCCATTTGTCTGTCACATGGAAGGGGTGAAGAAAACACCCCATGGAAGTGGAGCAGAAGATGACACGTCGGAGCTTCCCTTTAGACCTTGGGATCAGGGATATGATCTGAGCCTACTGGTTTTACCAGGCTCTACTAAAGGCTTGAACTCAGATGATCTTTTTGTGCCTAATCCCTTTTTTTTTTTATAGTGAAATAAGCTACTACTGCCGTATCCTTGAAGGCACTTTTATATTAATTGATTTTTTTCTTTTAATTCAGAAACTTTACTGGCAAAGAGTGCATAAATAAGTTAGAAACCAAATGCCTCCTCTTACTCCCCTTCTCTCCAGACTGCCTCCAGAAAGCATGGTAAAACTTTGCAGTTGCAACTTCCATTCCCTATCAATGATATCACTGTGAGCCCTGGAAGCTGAAAACCTATGTCCAGTTAAAACTTAATGGGAATACTTAAGGGAGAGACTGGGAGGAATGCTGGCTGCTCTAGCAGGGTCTGTTGATGAAGTGTTGTGACCAATTCTGTTTTATGAGCAGTACAAAATGCTGAGTTAGCTTTGTTAGCTGAAAGGCTTTGGGTGCTCTAAATGTTTTTGTTAATTACAACAGGTGAAGGATAACTTTTGTGTGTGTGTGTGTGAATAGATAAAAAGTACTTGAAATACATGTAAATTTATCATATGTACTTGAAAATCCTTTTGTCTGTGTTCCTCTTGAGACTTAGCTTTACTGTCAATTTACATACTTTCTGATAAATGATTTCTTTCGGTGTAAAACAACCTAAATATTTAAAATGTTCCATTTTGATTAGCTATACTATAGATTTGCTTTGACGTGTCATTTCTTTTGTTCTGCAATGTCCTGACAATTCGTATCTGTGGCAGCCAAACAAGCAAATTTAAGTATGAAGATATTGTTCATTCCAAAAGTGTCACTGCTAAATGAGGCAGAGTTTAAGCATTTGATTCCCCCTCCTTCTTTGCATGATGGGAGGTCCATTTCTCAATAATGAAAATAGTTTTCTTGCAAAATTCAATTAAATGAAATATCAACCATAAATCAGAACTGAGCTCTCATTGAGTTCCCATATGTGCCTATTGCTGCAGTGATAACACTGGAAAAAGAGAAAATAAGTTTGAAAAACAAATGTTTTTTTTTTTTTTTTTTTTTTTTTTTTTTTTTTTGTCCCAGGGAAAAAAGCACACAAAAACAATGACAAAAAACATTTAGGGAAGGTTGCTGGGCTTCAAAGCCAGTCTTGGTCGTGTTCCCTCACTAACATCCAAAGCAGTAGCGTGAAGCAGTCTGGAGAAGCTTTCTGCTCCCCCTACATAATGGCAATATTAAATTTGCTTCTCTTTCTGCTGGGCACATGTCCACTTTGGCTCTTGGAAACTTATAGGAATGGCAACATCTTCCAGAGTGCATGGGGGCTCCTGTAAACAGGAAAGATTGGAAGATACTGTCCGACTCGAGCCACAGATGTTCTCCATGGGTTGGGTATTTACAATACCTTTCTAGGTTCTCTAAAATAGCACACTTTGTTTTTGAGACATAATTTTAGAGACGTGTTAATGTCTTAATTGAGACTGGTCTACTTGGAATATTTGGGAAAGTGTTGCGACTCTTTTGAGTCCTGATTTTTGAGTCTTTTCTGCTAAAACAACGTTATTAAAACAAAAACACCATTGCTTTCTTTGAAATTAGAAAGGGTGACAGTGAAGCTCTTAGAGTGAAAATACTTTTTCCTATGTTAGAATAAGATGATATGAACGGCTAACAAGGAAAGGTAGGTTAAAATAATCCAGATGCGTTTTGGAAAATCTATTTCAATTATGTTCTGTGTGCTTTTAGTGGAGACTATAAATTCTAAAGAATTAAGAGAGTCATAAAGATAAGTGTTACAGGAGAGTACGCCTCACATTTCACCTTCAGAAATTAAAATATTCACTGTGAAATCAGACGTTATAAGGGTCACTGCATTGCTTGTGGTCATTAATAGCAGGAGGTGACTGTTGGAAGATCTAAGGGAAACCATTTCCCATAACATGGAAATTGAATGTGCAATTTACTGAAAATTCCCTTCCTACGAAATGGCTCGCTAATGCCAGATTGTGTGTTAAAGGGAACTTTGCTTTATATTTCAAATTTGCATATGGACAGACCATCTAAACTTGCATCTGCCTTGTGTGAAATACTGATTAAACTAGTTTGAAATGAGGTCATTTTTTCTTTTGTTTAGTGTAGCTGGGCGTAAAGGAGGACAAATGAGTTGTGGCCAAGATGTTGATGTTTGTAACTGAGAGTATGTGGTGGCTCAGGTAACACTTTATAATACGGTGTTCTTGAGTGTTTGTGTATTTCTAGAGGTGTATGTTAAGTCTGTTAAATGCTAGTCTGCTGCTGTTTAGATAAAATTTGTATGACAAGTAGCAATTAATTTAGACAACTACTCGTGTTGCACTCAAAGCCACCCCCAGACTTTAAAGCAACAACACTTTCCAGTAGAAAGACAGTAAAACCAATGAGGCAGAGCATGCCTGGCCGCCTCTTTGTGGCTATAAATGAGGTGGGGATTGTTGTAATAAATTGCATCATGTTCCTAGTTGTGAGAGTTAACACTGTAGATGATCTTGCTGGCCTTTCAGGTGCTCCCTTTGGCACTTTTCTCATTTGCTTTCTAACAAATTTCGGTGGGTTCCCCTCCTGTGGAACATAGCTGTGGGTGTTACTGTGCTGTCAGTGTACTCCCCCCTGGCTTTTGCAAAAGGCCCTTCCTGCCCCAGTTCTCACTACATACACACCTTCATTTGTTCCCAGTCCCTGGACTGAAGCAGATCAGGTTGCTCCTGGAGGCAGGCAGCAGCGAGCACTTCATCTGGGGTGTGCATGCAAGCCAATCTGCACCACTGAGCATGAGGACAGGATTAACAGATGCCACGTGCAAAATGCATAAGTTAACAAAAAAGATTTAGGGCATAGGGCTCACAGGGTACAGTAATATCCAACTGCACATAATGGTGAAATACTAGCTTCATCCTGACATCATTAAATGTGATGAATCTCTGCCTCTGACACCATTCTCCAGTGAGCAGTGCTGTGAACACGCATGATTAATGCAAAGGTGTTTGATATTTGGGGTGACATGAAAATTTCAAACGTGTATATTTTCTACAGTGCACCTCATATCTTGGGGCTGCCCAAGTTTCCTCCTTGTACCTCTTCTAAGCATTGGGATGTTTGTGTGCTCAGTTTCTCATTCTTCATTAATGATGTACACAAGTGTCAGTTGAGCTTTCCTTTCTGTTTGTTGTTTCTTAGTCATTGACATAGAGGCATGTGTGATAAAGACTCATCAAAGTCATCATTACTGTACACTTATCTGCACTGAACTGTCTGTAAACCTCTTTCTGATCTAAGTCTGTTTTTGCCTACATGACTCATTATTTACTTTCCTAAAGTACTCCCTTCTGAAGAGCACACTTGTCTTTTCTTGTGTTTAATTCATGATCAAAATATATTAGTGTTCATATTTGTCTTACTTTTCAGTGAGGTATGCGTAACGGTAACTGGAAAAAAAAATCCCAACGACAAACCAACTGCTTTTCAATACTTCTTGCTTGCGTTCATCTCCAAATAAAATGCTTCACAGTTCATTTCCCCTGCAAGCCCCTGGGTTGGCTGTTGTGGAATGGCTGTTGGTTGTGGGTCTGTCCTGGCTTCTCACCAGAAGGGCTTTTATCGAAGCCAGTAGAGAAACCAGGATTTGTGGTTGCCTCCTGGCACAGCACAGAAGCCATTCAATTATTTTTTTTTCATGCATAGTTGTGTTCTGCTGGGAAAAAATTACAGAAAAGCCAAAAGCAGCTTGATTTGTTTAATTCAGTTGTATTGCAAGGAATATGCTAAATGCATGTGTTTTGTGGGTGAAAGTATCAGTCCTGGGTGAGACCCTTGGTGGCCCATAGTGAGGAGCAGCAAGCTGTCACACAGCCCTGCTTGTGATCCTGGAGCATCGTGCCTGAGCAGCTCTCCCACCAGTCCCTGTGGGCTTGAGGAGGTGACTCCCAGAATGTTTGTGTCCCTAAATATCACTTAAACCGAACTACGTGAAACAATTGCTTGGTGCTGGGTGGAGGGAGTGTGGCTGCCCAAAGGCGTGGCTCTGAGCTCCCAAAAAGTCTGTCGTACTTGCTGCTGTTCAGTGCATCTCCTCGCCCTGCTTTTGTGGCTGTAGTCAGCACTTCGGGGTTTCTGTGCGCTTCGTGTCCTGGGGGAAGGAGGCAGCTGCAGAGAGCGGCGGGAGGCACAAGAAGATAATGTTGGTCGTCGTCATGTAGAGACCTGGGCGCTGTGTTTTCTGTGGCAGTTTGGCACACCAGAGTGAGTTGGCTATGAAAGTTGTGAGTTTTCATTATAGCTTTCTGCAATGAAAATAAATTAAAATTAAATTAAGGAATTTAGACAAGTGTAGGAAATAGATACTATTCATAGTGTAACACCTGGTTTTGATGGTTTAAGGGCTGCACCGCTGGTATTTACATCCCCTCTTTTTATCCTGGTGTGCAGGTAGATAAAGATGTGGTGGTTCTTAGCCATTTTCAAAGATTAAAATATATATATTAACATGTATATTCTCTAATAACTAACTACTGTAGGCTGTAAATAAACACAACAACTAGTTGGGTGTTGCAGAATGCTGTGATAATTACAGAGTATTAAATGACATTGAGATAAAAATCCCTTATAAGTACATAACTGCTGTCAAGGTCAGGGTTTAACAAAGCCTGTCATTCCCATGTTTAAAATGCAGATTGCATACCAAGTCCCAACTGGCCCCCTAGCAGTGCTAAAGCCTTTTCCAACCTGCAGCAGCACGGAAGTTTGAGCATTTCTCATGGAATTAGTGAATGGTTCATGAAGTCAGGTGCAGTTGTGAATTTGACCATTTAAAAACAAAAAACAAAACACATTTGATCCTGTTTGGACACATAAGAGCTTATTGGTTAGCAGCGTTGGCAATTTTCTTACGACTCTGGTATGCTGTTAAAATAAAGTCCTTACTCCCAGTTTTATGTACTTAAAGAGGGCAGTGCTTTTTTTTCCCCATACAAAAGTATGTCCTGTGTAACTGCAGGGAGAGGCTTGAAAACCCCACCCAATCTTGCCTTACAGTCTAAGATGTCAAGAGACAAATAAAATGAGTCTGCCTTGTTTTTATTAAATGGTCTTGATTTTTAGCTTAGTGACTTTTTTTTTTTACTGCGTTGGGTGGACACGCAGTGAGTGCAGTCCTCAGTAACCATAAACCCTCTGCCACAGAACAATAAGCCTGTCTGGCTGCCTGCCTAGCCCTCAATCCAGCTCTCCTCTGAGCTGGCTTGCCTCCCTTTCCAGTTGCATTGATATTGCCACTGGTGGGCAAGGTTTCAGCCTGCCTTGCCTTACCACCTCCACCCTGGGGAGCTTCTGCTGTCCGTGCTGCCAGCAGTGGGGCTTGGGGTGTGCTGGTGGGGATGTTTGCGCTGTGGAGGATCCTAGTGACTGTTCCCTGCCTATCCATCAGGGCTCATCATTTCATAGCCTGCTGTGCTTGTTGCCAAATTCCCTTGGGATGTGACCATGCTGGAGAGCAGGAAGGTGGCCAGATGCGTACCCCCGTGTGCACTGCTCTCCTGGCAGCAGCACAGAGGCTTCTGAGCGAGCCACAGGCTAGTGTGGTTTAAAGGAGGACTTCACAGTGATATAAAGTTCATCATACAAATGCTTTCTCCTCTGTTCTGGTGGCTGTCTGCAGCTTTGCTGTGTGGGAAGCTCTGGTTTGGCGCTTGCACGTTGGAGCCCGTTGTGGCTGGGAGACGCTTCGTTTGTAACTTGGCTTTATCCTGGCTGAAGGGGATTACACTGTTTCTGCTGTCACTGACAGATGCTGGTGCTTCACGTGCTGAAGGAACTCACTGTGGTTATGTTTTAATTGAGGCATCACATAAATAGAATAATTTAAAAACAAACAAACAAACAACAAAAAAAACCAAAACACAGTAGCACAGCCTGTGAGGGAATGTGGGGCTGGTATAGGTGAGGAAAGGAGTCAGCAGTCCCGAACAGCATTTGATTTGCTTTGGCTAGGTATTGTTCATTTTAACAGGGACTGCAGGCACTCACTTTGCTACTTGTGCTAGCAAAGTCATGCTTCCTGAGAAGGCTGCTTAGTTACAGCAGTTTTGCTCGAGTCCGTTGGAATTTTTTTGACTAATGGGTGTGAAATGGAATTGGATCTCTGTGGAGCATTGAAGTTGCTCAGGGTAGAAAGTGTAAGAGGAGAAAGTTACTTTATAAGTTACTTTATGGCGGAATAATTCCTGGGAAACTTGCATCAAACTTTGCCTGGATTTATATCCAAATACCATTTTATGCTGGCATTCATGTGGCTGGTGTAAGACAGCAGAATGTAGCCTGTAAATTGGGCTACAGGCAACTGCTATACACTGAACCACTAGTCAGATGCCAGCTAAATCAGACAATGTCCTCTTCTTCCTCTCCTTATTTTTTGGACATCAAAGAATTTTCTGTATTGTACTCGTTTGAATAATAGCTATTAAAAAGGAGAGCCTGCCCAACTAATTCTGATTGTAAAATAGAATATTTGTCTAAGAAGTTGTTGCTCACTTTTTATACTTAACAGCTTCTGTATTGGGCCCCATGCTGCTCAGTGGTTATGGGACTGTGCTGGTCCAAAATCACAGGTCTACTTTCCTAAATGCATCGTTTCAGTCATGAGAGGAAGAAAGCTTTTCAAATCAAAGCACGTGTTGTCTGTCTTGGAAGTGTTAGCAAAAATCGGTGCAAGAGACCAAAATTAAAGAGGAGAAATTTTAAAATGACCTTCTTTCTTTTCTGAGTGAAATTAAAATATTGTCTTGCTGCAGATGGCTGACTGCAGTCAAATGTCCCATATGTGGCATTGTGTGTATGCAATTACACATTTCATCTTGATAAGTTTGATGCATTTATGTAGCTAGCTGTTTGTCAGTCATCAAATTCAGCCCCCCACCCCCCTCCCACCCCCCCAAAGAAGCAGGGTAGGGTTGTTTGTTCTTAATAACATTTTATATCCACTTTTTTCTCAGCTGAATGACAGATATTAGCATATTCCTTAGGAAATGTGGCTTGGGTGTTTGTATACAATGAAGAGCAGTTGGTAGGGCATCAGCAATCACAGCTGGTCTGTTAGTCATTAAGCTCGGTAAGAACGAATGCGTCTGAATCTGATAACAGAGAATAGAGGCAGTGCTGGCAGTGAAACCTCTGCTTCAGTCTGAAATCCTTTGTTTCCTAATAAGGCCTTGAATCTGAAGTGAGAGTACCTTGGAGAGGATCTGTCACTGGGAACTTGTTGGTACTGATGTAACAGTGTATGAGGTTTATTGGACTGAATGAACTGTACTCCTGTTTTGTGCATTTTTCAAAAAGTTGAGGAAAACTTGTTTTCTTTCTCTGTCTTGCATTGGTCACCTGTTGTTATTGGGAGTGGATTCTGGGTGTTTGCTGAAATAAGCCTTGCAAAGGACAAGGTGGGGTTTTGGGCTAGACTAGGATTCCTGTTGCTTCTAACGCATCGCATTTAGGTGGCTAACTGTCCAACAGACCCATCCATTTGGGAAGTAGAGGAACTACAGAGCAAAGCAAGAAAATGCATGCTATGCTAGTAACACAGTATTAGAGCACACAGTGGGAACAGTTCTACTCTATCAGCTGTGAAAATGATCTTCATGAGTAAATACCACTCTTCTGTGCACAGTATCTATTTCACTCTTCATGCTTGTGCCTGCATTAAGAATTATGTTATTAAAGCAACAGTCAGTGGTGTGTGTGGACTGCCTGTGAAGGCTGCTTATGCCTTGCTCTGTGATGAAGGTGTCTGCTCTCCTCAGGCACAGCCAGGTGGACCCAGCAGGGCCTGTGCTCGTTGCTCTGCTAGGCTGCTTGGGTTGGGTTGTTGGTTGGGACTGCAACCCAGAAACGAATAACTCTAGTATGAAAGTTACTGGTCCCTCTTCTGCTTGAAGCAGAGGGAAGAACTCTAAATTTCAATTGCAGGTCACGGTTAGCAGCACTATAATCGTGTGGTGCAGCAGAGCAGATAAAAGTGGCTGTAGGCTTGTCTATTTTCAAGGCAGAGGAAGAGCAAGAAGCACAGTCTTTCTCCTTTGCCCTGTACCCATCTCTGTGCACTGTTCTCTTTTTCTACTTTTGTCCTCACCTCTTTGCTGTAGGCATCTTGACCCACCATGGTTATTCTCGTTCCTAGTCCTTTGCTAACCTGTAGGTATCCCAGGGCTGGGGACAGTGTGGGTACTGCAGGGGGGCAGATGTGCTCCAGAGCATGTGTCTCTTCGCGATCTTCAGGCAGGAAGAACAGCAGGAGCTTTAATTCAGGGTTGTTAATTCAGTTTGCTCAACATATCCTTGGGTGGCTTCCAAGTAACAGAGCTCAGAAATTACTAAAAAAATATAAATGTATATATTTATATGTTGTCCCAGTGAGAACAATAACAGGGTAATGGTTGTCTTGCTGCTTTTACCCCACTGTGCTCAGCCACTTGTGTGCTCTTAAGCAGCCTTGGGCTTGCTTTGGTGGTATTGTGCCATCTTTCTGTTGTCCTACCTGCTGTGGGACTGGAGTACAGCTGCAGGATGGAGAGCTTTGGGGACAGCCCCTGCCCCTTCCACTGGGGTGGGTGTGTGTCCCTATGGCAGTTCTGACTATGTCAGTTCTGTGCTGCATAGTGGCCTAGCTTACCTGCTCTGAGGTCCCTTTTGCAGCCAGAAGGATATTAAAAATCTCTGTGTATGGTGCTGCTGGGCTGCCGTTTGATCAGTGGGCTTTTTCTTGGAGAGATGAGGAAGAGATTCCTGCCGAGGCAAGTTTCCAGTAATTCTCTTAGCAGCTTATTAGCCCTGGGCATTCTTCAGCATGTCGGTGATAAAATCACCATGGCATCCCTCTGCAAGACTGCAAAATGCTTATTTTTAAATGCAGTAGATCTGCAGTTGCCAACCTGCAAGGTTACATTCACCATTCTGTTCAGGAAGTACTGACGGTGATGCAGTCGAAGCAAACAAGGTGAAAGATGCCTCAGACTTGTGGCAACACAGGAGCGAGATTTTTCCTCTTTTTTTTTTTTTTTTCCCAGTGTAAAAGGCATGCTGTCTTTTTGTTCAATGTGCTAGTCTTCTGCTTTGCTTCAGAACTGAGCCCTTGGGGAAGAGGTGCAAAACCAGCAAGATGCAGGGAAGAAGAGCTCAGAGGTGGGTCATCCTGGGCACGTGTCAAGTGGATGTGTCCTCCACCAGCAGGGGACTAGCAGGAGGATGTGGAGGTCAGAAGGAAGCACCGGGCAAGCATGGAGCAGATCTTGAAGGAGGCAGGCATGATAATTTCTGGCTGTTCCCTCAGCTCTTGTTGGCAGCCACAGATGCCCTATGATTGATGCAATTGCTGCATAGGTTCGGAACTGGGCTCCAGGTTTAATGGGCTGAGGTCCTCCCCCAGGGAATTGAGTAATAATGTATCTGAGACCTGGCTCTGCCCCACATGGCTGTCCTGACTTGCACTTTGTGGCATTGTTCTGCAACTGTTTACACCTCAGTTTTTTTTTTGTTTTTTTTTAGGTAATTATCAGGCAGCCAGATTTCTTGCAAAATATTATTAGTTGTTCTAATGCTGTTTTATTAGTTAATGAATTGTTTTAGCTGTAACTTTTATCTGTAATACTTTGGCATCGTGGTTCTGGCGGAGGAAAGGAAGAATACAGAAATTGTATGAAAGCTTTTAATAAACTATCAGCCCTCCTGCAGTGCAGCCCCCTGGGAATTAACTGCTCTGCACACTGAAGGAGCACATGTTCCCCCAGTTTCCCCAGAGGGCATGCAAGCACTCATGGCTTCTAGTTTCACTTCCTTACCCCTAGACAGCTCCCCTGGCAGCTGGTGTGGCTTGTGACCCTGGTGCTACTGCCTGGAAACATGCAGAGCTTTGGATCTGGTTTGGGCAGAAATCGAGCCTTCCTTGCAAGGGTGCAGTGGTGCAGCACCTAGGTATGATGCAGCCTGCTCAGGTGGGTGGCACCGTTTTGCCATCGGCTAGCAAAAAGTGCTTGTTGCTTTTCTTGTGGTTAATGTGTGTTCAGCTCCTTTTGTCTGAATGTCTTGTATTGGGGCAGAGGTTCCAAGAGGAGGACAAGTCCTGGACAAATCTATTAAAATAATGGGCTCAAGTAAGTCTCTAAACAAACAAAAAACCAACCAACAAACAATTGAAAAGAAAAACAAAAAACAAACCAAACTCTTGCATGGCCCATGGATGGAGTCAGCTCCTTCCTTGTCCAGAGAGGGGCTGGAGCTCCTGAATGTGCAGGACAGAGATGCCTTTTCCTTGTCACATTGCATGCTGGCACTTGTTACTTGGGAGGCAGCTGCTGCCAAACAACAGCCTTTGCCCAACACTGTTGTGCCAGCCTCTCACTGCAGGGACCGAGGGAGCTGGCGAACAGGGGAGCCTGGGCTGATGTGCTCTGCATGCAAGGTATGCCCCAAACCTGGGACAGAGCTGTACACCCCGGCATTGCGCCGTGCTGCTTGATGAACGGAGAGTTGGCACGGCCACGACGTGTACCGTGTGTCTCTGTTTCAGTGTTCACTTTGCCATTTTCCAGGGACAGCTTTTATTAGAGGTTGACTTTTTATTTTTTTTGGGGGGAGGAGAAATTAATTACCACCCTCGTTTCTATTGCTGCCCTGAAGATCAGAAATAGCCAGGAACTTCTTAATGTTAGAATGGCTTTCAAAAACAATATTTTGAAATGTCAAGTTAATGTGCTCTGGGAACAATGAGATTCAAGGACCCAGTATGAGCATCAAATTGCATCTGCTGCCACAAGGACTTCTGGGATTCTCTGAGGCAAACACAGTGGGTAGACTTGGAGTTTATTTAATTTTTTTCAATCTTTCTTCTAAAAGCTAAGTTTTATTTTTCTCATGCCTGTCCTCGCCATAAATGCAGACCAAACCTGTCTGAGATGGCAGATTAAAAATGAAACCCTCATGAATGAGAAATGTAGCCTGCATTTTTTATGATGGAGAAAAAGCAAATCCATTTTAAAATGTGCATATTTTTTTTAAAAAGTAAATGACTAAAATGACTAAATAGGCGGGATGTAGGTACTAATAAATATTTATTCCAAAGAAAAAAAAATCTCTGAACAGAATTGGAAATTGTCTTATGCTTTTAGGCAATTAAAAATCAGTGTTTGTTTTTCAGAGTGGAAGTAACATTTTCCAGTAGCTTTTGGAACGTGGCCACTGTCAAATGAAAAGTTCCACAACTGCATGGTGATTTTTTCAGAGTAATTGCACTAAAAGGACATGCTGACTTATTGGAGGGATTGTAATGATCTTGAAGGGAAGGGGAAAAAAATCCAACACTAGCTCACATGCTGTGTATGTTATATTCAAATTATTCTCTGAAAAAAGTTGGAAATTTGGGGAAGAGGGAGGGGGATGTGTGTCTGTAATTTCTAGCTGGCCTGATGTCAAACACTGAGGCTGAATTGTAGCTGCCCAAGTTAGAGAATTTAGGGATGTGGCTGATCCCTGTGCTTTTGAGGATTTTTAGACAGGCTGTAGGTACCTGCTGAATCCGGGGGTAAGAGCTATCCCCGATTCCAATTTGTCTCTGAAAATCTTAGTGTTAGACCCTGCAGCATGTGCAAGGGAACATGGAGCAGGACCATGAGGGCTGTGCTGGAACTGTGAAGTGCCTGGAGCGCCTTGTCCTGCACAGCCTCCATCAGAGCTGTCCTGTATGTGCTTGGGTGGGGACACTGCGTGGTGTCACAGCTGCTGTTGGTGCAGTGGCTGGTCCTTTGCCCTTCTCTGGGGACTCCTGTCCCTGGTCACCTCTGGGCTTTGCTGCCTGCCCTGGGACATGGTGGTGTGATGGCTCCATCTGCGGAAGGAACATGCATCAATATGAAGCATTTAAAGTGCTTTTCTTTTGAAAATTGCTGGAAATGCGAGCGGGTCTGGCAGCTTCCTTTACCTTTTTTCATTCCTTGGTGCTGCAACCTGCACCTAGGGCTGCGAATGCATAGCTCTTATCCCACTAAGCCTGCTTCAGAGGAATCTGCAGGCCTGGGTCCTTCCTCTGCCCACCATGCTTTTCAGAGTGGTTCACATACACCCAATGCCAGGTGCTGTGCAGACCCGCTTGGTGTTAGGTAGTGCTGCTGTGGTTCTGTGGCCAGAAGCTGCCCCTCTCTTCCTGCCCCAGTCAGCACTGTGTGCAAGCTTGCAGCACCGGGCAGTCTGCATCAGCTGGGTGAAAGGGGTGTTTAGTTTTACAGGAGTAATCAACAAGTCTTTTGATTTCCTTCCCACTTCCCTTTTTTAATGTTTTCTTGTTAACTGTGTGCATGGGCACAGACACCTTGGTTAAACGTGCTTTTACACCAGCTGTTCTAAATGCATTTTAAAGAGCTATGAGGAATGCATACGCATCAAGGTCATATAAATTAATAATTATCTAAGTGCTTTTGCCCTTTTCTGCCTCCAGAAAAGAAGAAATGAAAACTTTAAAAAAAAAAAAATCTTCCAAACTAGTTTTATTTGGATAATTTCAGGGACCATTGTAGTGATGGCAGTCACAAGCTGACTTACACTTTGCGATCCATTTCACTGTCACGTTGCATCTATATGAGCTAGCATGAGAATTTAAATTTCCAAGTGTGTTTGGGCTTGTAATTCATATGGTGCAAATAGATTAATCATGAGCTGCTCAGAACTTGTAATTATCAAAACTTGTTGTAGAGAAGACGTATAAATCATGACAGCCCTGCTTCCCAGCTGCCAATTAAGAACGGGAATTTAAGCTGTCTAAACGTGCAGGGTTCAGTCTAAGAAGTTTCTTTTACTGTGCATCACAGAAGTGTTAATGAAGAAAGGGCTTGCTCACAACTTCTCATTAAGTAACAACTGAATCTATGAAATGTTGAGACTACTGGAATAATTAAGGGTTTTCTATTATTGATGAGTTGGATCTCAAGAGAGATGCATTATCTCTAAGAGCCCAAATTCCAAAGGCTGTGCCTGGTGCTTTATGCAGCTGCTGGAAGCTTGCCTGGGCAGTGTGGTGCCTGTCCACGCAGTGTGGTAGGGAAGAGGAACACCTGACCAGTTTCTTCTTGTGGCCAGGAGAAATATGGTCCTATGGGCGACACAGGCTCAGGGTGACTGGGGCAGCATCTGAACAACTGCTCATGCACCCTCCCTCCTCCTGTGCTGGGATGGTGCCTTGTTTGCTGAGAGGTGAGAAGGTGGCCCTCTGCTTCTCCTGGGCCAGCACTAGACACTATGAAAAGACCTAAGAGGAGTACTCAGATGCTACTTGTCACTATTTTGCGTGATCCTTTTATCTGCATCAGTGATGCTCCAGCAATAAGCGTGCTTCAGTGGTGCCCAGCCATAAGGCTTTGCTCACAGATGTGTCCATGGGGCAAATATTAGTCACCACAGCTGTTGCTAACGGGCTTAGCACCGAGCTGCTGGTGGCAGGGTTGGTTTTGCACGCTCTGGGCAGCCTGACCCAGGGAATGTGGTGGCCGGTGGGGCCAGGCACCTTGGGCTCCTGTTAGGTCAGCTGCCCTGCCAGCCCTGTCCGACATGGCTTCTGGGGCCAGTGGAGATGTTAGGCAACCTCGTAAGCCTTTTGTAACTTTAAACCGTTTTGATAATGTTCCTATCAGCTTTAATGTTACATATCCCTGTGTATGTGCCTCGGTAATTGAAAGGGATATCGGGCAAATTTGATCTGTCTGGCTTTGACTTATGCTGTCCTTATCTTAGCCTTCGTGTCATTAAGAAAAAAATTGGTATTGATCTCAGACTATACCACTACATTGTGCTGCAATTTTTCTTCCTTGCTGGTAGAATATAAATCGATAAAAGGTAGCTGCTTGAGACTCAGGCCAGATATGGTGCTGTCATTTATACATTGTAAATCCAATGATAGCTGATCAAATCAGTGCGTCTACTGTTCCAAACCTGACATGATTGAATTGTCAATAAAAAAGATTTTACAGTAAGGGAAGGAGAGCTGGCGGTGTAAATGCCTGGAAGCCTCACGAAGTTTGATACAAAATGAACCTATAAGCTAGGCTATTATTATATAATTCCAACAACCAAAATATTTGGATACTTGTGTTCTCACTTGGAAATGGAGTTATGTATTGGGGAAGCTTTTCATTACAACTTGTTTGAAAAATAATTATTCTGAGACTATGAAATACGAGTGGTTTCTTCTGAAATGAAGATAGCTTCTATTTTGGTAAGGACAAATAGAAACAGTATAGGACTTCTTTGAACTAAAGATTTACAGTTTCAGTGGCTTAGGAGGAAGGCTATTAGTGTTTCTGTTTGCTCAGAAACAAATGGTGCGGCAAGTAGTGTGATTGATAGATTGCTAGGAAGAGGCTGGCTCTGCTCGCGTGTAGAGCCTTTGTGAACATGAGACCAGAATACGGTGCAATTTTTTTTTTTTCCTGGACTGCCAAAAGACTAAATTATGACAAACCTTTTTGTAAGCCTTCTCTTAGAAATTGGGCTGGAGCACGCTGCAGCCAGCATAAGGTAATGCTGAGCTGTTAAGTGCCGATGGAGGTTGCTGCTGTAGTTTCCACAGCTGAATCACTTTCTGCCACCCAAAGACCTCTCCGGACCCTGTCACGGCAGCTGGAGGGATAACCAGGCAAGTGGAGGGAGAGCCAGGCAAGAGGCTGTGCATCCCACCAGCAATGTGTGCCCAAGTGGACTGGGGGTAAGAGGATTCTGGGAAGTTCATGGAAAGACCCAGTGAAAGCTAGAAAAACGTGCCCCTCAGAGCTTCAGAATGACCTTGCACTTAAAGGGCATGCAAAATTCTAGGACTGAGCCCTACGGAGTGTTTTGTTGTGACACTCTTTGGTGAAACGTGGTGAGGTCAAGTGAAGCTTTGAGATGGTCCTACAAGTGCTTGGCTAGATCCTGAAGATATTTATGTACATGGTTCTCCTGCAGCAAGGGGCTGCATCTGGCAGCTGCCACAGCGCACTGTATTAGATTTATTTATTCTCTTTAGCTATGTTTTCCAAAAATAAAATCAAGTTATTGGTATTAAAGGAATGTACTGAGTTCTTTCCTGTGCAGATGGACTTGGACAATATACTTCGTGGGGGAAAGATGGTGTGCTGCATCCCACCTCCAGGTGTGTCACGCTGCTGCTGGCCAGTCAGGCACTCTGAGTTTCCCTCTGTGCGTACACTGTCATCCTGCTGTCTGAGTTGCCTTTTTGCTCCCCTTCTTCTCTCCTCAGCTATTACTCTTGGACCTTGCTGGTGGCTGGCAGCTTTTTATGGATGCTCTAACTCAATCACTTGTGATTGACCATGCTCTTAATCTCTTTATTGTGTTGCACCAATTTAGCTAAATCCTAAATCCATTAGGTGCTCTCAGATTGCTTTACAAGTGTCCAGAGGAGGTGTTTGCAATAAATCCAGTCTAATTCTCCCTGCAGACAGGGTTTTAAAATTTCAGGTCTGGGCTGTTAGAAGAGTGGAGTGCTGTAGGGGTAGGTTTGCACAGGCATGCAAAGGGTGAGAAGCAGCTCAGCCTTTCTGTTTGTTTTTTTGCTGCTTTCTAGGTGATGTTACTGCCTAGTTCACTTTCTTGATGGAGAGAAAAACAGTGGAAGCATGTCTTAAGAAAACAGCTCTGGTCATCCCAGTGAGGAATGGAAGTGATGTTTGGTTTGTTTACATGGCTTGAAGTACCAAAATAGAACAAATTTACAAATACTTTCAGTGTCCTCCTCCATCTTTTTATCCATCCTAAGCACAAACAAATCTCTCCAGTTAGGCCTGTCAGTGAAACAAGCCTTTCCTAGCTGGTGGTGGCCATTGGTCTTTTGCAGAAGATGCTGTGGTGGTCCCACCATGGAAGAGTTTCCTCCCCAGTAGCCCTGTGCTGCGTGGGATGTGTGGGTGCTGGTGGGGACGTGCTCCCCACTGGCCTGAGAGCCCTTCACATGTGGCTTAAGGTGGCTGCTGCAAATCGCATCCACACTGAGCCATGGCTTGGCTTGCACGTGGCTGGTAATTAAAGCCAGACCCTTTTTTTTTTTTTTTTTTTGTATTTGCATTGGAGGAAGTGTGTGTGCAGTCAAATTGATGTCAAAGTACCTTTTGAAATACTCACCTTCTACAGTGAGTGTCGCTGACATCTACAGTTATCAAATCAATTATTCTGATTTTTGATGTACAGAAGTAAATTGCTATCATATATATTCCATGTGAGGCCTGGCCTTGCTCTTCTCAGGGCTGCAGATACACCTCTCTGCTCAGTGCTGTTTGCATGGGTGACAAAGTGGTGTAAAAGCCTGTTGGTGTTGGTATAAGTGTACCCACTTATGAGGGATTTTCATCTTTAATTTCCAATTTGACAGCAGAAAATATGAAGCAGCACAGCTCAGAGAGGAGACCATAATGTTTCCTGTAATTCTTTTTTTTTTTTTTTTTTTCCTGCTGCATGCATTCCTAAACACCAACCTGCAATTTTTTCTGCCACTTGCTAACTCCTTTTTTTCTGTCCAGTTTGCATTGCTTTAATGCTGCTTAGGCCAGCAGAAACATTTTGTTTAGGTCACGAACTGTAGATGATAATTTAGTCAAGAGTAAGGGAAAATTTCCTTATTCTACTTAATTTTCCTTTTCTAGCTTTGGATGTGAAAGTTGAAATTTGGCTGTTTCAGTGAGTGATGCCCACTTTCCCGGGGTGGGGAGGATGGGAAGCTCCAGTCCTGCTGGGGGCTGTGCCTGACCGGCTCCTGCTTTGCTCAGCTGTTGTCAAGAAAGCATGTGAATTTTCAGGCTTCTAATTACCCCAGTAAGAAGCACTGCATCTGGTAGGAATCATCTGCGGTTTGGGGCAGTTTGAAATAGCATCTTGTGCTTACATGCCACTTGTTAAGTCTGTTGTATAAATTGTGAATCAGCCTGGGAACCAGGGAAGGATAAGCCCCCTGTGTCTGAAAACCACTCAGTTTTTTTCATTTATAAAAGCAAAGGTTGGGATTCCCTCAAATCAGAGTAGAGTTACCTTAATATTCTGGGGGAGGGGGAAATGATTTTTTGTAGCACTTATCCATTACATTAAGCTAGTAAGTCTTAGTGAGACTTTGGTAAATTTTTGTGTTAGCAGGGAGGTAAAGATTAAGATGAAACATGAGCATTCTTCATATGAAAGATGAATTTGCAAAATGTTTTGCTGTCTCATTTGAGTGGAAGCATGTGGTTTTCAGTTCCCATAACCTCGGGGCATTACAAAATCATGATTAAAGTCCTAAGAACAATGTGATCAGCATTAAAATTGGCAAGTTTGAAAAATGATACTTTGTGAGGTTTTACTTAATTTGCCTTTCTTGTTTTCCAGTGCTATGGGTCACATTTTCGATCTTTTTCCCACAGCAGTGAGGGCCTAGGTTGTTTTGGTTTTTAATTCCAAACTGAGCTTAGCATGTTAGCTGCTCTGCCCAAAGCTGGGTTTTCAGGAAAACAGATTCTCCAAGAAGTGAGAGCAGTTCCAGTGGCTGACAACAGATTCAGCTTTTGTCAAAGATGAAACTTTTCCACAAATCTCATTTACTGGAGTAGGGAATACGCTGGTTTGAATCCTGACCATATTTACATTCCCAAGGTGATATGGTATGAAAACATTCTCCCTGCAAAGAGCAAGCTTTCTTATTAAAGACCTGTTTAATATGCATCTCCCTTTGAGCTATCAGGGGAGGAAAATAGTTTATCTGCTATATATACAAATTGGCTGGTAATTAGATGATACTTTATGATGGGATTTCAGGAACAGCAGTTAACTGCGGGCAGCAGAGATGACACTTCTAGCTTTTTATGTTGCTACCTTTTTTTTTTTCAGTTTTACTTTCTTTACCTGGATGGTTAATTTATTCATGTGCTTTTACATTTAAAAAAATCTGTGCAGACTTCATGGAGACTGCACATAAAGCGCAGAGGCTTAGTAGGGTATTAGAGATTCATCTGGGTGCCTGAAATACAGAGGATCTTTGATTTGGTTTTTGTCTAAGTGCTCTTTGTTTAACTGATAGCTGCTAACTTTGTTTAACCAGTAACACATGTTGTGCTGTTACTGGTCTTGACCTTTTTCAGTTAAACTGGCTTAAAATGAAAGTGTTTATGAGGAGGTTCTGCAGCTCTGGCGTCCATGGGCTCTTTGTCTGGGCCGAGGTGGAGGCTTGGTGTCTGGGAGGAGTTTGCACAGAGCTGCATGTTTGCAAACTTTAATGGCCTTTGCTCCAGCCGGCTTTTAATGTACTCCCCACACAGACACTCTGAGCAGCAACCACTTTTTCCATAGCCAGTTTTATTTTTGTCACTGTGGTTTTATTGCAGTTTAGATTTCTTGGGTACATAAAATGCCATCAAGTTGGCAGCAGAAGAAGGAGAGAGTTTTGCAGCACCCAACAGCAGCAGAACGGGCTGGTGGATGCAGGGAGGGCTGAGGGAGGTGCTTCGTGCCCTGACTTTGGGTTTTGCAGAGAAAGGCCTACATCTCCCTGGACCTGATCTGAGCTGCTGCTTCTGGAAGTGCAGCCCAAGGCTCTGCTGGGGGATGCTCAGGGAAAAAGTGTGAAAAGCTGGAAACTTTCCAGAAAAGCAAGGATGTGCAGAAGAGTGCCATTTATTTCAAATGGGAAGATGAATTTTGGTATAAAAATGGGATACTGTCTGCAAAGGGGATGTTTGGCCCTCTTCACGTGTGGTGGGAGCCAGCTTTGTTCATGGTGCCAGTTGCAGGCCTGCAGGTGTCTTGGTCTCTTCCCAGGGGTCTTTTGTGTGTCCTTCAAACTCAGCCACAGCTCAGCCAAGAGAGGTCCAGCCGCAGATCAGA
Source organism: Anas acuta (assembly GCF_963932015.1). NCBI lineage: Eukaryota > Metazoa > Chordata > Aves > Anseriformes > Anatidae > Anas > Anas acuta. Next base: position 13,748,165 of record NC_088991.1, on the reverse strand, counting down.
GCTTTCGCCTGCCCTGTAGGTTAGATTGAGATAATGAAGCCGTATGGACTTCCAGAGAGATGTCAGGGATGTGGGCAGAGCTTTCGGCTGCCAGATTTTAATTTCTTTCATTTTCCCCCAGCCTCTTTCATACTGCTTGTGTGGGAGGAGGCTCTGCAATGGCTCAGCCTGGGTGGATGCTGACAGGAAAATGTGAGCTCCCCTGTGCTGGTGCCATCGGAGGAGGAACAGCAAATGATCAATTCAGATAGCAGAAGATGGGCTGGCTCCTCTCCTATCTCTAGAGGCTGTAAAAACTCCCATTACTGTGTTATCAAGAAGGATCCATCTATGACATGCCTGAGCCAGTCAATTAAGTGCAGACCTCACAGGAAATGATTTTTTTTTTTTGATTCTTGACAAGAAGTCAACAAAGAATAGCTTTTGAGGGAAAAGTGTTATTCCTGGCAAGAACACAGGTGGGCTTCAGGTAGGGAATACAGTTGCATTTGAATCAGTAATCTCGAATTTGAACCTGAGCTCTTTCTCCTGATTTTTCTTCTCTCTGTGGATACAAAAAAAATAAATAAATCAGATGTTGGTTTCTAAAGCAACTGAAGTGTACATATGCTGTTGTAATCTCCTAGAGGTTTTAGTGCTTCCACTGGAAGTGGAGGCCTTGGGAGGTACTGGAAGGGAGGAGAATCAATGTGGAGGTTTAGAAAAAGAAATTTGCTCTTTTATTTGGTGGTGTATGTACAGGGAAGCATGTGAGCACTTACTTAGAGATTCACTAAAGCATTAAATACCTGCTTGCCTGAATTGAGGTCTTCTTACGCAGGTTGTGGGTACTGCATGTCTTTGAAATGACCCTCAAGGGCTCAATACTTCCCTGTCCAGTGATAAACTAATTTCCAGGACTAATGGTAAAATTCTGCAAGGCGTGAATCCCCAACTTAAATAGATTTACAGTAAGTTAATGGATTTTTCAGCATATCTCTTGCAACCTATTTGTGGTAGCATTATTTTAACATGCGCAGTAATTGAAAAAATTGTCAGGTGATGGGATTTATTATCCTCTCTGACCTGTGTTTTTCATGCCTTGGAAAGGCTCCATAATAAACAGAACACTTGAAATAAGGAAATACCTTCTGCAGAAGTGTTCAAAAAGGTAGTGAGTCCAGTAATTATTCTTGAGAAAAACAGATTCTATAGTTATGAGAAGCTAATGCTTAGCAAACGCTACCAAGGGGGTCACTTCTTGGTGGAGGGAACTACTTTTTCCACCTCTCTGCTGACTACTGTCACAACTTGTGCTGGTGTAAATGCCATTACCTGCTTAGTGCATTGCCCGTGTCTGTCTGTGCAAGAAGCATGCCTGTGTCTTCTGGAGGTAAATGCTGTACTCAGAGGCGCTGTATGAAATCAGCACTTCTGCAGAGCTGAAGAATGCACAAGTCTGAACATTGTAGTGATGAGGATGAATATTTAATTTTGTTAGGCGATATATTGTGTTCTTTCCACATGCAGCCTTTGAAATATGCAGTCTTTATTTTGAAAGGATTACGCTGGAAGTATCCTTTGGAGAAAGTGTTTACTTTTTGCAAGCATATTTGTCCTTGCTCCTTTTGTTATCGTTACTTATAAATCAAAAGTTATATTGATCTGGAGATTATGTGTTAAACCATGTCTGAGCAGTGGTTGCTCTATTACTGAGGAAACCAGCTGCCATATAACTTTTGGTAAATTTATTGATCAATACTCTGTGTTTCTCTTTAGAAAAAGAACAAGCTGAATTTTAATTTACTGGGAAGTCGGCTGAACACGTGGCCTCTTCTTCAGCAAGGGATTTACGCCTGTGAGGAACTTTCGAGAGATGAATAGTGCCATTACTTTGCAGGGGATTATTCATGTTCTTGAAAGAAAGCCCGTCTGGAGCGGGCGGTGGAGCCTTGGATCGATTTCTGGCAGCAGTGTTTGTGAGCCCTGTGCTTGAAAGCCAAATTGTAATCGTGTGCTCCTGTTACAGCGGCTGCCTCACTTTTACAGGAGGAAGTAAGGAGACAATAAAATATTTCCTTTTTGGAAATGAGTGTTAATCAAAACAGGGCTTTGTGCCAGGCCAAGGGGAATACAGGAACCAGCTGGGACGTGGGATGCTGGGGATGGCCTGGCCGTGGGACAAAGTGGTGCCACCAGGATGTGATGTCTCACCTGCTGCTGCTGCTTCCCTGGACAGTGGCCTGCCCATGCATCACTTAATAAATAAATAAGGGGCAGCTCAACTCAAGGTACTGCATAGGTAGGAAGGAAAGAAGTGAAACTAGTTGTTGGGAAGTGCTAAGTCTGGAAATTTGGGCCATATGTACTTGGGATTTGTGTGTCTGGGGTTTTCTGAGCACTTTTGTAATGGTGCTGATGTGGATTTGGTATCATGTGTGACCCCATGGCATCTCTTCAGACAGACTATGGGCTCGGATAGCCAGGCTTCATTTTGAGCATGATGCTGTGAAGGTATTTTGTGTGAGTCCAGGGAGTTGGCTGCTGCCAGGGCACATCGGAAGGGTGGTTGCACTTGTGCTGCTGAAATGATCCACGCTCTAGTTTCCATGTAGGAAGTCCCTGTCCTTCTCAGATATCTTGAGACAAAATCCATCTAAAATCTCTAATAAAATCTCTAAATTGCTTTTGAGAGCCTGGGCATTGCTCTGTCTTGGGAACAGCAACCCTTTAGGGGAAGAGAATTACACTGATGTTCGTTGCTTTTAAATCAGTTACTGAGCAAATGTCTTTTCCGACTTCTGCGAGCACAGGTAGGAAGCAGAAATCAGAAATAAAGGGTTTGTTACTGGAGTGATTTAAAAATGGTCAACAGGTGCCCTTAAATAAGTGCAAGCCCTTCATGTTACTATAGGGATCAAGAACTGATTTTCTGCCATTTGCTTTTCATCAGACAGTTGAGATAACTTAAAAGAGAATTTGGCCAGGAGAGATTATAAAAGGAAGGAATTTGCTTCTTAAATAAATAGTCTGCTCTCCATTGTTGGAGACTTAACAGACTGATAAAAGCCTGCTGAAATGAAAGGGAGCCTGGAAAACCAGCCTCAGATCTGCCTTGCTGTAAAGTGACTGAGACCAATGCACTTTTAAAGACTTTTTTTCAATTTTTTTGATGCAAACTGAACTTAACCTAGTGGCTTGACTTACCTTCGTTTATTTGGATGAATAAAGGAATTTGCTAGACATGCATTTTTCAGAAATTGCTTATAAATTTTATTTTAAAATAAATGGAGTACACGAATTGGTATATACATGTGTGTATATATATATATATATGTGTGTGTGTATATATATATATATATTATTTTTTTAAATAGCTGGCTGTTAGATACCTGGATTGTAAATTTGAGAGGGAATTTATGGAATCACTTGTCCTTTGCTTGAAACACATTTCGTCATTTGTCTTTTAAGAGGTATGCTTCTTTTTTTGCGATCTTTATAACCCCATTATTTGGATGCTGGAGCCTCCAATTGGTAAAAATGTGGCTGGGGGAGGGGGTGGGGGGGTTGTTTACAGAGTGCTGTGTTGTGTGGCTCTTTCCTTTTTTCCCAGAAATGCACTTTGTGTGCACTTTGTGTTGGAGTAGGAAACGTGTGGCTTTGCAGCAATAAAATGCCTGGACCTGTCCATGTGCCCAGTTATCAAGGGCAGAAATGCCACTTTTCCCAGGGTTTCTGAAGGTTTTCCTACTGTTGGGCACAGGGGTCTGTCAGAAGCCTGGCTGGGCTTGCTGGCCGAGCAGCTGGCTTCAAGTACGAGTTGTAGATGGAGATTGTCATCTCTGCAGCAAATGGGAGACAGAACAATGATATGAATTTGAGTGTAAATATTTGTGGTAAAAATGGTGAAGGTGAAAGTTCCCCAGTGATGTGACATTAGTTCTGAGCGTTTTATTGATATAATTACAGCATGACAAAAGCCTGGTAGTGCTGTTTTCAGTCATTTATTTTGTCCTGTTGGATTGGTTTAATTAACTTTTCCCCTTCAGAGGGAAAGAGGAAAATATGAAATATTTGGAGTGTGCATATTTCTGTGTACAGCTGAAAGAGAAATGCTGGTCTGCTGACCCCGTGCTCTGCCAGCTCAGCACTCTGGGCTGCCTCTCTACCCATAGCGTGTTCCCCTGAGGCTGTGTTCAGGCAACACCATGCTGACCCCAGTAAGCCTTGCTGTATGGATCAGCGGCTTGTTTCCTGCAAACTCCCCAGCCATTTTGGAGAGCCCTGGACAAGGATAAAGATTACTGTCTCCTTTGCAGTAAATAACTTCCACAGGAGCAACGTTCACCCCCTGCAAATGGTGGGCGCAGATACGGGTGTTCACCAAATCACAGGGTGTTTCCAAACAGGTCAAATCCCAGCAAGAAGCAGAGCTCTGCAGGCTCTATCTGTCCTCAGGCTCTCCTATATTGCTGAGCTCTGCCGTGCCTCTTCAGCAGGCTGCCTGGTGTCCCCCTAAACCAGTGCCCCAGCACGGACAGGAGCCTGGACACTCGGACCCGAACTCTTTAACCCTTCCTTGAGCTCCAGCACCAGATTATAGGTATGGGGTACATGGGAAGAGCTTTACCTCTTTTTGGGCTGACAGGTTACCAGCACAAGAGGAAAAACTGGGTTCAAAACCATGTTTTCTCTGGGTTAGCTGAATTCAGGGATGGGACACCTTCATCTATCCTTTGGATTTAACAGAGAGAGAACAAAATGAGATACTCTGCAAGTTTTTCCAATTTCCCTGGCAATAATATCTTTGGTGTGGAGGACAGGGACTGCTTTGCAGTAGGTGGGAGCTGTCAGGGTTGAGGGCAGAGACCTCACAACTGTGGTGAAGAACATCTTTTTACGGGGCTCTCAGAAAATCTCCTTTTTCAGGCTTGCAAGGGATAAAAGCTTGTGTGGAGGAGTTGAAAAGTACTTTACAGGGCAAATTGGGAGATGCAGGTGGGCAGATAGTGGACCCATGGAGTTTGTAGGTTGTATACGTGCCCCCATCTCAGTTCCTACTACAATGGTGCCAGACAAGGCAGAGGCTCTCCCCAGCCTCTCCTACCCTGCTGCAAACAGATCTTCGCTAATCCTAGTGCAAAGATGCCACGGGACTGGGGAGGTCTCCCCTGCTTGCTAAATGGGACTATGGCAGTGAATGTCCTGTTGTTCATCCACTGCATCTAAAACCAGAGCTACTTTTTTTGCTGCAGAAGCCTCTTAAATCATTCTCTGCTTTCCTTCTTGTGCTTCCATGTCTTTGGTTGACCCTGCCTTTCAGGGCCCTTATTCTTCCCTTGGTTTTATAAAGAATTGTGTTCATCCACCACTCGTGCCAGCCTTGACTGTTTGCATTTTTAACTTTGTCTTTATTAAATTTTCAAGAATCTCCTAAGCATTCACACATCTGTCACAGCACAAAGCGGAATATTACTTGATGCTCAGAAAAGCAAATTATACAATAGATGTGCAAGAAATATTTAATCAAAAGCACCGCAGCCACGTGTTCAAATACCAAGCCCTATAAAAGACTTTTACTGCAGAGTCATTTTTCCAGAGATCTTTCCCAGGAGTTTTGTTTTTATTGTTGGAAAGTCCACTTGGACTATGGCACCTTGGGGAGCACAGCCCTGAAATCAGCTTCTTCCATCGTGCCCAGCCACAGGCATGCTGTGGGAAGCAGTTGATGACAGACCTTAACAAACATGCAACAAAAATGCATGCATGAAAACGGAGGCAGGGAAATGTCAGTTCTAGTTGGTTTCTTGCAGGGCCTTGGAGGAGTTCTGTGCTTTGCTTGCTCCCTGCAGGCAGGGTTGGTCTGGGCACACTGGGCTTGCGAGGTCTAGAGGCAAGCAGCTGTGGGCACGAGTATTTCCTTGTCTTCTGGCCTCTGGACTTGTGCTGGTGGGCTCCGCTGCCCGCTTTAACAGTTTTTATGGGGATATAAATAATAAATGGGTGAGCCACAGTATGACTGATTGCTCAGTGGTCAGACAGTTACTTAGAATATAATGGTAGCACGTTTTCGAAGTATTTTGAGTAGGTATAATGAGAAGCTAGCATACAGCATTTTTATTAGAAAACTCACAGGGAGCGTGTTTCAAAATACCAGGGCAGTAGATAAGCTGAACAATTAAAATAAATGGATTTTGAGCTTGGCATTTTGATGGGCACAGATAATTAGAGGAAGATGGTTTCTGCTGAGCAAAATGGTTTGGCTTTGGCTGGTAGGCAGTGCTGGCTTTGGAAACTTCTAGTTTGGCTCCCACAAGAGTCTCACATGGCTGCTTCCATGCGAGGCAGGAGGGTGGTGGGCGTGGAGGTGAAAGGAGCCCCCTCTAATTTGGAGACTGGCTGGCGACCTGTCCTCTCTTGGTCTAATGGTGATGTAGAAAAGGTAGACAATGTGAGCCCTGATGGCTTAAAAGTGGGAAGACAGAATAACTAAATTGTTTTAATTTTTATTACTGATGCTTTGAAGCTAATCTCATAAGCTTTGGGAGCTTAAGTCCATAAATTTTATAGTGACAATATTGTAAAAGTAATCCAAAAGGCTGTCTTATTGTTGGGGGAGAGAGGGAGGGGTTGAAGCATTTCCTAAGCTCCAAATGTGTTCAGAGAAGCAAACCTTGTAAGAGCAGCAGTGGCACCATCTGATGGGTTTTGTACTGCTACAGACAAAAGTAATTATGCTGCCTAGAAGAGCTTTTGTCTCCAGATAATGTTGTTAAAAACTTGCACTGTGGTGTAAATCATAAAGGAACAAATCTAGAGTCTGCTCTTACTGCTGCCAGGGGAAAAACTCTTGGATTTTGTTTCATTTCTGCTCAATGTATTGAAAACCTTTTCCAAGTTTGTAAATAAATATTACCTGCTGTTTGAAAAATAACTTGCAGTTCATCTCACCAGTACTGCCTGTGGCAGCCAGGCCATTATTGCAAACAGTTGTTTCTCTCTTGGTGAGCTCTTTTGTGTCTTTTAGGAATACAGGCTGTTGCAATGAGTCTGAAGTTGTCTAATTCATTGGAGGTGTTAGAGAAGTATTTTCTTCTCTAGAGCTCGCTTACATGTGAATGCCTATGGCTGCTTTTGCAATTGCCATGCCTGAAAATATTTTGGTGAGTTTACAAAAAGAAAAACTTTTGGTATTTCCTTGATAAACATTTAAATTTCCATCTGTGAACATCAGGGGTTGTGTGGTATCTTTTTTTTTTTTTTTTTTTTTTTTTTGTGGTGGAGCATTCTAGATGCATGGGATTCTTAAATGTTTGGGTACCTGGGACCCGAACAGGATGCAGCAATTGCATTAGGAACACATTAATTCACTGGAAAATTTTCTACTAGCCTGCCTGGAGAGACAAGTTTTGCCTCAGGATGGAAACGATTTCCATGGTCGTAGGGATTCCAGTGCCTGGTTGTCTCCCAATGTGATCTGTATCCTGAGGAGTAAAGGGAGAGCACCTTTTTTTTTTTTTTGTGCATCCCTTTTACATAGAAGACTTCTGTGGTTTGCAGCACAGAGACGGACAACTATCCATGTAGGAAGCTTGTTTGCAGCGAAATACCAGCTGCACAGAGCCTTCTCCTGATACCTGGCCTCCTGACACCTGGCCACCACGTTGGATGCTGCTTTCCCCTCCTTCCTGCTATGGGCTGGCTCACGCCTTCTCGCTGTGGTGCTGTGGAGAGGTGGAGCAGTTGGCTTGGCCACTGCCATGTCTGCTCCCTGGGGCTACACAGCTGGTTTTGGTGGTGCTGTTTTTTGGTGAGCTGGCATAGAGGAGCAAAGGAAGGCCATGCCTCCCTTTATCAGCAGCAACACCCTTTCCAAACACCCTCAGCTGCTTGCGAGTCTGCACCCAGATCTGTTGCTGCTCTGTGTCCACAGCTGCCTGAGGGTTTCAGCTGTGGCTATGCCGAGTCTCCAGGGGATGTTGTATGGGAATGGCTTGTCATGCTTGCTCGTTCAGGCGACTACATCACATAATCTCTTAAATAAACCCATCAAATCCCAGACCGGGCTGGAGCCTGCAGCCTGGGGGAGCCAGCAGGTTAATCCAGAGCTCCTCCAGCCCCAGTCCCTTTGAAGTAGCTGCAGCTCAGGAGCAAATGCGCCTTCTCAGGAAGGCTGGTGTTTTAACTAAGCAGCAGAGTTTTATTATCTGAGCTGAGAACTCAGTGATTTCCTTCTCCTGCCAATAATCCCCACTCAGGGCACTATTACGCTCTTTTACAATTTATTTTCTTTTCTCTAATTGCCAGTTTGCAATGGCCATGCATCCCTGTGCCGCATTCTGGGGAGCTTTTGCACTTTGAAAGCACCTTAGTCCATCCTTCATACCCACTGCAATCCCTCTTCAGGTGCTTGAGGGGAGTCCTGCTGGAAAAATAATACGTAATAGCTCATGCTTTTCAATTGTTGCCTGATAAGTGTGCTCTAGAGTAAAGGTTCAGCTGCTTCATGCATCCTTTGTGAGCCCTAACAAACTGCCCTTGACAGAGCTAGTCAACAGATGTGCAGTACCAGTGTACCAGGTATGGTGCTTTGCAGCTGGTGATGCTCTGGCTTGTGTCCTGCATCAATTCCCCAGATTTCACCTGGCACAATATTGTTCTTCTATCTCTTCCCTCCCATCCTGGGGTAGAGAGCTGTGATGCTGTGTATTGTTAAGTTGTTCCCAGGTTTTGTCCCTGGGCTGGCTGAAATGGCTTTGGAGTATAATTTGTGTATGCATTTAGCTTCTTTCTTCATGTGGGTGAAATGTGTTTAAGAGCTACCCAGGCAGGACTTTCCAGCATGGTGGCCTGTAGCAGCTCAGGCTGTCATCTCCACAAGCCAGACTTGTGGATCAAGGCTATTTAGATTTTAGTCCATGCAGAAGCTTTTTTTTTTTTTTTTTTCTTGCTAAGAAAAATCTTTTCCAAAGAAAAAGATTTAAAAGCAGATAAATAACTTTATAACATAGTTGAGTTCTGTTGTGTGTGCACAGCTACAGTGACAGAGCAAAATGTGAAGTAGGTGCTGCAAGGCACATTGGGTACTGGACAGTGGGTACAAGTCTGTCACTATGCTTTGCCAGTCCTATTAAGGTATTTATTCTGCTTCAGGTAGACCTACAGACTAGCTTCCTTAAATTGCAGTTTTTGAAAATATCCTTGAAATAAATTAAAAATTAAAAAAGAAGGAAAAAAAAGAGAGAAGATTCAATTGTCCTCTGGCAATAGGAGTTCCAATAATGCCATGTTATGAACAGGGCAGCTTTTACTGGCAGCAAATACAGCCTGTTGGTTTTGAGAGAGCAGAAGCCCATGCAATGGGCTGTATTGTAATGCTGTAATGCTGCATCCCTTTCGCCTCCCTTCGAGGCTGGCTCCCGTGAGCGCAGGGCGCTGCCCCGCCAACCTGCAGCCTCTTCGTGCTCGCAGTCTGGCTGTGGGTCACTTCTGGTGGCTGGGGGTTTAATATTCTTGTAGCCAGCCCTTTGTGAGGAATAGTTCAGAATAAGCAACTAGGGGAGCTGGTTATAAAATATTTTGGATCTGGGAGACTTTTTTTTTTTTTTTTTTTAACCAAGTTTTATTATTTCTTGCATCTATTAATGGGGCAGCAGGAGGCTCCATATGCTTTTATAGTCCCTGTTGTGCTCTCTAATGGTTATATGCAAAGGCTCCAAGGCGCATAAAATAGACACTCTTAGCCAGTTATTATGATAAAAATTATGTGCATGTCATGACCTTTAAAGCACTGGGACTGTGTGTGCATGCTCTTCTGATGCGCCACTGTTCTCAGTTCCTTTCTGAAGCATTTCTCACTGTAGGAGGTTTGCATAGGAGTTTGGAATATTTTTCTAATCAGCGAAGGGTCTCTTGGCTCTGATGACAACTTCCAAAGCATAGAGGAGCAAGAAGAAGGAAGAGGGGATGTGTTTTTTTTTTCTGAGGGAACTAACAGAGAAGAGGTTAAAGGCGAATGGTGAGGCACAGCATGAAAATCCTGGCACTGTCTGCAGTGCTGTCAAAAATGCTGGCCCAAAAAGTGCTTTGTGCTCTTTGTTGAGGCAAAAGCTATTCTGGTGCTCTTGAGGATAAAGGAGAAAAAAAGTTTCATAATCCCTGTGCCCTATTTAAAGAAACTTTAAAAAAAAAAAACAAAAACTTTCTATAGCAGAAAACTGGAATTTGCTCTCCTGTCAGAGCCCAGACATCTACCCCTCAGCATCGGCTGTGCTGTTACGCCTGGCAAGCGTTGCAATGTTCTGCATCGGCACGTGTGAGGAGCGAGATGCCTGCTGTCGTGGGGAGGGAGGCGTGAGGAGCGGGCTCTGTGTCCTTCACCACTGTGTCCCTCAATCTGTGGTGTCAGAAAGGAGGGATGGCTGCCGTCTGTGAACGCAGATGGTTGCGATGGGCTTGCTCGGGCAGTGCGAGTGTTGAGAGCACTCAGGCTCTTGCTTTGGCGTGCCTGGGCTCTGTGGGTGACACGCGCTGGTGTGTGCCTTAGGGGCATGTCCAGGAGATGGGCACGCACCAGCTGGGTTGAAAACCTCTATTTGGTAATTTCTGCTTTGATTGCTGCTTGCACTGTAGCTTTCTGCATGCTGGTATGGGGGACAGCAAAAAGCATCGGGTCCCTGTCTACAAGGTGTGTGCACCTGGGGAGAAACAGCCCGGAGAGCTGGAGCTGTGGCAGTTTCCAAAGGTCTTGGTTAACACCGGAGGCCAGGCAGGGCGAGCAGTGGGGCTCACCACTGCTTGTGATAACGTTGATATCAAACCCCCGTGGAGAGGCGGCAGGCCACGCTCAGCTGCACCTCAGGCTTAACAAATGGAAAAAATAACACTTATGGTTTTAAAAATTAAACATTCCCTTTAATTATTGAACATGAATAATTTCCATGCAAATCGAGCCTGGATGCATGTTTCCAGAGTGACACAGCTGAGAGCGGCTATATCGCAGGGTGTCAGTGACCTGTGAGCTGAGAGGCTGTTCGTTATTTTTAGCATTTTATGACCAGTGCCCTGGAGAATGGGATGCAGGCTGGTGGTGATATTTGGCCAAAGAAAAGGAATTTAGTTTGCACTCGTAGCCTCCCCTACAATTGCTTTATCTTGCAAACTGGGACAGGAGTGGGGAGTGTGTAGATAGGTTGTCTTCACATAGCTGGGTATTTTGGAAGCCTCCTGGTCAGGACTATAATTAAAGGAATAACTGCGGGGTGACTGTGTTGTTGGAGGCTCTCCTGCTTGCTGCATGAAGGTGTGTGCAGAAAGTCCTTGCCTCTTTGAAGGAAGAGAGAGGAAAACGCACACTGGTTTTTCTTGCAAGTCATCAGTATGAAACTTGCTGCTGAGCTTCCTGGGCAGCTTGGTGTAGCATGATGTGTGTGGGAGCGACCTGGCCATGCACCCACAGATGGATGCTGTCACTGCCTGTCAGCATTCCTTTGGGCTATGGAACAGCTCATGTCCAGGGCAGATAAAATGTTGGATCTGCAGCTCAAGTGAATCCTAGTGCATTTAGGAAAACTATGGAGCTGCAGAGGCTTTTCAAGTGACTTTGAGGATACTTAGTGAGGAGTTGGTTCTGAAGGTTGGCTCCGTGATTAAACTCGTATATATTTTTCTTTTCATAATGGAATGTCAGCATTTGCTGTTTCCTGATTTTCAACACTATATAGTTTGTCAAACATTTATCTCTGTCTTGAATTGTCTTGAGATAGAACTTCTGTTAATTTCAAATCAATATGGAAGAGGGAGAGAATGAAATTGCAGTCTAGCCCTTTTCTTGAATCAATATTTTCTTTAAAAGCTGAAATGTTAACTAGATCATAGTTTTTGCCATTTTGAAATGTAGCTTGTCTTTGAAGAATATATGCATTCCCCTGAAAATTGACGTTGATGGTCAGTTTTGCAGCAGGCATCTCTGCTGGCAGGCATTTGAGCCAAAGTGGGCAGGATGGGGCCAGCCTGTGCAGCTGGTGTGTTCTAATATCCTCCCTGTTTCTGATCTCATCATCTTAACTTTTTTTTTTGTTCTGTTTTGCAGAAGCCTTTGAAATTGTAGTGCGGCATGCGAGAAACTTCACCAACAGCATGTTTAGGAACCACTACCAGAGCATGGGGACCAGAGCTCTTAAGTTTGTTGGAGAACTTTTTACTGATGTCTCACTGTACATACTGGGCTCTGACATCAGTGTCAATGACATGATAAATGAATTTTTTGACAGTTTATTCCCCTTGGTCTACTCTCATTTGATTAATCCTGGCTTCCCCGATCCCTCCGTAGAAATGACTGAATGCCTGCGGGCAGCCAGGAGAGACCTCAAAGCGTTTGGTAACTACCCTAAGATGATGATGACGCAGGTGTCGAAGTCACTGCAAGCCACGCGAGTCTTTTTACAGGCACTCAACCTGGGGATCGAGGTTATAAACACTACTGACCACTTGAAATTCAGCAAGGACTGTGGACGAGCGCTGCTGAAGATGTGGTACTGCTCGCACTGCCAGGGGCTCCTCATGGCCAAGCCCTGTGTTGGATACTGTGGCGCAGTGATGCACGGATGCTTGGCGGGCGTCGTAGAGATTGACCACCACTGGCGAGAGTACATCAGCTCTCTGGAGGGGCTGACCAAAGGCATGCACGGCATCTATGACATGGAGCATGTCCTCCTGAACCTCTTCTCCCTGGTGCGGGACGCAGTCGTCTACGTGCAGAAGAACGAAGGAAAACTCTCATCAACTGTGAGTGGTTTTCTGCAGTTCTTCATGCTCTTTTCCACAGCAGTGCTTGGTTGTATACCACATGCGCTATGTGGTGTAACCAAGCCATCCCTCTCCACCAGCCAAAAATCATCACATGGTCTGATTTCCAGCTCCTCTACTTCCTCCTCAGTTCTCTGATTTTTAAAACTTTTGGTAGCATTTGAAACTGCTGTTTGTGGGGACTGAGCTTCATCTTAGGGCTTTACTTCTTGTTAGATTGGTCACAACTGAAAGGTGTGAATTCCTTCTGGCATCAGCCTTGTAGCTAGGACAGTAGATCAGGAGCTGAGACATCCCAGCATCTTTCATTCTTCCTGGGTACTCTTCCTGCTTTGGGTAGGTCTTAAAGGATGTCCTGCTCTCCAGGTGTCCCCTGTCTCACTCATTCTGATGTGAAGTGTAGTAAACCTCAAATTGAAGTGTAGTAAACCTCAAATGTGTTTATAGTAGCAGGGGCCAGACTTGCATTACCCTGTGGTCTCTTTGTCCTGGTGTGCTGGGCATCCTGGGGGATGGTCTTTAAGAGACCTTCTGTGGTTCAAAGGTCATGGAGCGGCATAGAAAACTGTTTCTTCATCACTTAACATCACTAAAATATACCTCCAGGTAGATGCCAAGTAGAGGCATATACTGTGGCATTCCATGTTTCTTGATTTACTAAGAGGTCTGGTTTTCCCTGTATTGGTAACTCATTCCGATTTTGGGCTGCATTTAATCCCAGGGGTAAGGTTATTTCCTATTTATTAGGAGTGACCTGACATTTTAAAAACACATTGTGTGAATTTCTGAGCCTCCTGAGAAACTGAGGCTTTCTTGTTCAGAAAATAGTGCCGCTCTGTTTGAATGCCAAGGATAAATGGAATGTGGTAACATAACGCTTGTTTCGCAAAAGAGATTTTCTTGGGACACAGTTGATTGCTCCATGCAGGTAGAGTAGAGCTGGGGATGTGGGCAAAGGTGCGGGAATGTTGTTACGCTTTGCTTAAAGCCAACAGTGATTAAAATCTGCCACCGTTTCCCTGTTAGCTGCTTGTTCCTGTCATTCTTGACTCCTGTTTACAAAAGAATTGTGTCTATGTAGGTCACTGTAGTACTTGCACTGTAAGTAACTTATCTTTTTTCGGGCCATGGAAATGGATTGGATTATGGATTTTGACCTATGTGGCATTCAGCCAACAGCGCTCTTCTATGCCGTTTTATGTGCTGCTTTTGCTCACTGATTGCCTGAGATGTGCCGTATGAGGACTGTGGACTGATGTGGTGGCACCTTGGTGGTTTCACATCCCTGGGGTAGTTTGGCACATATGGTGCAAACTCCCTTTATTGCTTGGGAGAGACTTAGGGACCAAATCTCCAGGAAGCTACATTGCACATCTTGTGGTGACCAGGAGGTGGCTGTGACCAGGCCTCTGAGGTACTTTACAGGACACTGTTTTTTAAGCTGCTTGTCAAAGACTGCATACCTTAGCTCCTCCCTGCAGAAAATCCCTAACAGCAGCCTGCCAAGCATTTCTTGCACTCCTCAGACCACTGGGAGGTTCCGGGTCCCAGGGTAGCAGCTCTACCAGGCACAACTTCTGATATTTTGGAGCCAGGGAAGTAACAGCTGTGCTAGAGGACAGAGAAGCTGCTCTGCTAGTAGCCTGGCCTGGAGTTTCCGCATAGCTGATGCTAAGGAGGACAAAGTGCATAAATTCACAGACAACACTCTGAAATTTGCTTTATTTTGTATTTTAATTTTGTTACGTTTTTCTTCAGTGTTGCATGATCAAGGAATGAAGCTTCAGCTAGTCAGAACCTTTCATCCTTCTCAGGAACAGCAAAGGAGCAGAGATGTAATTGTAGGTTTAGCTTTAGGGCAGGTGGGATAGACAACTCATTTACAAGTGGTGGTGAAGTATATGAGGGAAAACCTAGCTAAACTGTGAGCCCAATTGGCATTTTCAGGGCAGTAAGAAACAAAACTTCCTTCTACACGTAATGTGTGTAGAACATTGTATTTGTTCTCAAAAGATTGAAAGCCATATTCAACAGTGAGTGAAAGCATCCTAAACGTTTTGCACCAGTAAACACTGTGCGCTTGTAGATGGGAAGGCAGAATGGAAATACCGCCCGTATGGGCTCCGTGCCAGGTTGTGCAGTATGTGTTGCTGTATGGTCCTAAAATAAGAAGTTTTTAATCCCATATTATTTCCTTGTTGGCACAACATTAAAAATGTTTGTTTATTTATTTATTTATTTATTTATTTCTTGAAGACTTCCACGTATACAGTGAAGGAACATGACTGTCAATTATATTATCAAATAGAGACCTTGATCTGTCTACTGAAAATGTGTTTGTGGGAGGACAAGTAGACAAAGAGCTGCTGAAGTTAACACAAGCCATGGCAGTAGAGCCATTATCTGCCCATCCTTTGCTAAATCAGAACATAAGTTGACTTCCTTGTAAATATTAATAATAATAATAATAATAAAAAACAACAACACTGAGCACCACATAACAATTCAGTGCTTTTGTACTTGACAGAGTAGTTTGAATTCATTAGTGCCATATATAGTTAGGTACTTCAGCATAACTCCTCTTGATTATTTAATACTTGAGAGATTCTTTTTATTTGATCTAAAGACATTTTTGAGTTACAGGAGTGCAGAGGAAAAAATCCAAGGCAAGCAAGCCAAGTATGTATCAGTTGTCACTAAAAGAAGACGGCCAATGGGTCTTTAAAGTTTATTCTTAAAATACCGCTGTTGCTCAGCTCAAACTCTTATGTCAAACCTGAGCCCGGAGGAACTTTTTTACAAATGAAGCTGTGAGCTGTTCAGTAGAGGAACAGGGCAGTGATGGAAGAGCTGACAGTTATAACTACAGTGTTGCAGATGGCCCAGCTCTGTTGGTCTGTATGTGTCTGGGATCTGGGGTAAACATCTCTGCCCGTAAGTGATAGAATGCAATTTTTTTGGTTGTGCTGGAATGAAAGTTTCTCTGTTAAACTTATCAGCACATATCAAGTTTCAAAGAATATACCTGGAAGCAAACAGTTGTAGTTTCTGTTATCCTGTAAATATGATTGTTTTTAGATACCATAACCATATCAAAGTCTAAAATGCCACAGGAGTTGTCTTTGAAACTGTGGGGCTTTACTCTATTGCTGGCTTTTTGTATCATCCTGTTTTATTTCTGACCTTGGCCACAAGCATTTCTGTAGGCAAAGTTCAATTCACCTATATGTTATTAAGCATAATCAGAGGTTATTTAATTGTCATTAAAATCTACTGGAATTATGGAAAGCTTATCTTCCATGTCCATAGTGATTATAGCCTGAATAACAACACTACTGCCCTTTTCTGTCCTTTAGACTTCTTTGTTTTGTCTTTGGTGGCACTTCTACAATGGTACTGTTTTTTCCTGGTTGTTTTAGATCAGTGTGGGTATTACCCAGCAAAGCATCCTTCTTCCACGTGGCTGCTCCTCTGTCCCTCTTTGCCGCCCTTAGGCTGTGTTGCAGGTATTTGCAGAAGGATCTAGACCCATTTTGTAGCTTGCAGCAGACTAAACTACAAGAAGGCGTTTGAACCTCAGCTCCAGAGGTGTTGCAGAGCCTCTAGGGAGGTTTCTGTGGAGCTCTGCAGACCCTAAGACACGGAGTCATGCTGCTGTTGCTCTGCATGTGGAAATCACGTGCCTTCAGGCATGTATTTAAACGTAAACCAGCGGTGTTCCTGGTGAACAAATGGCAATGCAGAAGAATGAATTCCACAGCATTATGGCAGGAGGCAGTTCCCTCCCAAAGCCTTGCTTTAATAGTTAATTTGTCAGCAATGGTGGTGTTAGGTTTAATAATTTCTACAACTTTTCTGTTTAAAAGTGGCACCCCCTAAACTATGCTATTAAAATACTTTGTCAAGTAGGCTGAGTCTCCGGGTAGATTGGGAAAAATATTCTGTCTAGCACTATATTTATAAACTATAGATTTTCCTGTCTGATACTTTCTTCCATGTTGAAACAGTGCCTAGTACTTCTATGTCTTCTAGATATTTTAATCATGAATGCAGGGAGCAGCAATTATAGTCGGTCTGTGCTTTCTACCACAAAAAAAGACAGAGATGCACTACAAATAAATGTCATAAAATATTCAATCCCCTCACCTCTTGAAGTTAATGTTTTCTCTCTTGTTGAAAGTCCATGAGAGACAATAGGTCTGGGTGTTTCACG
Organism: Anas acuta; assembly: GCF_963932015.1. Taxonomy (NCBI): domain Eukaryota; kingdom Metazoa; phylum Chordata; class Aves; order Anseriformes; family Anatidae; genus Anas; species Anas acuta. Next base: position 13,731,166 of record NC_088991.1, on the reverse strand, counting down.
TAGCTAATCATTGATCCTCCTCTGGGACTCCCTACCTTAAGCCAGCACCGCAATTTTATTTTGGAAGGTTGTAGAGTTGAGGTGAAGATTGTTGACTTGACACAGATAGTAAGTTGTCTACATAAATATTTTTTTTCCTCCCTGTAACTCATTAGGGTTTTGAATCCATCCCAACAGACCGGGGAAAAAGGCAATGCATAGCCCAGCGAGACCCAAAGGAGAAAAAGTGGGTGGCTTGAGTTGATGCTCCAGCCACATACTGCATGTGAAGGGCAGGGGGTATGCACTGCAGATGAGATTCATCAGCGAAAATGATTCAGTTTTGGCTTTATTAGCTACATTGAGATACAGGTCTGGCAGGGCACATGTCACTTCCCAGCCCTTCTCATGGGGCTGGCAGGACTTCTCCTGCCCTTTAACTGTCTTGTGGTGTACCTCTGGACCTGGAATTGCAGGGTGCTGATCCCTGACTTGCGCAGCAGATTCTCTGTGTGGCAGGACCTGTACCTGCCAGTGTAATTAAGGTTGGACACAAAAGATTCTCTGCAGCTGATATGTTTGTAGCACAGCCAAACCAAGGAATAAGAGCAGGCTGCAAAGGAATACAAGATCTTTCTGATTGGTCTTGCAAGTTTCATAGCAAAAGTAAATTATGAAAAACACCGACAAACCTGCCACTCAAAAACATATCAGTAAGCTTCAGATTTTTATCTTTCGCTATAAACACAAAGCCATGGGCTGACAGAGCTGCTGAGACTTTGCTGCTTGCCTTACATTAGAGGTGCACAGCTCTCTGTTGGCGGAGTATTGCATAGAAAGAAAACAGCAGGGAGCTCAGCAAAACATTTTTATTCAGTTAGGATTGATGGCTGAGTTTCTAGAAAGTCTAGGTGAATTACAAACGAGGGTAGCCAGACCTTTGTTCAACGGTTTGTGGTCAGAGGGGGGGAACATGTTGGAGGAAGGGAACCAGCGAGTTAGGAGCAGGGTGCCGTTCTTGATGTGCTTGCACTGTGAATAGATCCTACTCCTTCACTTCGCTGCAAACACTTATAAAACACTGCTCAGGTTTGGGTTAAATAGGTGATATAGTGGTGCTGCAGAGCTGGTGAGGAGAGAAGGTGAAGCCACTGTGCAAGGCAGCTGGGTAGGCTGGGTTTGTGTTTTTTTTGTTTTGTGGAGGTGGAGAGCTCAGCTGCCCCACTGCAGGCTGAGTGCTGGGTCTGAACCCAGCTGTGGTGTTGGCCATGTGAAGCTGCTGGGAGACCCCCAGAGTGGGCAGGGCCAGGTGAACTGGGCCTCATTTGCACTTCACTTCTTTGGGAACCCTACTAAGGAGATCCTGAGCATGCTGAAAATATAATTGACTACTTTGATTGCTAGAAGCACCATTGAGAGAAGCACTGCTGTTGCAAATTAGTGTGGAAATTTGCAGCACCTGCAGATGCACAGGAATGGAATTCAAGAATACATAAGTAAAGGAGTTTTTGCAGGGATGAAAATGACATCTCTCTCCACATGTGATGATTCAGTGCATTTGTGGAGCATCCAGCAGTGGGGCTGGTGCAGTTTGCCCTGGGTGCTGCCCAGGGGCTGCTTTGGAGGCAGCTTCCTCGGTACCAAGCTGGAAGCTGCTTTGCTCCATGGATTACACTGCTGGGGTGGTGGCAGGGAGCCCTGGCAAGTTTTCCTATCTGTTAATGGATTTCTTTCTGTGCTGGAGCTGGCAAGAGACTTCTGAGGCAAGCTTTGAAATTACAGCGCTGTTCGAGAAGTCATTCCCTTTGAGACACTGAGATCGGTTTCTTTGTACTTTTAATGCGGGTTGCTTTCTGTTGGCATAGCTCATGGGATAGTCAGCTGGATGTACTGCCTCTGTATTTTCAGTTTCTTTATCGGAAAAGTTTAATCCTCAGGCTGCTCTCTAATGCTTGCTGGTAGCTAGCTCCATTTTTCACTTAAAGCTGGAAATGCTGGTGAGGTTTTGGTTTTCAGTAAGCTCAGACCCACTCATAGTTATCCCAAGGTGCATTTATCATGTACTTCTGTTAACCATTTTGTGATAATGCAGTGTAATGTGCCTGATAAGGCATGTTAAAGCAAGCATCTGTTCCTGCTGCAGGATGAAAATAAACCTGATCACTAAGGACAGTATCAGCAAAGTTCCGGTTCCTGTGAAAATATCTTGGGATTATTATGATTAGTTGTCTGAAGAGGTTCAGATATTAAAGATTTTTCTGATAGTTGGGAAGCATGTAGCGAAGCACTGAATAGTAAAGCATTGATTTTGATCTATAAATCCCTACGTTGTTGGTGGCTTAGCTGGTTCTAAAAGAACAAGGACAAAAATTATTCACACCTGCAGTTTTGCAACCCAGTATCAAAAAACTTTGATCAAGCGACTCTGGCATACTGCTTCTGGCCTTAGATTGTAGGTTTAACGCTGCTCAAATGTGCATGAGTGAATCACGGGTCTGTGTCTTGCTTTTGGAAGTGACCTTGGCATGGATGCTCTTGACCCCCAATAGGAGTGAAGCTCAGAGGTTATTTTCAGCCTACTGAAAGGTAACCCCGGTCTGGCCTAGGGAGGAAGGTCACTGTTGTTACACAGTTAGTTAATTCTGCTAACAAAAGCTCTGTTTCTAAAGGACACAGCACATTTTCACATGTTGCAGTCGTTGGTTAGCCTTGCCCATTTTCTTTTGGGCTCCAGCATGGGCAAAGTGGCGTGTTGCCCTTGCCTCCTGATCGCTCTGGCAGCACGATGGGGCTCTGGGTGCGGTTTGTCACCAAATTGGGTTCAGCCATGAGCACGCAGGGCCGCTAGGTGGAAGCAGCAGATGTGGCCAGCAATGCTCAAACCTGCTGGTGCAAAGCCAGGGGAAATGCCATTGAATAACAACATGGGTTTTATTTAAAATAGCATTTGATTTTGCTTCTATTCATAACTTTTATGTTGTCCTCTCCTTTTTTGCTCTTCTGTCCTTTTAATTGGATGTGTGCTGGCCCCTGGCATGTTGTGGCATTTCAGTGGAATTTCCAGTGATGCTTTTGTCAATTAAAAGTGGAAGGTAGCTGCTGCTGCTGCGCCCTCCTCCTTGTATGCATGCGCAGCAGCATGGGGAGCATCCTCCGACAACATGTTTGATGCCAAACCTAACTTTGCTTCGAAGCTCACACAGATCTTTTCGTTGACTTCAGTCAGAGGCAGATCACACAGTTGGTGGCAACTTTATGCCTGCCAGTCTGCGGTATAAAAAGAGCTTTTTAAGGCTGCTGCATTTTATGGGTGGGAATATTATATGGTGCCCACTGAGCCCGGCTTGACTTCACTTCAAATCATGTGCTGGCTGTGGTGTGAGTGAGATGCGTGCAGGCTGCACGCGGCAGGATGTCTTGCATCTTTTCTCATCTGAAGTCACAAGAAGCCTACAGATCTCGTACAGATTAATTGCTGGTTCTGTGTACCTGTTTGTGCATACTGTGACTTGGCCTATTCCTTATTTTAGTGGAGGAGCTGGTTTGTTGTTGTGCAACTGGCTCCCAAACATTAAAGAAGATATTTGGTCCTGCGATGCCTTGATATTAGTGGTAAGAGCTAGCAGAAACGGTGGCAGAGCAAACTGTCTTAACTGTTGGAAATGATTGCATACAGCTGTGCAACTTTATACAACTTTACTGCACGGATGTCCTGGTTTCAGTTAGGTCAGAGTTGTCCTAATGGAGCCTAGTTTCTCTTGTCATTTCTAGCTCCCATGACAGCTGTGTTTGACAGCTGAACATGGGATGCTTGGGATGTAGAAAAGGAGAGCTGGTGATCATATCTAAAACAGACTATTGCAGGAAGGGGTGTAAGGGAGTCTGTGTTCCTTGGGTGCTGGACCTTAGGCTTCAGAGGTTCAAACTGCATCATTTTATAGTAAGCTATATCGATCAAGGACATAATGTGAAGATTTGAAGCAAATGAATTTGAGAGAATAAAATAATTTAAGTTGAACCGAAGATCACAGTGTCAGAAAAATCCCGAGGCATTTAGGTAGTGGCTGTGACTTGGAGGCATTTTTGTGTCTGGGTTGAGTCCAAGTGTGTGGCTGCATGGGAGGAAATCGCTGGGTATAAGAGCAGACAGCCTAGCAGGTGGATGTGTGGAGCTTGTGTTTGCTCTTCGGGGGAGAAGTGGAGATCCATGTAAAGTGGGAGAGGAACTGTTCCTAAGAGTTGGTGACAGATTTTTACGCAGAGCACAGTCTCACTGTTGGTGAGAAGGGATGAAACAGCTTTCATACTGGGTAGTAAGCCCTATCCCCCACATACTTTCTTGTGACCAGTACTCATTACATCCCCTGGCTTCTGCTGCTGGGGCAATGTTGGAGCCAGGTCCAGACAGACCTGCCAGGCTTTGGATGAGCCCTGGGGAAGGTAGCACGAGCTGCCTTGCTTTGTATTTAGCTCTGTCCAGATCTTTCTTCCATTCAGACAAGCATTGCTCTCTAAGCTTAATTGGGGAATCAGGGAGCTGTGTCTGAGATTTTCTCAAAACTGGCTGGATATCTTTGTTTTAACATAGAGATAAAATGTCACCCCTGCGGACACAGCTCCCTTGCTTGTCATCCAGATTGCTGCAGCCTCGGGCGTCCTCTATGAGCATAGATTCCTTATTTGCAAAATGTATTCTGGTCCATTTCCTTTCTCAAAGATTGTGTCCTTGCTAAGTCCCACAGCTTTGCAATGCCAGACTCATGCTCACAAATATCCATCTATTAATGCTTTTTGCGCTAACCCCTCTTTTGGCTTCATTATCCATGACTGCAGTTTCTACCAAGAACTCCATCTGAGGTCATTCACAGGGCATCCTTCATGTTAACTGCTCTGAGTTTACTTCCAGTGACAGTAACCCCCGTGAGTGTTGCTGCCTTAAAACTATAACCAACTGTTCTATTAGCAATGCTGATGAATGCACCGAGAACAAAACAGAAACTTAAAAGTGGCCCTCTGCAAAGCAGAAATAGTGCCCAGAGCTGCCCAAGCAGATCAGCAGTGTTTTGTTTTGCACTGCAGAAAATGAGGTACGAGGTTGCAATGAGTACTCTGCTTCATTTTGAATTCTCTGCTGGCATGTGGTAAATGCTCAGAGCTGTACGTTATATCATTTTTACATCTTATTATAAAGTAGCTTTGAGGTACTGGACATGAAAGATACCGTCTACAAATACATTTATAAAAAAAAAAAAAAAAAAAGAGTTGAGGCAGATTTTTCAACTGTCCACTTCGGTACGTGCACCCCTTGCTGCTGGCAGCCTGAGCTTTCAGCCTCTTTGGATTGTGGCAGAACACAGTGGTGGCGTTTATCATCTCTACCTGTTGTGTTTCCCCAACTAATAAATCCCTGAGGGCGCAGAGCCTGCTCTCAGATGTACGCGTGAGGGTAAAGTTTGCTGCTAACTGAATTATTCTTTGAAAGACTCATTTGAGCAAGAGCAGGCTGGCTGCAGAAAGCTGTGTTGATAGCCTACAGCTACTTTGGCACAGTTATTCCTATTTAAAGAGGGGGAAAAAAAAATCAAACTTGCAGTTGGTGAATTTAGCAATTCTTTATGCAGGTGTATATCTTTCTAACCTAATCAATTTTCACACCTAATTCTCATCTCTGCTATCTGCTGTGGTAGAGATTATGCTCTTAGACACTGACCTGGAAAGGGATAGAGCAAGTGAGCCCAGTGGTTACTGATGATAATTTGAGGGTGACTGGCATGCTCTGAGTTACTTCTTTCTAAACCTTATTAACTCTTGGATAGCGTGTATTGATCGGTGTCACTGTACAAATAAACTTCATGCAGCTGCTCCGCAGAGCACCAGAGAGCAGGTATTTGATATTGCACCTGCCTGTGATGGTATTGAAATCGTCCTTCCTCGTCTCCTCTCTGAGGAACAGCCTAGGGAGCTGGGGGTGCTTGAGGACAGTGGGGGCTCCAGAAGGTGATGCCGGGGTGGCTTTGCCCAGCCTGTTTCCCCACTGGTTAGGAGCAAGTAACCACTTCTGGAGCATTTTCTACCTGGAGATTTTGGTACAATTTTATCTTTTTGGTGAGTTGTGGAAACTTGTAAAGTGAGCACAAAGTGAAGATATTAAAAAATGCATTTAAAGAATCTTTCAGTCCAGTGCTTTCTCCCTGTGTTTTAGGATACTTGGGTATAAATTTGTTGGAATTTACTTCTGATAATCAGATTCTAGACATTAGTTTGTCAATGTCAATAAAGGAATTGTGATTAAAAAATCAAATTCATTTCAATTGTCTGCAAACAGCTTATTGCTGAATGAGTTGCTTTAATATATTAATCAGACATAAAGTAGCATTGTAACGAGGTTAAAAGTGCATACCGATTTCCATTATAAATATATTCTCAATCAAGCAGAACCTAATCTACTGCTGTAAGTCATTCTTTAATTCAATTGTACTAACCACAGTACATGTAAAAACAAGATGTGTTACAACAAAGTCTAAGAAAAAGCCCTGAAGGTATAAACATCTTTATAGAAAATAATGATTTACATTTTCAATAAGCCTGATTTGTCTTTGGGAAGAATGTAATTCCTTTATCGTGAGCAAAAATCTAATAGGAGTCTTTTTACCTTGTCTGCCATGTTTTGGGTAAATTATCTTGGTGCTGACCTTTAATTGGATAAGGCTAGAACTGGCTGCCAAGAGGAAAAAAATACAAATGGATCTAGTTGCTTCAAAACTGAGAAAAAAATCAAAAGATGAATAAAATCCCTGTGAATGAAGAACACAGGGCCCTCCTGAAGCCTTTGTTAGCCTTGAATGGATTAATTTTACCACCAGCTAATCTCTGCTGTGCTGAGAATTTTTTACCACTTTCTGTTATTAACAATTATTGCACTTTTATTTTAGTCTTTGCTCTGTGAGGTTGCAGCACTGCCATGGGCAGAGCCCTGTGCACCCCTCAGCAAGGAGACCCTCCTGGGAGGGCTCCTGTGTCCCTCGAGGCTGCTCATCACTGCCTCTCGGGTGTGGAGGTGGCCAGATAATGAACCCTGGCAGTCCTCTGGGCTTAGCTGGAACATGAAGTGTTGTTATTACTCTGCTGAAGATACTAAGCAGCTTAAAAACTGCTGAAATGATCTGATGAGCTTTGGTGCCTACAGCCTTGTTGTTTTAGCAGAAATAGTCTATGAGAACATGAAAGGAGGTTGGAGACGGCAGAAGATGGCTGCTGGGGGCTGTTCCTGTGGGAAAGTTAAAATAAGTAGGGTTGTGGTCCTCTGTAAGGGATGGTTGGATGGGGGGGATTGCCGAATACTGAGGGCTTTGGGGCTGGAGGCTTTTCTGTTCAGCTCCATTGCCCCTTCCCAGCATGGAAAGGGAGGAGGGTGTTTTATAGCAAAAAACGCTGTTTGCGGTGTAAAAAACCTTTGGGATGGTTTCAGTACAAGAGTTTATTGAAGTGTAAATCTAAAAAGTTGTGTATACCTGTGAGTGCAGATCTGCACGGATTGCAAAACAAGCAATGCTTTTTACCTGCTTGTTTTGACATCACCAGTTAAAGCAGTGTTAGCAGTAAGCTTTGCATGCTCTCTTTTGTATAAATATTATGCTATTGGATTCCTGATAGAAAGAGAACTAATTAAGGAGATGTGGATATCATCAGTAGATTTTTTCTTCCCCGAGATTTTATGAGCAGTAATTTGAAAGGAGCCATATTAAAGTCATTGAGGAACAAGTTAATGCTGCGTTTCCAAGAATATTACCCTTCTACCCAAAGATTATATTCAAGAATAAACAGTGTACAGTAGCTAATTGCTAGCTGACACATTATAATGTCTTTATACTTCCAAAATTGAATCAGTCTGGTTTAAAAAGTCATGCAGTAACTTTTTAATTATTTATCAATGTATTTCTTAAAGAATAATTGAATCTCTGCTTGAGGCTACAGGGGGCAAGTTGGCCAGGGGATATTGACCACATTTGCAACCCAGCTGACACTGCTGCTCTTAAATAATCTCTTGCAGGCCCTGTCTCCAGGTTGCTGGCTTATGTTCCAGACTGACAGCAGGTATCTGTTTTTTCTCTCTAAATTAAGCTGCTAGGAATTTATTTCCCTGATTGTTCGTTTCTGTAGTGCCATAGGCAAAAAATGCAGTATGATATTAAAATCCACAGAAATCTGCAAAGGAAACCAATTAACTCAGGGAAGGAAAATAGCAAATGACAAACCCCGCTTGCCTTGAGCCCTCCTCATTCCCGTGTTTGCCCTGTGTTGTTTCTCCCTTCCACAGCCCCCTCGGTGTTGGTGGCACATTGCAAGGGGTGACCCCCATGGGTGGCAGGGCTGCCCCAGACTCCGGTTCCTGGCTGCTGCCCCTGGGTGAGTTGCAGCCTTCTTGCTGCTGCCGCTGAGAGCCTGGGCTCATAGCATGTGCTGAACTTGGTGCGCTCAAAGGGCTTGTTTGTACATTGGTGCTGTGCAACAGGTAGAGATGCAGAAAATTCGTGGTAGAAACTGATAATCCCTCAAACCTTTACATTGGGACTCATCCCAAACTTTATCCCAGACTGCATTGGGATAGATAAAACTCTCTGCAATGGGAGGGTCCTCCTGGGACCTGCAGTAGTAATGGTATAGTAGCGTGCACAACTGTATAATTGCATTGTATGTAATATCCTTAGCAGAAGTAAGTTTCATTACTTTGAGTCCAGATTTTCTATCGAGGTCTTTCTTTCAGCAATGGCTTTGAAATCAGGTGGTTGGGTTGGGAACTTTAACCTCCTCTGGGCCTCAGAGTCCTAGAGGCATGATAGCAGCAGGAGGCTGGGAGCAGTCGTGCCCTGTGGGAGCTGCTTGGTGCATTGGGGCCTCGGAGCTTCAGATAAAGGGTTGGGTTTTGGGCACTGAGTACTGCTCCTCGACATGGCTTTGGTTAGTCTGGCTCACTCCTGCTGTGCTCTGGATTTTGCTTCCATGTTTTCGCTTTGCTATGTTGTCATTTTTCAGGCAAGGCTGCCGTCTCTTTCCAGGAATAAAGCCATGGCTCGGTTGTCTAAGAAACATCATATTGCATAGATCTAACTTAAAAACATAATGGGTACATTAGTATGCTATGGGGCCCAGTTCCAGGAAATGTCTCCACTTGGGAAAACTGCATAAGCGTGTGCTGAAAATTAAGCAAACGCTTTTTTTTTGCTTGACTAATCCTGGCAGTTGGCTGTGCTAGGGCACCAGGCTCATGCCCTGCAGTCTGCTGCCTAGCTCTGACCATAAGAAATGAAATACCCAATTTTGTGTTAAATACGGAATTAACAAAACACTGGAGGGAAACACTGACTTCAAAAGTTGTGCTTTAATTGAATGTCATAGATTATAAATGCAGAATGAACAACTGTGTTCATTTAGCCCAGCTTCCTCTCTACCTATAAATAACAATAAACAGCCTTTTCCTTAAACACAAAGCAGCTTTCTCTGGTGGATTAAATGCTGCATACTGGGGACACTAGAAAGAAGAAACATCTTGTTTGCATTATTTTATGCACATTTGAAAGGGCTCGACTCAAACTGAGGTCACGGCTTCTATGAGCGAAAGGGCATCCACGTGGTGGAGGAGCTGGGTCGGAGCCGGGGTGGGAGCCGCAGTGGGACACCTCAGGTGCCCTGGCACACGTACACATCGAGCACTGAATGTCAGTGGGCATGGGGTGGCATGCTGTAATGGGAATGCCATGGCAGTCCCCAGCTGATTTCAGCTGTTTGAGCCCTCATGCAGCATGCGGGGGTGCTGATGGGTCTTCCCCAAGCCATGTGTTCCCGCTGCAGCGCTGAGCCTCTGCAAAGCGTCTTGTGGCGCTCCGCTCTGTGTGGAGGATATGATGAAAAATGAAGTGCGTGGTTATATTTCCTTCTTACAAAGACATCCTTACCGCCCTTGGGGTCTGGAGACTGTGGTGATGGCCTTCAGTGTAACCAGGTCGGGTAACTGCAGGAGTCCCCCAGCATCTGCAGCATGTGCTGAGCGTCACCACGGGCGCTGGTGTGACAGACGCTCTGTTATTCTAAGCATTAGTGTTGGTGTGCATTTTACACATTATAGCACTGCATTATTTAAAGGTAATGCATTATTAAACGCTGTTCTCCTCGGCATGGAGAGCAGGTCACTTCCTGCAATTCCTGCTGCTCTGCGAGCGTTGTTTAGGATGCTGTTTCTTATGTAATTCTTGCAAGGTGATGTCTGAATAATGGATTGTACTATAACAGAATTGATTATTAACAGTGCTCCACTAATGAGGAATTCTAGAGAAATACGTGTAGAAGACATCTATGTTACCATACTCAGTTTGTTCCTGCCTGAGTGCGTGGAACCAGAACAATCATTACTTACTTAATAATGATGTGCCTCCTAAAATAAAGGGCTGTAAATTAATTTTTAAGCCCATAATCATGTTTTCTGCTGTGGGAAGAGTGAGGGAGCAGAGAATTGTCTCTTTCACATCTTTCTGACAAAGTGTATATAATGATTACAAGCATATAATAAGAATGTTTGTCCTAGCTAAATGTTTATTCACTTCTGTTAATCAGTATTCGTTTGAGAGTGTGCCACAGAGTTTGTGGAAAGCAATGCAATCAGTTGAGTAGTGTGGCAGATTTAAATCAGTAATAAAAGCCCTGGGGAAATTAACAAGACAAAACATTAACCACAGACTAAACATTAACATATATTAGCATTTTTATTACACCTGTAGAAATGGTAAATGTGCTTGGTTACTACTATTAAAAAGTTTATGTTCTATCCCACATCATCACAATGTATATTTTGTTTTAAGCCCTTTAGAATTTAATTAAGCTGATTTCTATAGCAGCATTTGAGTAATAGACTTCAGGTTCACTTTTATGGTGACTTAGAAGATAAAGAATGCATTTGTACCCTGTTTATAATGCTAATGATACGTGTGACATTTAGCAGAGTGGGCTGTGAAAAAGAAATGTGGAAGGGGGAAGAAGCACCAATGCAGGCAGCTGTGTTCCAGTTCTCAGACTTACTGGCCAAACTTGGTTCCCGTGTGCGATGAACGATGCTCGGGGGTTTGAGGGTACCAACAAAGGCAGCATATTTTCTTGATGTCTTTGATACTCTGTTCTGTGTGAAGCTGCATACTGTAGCAAATCACCATTTCAGAGCCTGTATTCAAATCAATTATAATAGTTAATCGCTTTTCAGTTTAATGTGCGGCTTCTCCCAAAGGAAACTCAGAAATAGGTATAAAATGACATATGTGAACTACAGAGAGCAGAGAAGATTGCAGGAGGAAATCTTTAAAAATGAGACCATCCCCTTGGGGGGCGGAGGGGGAGGTGGTGCTGTGTCTTCCTGGAGAACGAATCTTTAAGCAGAAGAGTTCACAGAGAAGGCAAATGGAAACTCCATGTAGAGTTTAAGCAAAGGTTAAGTACAGCAAGCTGTCCTTTAGAGCTTGTGGTCTGAACAAGAAGCAACAGCAGCAGGTATCCAGCAATGTCTAATGCCCTCTTATCTTCCAAGGGAGAGTTGATTAGCTTTTTTTAAAGCTTCCAGGGAATTACTTTTAGAATACGCTCTCTCTCTGAAAGGAGATGCTCAGATTGGTAGTGAGGCTCACATGTGCTACTTCCCAGTTTTTCCCCATCTAGTTTTGCTTGCCAAGGTACAAAAGGCTTTCCCCTGCACAGCCACCTTGCCTTGTGGGGTGGCTGTGACAGTGGCCCCGGTGCTGCCATCCCACTACAGGGTGCCTGCAGGGGGTTGTTCTCCACCAGCTGCACCGAGGCTGTGATGCTTCGTGCAGAACCCGGTGCTGTGGTCATCGTCCTTTTTTAGTATCATTTAAATGTAGCCCACTGGTCCCAGTTTCCATTGGCTTGTGTGTACCCATGTGCACCAGTGCTGTGCTTTGCACCTTTGCAGTTGACTTGGATAAAGTAGCTGTGGGGGCATATCTGCTCCCCTGGCTGCTCACAGTGCATCGCTTCCATGTGGCCGCAAGCAGGTTCCCTGCAGTCCTCAGGCACCTCTTACTCTAAATTAATGAGGAAGCATTAAAATGGGCTGATGGCACTGCTCCATTAGGGTTTTCCCTGGGCTCCTCTCAGATCAATGCTCCCTCTGAAGCTGCACCATTACCTGGCTCCCAGGGACGTTCAGAGCCAGCTGCCTCCTGCCCGGTGTGGGGACCGTCCCCAGACAGGAGGCTATGGGGATGGGCTCCCTGAAGCTGTGAGGAAGAAATGGGGGTGGTTGGTGGGAGGTCGAGCGTTCCTCCTGCACCTGTGTTATGCTCACTTGGAGGAGGCTAATGAAATGAAGGAATTAGTATATTTATTAATGAGCCAGGGCAGGGAAATAGCTTTGGCTGTTACAAACCCCCAAAGCCACCAGGACTTTAAAAGTCTGGGGAGCTGGGAGCGTTTTGGTTGTGTTGTGTGTCCTGATAGCAGTTTTTGGTGGACTGGCAGATTCTCCTAAAACTAAGTAAAAAAAAAAAAAAACAACAACCTATTCCACCCCAACAAAAACAAACCAAAAAAAAAAAAGCTATTTTTATTGTTTTTGTGGCTTGATATTTCACGCTGCAGCCTGTTCTGGGACAGTGCATGTATGTGATGAGAAATGAGAGTGCACTGTACAGTTCTTGCACTGAATATACTTAAGATAAGGACTCGTGTGTTTATGATGCTTCTGATAGCACTCAAAGCTGCAGAGCCCAAGGACAAGAGCTGACAGCTTCATTCTGTCAATTTGCTTTGAATTCCACATTCATAATTTCACAGCAGGAGGCAGCCACCTATTCCTGCTGTTGCTCAACATTAGCCTGGCACACGTGCTTTGACGTGCCACCTTCCTCTGACTCTCACTCTCACAGGGTGAAAGAAAGAGCTTGGGGAACTGAGGCTGTGTGTTTCTTAGCTTGCAGCTGGGACTTGGAAAAGGGGAAGGAAGGAAACATGATTTCTGAGATGTTTCACAGGACCACTTGTGGCCCAGAAGACTTTGGCAGATGGTTTGTGAAAGTCTTTCCCCCCTCATAAACGCACGCGATTCTGCCCCTGCAAATGAGCAGGCAATCTGTTACTTCTACGTTCTCTCACTTTATTTAATGTTCAAATCCCAGACGGATTTTTGACTAAAAATGACAGTCATTTGGCTGTGACTTCACAAGATGGGTTGCAGGTTTATCTTTTTTTTTCTGAGAAGGTTAATTGGTCCTTGAATAAATAATTAAGTAAAAACTTGTGTATTCTGCTCAAACTTTCCAGCTTCTAGCTATGCAGATTTCATATGCTGCCCCATTTCGGGTCCACGGTTGTGGGAAGGCTTGCATGGTTTGCAGCTTCATCCTTTATAGGCTCCTGCAAAGCCCCATTGCTGTGTGGAGCCCAGGGCTGGTGGCTGAGGGAGCTGCAGGTTCAGTTTGTGTCTGCCTGGGGATGGCTCTGCTGCTCGGCCTGGTCACACAGCCCTGGTCCACCCGGGTGCTTTGCTTTTTGAGTGCTGTTTCAGATGATGCCATTGTTCCTGCTGTCACTCGGGCCCTCCTCTCCCATTCAGCGCGCTTCAGCATCCTGGAAAAAAAGCCTTGATCCTGGACTTGCTCTTCTCAGAGTTCAATAGGCTTCACCAGCTGAAAGGCGGGCTTTGAAAAGGACAGGGGGGGCTTTTCAGAGCTGGGGAAAAATCAAAGGGAATCATCACCAATGGCTGCTTAAAATAACCGACCTTTTCCTGCTTCTCTCCTCTGCTTTGCATTCCTGTGCAGAGCGTGGGTGCAGCGGTGGAGCTTTTGTCATTACTTTTGTGCCCCGTGTCCCACAATGTTTGCATATCCGTCATTTCCCAGTGGCAGATCCCCTCTCTGCAGACTCCACGAGGCTCAGAGGGCACCTTTTGGGCATGATGTGTGCCCCGTGCATCTTCCTGCTCTCCTGCCAGTCTGCCCCTTGCAGGGGTGGTGACGCCAGCCAGCACAGAGTGCAGGACGTGGCATGGCAAAGGACAGAGCCTCTTACGCATCAGCCAAGGTCTGGGGGGAAGCTGGACTCTTTTATTGGTACCACTAATAAGTTTGGAAAAATGGGTGTGTTTTCAGGCATGGAAACACTTCCAAGGGTGTCTCATCTCTTGTTTCTCTGGCTCCTTTTTCCTTGCAGCGTGCATCTGGGTTTAACTTGTGCCATCTCTGGACATGGTCCTTTGGCTGTGCGGAGGCCCAGCAGCTCCCGTTTGGCCAGCCCTTTGCCCTGCAGTGCATCCTTGCTTTGTGCCACTCTGCTGTGCAAGCTCCCCTCCCACCAAAAACCCAAGAGGCAAAGAAAACAGCCCAAAATGTGGTGTCTGTTTTTCTGACTCCTTTCCTACCCATAGTTTTTAAGCCTGTCCCGTGATTTGGGGAGGGTGACAGGCTTGGTGTATTCTTCTGCAGGACTTGGGTTTGGCAAAGCAGAGAGGAAACACAGCCAAGGATGGGCAGTGGGGACACAAGGGAAGATGCTGCAGAAACTGTGCCTACAGCTGCAGGAGGAGCTGCTTGGGGAGGGAACCATAGGTGCAGAGGGGACTGGTGGCAGTGCCTCTTCCCACTGTGCTGCAAACCAGAAACTGCAGAGCCTGGCTCCCTGTGCTCCTGCGTGCTTCCTCTCTTACTCTGTATTGTACAGCAGCCTGAGCAAACAAACTGTGCTGCTCTTGATAATGAAACAGGTGACATTACTAATTTATTTGCCCACCCAAATGCAGGATGTAATAGAACGGAATTAATCTGTTCTCCTCGCACATCAGATGCTTGTAGCTTTGGGCGGTGGGGGTGCTTTTTGCCTCTGATGTGTTGCTAACTGGTAGTTTAGCTGATGCTTCGGTGCGGTGCAGGGCGAAGATAAATGAGGTGCTGCTAGGAACGGATGCTTTGTAGGTATGTGGTCGGACCCAAGCCTGGATGTGGGTGGTGGGATGAGTCTCAAGGGAAATGGTGTTGGCTGTAGTGCCTTTGTCATCCCTGAGTCCTCCTCACAGCAAGGCGTGACAGGTTCCAGCAGAAATAGCCTGGGGTGGGTCAAAAGGAGAGATTTCCAGGACCAAGCAGGCCTGGTGGTGATGTGGTGGGATGGTCGTCCCTTGTTGGTCTCCTGGAGGAGATGGGCACAAATCCACCCACAGCAGGGACTGCAGCAGTGCTGCACAGCCAGCTCTGAGTCATGGGGCAGTGGCCGTGCGGGAGAGCTTTAATGAGGCATTTTGGATTCTCACCACTGCAGCCACTCACCGAATCATCTGTATGCTAATGAGCTAATTTGTGTCATTAACAGAGACCTGTTAATCAAGACCTCCCATGGCATGGCTGGGCTGTAGCAATAATGCTTGCTGTATTTTAGGCCATGTTTTTCTTTTGTTTTTTCTTTCTTTTTTTTTTTTTTTTTTTTTTAATTAGCAATACGTATGACGCTTATCCCTTGGTACCTGCAGTGCAGGCTCTGCAGATGCTGAGCTGCCTTGAGCTGTAGGATGGAGGTCTCAGAATTGGTATTTGGAGGGAAGATATTTCCTAAAAATCTGGCTAGAGAGGTGGAGCATGGCATCCCAAGGTGCTACAAGTAGTGGGGAATACCTTAAGCCCCCCTTCTGCCAACATGAGTTTAACCTGACACATGGGAGCTCTGTCAGGCATGCCTGCGGCTATGAGGAACCCCTTGATGCCCAAAAATGTTTCCTGAGTTTTCCTGCCTTCCCTTCCGCAGAGGGGGTGTTCATACAAGAGCTGGTTTGCATCCTTAGGGCAACACTTTGCTTTCAGACTCTGGTGTATAAATGGGAGGGAGCAGACTGACCGTCATCCTGATCTGCAAACCAGGGCTCAGCAGGATGGGGGTGCTCAGCCTGCACCTTGGTGTGTGCATCCCTGGCGAGGCTGTGGTGCAGGACTGTCCCCAGACACCCCCATCTCTCTTGGGACAGGCCACTTCACCTTCCAAGGTGAGATGTGTGATGTCTTTAAAAGGCTTCAGTCAGAAACAAATGGGTCCATACTTTCAGGAAGAGCAAGTGCCTTGGTGTGTTCTCTGCTAACTATCTCACTGTAAAATTTGTCCCTGAAACTACCTTACACATGGGGACTGAAGTGAAAAGTAACTTAGGGTCCTAAATCCGCTTTGAGAATGGTTTGGGCACTTTGGGGTTGGTGGGGGTGGACAGCAGAACATGGGTTCCTAACTCTCCTGTATTTTTACTGCATGCCTTTGTAAAGAGTCATTGTGCAGGCGGCAGTGTGCATCTCAGCTGTCTTCCTGCAGTTTTTCTGGCCGTGAAATTTCCTCATGCTGCTGTGTTTGTGTTTTCCAGATTAGCCGGTTGTGTGGCCATGCTCAGCAGAGGCAGTATCGATCAGCTAATTACCCTGAAGACCTCTTTATTGACAAGAAAGTCCTGAAGGTGACTCACATAGAGCCAGAGGAGACTCTGTCAAGCAGGAGGAGGTGAGAGTGCTCAAGCTGAACACGGTGCCTGCGTGATGTGGTGCAGGGGCAGTTCCCCTATGGGTTGGCCCCGTGGAGGGAGATGGAAGAGCCCTTTTTTCCCTTACTGATCGCAGTTGGTTTTGACACTGAACACCAGAGCTGCTCTGGGACTGACTGAAGCACATCGAGGTGTCTACACCTGTGTTTTCTCACCTAATACATCTATGCTGATGCTATTATTTTTTTTTTAACTTATAAAACCGCCCCCTACTTTTCATCTTTGTTTCGCTTCTGTGCAATGCGTTAGGCATGGCACCGAGGTTCATACACAAAATGCCATGTCTGGGTTTCTTGGGCATTGCTATAGTGCCAAATATGCTCACAGGTACAGTTATAGGTATAAAAGCTCTAGACTAAATCATAGCATGAAACAGCGTGTAGGCTAGGGGGCCTATTTCACTTTATTTCTGTGCAGCTTTTTACAGTAGTTCAGGAATGTTAACAGCCTTTTTCTTTGAATATTTTCAAAGCGAAGCAGGTGCTGCCACTCCTGGCATTGCAGCCTGTGCTTCCTTCCTGCAGGGCTGCACGCTGTAAAAAGAAGCTGTAATTCAGTGGGCTCATGCTGGTGTGGTAGGGGAAGCAGCCCCCCGTGCATCCCCTATGGATCTGACAGTGCACCGGGAAGCGTGCTGTGCTTTTACTGCTATCTTGAATATGAAAAAAATCTCTGCAGAAGAGAAAAGGGCAGATTCAGCCCTTTTTGGAACTGGGGATGGACTAACTTGGATAGATTTTCCTTTACAGAGCAACAGGGCCACATTCCTGGTATGGTTCCCATGAGATAGCACTAGGGCTTGCATTCCTCCCTTGTCTCGACATGTCGGAGGGTTACGCAGCCCAGGCGCTGCCGGGGACGTCGTTTGAGGGCTGTGCAGACTAATGAAATCTGCTGCAACAAATTAAGTGAGCTCATACCTGCAGATACGGAGGAGTTTCTCCTTTTTCCTCTCTGCCCTCGCTGAGAGAGCCCTGCTGGGAGCTGCGGTCAGCAGGAAGGTTTCCTTCTGTCCGTTCTCCCTGATGCCTTTGGGGTCTGTGGGATGGGGAGCAGGGCTGAGCTGGGTGTGATGTGCTGTGTAGGACCTGTCCTGCTTAGGGCTTGGCAGAACTGAAGAACCCAGGGCTTGCTTCACTTTGCATGGCAAGGTTGGACCTCTCTCCACACAGTAAGCACAGTTTAATGCAGAAGGTACTTGTCCAAAGCACCCCTTAGATGTGTGCAGGGAGGTTGTAGGCTGAACTAGCAACCCGCTGGAAAGGTTTTGGACCTTCCAACCAAACCCTTGGCTATTGGCATGGCTAGGGACAGATGGGCTGGTGCTTGCAGGGTGCTGGCAGGCTGTGCTGTGGTGGGCTGGGGGAGGACTCGGGTTGCCTCTGTCTGCTGTGAGCTCTGCCTGCGCGGCTGTGTCGGTCTGATCCGGGCAGGAACACAGCCTGGACAGCAAAAACCAAGAGCTAGCGAGCAGGCTGCCTTCCCTGGCTCTGGGGCGGCTTTTCCTTGTTTCGTCTGCCCCCAGCTGGCAGCTGGGAGCTTGGACTGGAGAAGAGACCCCAAGTGTCCGGGAACCCCAGGAAACTCCTGCTCGGGGAAATGGGAGAGGGATGGAGGGAGCCTGGTCCCTCCTGCACCCCAGCCTGCAGCCACCCCTCGAGAGCAGCTCTCCGTTTCTTCCAAGTTTGCTCTGTCTGGCTGCCTGTCACTGCTGGCCGGCACCATGGAGCATGGGGGTCCCACCACAGAGGGGACGCCCCCAGGAGTACTCCCAGCCAAGGTGCTGATCCCTCCTTATCGCTCTCGGGGAGGAAGGATGCTGAGAAATACCCCATTGCCAAGGGGGGAGGTGTACTGAGCTGTAGCCAGGAGGTGGTGAGGCCAAGTTTTAGTTCTTCCAGTCTCTGCTATTCATGTTTTTGTGCTCTTGGCAACATTTACCTAAGTCCTTTGGTGTTTCCTGGTGAAAGCTTCCAAGTGCTCCTTTACTTTGCAAGGGGAAGACCTGGGCTGGGAGGACCAGCGCATCCCATGCCCGCAGCCCCTGCCCCATTTCTGGCTGCTCTCAGAGCCCTGTGTCAGTTCATGTCATGGGTGCAGCCAGATCTGTGGTTCTGCAGGCTCCTGCTCCCCCAGTCCTGCCTTCCTAGGGCAGACCTGTGTTCCTGAGTGTAACCTGCCCCTTTGAATGCCGACTGTGATCCTGTAGCCAGCTTGGCATATGTCTATTAATTATGAATCTTTGAGAATGCACCATGAAACCCATCGTTACCCTGTACAGGTCCGTGCTGAGAGTGTCTGCTCTGAAATGCCACCATGATCTTCTTTACTTCCTTTGACTGAGAATCATTTTTTTCCCCTTTCTTCCAGGGAACTCATTGTGAAGCTGAAGTCTCACAGCAATTTTTACAGCAGCTTGCCAGAATACATCTGCACCCACAGCTCCGCTGTTCAGAATGACACTTTTTGCTGGAACGGACAAGAAGTCGTGGAGAGGTGAATCATGTCTCCCTTCCCCTCCCTTTCCCCAGCACTGCTCATCTTTAGTTAACCAGGTGCGGGAGTGGTCTCTGGCCAGGACATTGCTCATTCCCTTAAACCTTTAGCAGAACTGGTGTTCACTTGTGCTGCAGCTCAGGCCGATGAGCAAAGCTTATGTGAAAGGGAGAAGTGGTCGTGTGCCGCCCTCCACTGAGCTTTCTGTGCTCTGCTGTGAAAACCCTGAAGCTACAAGCATTTTTATATTTTATTTTTTATTTTTTTTTGTGGTGGGTTGGTAGAAGTGGGCTGGAGAAAGGGGAGAAGCAGCAGCTCAGCACAGCACTGCTCCCTGGGAGCAGCAGTAGGTCTGCGGAGGGGCATGTGCAGCGGGTTTTGAGAGTGTCCAAGTAGTAATGGTAAGGTGAATGCAGGCAGGCAAGAACAGGATTAATAGCATAAAGGGAAATGAAGTGTTAATAGAGATGGAGCATTCCCTTGCAAAAAATGCCCCTTAGGAATGTTAAAGAATGTGGAAATAGAACTTGGAAGTGTTTTTTTATAATTATATATAAATCTCCTCTAATAACCCTACTCTGCAAAGCATCCTTTGCTATTAAGTAGTTTGCATAAGGGAAGAAATAGAAATAAATTCAGGAAGTTGTGAAATGTTGAAATATTAATTATGACTTCTTGATCAGTAACCTCCGGTGGTAATTAGCCTGCACTTGCAATACTGACCTGAAATACTGAAGGGACTAAAATAGCGTCAATATGTATTTTTAAAAAATTACTCAAGCATCTAACATAACACACTTTAATAAAATGTACCTACTTTCTACTTTGCCTAAGGAAAAATGTGTCCTCTATCTGTACCTAGTTCTGGGAAATCTTCTTTGCCTAAGAGAAGTGCAACTGGAGGGGAAAACATTTCAATATTGCCTCACTGGTTGTTAATTAAAAAAAAATAAATCTCAAAACAGTACCACAAACACTGCGGTTTTGTGGGGGGGGACCTATGGTGAGATCTCTGCTTACAGAAGTTTGCCAGGGCCCTGCTCCAGGCATTGCTGAAATCACTGCTGGGTGAAGCTGCAGCAGTGGAAAAATGGTGAGTTCCCATCCTCCTACAAATGTAAGCTCAACGTTATTTGCAGATTAAAAAATTGTTTTAGATTATAGCCTGTCTTAGCTTTTTTTGCTGAGAGTACCAGTAGACTGTCAAAGGCAGAGATGTCACCCTAGATTTTCTGCCACCAAGCTGTGGCATTTGTGGCATGATATGGTAGGTCACATAGGTGCCACAGCATGAAGGTGGGGCAAGGCAAGGAGAAGATGAAGTATATATACACAAAAGGGTTACCATGTTTTCAGCTCTCAACTGCCTGACTATTACGTTGAGGATGATGTCCTCTGCTCTTCTTGAAGACACTGCCTTTCCACCCCTCTCCTCCTTCCCCCTGCTCCCATTTATCATGCGGATGTAGCCTCCTCTCCTAGCTCCTATGAAATAATAGTAACAGCTCCTTTGCAGTCAGAAAATATTTTTTTTCTGTGAGATGAGTGTGAAAACCCCCATCCCCTTCCTGTGCCGTGGAGGGAGCACAGCTGCCCTGGACAGGAAAGCTTGCTGGCTGGGCACAGAAGTGGTAAGGATGGCTGCTTGCATGGAGGAAGAAATTTGAGCACTCCTGCACAGGCAGGATGTTTGGTAGGGATGACAAATAGATGCACAAAATGGAAATAGTTGTTGCCCCTTAAATGCCTGGACTTCCCTGCCACTTATTTTTAAGTCTTTCTTGCCATGTATTTTTAGCATGTGCACCTGTAGTGCTTCCCAGGGTGACCCTCTCTCCTCCATAAGCTACTAAAGTCTGTCATATGTGGCAGTGTTTCTGCTGATGAAACTACAGGATACACCTCAGCTAAATAAAGCTGAACTAAGGCTTCATTTGCAAAACGTGTTTCAAGTTGAAAGAAATGTAATTAAATTGTGTCTAAAGCCAATTGTGCTGCTTCATGTGGAGCCAAAACAGTCCAAACTGAGAGCTTCAGGTGTTTGGACTTCCCTGCATGGTATCTTTTCCAGAGAGTCTGAGAGGATTCCTGAAAAAAAGGTACATTCAAGCTAACAGTGTTTGAGTACCCCTAACCACCAGTTTTTTCAGCCTTTTCCCCAAGAGGGAGCCAAGCAACTGTTCATTACATAGATCTTTCTTAAACTGCTCTGAGAATGCCCGTTATATGCTTGAGTTTCTGGCAGAGATAAAGTAGTCCTCCTGCTGGACTAATATGCAATTGTCGGTCATTCAAATTCCAGCTTGCTGCTTTTTACAAGAAACTTGGTGTTTTTGAATCCCTTGTATTAATTTCAGGAAGCTGACAGTGCAGTTTGTTCCTTATGTGTTACTGCTGCCAAACAAGGGGTTGATTATTCTAGGATTTTTACATATAAAATATACTCGATATTGTCATGTTTCCACGTTGCTTTATTGGATACTGGCTTTGGAGGATGCTGACAGGAGAGATGCCCATTCCTTGCACTTACCCTGAGCTGCTATTCCTGTGTTGTTTTTTTTTCTGAATCAGTATTTACTCTGTCCTGTTTATCCCAGTGCTCTGTTACCAGCAGAGAGTGACCATGTCCTGGTCTGGATGTGCTCAGTGCTTTTTTTCCCACTGCATCTCATTTCCCATTTTGAGCCTTGAACCATTCTCAGTTTCCTCCTTGCCCTTTACTCTCTCTGCCCCGATTGACCACAGCACGTGCATTTGGGACTAAGGCACTGCAGCCAGCAGTGCTTTCCTCATCATACAGCAAACTGTGAGCAAGGTCTGACTGTACCTGGGCTATGTTCTTGTTTCGTCCTTGGCTCTGGGGCATCCCACCTGCATGGTGCAGTCCCTAGTAACCCCCATGAAGTTAAGAGCTCTGAGGACCTGCTTGGCAGAGGGCTTTCCACAATGTGTCTTGCAGCAGGGATGATGTGCAATCTGCTCTGCTGATGGCTCAGCATCACTCACCCTGCTTTGTATATTTTAACATTTTAAAAAAAGTATTCATTCCACACTGTCTTTTACAGTGTGGTCCTTTGTCCACCTCATGTAGTTCTTGTTGGACCATTTAATAGCAAGAATTTGTCCTCCTTCCTGAGGTTTGATCTGTGAGGTGTTCTCTTTTGTGTGTTTAAGACATGGTGCTTTGACCTGTCAGAAATATCTTGCAAATGCTGGTGACTGTATAAGGACAACAGATTTCTGTGGCCATGTACTAAGCAGCACCTTTTGCTGTGCTGTTGCTGTGTGGTTGAAGAACATAAACCAAAGTAGGAAGGGAAAAGAAAAGGCATCAAATTGCTGCTTTTCAAACTTCTCAAAGTGTGCAAAATGTTCTATGCTTTTATGAGAAGCCACAAATGTTCACAGCAAAAGCTGCACGTGGCACACTCTACCCCTTGTCAAGAACTTGTGAGGGGTTATAGTGCTTTGATGTTTGTGGTAGCTGGTGACTGGACCTGCTGGATCTTCCCCTGACCCTCTGCATCCCTGTGCACCTCTCTGCAGTTTTTCGGGGCTCAATTAACTGTCAGGCACTTCTCTGAGATTGCAGAGGGCTGGATGTACAGACAGGGTGGGTGTGCAATAGCTTGAGCCTGCTGGTGAGCTGGATTTTTGCTGACCTGGAGACAAACTGATATACTCCAAAGCAAAACTTCTGCTGGATCCTGACTCTGCCTGCCCATGTGGGAATTGCCAGCTGCAAAGTGAGTTGGGGGCGAGGGCAGATGGGTGGGAGTGAGAGTTGGGACTGTGTTGGACTGCGTCTGAGTCCTAGTAGTGTGGGGCTGCTGTTTTTTGTGCAGTGCTCCAAAATAACAAATCTGGTGTGCTCAGTTGCCAGGAGGCTTTGTGTCAGCATGTGTGTCAGACAGCTAGCTGTATTGATGGGAAACAGGCAAACAAGGGAATATGTTGTCCGGCTTCTCTTATCCCTTTCTCCATACAGTGCAGACTAAGAACAGAGGAGGATTCCTATCACAGAAGTCCTGTCTGAATAATTAGCTTGTGTAAAGACTTCAACTTAAGTCAAGTGGGTGTTGAGATATTGAACTCATCTCAGTTTCTGTGGGAGTTAGGCATCTAAATCTCAGAGGTGATTTGGACCTTATATATAGCATCAGGCTTTTGCAGCATTTAATACTAAAAGCCTATTAAAACCTAGACTCTCAGTTTAATAATCTGCTTACAGTAGTATATTCCTTTCAAGCTGTTATGAATAGAATGACAGCAACATTTGCCTGCTGCAAGACTTGTAAGTACATTAAGTATTACTGTTAGATATTGCCATTTCCAAATTGTTAAAGACAAACTTGTACATTAATCTAAATTATCCACATAACTCTTGTTCTCTTTATACCAATTCCAAATTAATATATTTTTAGCACCTTGCCAGATTCTTTTCTACATGCTAGAAGTCTCAGATTTCCCTGTTTTTGCCAATATACTGTGGTTTGTTTTAATCATACAAATCATAAACAATGAAAGCACAATTGGAAGCAAGGGAGAAAAATGAGATTCTGTAATTGGAACAAAGGAAATTCCATGCCAGCAATAACCCTTTAGCTCATGAAGGGCTTGGTTATTTCTGGCAGTGCTGCAAAATATCTGATACAATGGAGTCCCCAAAGAGGGAAGCTGTATAACTTTTCAAGCACATAAAACACAGCTTTGTAGCAAATGTAAGCTATAATGAAAGGATAGTAGGCAAATTCAGTCAGTTATTGAGTGGCCATAATTGTTTCCAGAGTATTGCAAAAATGAGGATCATGAATCTTCCTATATTAAGCCTGCTGCTTGGTCTCAGGTTTAACCAATTCTTCCAAAATCTATTTGTCTTGAACTTTACTGAACTGATGTGAGAATGGAGGGAGTCTTCAGGCTGTCCTTTTACACTTTAAACTCCCATTGTTTTGCTATGAATATTACAGTATTTGCTTTTCTTACTGGAGACTTCACATTTAATAAAAACTAACATCTGTTGCACACTTACTGGCTGTAGTGCATGATATAGGATGGTTTGGAAGAGGCAGCATTTCTCTTTGGCAAGGAACTAATACAACAGGCTCTTGGAGGGCTCTCACGGTAGGGAGACCAGGCTGCGAGGAAGTTGATATTTGGGAATGCAGCAGAAAATGTCTTTTTTACTTAGGTCCAAATGCTCCCCACTGAGAGCATTGTATTCTCCCGGTTGCTTTTGAAGAAACTTTCTCAGAGCCGCTGGTGGTGTAAATTGGCTGGGGCACTGTGAACTCTGCAATGACTGCAAGTGCTTGCTGTAGCACACTGTGAGCTGGGAAGGCACCTGAAAACCATGCATTTGGTCAAGGGATGTTGGGACCATGTACCCTGAGTGAAAAGGGACAGCTGGGGTGGACACATTCTCTTTTCAGAGAGGAAGCCATCAGGGGAAAAAAGTTATCACCTCTTCTTGGAGGCTTGTGGACTCATCCTGGACTTGCTCCCTGGTTGTAGGGTGCAATGTGTGGGTTGGAAGCAACTCTTCCATCATTTTGCTTTTCTTGCCACCTGTGTGATAAGGATCCAGTGTTGCCAGCCTGTGTGGACTTACTTTGCAATGCTGAGGTTGATCTGTAGCCAGAAGGGCAATGAAAGTAAAAGCAACTGTGAGTTAGTGCAGGTTTGGAGAGGCTGGTGGGATGCCTAGATTTCTCTGGTAGTGAGAGAACATCTACCTTTTTTCTTACTCCTTGCTTGCCCTTTTTTACAGTCTCCTGGACTCAAAAGAGGCAGAATCTGGCCAATTGAGTCCAAACAAGCTCCAGTCCTGGTTCAAAGTCTCTCCTTTTTTCTCTAAAAGGAAGGGTGTTACCATTTTTAATGTTATCTGACTGTGAAAGGGGAGCTGGGGAGTTGTGTGTAGAAGTCTTTGCAGCCAAAAGCAATGGGAGTGTGTGTGGGAAGGTGTTTTATTCAAATAAAAGCCTTACTTAATGTTTTACACTTCAAAGGCTTTAATGGTTTAAAAAAAAATTAATCTTTGACAGATGTACTCCTCTCCAGGACTGAGCAGACCAGTGGCTGTGTGATCAGGACTCCATTTGAAACATCTAAAAGGGTGCACTCACACCATTGTGTTAATAGTCGTGAATCTCTGGGCCACCCCCTCATGGCTGAGTAGTAAGTTGTAGTGAAACACAGAGCAGCTTTTGGGGACTGCAAGTGTTGGAAATACTGCTCTCAAGCTCAGCCATGAAGTCTTGTGACGTGAAGCTTCTTTTTTTATATGGTAGCCCTGTCTTGTAGCAGTCTGTGCTGTTTGTCCCCCATCTGCTCCCTCAAAACAAGTATGATTCAGTGAGCAGAGACAGTAGAGAAAGAGTGCAAAGGATACCGTGCTCTTTAAATTGTGCAGCTGTATTTGAATAAATACTTTACAACTGGAAGGCAAGCGTGAATTAATTGTTACTTGAATGAAAAACTTACTTTCCTTTTTCTAAAAGGTGTAATTCTTTGTTTGACTTAAAGGATTACTTTCTCTAAATCATGTGTCAGGCATTGCAGTAACTCATCTCTAAGCCTAGTATGGCCAAGTAGGATGAACACACATTTTACATTTATTGCCATATTTTTAAATAGCATTTGTCATCTTGTCTTCATTGCTCTGAATCAAAAGCCTGGAAAGAGCTGCATTTGGACTGGAATGGCCAAACATTCACTGGAGAAGTTTGTGGATGGTGGGTAGAAAGGGAGAAAATCCCTTAATGTGACTTCATACTTCGGCATTTACAGATGGTGAATGAAGAGTATGAAAGGTCTATCACTGTGCTATCCCCACAGAAAACCTCAGATCATCATTGTTTTCATCAGGTGGTTGTCTTTTAAGTTGTTCTTAGTGAGGGCTATGTGACATTTGTCTGTGTAGAATACCATGACCCCAGCAAGAGCCCATGCCCAGAGAGCCCAGGCAAGGAAATGCTGCTGACTGACATTGAGGCACATCAAAAAGGAGAAGTATTTTGGGCTTTGCTTATGAAGTGGAAGCCAGACTGTGCTCATATTGCAACACTGATATCCCTTCAGTTCAGGGACCCTCATGACCATGGGGTAGTCTTTAACCACTGTGCATTTGCTGTTCAGTGCTGGTGTCACTGGTAGAGGTGTATGGTGGGTTTGGTGGAGTGGCTCTAGCACCCTGCAGAAGGGGCTGTACTATTGGCATATGCTGAAAGTGGCTCAACATGGCTCGGATCTTTTCTTACCTGAGCCGTGGCTGGGGAACATGGGAGGAAGGTGATGCTGTTGCTTTGCAAGACCCTGTGAGCCCACCTGCCTTTTAATGACTTGGTGGGATGCAGGGGAGCTGTGGCTTTTCCTGTGTGGGGGCTGTTCTGGGACCCCCTCGTCGTCCAGCTCTGTGGGGTCTACAAAGGCATCCTTATGCCATGTTAGTCCTTGGAGGCCTGGCTGCTTGGCCCAGGCTGCAGAGAGGGATGCCAGCTGCCTTTTCAAGTTTTTCTGGCATCTCAGGAATGTTCATCCCTCGCTGAAGCTACATTTCAAAGTCTTTAACCCTTGGTTTGGCCGCATCCCACGTGCCTGAATGTGTGCCAGCCCATGCCGCTTTCTGACAAGGGGGAGCTGGTATCCACCTCTCACTCAAGGTCTTGGCTTGGCAGCGTGAATGCAGTGTGTCCTAAAGCGCCCAAGCCATGCAGGAGCTTGTCTCTGGCTCTTCAGATGTAGCATGTCCCTGTGCATCTGCTGCTTTGTGATTCAGTCCCAATACGTGCAGCTTGCAGAGCCCGCTGCCGTGCTGCTTCAAATTATGTACAATGAGGTAAAGGGTTCATGTGGGGCCTATTATGTCCCCTTGTACCTTGCCAGGTGAGAAACAGCAGTCGGTGGCACTCTGCTTTCCCAGTGGGACTGTTTTAAGCAGAGTTCCTTCTGAAAGCACTTTGAGGTTTGCTTCCTTCTCCCCCAGACTTGTCCCTTGGGGAGTGAGGTCTGATGTCCTCATGACTCTGAGGATGCACAGGGGTCTCCGCCTTCTCCAGAACAAGTCCTGTCTTTGGACATGTTACCTTGACATGCAGTAGTTGTGTTCCTCCCTCCTATGTGACATTGTGTAGGCTACAGAAATCCTTTCTGGCAGTTGTTGCCTGGATTTCAGAAGGGGTTTCGCCCACTCAAAACCAAGCTATTAAGTTTCTTTGTAAAACGGCTTAGGAGAGAGATTGTAATAATTTAGGCATGCACCAAACTGGGCATGGTTCTGCTCTTACTAAAACCTGTGGGAGATTTATCCTACTAGTTAAATTGGTTAAACCACAGGAGACTTTTCAGCAATGTGTTTTAAAGTTCTGTCAATGTTTTTGAATTAGATTCACAGCAACACCAAAAATGGAAATTTCTTTGGCATCTAAAAAGCCACACGTTTTTATAGATGTTAGTGTTCAGTCGCCAGATGTGTTTGTTAGCCTGGCACAGTAGCATTAGGTGACTCTGTGACAAACAAGTAGCAGGTTTGACGGTTCGTTGCTTCCAGTGCCTTATTCCCCTGCAAAAGGTTAAAGTCCACAAGTATTTGCGGACCAGAGCCGATGTGTGCTTGCGTCAGCGCTGTCTTCCCACGAGATGGTGCTCTGAGCCCACGGTCCCACCGCTGGCTGAGCTTTGGGAAGCCTGGCTTTGCCTGGCCATGGCTTGCTTCAGTCTGGTGTCCAAGCCTGCCTTGCTTTGGCCCCTGTTCTACAAATCACTTAGCTTTCAGCCTAGGACAAACCTCTGACAGCACGTGTAAGCGCTTTCCTGAACTGGGAGCTCTTGTGTCTCAGGTGTAGCTGTGTTTTGTACCTGCTGGAACAGCGCCTGGTGTATGGGGAGTGCACGGTGCAGTGGGGTGCAGCTGGAGTGCTGAGCGTTCGTGGATGGGTAACTCGTGCTCTGAAAAAGCCTCAGAGTGGAAATCAACCTCAGTGTTTTGGAATGATGTGAATGTTTCAGGCTGGGAACAGGTTCTTGCTCCACCAGTGTAAATCTGCAGTAGGCTTTATATCCCTGGATGTCTGACTCTCTTGTTAGTTAAGAGTTCAAGTGCAGCCAAACCCCCAAAACCTTCTGTGTACCCCAACAGCTCATGTGGATGAATAACCTTGTGCCTATTGCTTTCTCACCAACAGAGCATTCTCCCTGAGCTGGCCCCACCATCCCTCCTATCTCCCTCCCCTCAATTTAATCCCTGCTGATGTCCTGCTTCCTCCACAAAGCCTGTGGGAGATGAGCTGCCTGTCATGGGGAAGGACCGAGTAGTGGGGAGGGGAAGGGGAGCTGGCAGGTGGGGGCAGTCACCGGGGCTGGTGCTGGGAGCTGGGTACGGATGCGATATGCAGGAGATGAGGCACAGAAAGGAATGCTCATCAAGTTTACCCACGGCACCGGAAAAACAAACATACAGTAAAGCAGACTGATGCTCGGTGTTATCTCCGAAATCTTGCTTTCGTAGGCTGTGCCGGGTTTTGGCAGTGTGTGCTTGGGCTGTCAGCTCTTGGAGATGAGGGCTTGGTTTGTGTTTTTACAGTACCGGGGCCAGTAATTGGGGCTGCAATGAACACAAACAACCCGCAGCTCAGGAAGGCACCAGTGTGCTGCTGCCCTGGCTGTGAGCAGTAAGCGGTAACAGCCACTTACTGTGGTCCTGAAGCCCAGTTTGAGGTTGGTGCAGGCTGCTTGTCTCACATCCTGAGTGGCACAAGCTATTACCCAGGTATCAGGCACAGGAGTGCTTTCCTCCAAAGCAAAATATGCTGTGATCCCTGTCTTTCTCCCTTCTCCTCACTCTGATAAACTTTGCCATTCCATAGATTTGGCAGCAGTGCATTTACACTGCTTTCTTAGTTGCTGATGAAAAACCTGAGAGCTGTCTTGGCCACCTGCCTCTGCACAGCATCCCTGCAAGCTGCCTGGGGAGGGTGCCCATGGAGGCTGTTTCTGGTGGTCTCAGCCAGCTCTTAATTTGCTTTATGTGTGCTTTATCGACATGGTGGTACCCGTGTAAATCAGGATATTGTGTGGTGCAGAGTCCAGCACTGCACCGAAGTCAAGGTATGTTCTGTGTTGAAGCTGTTACTTTGATCCCCAAGGCTGGATCTCATCAAAGACTGAAATCAGGTTTGTTTGACAACACCTATTTTCCATTAGCAATGTTGACAGCATTAATTATATTCTGATGCTTTAATTCTTTATTATTGAAATCACACATCAGTGATAGTCATTATTTTGCAAGGGGTTGGTGTTATACTAATCAGCTTGCAGTTAACTGGGTCATCCCACTCATTTTTTTTTGGCTGTGGGCACACTACCACTCTTGTACTGGAGTCTCTGTGGTCTGCCAAGATTTATTTTAAACAAACATGAGCAAGCCAGAATTTCTCAGCCAGCTTTTTTAGGACTCTTGGGTGCAAGTTATGTGAAAATATTTATCCCTGTTGTATATTGTTTAACGTCTTCCTTGGTTACTAATGGACTGGAAAGGACTTCATTGTCCTCAAGTGATCAAGTACATCATCTTGCTGCTTTGCAAAGGCAGAGCAGAAATATATACAGGAATCTTCTGCCTTTCCTGTGTCATTATTAACTGTTTTATTCTCTCAATTTTGGAAAGGGCTGGTTCTTATCTTGGGAATACTCTTGTTTGTACTGAACTTTAAAGATCTCTTGTGTTAGCCCATCACATCGTGGTCTCCTCTGTTCTCACAGATACTTTCCACATTCTCTCATTCCACAGATACAGCCCCCAAATCACAAGGAACGGAGTAAAAGCTCACCCTGGCAACCATGAGGTGAAGATGAAAAGTCCCGAGCCAGTGATCAGCCAGATTATTGACAAGCTGAAACACATCAACCAGGTTTGTTGCAGGCGTGCCAGCAGGGGATGACTCCAGAGTGGGTGGTTTCCAAATCAGTCTGGCCTCCCCCACACTTTCTTCGGGCTCAGCCAGACAACCCTGGGCAGCTCTGTTTTCAGCAGCTGGGTGGAGAGCAGGTGCTGCTTCGGCCCAGCTTGGTACCAGGCATGCATGGCAGGTCCTGGTTTAAGCTTGTGGGCAAAACAGGAGCCACAGGGCATGCACAGTGCAGCCCTTTGGGCTCAGCCTGTTCCCAGGCACTGGATGTGTCCTTGTGGTGCACTTCTGGTAAGTGCTCATCCCCGGTATGGTGGGAAGATGGTGCTGCTGTGATATCCACAAGCACGAGGTGCTGGTGTAGGTCTGTGTGGCACATGTCTGACATCAGCTCTTGTTGAAGTCCTCTTTGCCTTTGCTCATGGCTGGAATGGAGGGTCAGTTGTTAGTTTGCTGCGTGTCCTCGGATGTCTGCTCCTAATCACTGTCAAAGCAAGTTACTGTTTAATGGGGATGTGGCAGAGCTGGATGAGACCCTCTTTGCCAGGCAGGGAGCTTCCTTCCCACGGTCTCAGACCTGGCATCATTGCAAGGACAAGCAGTATCTTGTCTCTACCCATCATGCCAGGCCAGGTTAAGTCTGTGAAGCCCCGCTGCTGCCAAGGGATTAAGTGACACCTCTGCGCTGCGTTCAGTTGGCAATGGCTGTGAGCTATGTGAGGGAAACTGCTTTTCACACAGTGTGAGTGCTGCAGGGAGAGGGTTTAACCTCCCAGAGCTCTCCTACAGTATTGACTCGAGCCAGCCTTGCCTTTGTCCCCCAGCTGGGCTGGGGTCTGGCTCTGGACTCTGCTCTCTGTCACTGTGTAACTCTCAGAGGGGTTGTTTTCTAGTAGGCTGGCAGCTTAGACCTCTGTACTCTCTGGGAACATACAGCATTCGGGTCTTGCTGGGAAAATACTCAGGTCATAATGCTGTCTTTAACATGGCTGAGCTGCCCTGTCTCCCTCAAGAGAGCTTTTACTGGTGGGGATCTTGTCCAGGTTTGCTCCAGCACGATGCTTTCAGCAGCAGCAGCTTCCCATGGTAAAGCCCAGCTGCACCCCGGCTGGTGGGCTGTGAGGGCTGATCTGCCTGAAGTTGCTGGCTTAGCGACTTTTCTGCTAACCTCTGCTTTCCTGCTCCCGCGGGTGCCAGGGGCTGTTGTGATAACAGTTCCTGGCCGAAGCCCCGCAGGGCAGGCACACGTCACCGGCCGCTGGCTGGGAGCACTGGGGCCACTGGGACCCCGAGAGCACCCCAGCATGCAGAACAGGCGATGGCAGCGCAGGCTGCTCTGCCTTCCTGCATGGAAAAGATGTGCCATCTGCCCACAGCCTGTAATTATTAAGGGGGGGGGGAGAGAGAATAGCATAATCAGCTCCCTATTAAATGGGGTAGAGGGCAGGCTTCAACCTGCAGGTGATAATGATATTTTGCCGTTCACAGTGAGAAAGTCGCACCGAACAAAACATGGTTATTAGCGTACTTGAAACTGCTGACATAAAGTGGTTGTGAAATGCTGGCTGCCAGATTGGGTCAAGTTAGGTCTTCGCTGAACAGTTCAGGCTGCTGAGGAGCTAAGCTTTGTGGAACGAGGGACCCTGGGTAAACATAACTTGGCTGAATGCAGCTGTTTACAGCAGCAGCCTGTCTGTGTCAGCTCCTGCTCTGAGAAGAATAGGGGTAAGTGGGTGAACGTGGTCAGCTCAGTCATGGTCTTTTACAGCTCTCTCCCTTGTTCGCAGTATCAGACTGGAAAGTTGTAGCGAGCAGATGAGTTGTTTTGATTTGGATGGCATAAATTGTAAGAGTTTGAAAAAATCAACCCCTCCTGTGAAGTTATGTTTGAGAAGGAGGGGAATTGAGAATAAAATCAGGAGGAAATGTAAAGTGACTTGTGAAAGTTAGTTATGAACCTAGCTATTCACACTGAGGATCAGTGGTAAGCAGCTTATGTACTGGTAAAATAACTGTGGATGTTACTTAAATTAGGGATTTTGGGTGGCAGAGCTCACCATCACACTTCTTTTCTTGGCCTGCTGAAGTTTTGTGATCTGCTTCACATCTGGAACACATCTTGGATGCTAAAGAGTAGGAAATGTGAAAGGAACAACTCTGGATGAATTACAGTTGTTTTTCAGGTGTTGGTTTCAGATCTGGGAAAGTGTGGGCTCCTAGGCTCGGGAAGGGTGAAAAACTCAGTATCTACCAAACTCAATGGACAGTGGTTTCTGAGGTTTTGCAAACATTCAGACTTTTTGGAAAAAAAGAATTCGTGTAGCGCTCAGAGTTCTCAACTGGTTTCCCATGTGACTACCAGTATATTATTTGTCGAGCACAACTTAATGAAATCCTCCCCATTTTTTTTGTGTTGGAGATGCAGGTCAGTTTTCACTCATACTGGTAGACTCAGGAACCGTGCTAGTTGGTGCAATTTTTGTTAGAGTTCCACAGCATTTTCTTGTAGTTTTTTGCCAATGTCTGCAACTTGCTGGTGCTTTGGCTTCAGTTTACTTCAGGCTGCTCATGCTGCTGAAAAATGTGTGTTCTTTCATCAGTACACCAAATTTTCAAGTTTGCTTGAGTTTGGCAAATATGTTGTAGGAGGGAGGAAATAATGCTTGCTCAGGAGTCTTCTCAAACTGAATCTGTGTAAGCATATGCATATATGAGAAATCCTTTTCAAACTTTTCCAGTTTGAGAATGTTATTTGTGCATTAGAACCAAATGCACAGTGGCTAAAAAGAGTACAGAAAACTTAACCCATAGAGAAAGGGAATGTCAAAAAATTTTCCAGATTGTTTTAGCTTGGTCTAAGCATCTTTTATCAAGCTAAGATAAATAAATGAATGAAGCATGGCTGTCTGAGTGGTGTGTTGTCTCAGGTCAGTTCTTTCTGGATGAGTCACAATTGCTGATGCCTACTCATCATATCAGAACTCCAGACCACTTTTTTTTCGTGTGCATGTGTGACTGTGGGTGGTGCTATTTTTTTTTTTTGCATTGGTGGGCGAGATGGTTTGTTATTACTGTATTGGAAGCAAAGATTCCTTTTTCAGTTCTGTTAGATGTGTCTACCAAGTTGTGATTTGAGTTATTTTTGCTCTGTGTCCAGAGGCAGGAATAGCCCGTCCATAAATATTAGCATTGTTATCTCAGCTGGGAGGCCAAGGGTCGCCTTCAGGAAAATGAGTTGGAATTGGTTCCTAACTTTTATTTCCCAGAGTGGATGGGGTCTGTTTCTGGCTAGAAGGGTTTTCACTCATCCCACACATGAAACTATATTGGAAGTGAGAGGTTATTCATTGTCAGCACAAGGTCTTGCTCAGTTTCTTTGTGACTTGATAGCAACCCTAGGCAAAAAGCATTGTGCAAATGAGTTATTTCCTCTGGTCACTCAAGTTTCCCCTCCCCACGGGGATGGCTGACAGATGGGGATGAGTTCAAGTTTTAACAGATATGTGTGGAGGTGGGAGCCACCGTGCCTCATGTCCCATGTCTTGGATGCTCTGCCCTGTCAGTGACCTCCGACCAAGAAAGGTTTGGGTGAGTGGACCTGGGTGATGCTGATGCAAGCATGCAGCTGGGATGGAGACTGCGGGTACTGGATCAGCCAGGGTGATGCTCTTGGATCTCCTTTTTCTTTCTCTCTGTCCTCAGCTTGCTTGTGCACTCCCTGTGGTGCTTGCAGGGCTCTGACACCGTTTCTACCCAGATGCTTTCCCCTGTCCTTACTGCACTTACCTGCAAAGCAGCCCAGTTAGCCGCAGCAGTAGCTGTCCCTGTTCTATGAGTGGGCAGATGAAGTGAGGAGGTGACATCCCATACAAAGTCTGTGACAAAACAGCATTCCTAAAAATTAAGCTTGGGCCCACTTCTGATTCCTTTCTACAGTTAGATAATTCTTATTGTTTATCATAGGACTATCTCGAAGAGGAAGAGCACAGTTTTGAAAGAGGAAGGGAAAAAATCCACTAAAAATGAAGAATAAAATCCATAAAAGGAAAATTAAGTGGGGGAGATGGGCCTTTACAAGATTGAAGGGTCTGGAAACATATTGTACATTTCCAGACACTGGAGTTAAGGGCTCATTTAGAATATTTCAGATATACTGGAGTTTGACAGTTCTTTGGTTTCCACATCAAACAATCTGTAATTTATTACCCTGTATAGGGGCTGTGTTTTTATCATATTGCATATTCTCTAGCCAGAAATCCAACTACCATATAAGCTCTTGGAAAAAAAAAAAATAAAAAACACCAACCCTTTGGGGATTGGAGTCCAGGCTATATGCTTTCACAGACCCTGAGAAACCAACTTTGATTTATTTCCTTGGAAATAGGGGGAACACACAATTTCTTGGAGTATTATGGCTGATCCACAGGGTAGGATCTTGCTGCCTTTCTTCACGTGCTCGGTGTAAAGACCCAGCCCTGCAGCAAGATCCGTGTGAACGGGCCCTGCGCTGCTCTTCGTGGGGTTTACGGGAGGATGAGAACAAAATTTTGAAGTTTTATGAGGCAGTAAAACACGGAGCTCTAGACGGAATTAAAAAAAAAAAAGTAGGCAAAGAAGGGTGAATGACTGAAGACAAAATATACTTAGTTTGCAAAAGCATGTGCCGGGGGTTAAATAGCTATGTTTGAAGCTGGCTTGATCAAGCAATATATCCAATATTTGTTTGTAGGTTTAATGGCCTGTTTCTCGGAGGCCTTGCTGCTGGGAGAGGGCACAGCGGAGGTCACCCAGAAGTTAATTTGGAAAGAGGCCAAAAGGCCACAACTTGATTGAATCAAATGTAAACAAAATAGGCCTGGGAACAGCGCGATGCCCAAACGCGTCTCAGGCCTCTCGCTCAAAATACAGAGTGTGTCCGAGCACTGGGGACCGGTGATGGGGGGCCACTCTTGGGCAGCAGAGGGGTCGGATCTGGTCCCTGCATGGGGAAACCTGTGACTGGTATGGAGATAGCTGTCCTTGTGGGGTGCCCCAAGAGCTGGCGTGCAGAGGTGGCTCACCCTGGTGGGTGCTTCCAAGGGAGTTGTCAAGTCCCGGGAAAAGCCTTGCCAGGTGCTGTCCCAGCCGGCTCAAAGTGGGGAAAACTATTAAGTCTATAGTGGGAGACCCTGGGAGCTGAGGACTTTTCAGGAATATAGTTCCCCTTCAGAAAAAAATGCTTGACTTTGACAGATTCGGTGGAATCATGTCTCTCTGTGGCCTGTTAGGCTTTGTGAGGTTTATTATTCCCACCGTAGTTTAATTCCCTAGCTAGATAAAGCAGCACAATAATTAGAAAAATGCACAAACTACTAGATTGTTAAATGAAGTGATACATAATGCTTGTCACTCGCAAATACAATATTTAAGTTGCACCAAAACGAGTCACTGTTGGCTGATTTTCCACTTTCAAATTTAGTAAGTTAACACTACAGTATCTGAAGCACTGTATATGTGTAATATAATTTATCAAGTCCTCAAAAGAAAAGTTAATAAACACAATAATTGGACACGCCTTTTGTTCAACATTATTAAACAGTTTGTAACAATTAAAATATTAAAACCACATGTTGTTGAAAGCAACCAGACATTGCAATTATTTCTTACTAAGGCTATTAAATAAAATGACAGAAGATTTTTATTTTAATGATAAATGCATTTTGGAATGGATCAGTTAATTCCTCTTTTACTGCACAAAATAATCTATAGCTCCACCAAGTCTAGGCCTGGTATTTAAAGAGTAACGACGTTGTCCTTTTGAGCTGTGCCTCAGCTCTTGTTAACACACCACTGTAAATGCTCTCTTGCAGCCTCCAACTCCATATGGAAGTGGCAATTACAGGATTTTGCCAGGCCAGTTAAATCAGGGGAAGTGTGACCCTCTCTAACTAGAACATAATTAAATTTTAATGTATTTTATTGTTTGGAAGGTTTTTAAATCCAAAAACATTCTTTCCCTCCTTCTTGCTTTCAGCATGAAGCACCGCTTGCCTGCGCCAGCTATCGTGCGTCAGGGCTGTATCTGCAAACATCCCTGCTTTATCGGGTTTGTTGTGGGAACGCTGTACCCGTAGGTCACCCTAAATGGGTTTTCTTTAACAGCCCGAGATTAATTGAAGTCGGTGTTTGTGCGTGTGTTTTTAAACAGACGGTAACTGGCTAACTTGTAATCTGGGCTCTGTCTGCTGAAGTTTCTTGCTGGTTTTACATATGGTCTTGCACGAGATGGAGGAGCGTAACGGGTGCACTGTTAAGCCCCATGCTTTTACTGCTTGCGGCAGTTAAATTTGCTGTGGAATGTGAGGTATTTCCCATTTTAAGTAAGGAAAGAGGGGTAAATAGTCACATTTCTGGCTGTGCTCAGTGATGCTAGAACCTGGCTGTGCTTGAGGACCTGAGCATCTCCCGGGTGCTGAAGTTAAGACTGCTGTCTGTTACTGACCTGTTGCTTTTATTGAAGGCAGTAGCAAAACTGTCAGCATCCTAGAAGCCCCATATTGTCCGTTTCTTAGAGAAAATAATTCACTGTAAGATTTTCCTCAGAGCAGCCAAGTCCTTTGGTCCATCCCCACATGTACTTCTTTTTCTTACTTCTATGTAGTGGAACTACAGAGCTGTCATTTTTCAAGACAGGACTCACTCTGTTTCCTTGCGGACTTTCCATTTCACCAGCAATGAATTTCAGGAACACGCGGGAAAGGCACTTGTAAAGCTCCGTGTCTCCTGCATTTGTGTGGAAAAAAGAAAGCCTCACCTGTACTTCCTTTTTACTAATGCCACTTTCCTATCTAGTAGTCGTGTTGCTCACCAGTGGTGTTTCGCCTCTTATCTGGCATCAGAATGGTTCTTTAGCTTGGTTGTGACTGTAGGAGCAGCAAAGTTTTCCTGTGCAGCAAGGAAATCCAGCCTGCAATCCACCAAGACCGGGAAGCGGAGGTGGCTGAGCTTGGATGGCTTGGTGTTACGGATGGCTTCCGCATCAGTTTGTTTGGCATTCAGAGCATTTAGGTAACATAAATAGCATTTTATTGCTCACCTTCCCTGAAATTCCCTTGTTGCTGCAGTCCTGTGTAAGAAAAGGGATTCAACTTTGCCCCTGTGGCTTCAGCTCCAGGGGGGATGATGCGGAGAGGCAGGTGCCTCAGGTGTGTCCTTCAAACAATGTGATGGAAATCAGCTGGGGAGAAAAACACCTTTAAAAGGGACTAATTTTCCTTTGTGTCCAAAACAAGCAGCTGATGCACAGCAGCACTTTAAAACAAACACCAGATATCCTGTACCAGCACTGGAGTTTATCCTGTTGTGGAGGAAACAAACCTGGAGGAATCCTTGTGTAGCAAAACAAGTGGATCCGTTGATACCAAATGAACAATTAATTACAGTTATTCTGGGCCTCGCTGATCATCTCAAATATCACCTTGTGCTGTGACTCAGCCTGGTAATGTGATCAGTAGAAGACGGCCAAGGTGGGTGTCCTCTCCAGTGGTCCCTGGCTGCCCATGCATGCCCATGGGGCAGCAGCACCAGGTCAGGTGCTTCCTGAGGGCTTCTCAAAGCAGGGGTTGCTTCCTCCCCGTAGAAGTGATGGCCCTCGGTCCTTGGCTTTTGCCAACAGAGGCAGTTTGTTTGCTGAGGGGTCTGGGGGCCAAGGTTTTAGTAGGGGACTGGGAAAACTTTCCCCAGCTCCTTTTCTTTGAAATGTAATTACAGTAGCGAAGCACACAGCCCTCTCTGGAGTTGGTGAGATGACTGGTAGGTCTCTCATTTTTGCATTTCTCTCTAGAATTTGATTTAATGTCAAGGTTTTAAAAATGTGGTCCAGACAGAGGATTGGGATTGTGGGAGCTAATCTTCATCTTCCAGAACAGGCCTGGAAGGTAACCTATGGTCATCTTGGCCGCAGAACAAACCTGATTGCTTTGTTCTTTAGAAAAAGGCCCGCTAACAATAATGTTACTTTTGATTCCAGCTTGTGGTGTGTAACCACATAGCAGCCGTGTTCTCGGGGGAGGGAGGAAAAAGCAATGAAGTCAGATTTGCCTTGGGCAGGTTGGGCCAGCTCCATCTCGAGGTCCTGCCGGCCGCTCTCTTCCTGCAGGCTCCAGGAGGCTGTGCTGGGAGCTGCACTTTGGCGTGCACGAGGTGTTTGTGAGCTGTGCCACCTGCAACAGCCCTGCTTGGACCTAGAGCTGTACCTGTACACCATGATTCAGGGAACAGGAGATGCTCCTGGGACCTCTCCCAGTGCTCTGTCCCACCTTGGAGGTAGCTGCCAGCATAGACTGCTGCAGCCCCGTGAGCTTTCAACCAAGCCATGCTGCTGTCAGAAAGTGAAAGAAGTTCTGTATGTTTTTGGTAATGAATGATTTGCAATCTTGCTCCTTTTGTTACACCTGCTGACAAAGCAGCTGTTTGTAATTAGGCAGGTCTCTGCTCTGGCAAACCCTTTCCCTTGTCAATAAGGCTGCTTTAACCTGCGTGTGTTGGTGCATGTGTAAATAGCCAGCATGGCTCAGGAAGACTTTTTCAGTTAATGCTCTTGCTCTTTAAACTTCTTAGCTTGCTTTTGACATGTAACTAACTGCAAAGGCCAGGTTATATTTTAGTGCTCTTGCTGTTGTAGCGTGTGCTGCAATAAATGGCCTTTGCGGCACATAAAACTTGAGAGCAAACAGGGAAGGTTAGGTTGCGGCAATATTTATTGTCTATGGCCTTGCTTGTCTGTATTGTGAGGGAACAGTATTTAAAAGAAGAAAATGTGTTCAGCTGTTTTTTTCTGAGGACACATGTAAGAAGATGCTGTCTTGTGGAGCACTGTCAGCAAGGGGAACTGAGGGACAGCTGGCTGAGGATGGGTGTCCTGTAATCAAGACCTCTCATGATGGGCAGGAAATTACTTTTTATTCTTGGCAGGACCCTTCAAGTGTCTCTTGCATGTGAGTGGGGAACGAGAGTGTTGACCTTTTCGGACAGTGCATTGCTCCTAAATGTGGAGGATGAGACTTGTGTAGGTACATTTCAGGGCTTCCTCTGCGAGTGTTGAGTCTCTCTGGGGGAGGATATAAAGTCACCAGTTTTAAATCTAATTTAAATGGTGAGCTGTGTCAGCTGGTGGCTGTGCATCTGTGTGGGAGAATCACCCCAGGCAGGGCTCCTCTTGCCTGCTGCTCTCCCCAGGATACTGAACCTTGCAGGCTCTGCTTTTGGTGGGTACTTTCAGTAATGATGATAAATTGCACCCCAGTGCATCAGCAGGGTCCATGATGGACCCTGGATGTTTCCTCTTGTTTGTAGGCCTATCCTAGGAGGCACATGCCAGTACTGACACTTGAAAAGCTGTGTTTCTGAAGTTAAATCTTTGGGTTTCAGCAAGCAGCAGCCGTGCTCTGAGTGCAGAGGAGTGTGGTGACCTTGCCCAGGAGCCAGCCCAGCCATCAGCCATTAATTAGGGACCATAGAGGCTGGAGACCCCCCGTTCCTGGGATTACTTCTGGTCTGGTTTGTCTCAGTCGAGTGCCTGTTTAATGTGAAGTGCATAAATACTTGTGGCAGCAAGGCCTGGGGCCCTGGGCTCCCCGCTCCAGCTGGGCGCCTTCTCCAGCAGTGTCCTGCCTGCAGAGCCCTGCTCCCGTGTCCCAGCTTTGCCTTCTGCACAGGGCTGATGGACAGAACGGTGGCTGGCGGATGGCAGAGGTGGCCCCCAAGCTCCTAAGTACATGTCCAGGGCTCAGCAAGGCACCAACTGCCCTGGTGTGTCCTCAGGAGGGAAGGCTGGCTACTCTCTCTTCCCATGGTGGATACCCACAATCTTGTTAGCTATGGGTCTTTCTCCTCCTGCATAATTTAAATCTCTGCTGAAATCAACAGCTCAGTAATTGTCTGTGCACTAGGGTTCTCTTGTCTGGTAGTAGGTAAGTGGCTGGTAAGGTGGTTGTTGGGTCCCCTGTGGCAGCCCTGTGGAGCTGGGGATGCTCAGCAGAGCTCTTTGCAGTTGCTTTCTGAGCTTTCAGGGCCTTGGGACAAAACAAATGCAACACTAAAGCTAAAAAGAGTAGCCCCTGGGAGGGCAGGGTACCCCTTGGGGTGGAAGTCATGGGGAGGGGGGTGTGTGCTAGCAGCAACCTCTGTACAAGACAACATTGTACACAAAAATGCATGATTTGAGAATTCCCTCTCTGCTGGGAGCTTTTAGGGAAAAAGGGGAAGCTGCTGGGACAGATTTGTTTGTGGAGTGGCAGAAGGAAAAGGGGAAAAAAAAAACCCTTCCGACACAGCTCTCGGCTTGCTGTTTCTTACCTGGTGCCAAGGACGAGATGTCTTCTCTCAGGCAGCCCCAGCAGACGTCGCTGACAGCCGGAGAGCAGCCACGTGTGCCAGAGCCTGAGCCAAGAGGAAATCTCTCAGCTGCTTTGACGTGAGCGGGGCTGGGCTGGCTGGCAGGTGGGTGAGGGTGGCAGGGACCCGCACTGTGCTGTGTGCCTGCCTCCGGCATGCTGGTCCCCTGCCCAGAGAAATGTTTTTAGCAGGTGGCTCAGGGTGCGATAGTGGTACAACATCGACCTGTCTTCCTAGGTGCTCTGGTGTGGGACTGCACTGTACTGAAGCCCAGATGTGTGCTTGGTTGAGAGGTAAAAGCACCACGCTCTGAAGCTGTGCGTATGCATCCGCCTTGTGTTTTTTGTACCCACCACTTAAACTGGGCGCTGGCCTGTGGTGGAGCATCCTGACCTCAGGTAACAACAGGCTGAGGGCGCCTTCCTTCGAGGCCATCTCTGCTTTGATGTCTGAATGACGTGATGGTGATGAGGTGGTTGTCTCCACCTCTATCTCTGTATTGTTCCTTGTGCTCCTACCTTGTCACTGCTTGTTGTCTGATCTTTTATCTGCTGGTGACGTGTGGTTTAGGATTTTCTGAGTGCCTTTTGGATGGCATAGGAGGGTTCTGCTCCAACACAACTAAACAAATATGGAAAATATGGATAATAGCAGTGGATAGGTCCTGGCCCACATAGGCTCCCACACCCCTCCTTTGCTCACTTGCCAACCCCCTGAGGGGTGGCTGCTTGGCAGGTGGACAAATTGGTCCATGTTCTCCCGTATAGTGATGTAGAGTGGTTGGGCAGGAGAAGGGAAGTCATGTCCTAATGTGGATGGTGGTAGAAGGATAAACTTTGTTGGGGAGAAGGAGCAGGAACAAAAAAAATCTTCATTCCTACCTTAGTTCTAGAGAACTGGTAACTTTTTTCCTGCGAGAATAGGACTCCTAAGATTCAGATAGACTCCAGCAAGGTGCTGAAACATTATCTACTACCTGATGCGACTGTGTTGAAGTTAATGATTGGTTTTGGAGTTTGAAAGAGACCTGTGTTTAATGGGGGTGGAAGGAGGTCTGTAGAACAGGATGGTGAAGTGGTGGTTTGTGATCAGGAACACAAAGGAGAAGAAGGAACAGCAGCATCTCACAAGGAACATTTCTGCAGCATTGACATCGATGTGGGGCTCAGGGCACAAGCTGGGAGCAGATGGGGAGTCCCCAGATCCTCAGCAGGCTGGGCTGGACCCCATGGCCCCGCTTGGCATTGTGCTGTTCTGGTCCTTCCGACTGCTGCACAAAAACAAACCAAAAATAGCTGCGTGGGGAAGGGGAAGGAACTGCCTATAAGGTGAATGAGCTGGTCGTAAAGCCCGGGTAATCTCTTTTTCATGTGTGCCCTGTGATGAACAAGCATTTGTTGGGGCCAGGGAAGTGACACCTCCTGTACTGAGGGAGAGCAGGCAGGAGCCGATCCTGGTGCCAGGGAGGGCTTAAACCTTCACACCTGCAGGAGCATCCTGTCCCGGGCACCAGCCA
Organism: Anas acuta; assembly: GCF_963932015.1. NCBI lineage: Eukaryota > Metazoa > Chordata > Aves > Anseriformes > Anatidae > Anas > Anas acuta. Next base: position 13,689,327 of record NC_088991.1, on the reverse strand, counting down.
GCAGTCACCAAGCTGCAGCAATTCATAACGGCTTGGCAGCCCCTTCTGCTGCTGACAGAGATTTACTGTCCAGTGTGGACTCATTTTAATTACTGCCAGCATTTAGGGGTCTTTATCTGTCTTCTTTTACCCATAGGGATATTGTCAGTTTTGATAGCTAATCTAGAGTTAAGCTGATGATCCATAAAGTAGGGCAACCCTTTGGCCAATAATTCAGTGCTGTCACCAGCTTCTTTGTGCTATCAGGAGAGTGACCAGAAAACCTGGTTTACTGACAGCTGAGCATCTTCTCTGCAGTCTGTGAAGGTAGTAAAAGGGGTCCTGCTGTGCTGGTGGACCCAAGGTGAGCACGGTAGGGATTCTTCCAGGAAACAGCATTATGAGGGGCCTACTAAAAGGAGAGTAAAATACTTCTGTGTCTGGAGAGTACGATACAAACTCTGAGCCCTCCTTGCCCTGAGCAGGAGTGTGATGCTGGCTGGGACCTGATCTGCTGAGTATCGTTTCAGCAGTGCAAAACCTGAGGTGGTTTGAAGCAGCAGCACGGGGAAGTGCAGATTTTGCTTTTCAAGCAGCTGATAAAACAGCTGACATGCCCAACACATTGTTTTTCTAAGCACTGAAAATGGCTTTTCCAGGTCCAAAGCCTACTTCCAGTTTATTAACATTTGATTAGCAATTGCTCCTTGTGCTGAGCTTGAAATAGGAGTACAATTAGGAACAGGCTTCTTCTTTGCCTCATCTGTACTGTCAAGATGTATCCAACCAGAAGGGCCATAACAAAGCTGCCAGTTTGACTGTCCTGCTGCTGAAATGGGTTCTTCTGTCCGCAGGCTAACGGTGTTGGAAGGGCAGTGATGCCTGTCTGTGCATGCATGCATGCACCCAGTCTTGCAAGGCAGAAATACAGATCCTGGTATTTACAGTTTACAAAGCTTTAAATTCCCTTATTTTTAGTGGCATTTGGTACTTGGTGCCAGGGAACATTGAGTTTTTCTGTAATACGTGTAGTGTTTTGTTGCTGTCCAAGACAGAGAAAGCTCTCTAGAGCTCAGAAAGAAGCAAGTAAAATTGATGCTATTGATGCTGCATCAAGTTTCGGCTTGTGCATGCTCCTGTGCTGCCAAGGCAGTCTGTCCACAGAAGGGATAGAAAGGAACGGAGCTGGGAAATAGGAAAGCAGAGGGGAGGGCATCAATGCATCCAGTGATGAGGATTGGTTAAATAATAAAGAAAATATTTGCTAATAAAAGATAATTTTTTCCATGCTATTTCTAGGACTAATAAGCAAAGGAAGTGGAGAGAATCGATTCTCCCTGTTGCATGCTTGTGCGTGATCAGGCCACAAAATTCAAAACACATGAGTTTTTGAAAAGTCCACAACTTTAGGCTTTTAAAATGGGTTCCTTGCCTTGATTCTCGCTTGTGATCAGATAATGACCTTCATAAGCAAAACAACCCCAGCTGTATTTCATAATGGGAATATACTTCTGTACATTGTAATGAGCTGTTAACAGGGAACAGTATCGTGTGAAAATCTGCACTTTTCCCATGATGCTGCCCTGATTTAAAAGCCACCCATAAATTATTCAGTGTTGCAAATGTAAAGGTTAGGATTGGCTATAAGATATATGCCCCCCCGACAATGTTTTCAGCAGACTGGAATTTAAAATGGAAAAACCTGACCTACTGGGAATCTCAGGGGTTGTGTGGGAAGTATGGAAGTATGGTGGCCTTTGTGTTGGGTGTTGGGAAGCATGTGGTCGGAGTAGGCGACTTACATAATGCAAGGAGAAAGAAGAGCGTTGCTCCTGCAAAACTCTTTCTTACCAAGGCTCCTGAAGGATGGCATCCAAAATTTTGTGGACAGTCCTGAGTTGGTAGCTTGAGTTGAGTTTCTGAAAGGTTTCTAGCAGAGCCAGAAGCCAGAGGTTGGCTTTCACTGCTGGGTTTGGTTCCCAGTGTCCTCTTCATGATGCGGAGCGGTACATAGCTGGGCATCCAGAGAGTTTCTGCAATACAGCATTCTGGATGTGGATGCTCGATTGTTAAATGTATATTGCAATTCTGAATATTATTTTAGCTGCAAGATCAGTCTCCATCCTCTCCAGCGTTTTAGGTTTGATCGTATTCCAGAGGCTTACTAAAAACATGCGAAGAATTTCAGTAAAACTCAGTGGAACACTTTTATTAAATTTTTTCAGTCATGCAAGCTAAATTAAATGACAGCTCTGTCCACCAAAAGATTACAAATATCAATCAGACTTCCCGCCTAAACTTATGAAGGAATTAAATGTTTTTCTAAAAGTCTTCTATTCCCCGTAATAATCTGTTTGGCTGTTCTATTTACTTTACATATTTTTGAAGTGTGTTGAAAGGGATGATTTCTGCCCTAAAGGAGCACACTGCTTGTATCTCAGTGCTGATATTTTATCTGAATTTGTGGGCACAATTTTGGTATTGCTCAAATTGATATTTGCAATACTGGGAGCATAGTTTCCAAAATGAAAAAAAGGCTATTAAACTACAGTCCAAGGAACACAATGTTGATTTCTTTTTGGAGACGGGAGATTAATGATAAAAAGTATGTTGCAGCTCTCACTGTTTATGTTAAAATTGGAAAAACAAGACCAGGTGGCTCAGTGGGCTGGTGGGATGGTGAGCTCTGAGTGAAGTGGTTGTTAAGAATGAGGAGTTATAAAGATTTCAACATACGGTGGCCTGTCCAAATCCAGCTGAGTCATTACCCTGTGTTGCTGCATCTGTTTTTGTCTGGTCACTGTATGGTTATGAATAATTGTATAAATCATGCTGGGACGCCCCAGGGAGCTTTCCTTGCAGAAATGCTCGGCACACTGTTCTGATCTGGCTTGTTTTTTGAGCTTCAGGGAGACCACAGGACAAGCCAAGGAACAAATATTTATATGGAAACCAGCTGGGACTGCCTGGCATCCCTTGTGCCAATGCCCTTGTGTCCAGGGTGGGGGCATGATTTAAAAGCATGAGCTTGGAAGTAAAACTGATGCACGTCTGAGCTGGTGGAACTCGTAGTCAGGAGCAAAGGATGTGTCCCACGTGTTTCTTTCCGTGGTTACTGTGCAGATGGGAGATGAATGCCCCGCAGACACCTCTGAGACATGTGCATGCGCGCAGACTCCCACAATTAGCTCTCTCATTTACGTTGGATACATTATAGTGTATTTTTGCCATTATGGTTTAGCAAAGAAGAGCAGATATGATTGTAAACTCTTGCAGCTGGGTGAATTGTGATTAAGTTAAAGCTATCTCACTGTTACATACTACTTTAGTGATCACTGGACTATGTATTTTCCTGCCTCTTACTATAGGCTTTAAACCACAGGACATGAATAAACGGTAATGTTAGGGTAGTAGTCAGCTCCAGTTGCTATTTAAGGACAGAGAAGCTATGTTCAGTCCACTGAATGTAATTTCATAAAGCATGCAGACCATGGTGGAGGTTGTGTAATGGTAGTTGAGTGTGGCTGTGGCTGATGCTCTGGCTGTAGCTTCGTGGCAAACAAGGCCTGCATGGGAGTCATTACATCTAATTTGGCTGCTTAGGGGTGGCCTTTCAGCAAAAGCAAACCTCCTTTGCCTCTCATTTTTCACTGCTTCCCTGGATCACCTTCTCTTCTGTAGCATTTTATTTCCTGAAGCATTTTTCCTGGTCATGTTTTGCTGCAGCACATCCCCTCTCCTAGAGAAAAGGTGCTGGCTGAGACAGTGAAGGCACCTGCTGATGCCTAGGCAGGTTTGCAGGGCTGAGGATGTCTCGATGCCTGCAAGCATCACTGTGCCCATTGCACACCACCATCAGCTTGCATTGGCCACATCCGTACCTTCCCTTCCCCGTGGCTGAGGATGCTGCACTTTCTCCAGATGTTGCTGTAGACTGCACCAACTGTTTCAGATAAAGCCAGGTTAAAAGCCAGGGCTTCACTGGAGTCCTGTGAGTGGTAACCCTGGGTTGTGGTGTGTAGAGGGGCTCTGGTTACATTCGTGCTCAGAGGGCTCCAGGGCTGTGCTTGTGTTTCATGTTGCTCCCTCTGCACCCGCTTCCTGGCTGTGCTGTGTGGAGGAAGGAGCAGCATGGGGTGGCCACCAGCCACTGCACAGGGACGTGCAGCTTGTGAGGCCCGCGTGGCATTTTTTAGAAAGTTCCCATTTTATTATGGCTACAAAGGCAGAGAAATTAAGCTGCTAATTTATAGCGTGCCAAAAAAAAAAAAAAAAAAAAAAAGTAATACAAGAAATGCTCAGTAATTTCAATGTTTGAAAACAAACAATTGAAAAATTCTGGTTCCCCCCCGACCTCCTCCAACCCCCCCTCCCCCTGCTAAGCTTATTAAATCTGAAAATGTCCCAGAACTTAATTCTCTCTGCTAGAAAGTTCCTTAGGCCTCTACTGTTTCATGTGAGTAATGAAAGTTATGCTGCTGACATGTATGGTGAGGTCCCTGCTGTTTTGCTCCATGCCTCAGATGCAGAAGTGAGCATCCTGTAGCCACATGGTTGCAGTCCCCTTGGTCCACAAGGGGCTTTTTTGTGTGTCCTTTTTTAGTGGTTGTGTACTGGGGCAATGAGCCCTAACCGGTATGGGACACCCACATTATATTTTCAGCTGATTAACTGCTCTGAGGAACGCTGTTAGCTCTGTCATTTACCAAGTCCTTATTTACAGTGAGCTTATTTATTGCTGAATTCCTTATTTGCAGTGTAAAGATGCGTTGCAGGATTTGACAGGCATTGTCTGTCCGTGGCACGTGGCTGCATGAACCATGGTGCTTCTTGGTCCCCCTTTGACATTTGGGTTTGATGTCCATGCCCAAAAGGTGTGTGGTAACTGGGGGGCAGCACTGCTGCAGCCTGCGGGAGGGCCAACAAGGCGTCACTGCCAGGAGTGGGGTACAGGTCTCGCGGTGCCATGGCGTGTGAGAAACACCAGGCTCAGCAGCAAGAGCCAGTGCACGACGTGCCTTTGAGCACGATTTCCCCTAAAAACATTTCATAAACACTGGGGGCTTAGTTTGGAAGAGAGAAATGCAAAGAGTGATAAGGCCTGAGCAGTTGCCGTGTTTGGTTTGTGTGAGGTCTGCTCCGTGCTGCACCCAACTCTGCATTTGCTTTGCTTTTTTTTTTTGTGGTCATACAATATTCTGGGAAAGGCCCGTAAATATCTAAATAAAATTAAGCTCCTGAAGAGCGAATTGGACATTTTGAGCCAAAGCCTGTTGAAGGCCACGGAAACTCATCCCCTGAGCTTCTCTGAGTTTCGGGGGGATGAGCTGCATTTTACCTCCTAACGCGGGTGTGGAGCCAGGCCATCCCTGGTTCAGGGTGTGTGGGCACGGCTGGTTTGCTGTTTGCTCTGAGAAGAAATATCAGGTTAATGCTGCAGTTGCCAAAATGCTTATGGTGGTGCTGGGGTGTCCTTGTCCTCGACTGCTCCCTGCTGTGGACCTTTGTGGGTCTGTATCACCCAGCTCTGAGCCCCTGCAGGGCTACAGGATGCTTTTGGGGAGGGGAGAAATGCAGCAGGGAACACTCCCCACACACACCACCACCACCTTTTCTTGCAGTGTCCTTTTGTCTTCTGTTCACAAAAGCACGGCTGTGGAACAGGGCAGACTGCAGCATGCCCAAAGGAGAGGTTTGCCGCGTTGCTTCTGCCCGCGGGGCACGGCGCACACAGACAGCATGGCCAGGAAAACCGAAGTGGTCTCACGTCGAGCCATTTGTTTTTCATTATGCTATGCTACTCTAATATAAACAATAAGGTATGTGGACATTGCCGTGGACAGAGAGCCAGATGCTGAAAGCATTCCTCCAAGGCTGTATAAACTTCAGCAGCTAAATATTTTAGGAACTGTTTTCTAAGGCTAGCCTAATAGTTTAAAAATATAACCTAGATTCCAGATATTAAAAAATGCCTTTAAAGGCACGCATATTGCTGCAATAGTTGGAAACAACTAAACCCCTGAAGTAAGCAGAAGGCTCCCATTTTGCAATATCTTCTGTTACTTATCCTTTTTGTTATTTTTCTTAATACTGAGATTAAATTCAAGAAGGCTTTTAACAGTGTAGTGGTAGTGATAGAAATTTTCAGCATATATTAATGGGCTGACTCACACTTTCAAAGTGAAGCTGGGTTTATGATGAAATAGCTGGGTTCTTTTAGCAATAGCATAATCAGAAAAGTCAGTGGGAAGAGGAAGCCAGTATCTTAAAGATGTCTAATCCTACCATGCACCGTGAAGGGGCAGCATTGAGAGCTCCCACCCGTGTTTGAAAGCAGTCCTGACCCTGTATTCAGTGGAGGTATTCAAATCTTCATCTCAGCAATGTGCAACCTGTCATGATTAGTTAGGACTTGACTTTAAAGCACTGGAAGTGTTTTTCTGCTTGAAAATACCAGAGTTGCTTTGTGTGGATTACAGATTCTGTCACTGCCTAGCAAAGTTAAATCCTACCTTAATCCACTGCTGTTAGAAAGCTCATCTCTACAAGCATCTTCAAAAATACATCAGGAAACGTGAGAGGTTTGGAAGAAAAGCCTGGCTGTGGGGGAGAATGTTTGTAGGTGCTCTCGTCATCACTGTGCTGATTGCCTTAGGCAGGGCTATGCTGGGACGAGGGCTCTTTGCACCTCTGTGGTAGGATTCGTGGTGTATGGAGCTGTCCTGGTTGCCCAAAGTGGTGTCAGTGCCCCTGGAAATGCTAAGGGCATTACTGGGCCAGTACTTCTGGCTGAGATTGAGAGCAGCTCTTTGTTTTATTTTCTCATGTCCACTTCATGCTCTGCCAAAGGACTGAATGACTGGTCTGTCAGTCTAAGTCTTCTTTGGACGTGGTGGGCTTGATTTTCTGAGCTGCTCTTTTCTTGCAGATCCCGAAAACTTAGACTAGCATCCTCTGTACTTCAAGAGTAAAGAATGAGATTTTTAGGTTATTTTTGTGGGACACCATACGGATCTGAGAGATCTGTCATTTCTTTTCACACGTGTTACTTCTCAGATAGGTGATAATCCATGACAGCCACGCAGTGTTGTCTTCCAAAAGATTGCCTTATATTGAATTCACAACACGAAGACCCATGGTGGCATAGCAGTAACTAAGCCTGGGGCTGAGTTCGTCTGCTCCCTGTATGTGAGTGGGTGAAGGATGCTTGCTTCTGCTTGCCCTCGACCACTGACTATGGCTCAGCTATGCCGTTGCTTCTGTGTCCAACTTCCAGGGGAAAAGAAAAGCTTCATCTTGCCACTAGTTTTTGTTGTGACAGCAGGACTCAATCTGGCTCAACTCTGGAAATGTGTTTGGCTGCTGACCCCTGGGCTTCAGTGGCTAGTAGATGTCCTCCAGCCTCTGGTGTGAGGCTCACTGGGGAAAAGCCAAGGATCAGAGATACTCAGCGTGGTTTTGTTTCCTCCTTCTGTTTCTTCAACTGAGGTTTTGTGTGTGGTTTTGTCCATGAATGAACCAGAGCTCTTCAGTGCTTTGGTAGAAGGCATGCACTGGGGTTCTGGCTCACCATTCTGGCTTCACCCAGTCCTGTCCCCTTTTTGTCACCCAATTCCCCTGCAAGTGACAGATGAAGAGGTAGGGAGGGTGGCAGAAGCTGTTAAATGACTGTCACATCCTGTCTTTCAGCTGCTCAAAGGGATGGCTCTGCCCCGCCAAAAAGCCATGAGCAAAACCACGGAGGAGGAGGAGGAGAGCGGAGACTGCGATGATGAAGATGACTGCAGCAGAGGCTCTGGGGATGGAGAGCTGCGAGTGAGGAACCAGCTCCGGTTCTTAGCAGGTGATGGGGATGGTGGTCCTGCGGCGGCTGTCCCTCTGGGGTTTGTCAGTCTGGGTGACAGCATGAGGAGCTGCTCAGCTTTCCACTGCCATGGCCCAGAGGCTGTTTGCACTCAGTGTCCTGCTGGCTAGCCTAAGTGCTGCTGAGACAGCAGCTAGAAAAGTGATGCTGTTACTTTCCAGGTGGGTTTTGCAGGGGTGTGTTGAGGACAGCCTGGCTGTAGGTATCAGTCACCCTCTTCTCTCATTCCCTCTGCTGCCCACACTTGTGAGTTTAAAGGGGAGCTTCTCTGCTTTGGTGGAGGGCTTCAGAAAATCAGTAAAGATGGCTTGACTGCAGCAAAACATCTTGGTTGTTTCTGATGTAGGGTTTAGAGACTCAGGGTAATTTAAAAACAAATGGGAAAAAAAAAAAGCTTCATTTTTCAGAAGTGATTTAGGTACTCAGGAGCCTAAAATTGCATTGACTGTCAGTATGATTCATGTCTCTGGTTGCTTTGAAGATGGCCACAAAGCATCCTGATGCTTCAAGGCTACATTATTTGTAAGGTCAGCCATATTATTAGTAAGGTCATTATTAGTAAGATCACCCGGTCACCCATTGGGATGAGGAAGTCAAGGTCCATTTGCTACTTAGGGAGTCACAAATCTGTTGGTGTGTGCCTTCTCCCTGACCCCCTAACTGCTGCTGTCCTCCTTCTGACTCCATGGAGCTCAGCAGCACCGTCTGTTGTGCTCACATGAGCAAGGCCAGGCTGCTTGAGGCCACGTCCACTGTGGATGTGTGGTGTCTGCTGAACGTGGGTCTGCGGCTGGAGGTTTGGTCCAATTAATGCTGGTTCCAGTGCTGTGCTTTGCTCTTCGAGAGACCAGACAACTGAACCTGGATAAAATCAGCTTTACTGCTTTGAAGTTTAAGAGGCAAATTTGGGCTCTTAAACGAAGCACAGATGTTTATAAATTCCCTTCCATTGGTCTGGGATAATTAAAATATCCTTAATGAAGTGAGAGCTGAAATATTAAATGCCAGTTTCATATCAAAGATTATTGACACATTATGTAAAATATATAAAATACATATATTCAAATATTGGTTAAGGGAAGGAAAAGGCTTTTTAAGTCCTCCAGTCCAGGTCTGAAAGAGAAATATGTAATTTGGAGAAGGATAAAATGTCCTTTCTTTCATCCAAGAACTAAATATCAAAGTGTATGTTAAGGAAATGCAGGTGATCCACATTATTCTGAGTTGAGAGCAGAGATACGTGTTTCATTTTCCATGATCTTTGTGTCACACTTTTATGCTATTTTAACGTGTTTCTAATTTCCTCTTATAGCTTTCCTTATAATATCATCAGTGATCTCTGAAACTGTGTATATAATCCTTTCTGCCTTCTTCTATCTCTCTAGGCTAGTTTAATCACTGTATTGATCTCCCAGATAACCTGCCTGTCTAGCAATTTAGACCTCTCTTGTCACTGTGGTATGTGAACATGTTATATGGAAAGAGGGCTTATCCTCCCTGTGCTACTCTGCTGGAGGGTGTTTGCTGCTGACTTTGCTACGGATTGGGTAAACATTAACTTTACATAGTGAAAAAGCAGCAGTGGCTTGGGGCATTGTCTTCTCATCAGGTTAAGCCTCTCAGGCTGCTAAGAGCACTGGGTTTGACCAGCACAGCTTTTAGGCATTAGCTGGCCTTGGTGGATGTGTGCTGTGCCATCATGGTGGCCACAGAGACTTTCTGGATCTTCCTCAGTTGAGCATGCAATTTTGTGTGTGTGTGTGTTTTGTCTTAGAGCAGAAAGGCAAGTTGATCTGACAGTGGCAGAATCATATTTGGTTGGTATTGGATATAAATTGAGACTCTGTTCAAGTTTTATGTTGGAAACAAGCCCAGGAAAAGTTGCTGATGGTGCGGAAATACTCACTTTCAACATTTTAAGAATATTTCTTTTCACTTTGAAAAGGGTATTTTTCAATTAATTTTTTCCATCATATCATAAGTACATAAGAATATAAAAGAGACCAGAAACCATTCCACATTTCCCCCTGTTCCACAAATTCTAAATTTTAGGTTAGCATGCTGATTTGAAATGATGCCAGGCTTTAAAATCTGGAAATACTTTGTGAAACAAACTTTTACATTCAGCGTGGCTTTATCTCCCTCTTTCCCAAGGTGGTTACCCTGTAATAGAGACACACAGGACTGGGAGCGGCTGGGAGTGAGCTGCTGACGGTTCCCTGCTTTTAGCACATGCTGGATGCTATGCAGTGCTCAGGCAGCGAGGCGGCTGGATGGCCAGCAGTGCGTGTGTCCTAGCGTGGTGACCAAACATGCAAACCCTCTTCAAGCATGCTTCCCTGCTGGTCTTCAGGTTTGCTGTTGGGGAATGCATACGGGTGCTTTGTTTTCTTTTTCTTAGAGGTCTGGTTCAGCTCAAGAGGAAATATCCCTGGCCCTGTGATAGCAGCAGAGAACTCCTCCCTCGCTAAGGGTTGACTATGCCTTACAGATGGACTTGGCAGGCAGCTCTGCAGCGTGTGTCATCCTGTTATCCAAGGGTAACAGGGAAAAAATCATGTGGTCCTGTGAAGTGAGGTTGTGGACCGCGTCTGGGCCATGTGCCCCAGGTTCTTGGCCCTGCCTTAAAATCTCATTTGTAATGGGATCACTCTGTAAGATAAAGGCTTTAACGAGGCACATAAACATCATGCTGCCACCGAATCTTTGCAGCAAAGTGGAGTGCAAAAGGATGTGCATCCCACTGACTGTCCCATCAGTGACACGGGGAGCAGGAGCGCTGGGTGACTCCTGCTGAGCACAGGCAGGCATTGGGTCTGCCTGGAGGTAGAATGAAAAAGTTGTCAGTTTGCCATCTCGGTGGCTTTTGCATGAGAAAGCTCAGCACTGTCTCACCCAAGAGGCAGGTCGTTTGGATAGTGCGTCTGTCCTGACAGTCAGACTTTCTCCCGCTCCTCAGCACGGGTGCTGCCAGTCCTGCCGGGTAATAACTGCAAACAGCTGCTCGGTGCTGGCCTCAGCGAGGTGTCCCTCCGAAGGTTTGGAAAATGTGGAGACTAAAAAAAGAGCAAAAGGAGGAAAAAAAAAAAGTCAGTCTTGAATACAGACTAGTTTTGATTTATCGCCTGTTGTATAAAATGTAACCTTTGTTTCCTATTTATAATGACCCTGTAATAACTGGACAGTCAACTTAAACTTTAATGATTTAAACATACTTGTAAACTGTCAAGTCAAAAGTTTGTGAGTGACTATAAACATATGTTGGTGAGCGCTATATGCTAATAAATTCATTATTATGTTGCCCCAGTGGGAAACATGGAGATGGCAGACTTTTTTATGATAGGTCTTTTATTGTTTGTCACATCTGCAACACATTAAGGATTTTGAAGGCAGATAATGTTTACAATAAGAGGAGGATTGAAAGCCTTCCAGCTCAGTGAAGAGCGCTTCCTGTTTGTCAATGGAGTAACCGTGGAACTGGCACCCTGTGCACGGAGCTCCAAAAATAGAGATGTGTACATACGCACGCATATATTTATGCCACACCAATGGCAAATCATGCCAGCGAATAAATTATAGTATTTTCCCCCAAATTGCGAGTCAGTGCAAATGTATTCCAGAATCTATGATACAAACATGTCCTCGCACTCTGCTGAGATCAGTCATCCTACACCACGTACCCAAAGCAAACAGAGCCTGGGGAAGCTGGCGCTTCACTGCTGCTCCAGACAGCCACCCGCTAATTAGCTCACCTCCGGCGTTCTCACTCAAGATGCCACTTATAACTGACAAGCCGGTTGCCAGGAAGCCTGAAAATAAAACATGGGTGCTGGAGACGCTCCTGTGCTGAATGGCTTTAGCAGGGGCTGTGGGAGAGGAGGTACAACCTTTTCAGGTGGTTTGCAACAGTGGTGGTGGATGTAGTGCCCTGGGCTGCTTGCAGGCTATTGGGGAGTTTGTTGGGATGAAAACGGTGCTTTTAGTGGCGGGAGCATCCTGAGCAGTCCAGCAGCTGGGGTCAGGGGAAAAGGGGAAGGTTTACCCTTCCAAAATATCTGTTAGGCAGTAACAAAAGTTGTCTTGGGAACAGATGGATTTGGCAGAATTAAGCAGAAATAGTTTATCCTGGGAAGGGAAGTTGGCCTCATCCCATGAGATGTATAAGGATAGATGTATGCAATAAAGATACATAAAGATGGCTTGGCAGTGTGTGTGTGTGTAAAACAGCTCCCCTGCCTGGCTGTTCATGCAGGTTGGATAACAGGGAGTGTTGCCTTTCTCATCTCCCTTGGTTATTTATAAGGGCAGAGAGAATTTGCAGCTTGAGCCCCATTGCTGGTGCAGTACTCAGAAAGCGCCTTGTTTCTGCACCCTGCTTTCTGCTGCAGCTTCTGCTGCCCAGCCAAGCTGGCTGTGTGTTTTTTCAGCAGTCCACGCTGTACTGGGGTGCTGGATGAAAGTCAGGATCAGCACTATGTGTTCATTGCTTTTCCAGGTTCTGTAACTTTAATAGCTTCTGCCTTTTTAGCCACTGATGTGTACCTCTAGGCTGGGTCATCTCAGAAAGTCTTGTCAAATTTCTTTGGTTGCATTCCTCTCGTTACCCCCATTTTCTCCCAGTTTTATTTCTGGACATCCTGGGAATCTGAGCTCCTTCCATCCCCATGCTGTGGCAGGGAACAGGAGATGCTGCTGCTGCTATGGCAGCTGAATTTCTTTTCCATGAAGAGCACCAAGCTGCTTGTTTGTGGTCAGGGCAGGGGGTGTGGGTGCTGGGCAGTGGCAGCTCTCGAGGCCAGGCAGGGTCAGTTTGTTTGCAGCCCTCGTGGTTTCTACAGCCCATTCCTGTGGGAAGGTTTCCTTTAGAAGTGGGTATTCATACTGGAAAATGGTTGTCCTCAGGCTTTTTGGCCACCTTTGCTGCTTGGCGGGTGTATCTGCATGTAACAGGACAGCGTGGTGGATGCACCAAGGGTGCTGTGAATGTGTGGGCGTCTGCTGGGGCTCTCTCACTGCTTGTGCTTGGAGGCAGCCCAGTGGCATTTAAAATATTTACAAGATCATCTCTTTGGATTCTTTATTATGGCGATTGTTTCTCTGTAAATGCCTTCAGGGTGCCCGTATCTGAGCTGCAAATATCTGCTGATGCTGCTCTGCCTGATTTAGAGCCGAGCCTGGACAGTCGGTTCATTTGGATGTTTATCTGTCTGCTGAGAGAGACATTTTCAAATACCCAATTTACTTCAAAATACTCCTTCAGCAGGTGGAAAATGTCCCTGTCTGTGTGGATTCTGCTGACAGTGTGGGGACACACGGCTGTTGTGCCTTCGTGCTGTACAGCAGGAAGATCTGTTGCAGGACCCACTTACTGTGCAGGGCTCTGCCCCACCTTTAGCAGAGGTGCCCTGTCCTCGTCTCCTGTGACTAGGTGAGCTGTTCTGGTTTGAAGCAGTATCCTTCTGCTATTTTTTTTCCTATTCTAATAAAAGCTTTAGGACTTTTAACCATATTTTTTGTAGCAGCAACTTTTTTTTCCAACGATGGTGCTGTTGAATGCTTGACTGAAGCAAGGATAGCAGAAACATGCTGTTTTACAAGACATTCATCCTGTCCCAGGGCAAAAATCCGACAAGGCCGAATGTCAGCTAGATTATCCTGATGGAAGAGCTGGAATTGTACCAACTAAAACAGTGCAATAGCTTGATTATTGCTTTTCTATTTCAAGTGTTTGTGTTTGTTGAAATTTCTCCTATTAATGAAAATTTGGTTGGAAGTCAAGAATTCTTTGTCGCTGCTCAAATACAAGCAAGAAGATAGAGAAGGGGGGTCATGCAAAGCAGTTGGCTGAAACTGTAACTGAGTGTCAAGTTCACTAATTCACTTTTGAAATCAACAATTGATTTTATTTTTTAATTGAGAGACTAGGAAAATTATTGGTGGCTTTCAGAGATGTGCTTGTTTATAGGACCCTTCAGATGGCTGTTTGTGATGGTGTGACTGTTTCAGGCCTCACAGTATATAAAATGTGTACATTTTAAAGGTTGCTTTTAACTTGTATGCTGAGAATTCCTCCAAAGCAGTGGTAAGTCCACAGCTGAAAAACTAGAAAGCTCACGTATTAGTAAAATAAATATGCACTTTACAAAGTACTGCATATGTACAAAAACATCTATGAAAACAGTAAGTAAATCCACTGGGTATGTTAATCCCATGTTCTTACTTTTCTGGTCTTGAGTTGTATTTTTTTTAAATATTTTCAGTGTAGTAGTAGCAGGTCTAAATCTGACTGAGATATTTGTATGTTGTGTTTTTAGGAGCTGGTTTCCACTTCCTTGGTTCCCTATGACCCAAAGCGAAGAATAATGTACCAGGTTTTTTAAAGCACGATCAGTGGAGGACATTTTAATCCTTGATAGTTGTGTAGCCATAAATCAAACGCATCACATTCACAATGTTGAGAGGAAATTGGTCTAAATACTTTTGGAATCTCAAATCAGTGCTGGTTCCTGGCTTCAGTATATGGTGCCTGGCTGAAATCTAACAGTTTGAGATATACTGAAGGTCAGGTGAGATGATTTGCTGCTCTTACATCGTACAAAGGCACAAGTCTTTGTAAATCTGTGGTTGCTTTTTAGTCCCAGAAGTTTGTAATGCTACTCTTCTGGCAAAAGGTTTTCCCCTCTGTTCAGGCTTAAACATAGATTGCAAGTTTGAATAACAGTTTGTGTTGTGCCAGAGTGTCTAAGGAGACATTTTTCAACAGTGTAATTTGGGAGCTAATGTATCTTTAAAGCGTTACTGAGTGCGACATTATACATGACTGAACGCATCAAAACAATTTCAAGTATGCAAAGATCTGCCCAGTTGCAATAGTGATAGTCATATTTATCTTTAAAGAATGATGAATCTGTTTTTCTGTGGCTTGAAAATGCATGAGTTCCTCTGAAGCTGGGAAACACACTTCCTGACTCAATGCAAACTTCTTTCCATGCTATTTTTCTTCAGGGAGAGACAAAATAGTTTAGATGGATTTCTTTTTAAAGGATGAAAATAAAGGGATATTTCAGACAGAAGCAGAGCAGGTGGTACTTGCTAATGGACTGACAAGATAACCTTACACTGATAGTCAGGGCTTCATATCTGTGCCGTTTGCCGTACAAAGAGAGGTTTGTCTGCAAGCCTGATAACAATACAGCGTGTTGATTGACTTTTCACATGGGAGAGGGTGCCCCTTTCTTGAGTGGCTTGGCTTTTACTAATGCCCTACTGCAGGTAAGCTGATAAGAGTGATTACAGTGATGTAATAAATGAGTCTGCAGCAAGCAGCCCTTCCTGGTGTGGCAGGAGAGGGCTCCTGCCCCAGGGCAGGTCCCAGCTGTGCCAGCTGCTGCGTGTGCCCAGCACTTGTGTCAGGCCCTCAGTTGTAAAACATCTCACAAATGTCCTGTGTGTGTTGGACTGGGCTGTCCCACATCCCTGTCCTGTCCCATCTCTGCTGTGGCTCCTGGTCTCAGAAAATGATGGATGCGTCCTGCGTGAAGAAGGGCTGCCTTCATTACTGGTAGTGTTTCCACTCCTCTGCAGTCCAGGACAGGCTGGCACAGCCTATGTCCTTTCCTTGTGGACTTCTACATAAGCACACCTCACTGCATTGTCTTCAGCCCAGATGTGGAGTAAAGGCAGGTGCCCTTGTTAGCTCATCCTTGTGATCACATTGCAATTTGTTGCTTCTGGTTATACCTCAATGGCCGGGTTTCTTTGACCACTGGAGTACTGCCGAAGGAGAGTAGCCATGGGACAACACTACAGCTGGTTTGTGGCTGCAGTCCTGCAAAATGGTGGCATGTGGAAACCACAGCCACTGGTTGAAAGCACGACTGGGTTGGCAACACTGGGATCCTTTGGAGCATGCCACTGTAATGCTGGGACTGGACTTCAGGCAACAAGTATTGAATGTGAAGGACATCATGCAGCAGGGACATTCGGAGGTTGTATGGAATCGAGAACACAAGAAGGGAAACTCGTGGAACTAAGATCCATCAAGGACTCCTAAACAAAGCTTGGCTTAGGATGGTATTGACATGCATCTGCCCAGAACACATCTTGGGGAAACTATGTGGAAAAACTGCAAACACAATTAACATTGGTCCAGGTGACCCTGCCTCATTGAAAGGGTCTATGAGAGGGTCCTGGGCTCTCAGCTGGGGCTGTTGCATAGCTGTCAATCATCTTGGCCTGAGAGAGATGCTCAAGAGGGTAGATGTTGTTTCAGGTGGACCGTGGAAGTCAGCTCTTACTAGAAAACTTGTGTACAACTTTCACAGTACCTTTGAGCCCTAAAGGGAAGAAGATGGGAAATGCTGAAACTCTCCAGACTGCCTTAAAAATCCTGGCATCTTGGTTCCCTTCGTTCCTTCACTGAATTTGAACAAACATGTGTTTTTACATGGGATATCACACCAATGACTTAGCACTGCAAGCTGCAGCATTGCATTATGGCAGCAAGTGAAGGCTCTGTGGAGCTGATGTTTACTTAGATGTGGTTGAGTGAGAGCCTACACAGTAGTGATTTCCTTACCCGAGATCCATCAGGTTAGGATGGATGCAGATGGAGCATTGCACTCTTGAAAACAGTTTTTTCTGTGAATACAAGTGCATGTACATGGACCTGATCCTAGCACCTGGCACTGGTGGTTGATACACTCCAGCAGCTGGAAACACAAACCTGGCCTGGAAGGAGCCTGTCTTTCTAGCCCTTGCTGAAAAGATAAAGGAATGAGGGAGAGGGATGCTCCTCCAGAGAAATCTCCCAGGACTCAGTGTTTTCATGTTTCATGAAACTCATGTTTCTTTCTCTCTTCTCCCCAACCCTTGTCTTGCTGTAATTGCAAGTAAAAATAGCTTGCATTTGGGTCTGGACTGCAAATCACTCATCAGTTCGTGTATTACCAGGACACGATCGGTTACTGAGTCAACACTGCTCTGTTCACTTTCAGTGCGCTTCAGAAACGGGGGAATTCATCATTCATCAGGAAGAAGCTCTCTTCAACTGTTCTGCATTAGCTGTGACCTGTGTGTGCACATCTGCCGTCCTCACTGGGGCCAACACCAGTAGTAACATGAACTGAACCAGGTGTGTCCGAGCGCTGGCTCCACCAATTCCCTGATGGACCTCCACCAGCTTCCCGACCCTTCGCACAGGGAGATAAATGAGCTGTGAACTGGAGGAGAGATGTCCTTCCCACGCGGTGGATGCTGGTGGGCTGCGCTCTGCCTTCACCATGCATCCCTGGCCCTTGTGGTTTCCTGGCCTTTCATGGCTCTAAGGAGAACCCAGATGGCTTTATTCTGTATCAACAAATTTCACGCAGCTGAGTGCTTCTGAACTGCAAAAGCCAGGTTTGTCAGTTTTGCCAGCTCTTGTGGGTCTATGGTATACCTCGCTTTGGGCTAAAAAAAGGGCTGAACCCAGAACTTAACCTCCCCCCGTGGTGCTTCTAGGGCAGGTTGGAAGCTTTCTGATGGGGAGACTTTGATTGGAGAACGCCTCTCTGCTGGAACTGAGATGCGGTGAAGTATGCTGAGGTTTTGGACAGGTTTTCTGTTTTGGAAATAAATTCAAACATCTTTCTCTGCTCCTGCAGTGGGGAAATGCAGAAACAGCCTGTTTGCCCATCCTGGAATGTGTAATATTGTCAGCTTTCACTCCAGAGAGGCTTTTTGTCCTTGTTTGAGATTGTTTTAATTACACCACAGGAAAAATGAAATCTAAATGAATTGATTGGACTTTGTTGGAGTAGTATGTTTTGGCCTCCCCAAGTCAACTTGCCTTTTTTTTTTTTTTTTTTTTTTCTCCTTCAAGCAACAGAAAATTTGGACACATTTTGCCTTTGTTCTGCTTTGGAGCAGTAGCGCATTCCACGTTTTCTGTGGGAATGGAAATCTGGCATTTTGACTAGCTTCTGTTGTTTCAGAAAATGTCTTCAGTGGTATTTAGAGCTCTTGACAATATCTTGCTGTCCCTGCCGCTTCCCGCATGGGTCACCCTGCACAGGGCAGCTGCAGCAGGAGGCTGGGTCTACGTCCAGCACGGGTCATAAATGTCCCAGCCTGAGGATGTCACTTGCTAGTGCCTTTATTTTTTGAGACCTTACTTCATCCAAAGGCCTTGTCTGGTTGTCCTTTGCTGGATGCTGAAAGTCCCTGCGTGTCCAGGGTCACTGCATCCTATCTATGGCTGGCTGCTCTCTTGCTTGGTGATATGCCATTATTTGCTTCTAACCAGGCGTGCTGGGATGGATGCACTGCAGTGGCAGGTACTGCTGGTTGCTGTGGGACCTTGCTCACTCCAGGCTGCGGCTGCTTCGGCAGCTGGACAGGCTGCCAGGGAGTATGTCACCATCTAAGGTCCAACACAGGACTCCCAGCAGGATTTCTAAAATGTAAATTGCAACTGCAATGTGATACATATCCTTTATTTTTTCCCTTCCTGTTTTAATTCAAATGCACTCAGTATCTCGAGTCTCTGTAAATTCATTGGACTTGAAGCTATTTTGGAGTTGCTTGCGTCCCATGGATACTGGAGACACTTCCTGCTTGGGGAGTCAGACATCTGCTGAAGCATGTTTTTGGACTTTTGTGTTACGCAGACTGCAGTTGGCAGGTGGGAGCTGGTGGTTATTATCAGAGTCTGAGTAATATCCTTTGCCTCGCTGATAACTCTCCACCGGCTGCTCTGCAGCTTTGGTACATTTGCTTGTCCTGTTCTGGTTTCTGTGTAGATTGTTCCGGTAAAAAGTAAATAAAAGTTGTATGCTCCCCAAAATCATAGCAGAACACAGCCTGCGATATTTCTTCCTCTTCCCTTGTCCGCATAAATCATCTGCTAAGGCAAGCTCAGGGAATGTGAAAGAATGCATTTATACCAGAAGTGCTTTTCTTTCCCTCCCTTCGAAGGGCAAACTTTCTTGCTTGTGATTTTGGTGTCTGCTGTCAGGGAGCACCTGATGTGCTGTCGCATTTGATTTCTGTTCCTGGCACTCGTAGCTTTATTTCTGCTGTTGCAAAGATGAAAAGAGGCTCAAGGTGTGTCCAGTACCACGCAACAAACACGCGGCTGCACGCAGGGCTGGCTCTCCCCTCCGCGTGGCTGATGTGCATTCTGTCTGTGGGTGCTCTCACCAATACATTGACTTTTCCAGGTGTGGGGCAGTGGCAATCATCAGGTTGGGTAGGTCGCTGCTGGAGCCTGGTGTGTTTGCTGGAGGTGTCTGTCCGGAGGGGAGGGCTGTGTCAAGAGCTGCTGCAGCCGGGGGTGGTGTTTTGGGTGCACATAGCAAAGGCTCTGTGTGCAATGCGTTACCGCTGCAGATCTTGTGGGGAATCCTTTCTCAGCCATCTCCTTGTCTTTTTGATGCCCCCTTCCCACTCCCTGTTTACTTTATTTACCCCTGAAGCATTGAGGGAGCCAATTTGCTCTTGAGCTACTCCAGAGAAAGAAGCTGTGTGGTTTCTCCTGCCTGAGGTCTACTGACTGTTGGGTTTTTGGGGAGCAAACGCCAGCTTGTGGGCATTGGGGTCTTGGAGGTTCAGCTGATGCCTTTCCCTCTACTCTGCTTCTCTAAATGCTTTGAATGGCTGAACACCACAGAGGTAGCATGGGACTGCAGACTGAGGAAGGTCTGATAGTCTCCCCCCCACACACACACAAATAATGCCACTGAAATCAGTCCTTGGGCACGCGTACAGCTGGGCACTGGCTGAAATACCTTGATGAACTGAGCCAGGTACTTCAGGCTATTAGCAGATGCTAAATAGGTCTTTCCTATTTAGTGGCCTTAATTTATTAAATCAGTCAGCAATACTCTGTGAGAAGTAGTGCTGGAAAAGGGAGCAGAGTGAGCTCTAAGTTTCCAATTTCTGCTGGATCAGGCCCCTGGAGATCTGTGTGATCTGGTGGACTGGAGGCAGTGCTATTGCAGTGACTCATAAACAGATGTGCCCAATTTACATTGCAGCTTAATACCTTTGTTTAAAAAAATGTTTTTTCAAGACAAATGTGTTAAAGCAGATGTTTCCAGTAAAACAAATGCTTGCGTGATTTACAAACAACTTCCCACCGCCAGAACTCATTAGAAAATGTGGAAGAAAGAAAAATGATTCTGTGTACCGACAAAAAAGATAAAATAAAATCAAAAAAATAAGCAGACTGTGAGGAGGTATTTCTACATATTGAATGAAAAGAACTGCTGTTCTTGGGTGGGGAAGCAGGAAGTTTGAGAGTGATTTCGGTTGCTAATGGCAGTAAGACTAACCCTGATCAGCTGCATATATTAAAGAGCAGAAACTTGTCTGTAAAAATACTTATCCATGTCCTGTTATGTGGGATACAAGGTAACTGGGACCACTGTGTGGGATTGCCCAGAGGCTACCAAATCCCTCAAATCCCATTGAAACCTCCTACAAGCCCCCCCACACTGACCAACCTGATTTCCAACATGCTGGCTCTGGCCAGCAGAACCCGAGTTTGGGTTTTTAATGCTCCAGGGCTCCCTGGGCACGGGGGATGATATAGAGCTGTGGGACATCCCTGGGCTGGCATTTGGCAGTGAAATATTTTGGGTACTGGGTGGGAGCAGGGCTGTGGTGCCGGTGGATTGCTCTCTCCAGGAACTCCAGTGTTTGCTCTGCTGCATCTTGCAGCAGGTGTTGGGGAGCTTTTTTATTTCAGTCACTTGCTATTAAGCCACACCATAGCTTTGTGGTAGCCAGGGAGTCCTCTGCAGCCTGTGCAATCTCTCTGCCATCTACATCCTTCAGTTTCTGAGTCCCGTGCCTCCCACTCATCTCCCCACACCAACAGGAGATGTCTTGCTGGGGAACTGGGTGGCTGTGGGACTGCACTGACCATAAAGCAAAGCAAACAGATGCAGCTCCTACAGCAAACCTTGCTCCACAGGTGGACACCTGCATCAGCCTGGGTCTGTCCCTGCGATCCTTCTCTGTGCATCCCATGGCAGGGTCTGGAGGATGTTTCCTCTGTCCGCAACTGCGGCTCAGGTCTCTTGGAGCAAACTCACAGCATTTCCTCAGGGGGCTGTGCAGGGCCATGCCTGTTCACCTGCTACTCCATGCTTTTGGAGGCAAAGGCAGGCATGTGCTGAGAAACTCTGTCATCTCCGGTCTCTTTGGACGTGCTTTCCGCCCGGCTCCATTGTGGGGCTGCCGTCACACGGTGCCTGCAAGTCCGGCACTCATGTTACATACAATTTGACACCCCATGTGGTCTTAATGGGTTTCCCAGGCTACAGCTGCAGCACAGCTAGCACTTTTTGTTAGCTGAAGGGGCTGGCAATCCCCCTTTGCTGTCCAGCTTTCTGTTGCACCAGTATCATTTTTTATACATTTGTGGTTGTTTTTTTTTTTTTTTATTATTATTTGTTACAAAAGCCTACAGCGAAAGAAAGTGTGGTTTTGGTCCGCAGGCTGCTCATCTAAATCCATTGTTTCTTGGCACCTGTGCCCAAGGCAAATGGTTTGTCTAAGGGCTCTGCTCACAGTGCTGCTTCTTTGGGCTGGAGGGGTTGGGAGGATGGGCAGAAAAACGCAGCTGGGGCATCTTCTGCAGGCTGTCCCACCCAGGGAGGGGTGACACAGCTGCCTGGTAGCCAGTGGCATGCAACAGGCAGAAGCAAGGATGGTTTGGGGACCTTCTGTTGCTTCTTGGCTGATTTCTCACCAGGGCTGTGGAGTTCATCCTTAAGAAAAATGACCACTGAGGTCAAGGACTGGCTGGGGTCCTGAAGGAATAAGGGCTGGGCGGGTGCACTGAGAGATGACTGCGGGACGTTGCTCCCTGGTGTGTCTGTTTCCCATGCCTCATCAGAAAGAGCATTTTCAGAGTAAAACCTCGAACGGCTGCCTTTGAAGGGGGACTTGCTGGGACCCAGCTGGAGGAATTAAAAGCATGCTAGAAAGAGGGAGATGCTGCTGCAAAGCAACTTGGGGCACTCGGGTGCTTTTCCCAGCTTGCCCATTGATGCTCATGAACCCTCCTTGCAACATCACCTTGGTTTTAGCCGTTAGTAAGTGGAAGCTTGTGCTTGGCTCCTTAGGACCACAAGGCTTCAGTGCTTAATTAATCTCTGCAAAGCAGGAAGCATAATTAATGCCTGTGGTGTGCTGCGAGACCTTTGGGTGAATGGCAGCACGCAATCTCCACACTCTGCTTTTCCAGAGCAAAACCCTGTGGTCAGGTCTGTGAAAGCCATTACTGTCCAGTGCCACGCATCGTGCAGAGGCTGTCCTGGGAAGGCCACTCGTCACAGCTCAGTGTTTTGGGATTTTGGGTCTCTGCTGGTGCAGATGTAGCTTGATGCATCTCATCTCCCCACTGTGCTGCTGCACTCCTGACCAGTGCCAATCGTCACAGGGACATGGAGCCGAGTGGAGGAAAATCCCACTGTGCTCCTTAAAAAGGAGTGATCAGGGGATAACTCTGTCTGCTTTCCTATTGTTTCTATACCAGCTTTTGTAATTTCTTCCTGAATTACCTTTGGTTTTTAGTCACTTCTTCAAAATGAAGGGTCAAAATTACCCCTAATAGTTCAGTGCTACTTTTTGTTAAACTGTCTTGCAAAGACTAAGCAAATTGGGTGAAAAAAATAGTAAGTTTTGGTAGCTTAAGTACAGCCAGGCAGATTTCCTTCCTGATATCTCTAAAGCTTGCTTTTTTTTTTTTCTTTTCTTTTTTTTTGTCATTGTCAGCTTTGTTTTTGTGGGTGTTAAACGTAAAGGAGAGGAGAACAGATTGCAGGTACAGTGAGTTCCAACACAATTGACTGCCATTATTTAAAAACGATGCTTTTAACCAAGTCTATAAAATCACCTCCTCATTTACAAATTGTCAGGTGTAAAACTCCGTGTTGTACAGGATTGTTCTGTCACACACCATCCTGATGCTGTCACGCACGCTCAAGTTTTGGGTGAGCCGCAGACATTTTACAACACTTGCCACTGAACACTAGCGGACATAAATCGGCTCTTTAAAAGTATAAACGTTTTATTTCATATGAGTTGGGCAAGATATTTTGAAGGGAATGAAATGTAAATAGAATGAAATTCTTAAGCAAGATTATTGATATGACAGGACTAAGGAGCTTGGGATTCTGTGAAAAGTGGCTCTTTTCATCCCTCTAATAAGTCCATTACTTGCACTCAGGAATATTTTAAGGTCCTTTTCATGCTGAATCTAGAGTTGAGCATGCTTTGCATTTCAAGCTTTGTCTATGAATCAGTAGAAGCCAAAGTTATTTCTGCTTTAAAATAACAGGAGCAGGGAACAGCTAATCTCTTTTCATTCCGAGTCCTTACATTATTTTACTGGACAGAGTTTGTGTTGGCTACAAAACAGGGCATTCACAAAATCTATGAGAAGGAATTTAGTCTAAGAATGAAGCCTAGATTGCAGTATGCATAAAGGCTCCTTCTCCTAAGGCCATTAAGAAATTCCAAATCTGAGCTATTTTGAACAGTGACATTAAATTAGCCTTGCTAATTCCAGTAATTCAAGCTGATAGCTGAGTTTACAAATCTACTAGATGAGGCCTTCCCATAATTACAATCTCAATGTGCTTTTCAGCTAAGGTGAGTTGGCACAAAAAAGATAAATAAATAAAAGGGGGGAAAATGCTCTTTCTGTTCTGTCTTTTGAGATGAATATCTCTAAAGAACAGTTAAATGGCTGTATTGCACCAATAAGACATTCCCTGTCCTGGACTGGAAAGTTCATTTTTCCTCTAATGTGCAAGTATTAGAGCAGAAAAGAGACTGGATTTTTCACTGCTTTGTTTTTTTTTCTGTTGTGTTTTCAAAGAAGCATTGATACTGCTGCTGCATGCAGTTCAGTTTTTAATTGTTTATTTACAGATAGTTATTTCTACTGCGGAAAAGAAAGACTATGACTATTTTAGCCTCTTTTGTGGTAGACAAAAGAAAAAAAAACCTTTGGTGGATAAGTCCAGGTTGGAGCAGGTGGAGTAATAATACAAGCAGCTACCCCTCTTATTCCGCTGGAGAAGTTGATTTCCAGATCCTTACACAGCTGGACATTCTCAGAGTTGATGGAAAGGTTTTGAGGATATGTTTTCAAAGCCATAAGGCACAAAAACATGAAACAAATAAAAATTGAGTGCATTATTTAAAAGGGTGTTAATTTTATTAGAACTAAGCTGAGCTAATATAAAGGCGAATGTAAGTATTCACATCAGCACTTAACTCTGGCTGCAGTGTTCATAAAATGTCCTTTTGATCAAGCTGTAAGTGTTTTGATCCTTCTTCTATGAGCATCATTCAAAGTGACCTAGCTGTAGCTCAGAGCAGGCATCTGCAGCTGCAGAAGTCCTTGAGCAATAACAGGTCAGGAACTTAAATGCGTGCTCTGCTGGGAATGCTAATATTGCAATTGTTTTGTTTGTTCCAAATAAGAATGACAGTACAAAAACTCTCACAATATAAAAATTCCTAACAGAAAATTGATCCACCACCATTGACTGTGGATACTTGAGTCAATATTTTAAAATGCAGATTTTAATCTACCAGAATAATAATGGTATTGGAGCTAAATATTTTTATACCATTGGCATGTGAGTGTCTGGGCTTTCTTCAGCTGATAACGTTGTCACCATTGGCACAGCCAAGCAAGATACCTGGATTTTTACAAGACTGCTCTGATTCAAGAGGACACTATCCTGCTGAGCACCTGCAGGCCTGGGTGTGCTGCAGGGTTACAAGTCCCTTTGTGGCTGTTGTTGGGCTCCTGCAGCTCACAAAACCACAGCAGTGCATTGCACTGTCCCCCAGAGCCTGTTGGGGTCCACCTGGAAAGGGATGAACCAAAAAGTAAGCAGGAGGCTGGCAGGCATCTCCCCCTTTCCCTGATGCAGGGACACATGTTGCCTTGCCCATAGGCTTGGGTAAATGCAGCAGCTAATGCCCCAAATCAATGTCTAGGGCAAAATCGCCTCGTTTGCCATCTGCATAGAAGGGCCTGATAGGGAGCTGCTAGGAAAGAGTGCTCATTGCAGGCACATCGTGTGTGGGGAGGAGTGCCGTGGGTCACCAGCTTCTTTTCCCTTTTTTGGAAGGGTGGGAGAGGAGGGAGGCTGAAATGCACTTCTAGATTTCCAGGAAACATCTCTGTAATCCATTTTATAGAGGATTTTGTGTTTTTCAAGGGCTTTACAAACTGGATTACATAGCTTTTTTATTTTGATTTTCCACTGTGATTGTGACATTCCTGAGATTGAGCCATGAGTGTTCAAGATAGGGTGGAGGGGGAGGCATTCATGGACTTGGGCCATGGAGCCCTTTTGCATTGCCACCTTGTCTCACTGCTTGGCTGATACCTGCCTGCTTGCAGTGCCAATGGACGAGTCCCTGTGCAATCGGATGCTCCTGTGTGACTGTCCCCGGTATCCTCCTGTGGGACTTACCCAGGAAGGTGCAGGGCAGGAGTCCAAGGTTGATCCCCTCCCTCCCTTGCTGTTTCTTCCTGGGGGAGGGCCAGCCAAGGTGGTATACCCAAGCTTCACCACGGTTCCAGCCACGTGCACCAGCTTGGAAGTTCAAAACACAGGTCTTGGAGAATGATGGGGAACTAGGAAAGAGCAAGTGTGTTGAGCTGGATCCTTCACAGCACCACAATCTTGGTGTCCCGGTGCTCAGCTGGGATGATGCTGGGTTTCCCATGGGAGCTGCTGCCACCGTCCAGCTTTCAGCACCATCATTCCAGCGGTGTGTTGGGACAGGCTTTGTGCTCGGTCCAGGAGGGAGGCAGGGAGCAGGAACCAGCCCTGGTTTTGCGTCAGACATTACGTTCACTTGGTGAGCAGCTGGGTTTAATTTGGGTCGGTCTCTCTCCGCAGCCGTGCAGAAGTGTAAAGCCAGGTCCTGGTTTCAGACTTCAGTGACTGTTCCTGGGGCTCCTTCCAGCACACAGCACAGGGAACACGACCTGGAGCCATTAAAAAGTTCCAGTCTGTGAACCCAACCATTCTACTTCTATATAAAATCGGAAAACCGGTCATGGTGATGTTTCCCAGGGCCTCCTGCATTACTCCATTTTTATGGGTTGAAGTTACTTAGTGCTGTTTTAATGCAGAGCCAGGGTTCTATTTATTTATTTATTTTAGCAGCTTAACGCAATTAAAAAAGCTGGGCAGCACTGGAGCCTCTCGGCTCCCTTCCCTTGGCAGTGCTCTCACCTCAGCCTGTGCTCTGCAAATGCTCCTGGGCCAGCCAGGCTCCAGGCAAGGGCAGGACAAGTAAAATATCTTTCCCTCTGTGCCGGCAAGGCTGGGCAGTTGAGCACAGGACCTCAGGGAGCTACTTTAGGAGCAGGGCAGGCTGGGCAAATATGTGCAGTAGTGCTCAGCCCAGATTCTTGGGCTGTGACCTGACATCTCCCTCCAAGTGTTTTCTTTGGCATCATGAATGGTGACCTGGTGGTGTCTGATTTTTGGGTGAGCATACACGTTGCACAAAGTTGTGCTCCTTTCTGTTTGAAGAGGCACGTTTCTGGTTGCCTCTTTGGAGTATCGATGCCAAGAACCCCAATCTCTGTGGCCTGGGCATGGTTCAAGCCTGGTTTCCACATGCAGTGAGTCACAAAGGAAAACGTCAGATGTTCCTGGGTACCGTAACACCACCATGAGTTTTCTGATCAAGTGTTGAGAAACATCCTACTGCCCTGAGGGCTGCTGTTACCGGCTGGCATCTGGGAGCCAGGAACCGTTGGCATTCCCCTTATGTTTGCATTTTGGTGGGTCTTTCTAGTGCATGCGTGTCACTAAATGTCCACAGCTTGGAGAATTGAATGTGAGGAAGAGCTGCCTGTCCCAGTCACTCTGTAGCAAAGAGTTTTTGCTACATGTGACAATAGCAATTGAAGGATCAATCTGTGGTGCACTTTTCACTTGACTGTAACGCTTATAGAAAAGATGTAAATTGTCTATTTCAGGACCAAGTCAGTCTTGTGGAAGAAGAAAGAACTCTATCCTGCCCCCTGGTTAGACCATTGATTTCTAGGGCAGCAGAATCTTAGGGAGCAAAGATGAAGAAATGTTTGGTGTGATGAGTTGGTTTTGGTCATTGGAGCATTTCATTTTGCTCTGCTGACACTGATAATGTTACCTCCCAAAATCAAGACTGTTCTAGATGTCAAAGGTGACAGAAGACTAGTCAGTTCTGACTGATCAGAAGGGATCAGTTTGTGGGTTTAGAACTTGAAGGTCTCCAGAGATAAGTGCGGGGAGAGGGGTGACTCCATGTCTAGATGGGCTAAAGTGTACAGGGGATCTGGAGAGATGTTGTTTGACCCTGTCCTACATTCTTGCCTTACTTCATATCTGTTCATGGTCTTTTGTTTCCATCTTTTCTGCTCTTTCTTTCTTATTCTGCCTTTGAAGACGTTGACTGTCCATGTTTATCTCTCAGTTTTTCAATTCTTCTCTCCTAGTTCCTTGAGGTACCAGCTCTTTTCCTGGACAGTACATCTGGATATCAGACGGGAATGCTGCTTCATCATCAAAGTACAAGGACTCTGATGCTTTCTATTAATAATGCTAATGAGATTTGTTAATTTTTAATAGATTACATGAACGTGTTTTGCTAAACACGTTTTTGTGGCTCCACTCTGTGAGTATGGTTCAGAAACTCTTTCACTTGCTGCCAAAGGAAAAGTGATTAATGCAATTGCAGACGCCAGATTCTCTTCAGGGTAAATCTAGAGTGAACCAAGGAGTAAAGACGTTTAATGAGTATGTTTTCAAGGTAAACATAGGTCCAGGTCACAAATGATGGTCCTTCCTCCTCTCCAGCCTCTACTGAGGTGGTGCGGAGGGATAGTTGCTTGAATTGAGGTCATGGTGCAGCCTTTCTGCCCCATTTTTTGTGGTGTACTGGGCTTTTTTGCCCCACTGAAAGCACAAGGAAATCCTTGGACAAGATTTCTGTGGTGTTTCTGTGGGTTGGACAGCCAGGGTTCATGTACCAGCTGTCCATAGAGCTTGTGGCCAATTGCCCTGCATACCTTGGGCACATTTGGGATGCACCATGACCTGGAGCTCCTCGTCTTTCTGTGCTGGACAACCTGGACCCTTCCCAACTTGGCTCCAAAGCCTCCCATCTCTGTGTGCTGGTGTCCCCCAGACAGCCTGGTTCCTACCTCCCTGTTGCTGTGATCGTGGGGGATTTTCTCCCCAACCAGCATTGCTTTGCCATGGTGCCTGTGGTCTCCGGGTTGCCCGTGAAGGCACGTGCTGCAGGCTGCAGGCCATGCACAGCACACCAGCAGCCAGGAGGTGTTGAGCAAGCAAGTGGAGAAAAGTCTTGGTTTGCAAATCAGCAATCTCAAACCTGATTCCCTTGGGTTTCTGCCCGGGAAGTCGGTTTTACCGCGCGCTGCTGAGCTGCGCCAGGCTCCCTTGGCCACATCGCCGGTGGCAGTGGGATGATGCTGAGCTGGATGTTTTCTTTTTGTTTTGTTTTGTGTTTTTTTTTTTCCTGTCCAAATCCATTTTGCCAAGAGCCGCACCTCCTAAATTGCTGCGGAGGAGGTAGAAAAGCAGAGGCACAAGACCATGCACATGCTGCGCATCCATCTCGGTGATCTCACAACCATGCCAACACAAGCGCCACGGCCAGCCCCGGCTCAGCGCTTTAATTACGCGCCGTCGCGGCCACACCTACGGCTGGGCTGTTGCAGCTCCTTGCGCAAGAAGATGACTGGCAAACCTGTTGGTGCTCCAGGATTTTAGTGGTAATAACCCACAGGGCAAAACCTCCCTGGTGAGATGAAACCTTGCTTGGCTAGACATTTAGAAGAGTTCAAGGTGTTTTGGAGAAGCAGAGGGTTGAAGATCCCAGCTCTCTCCACATAGTTGTGGCTGTGTGTGCAGTGTAACTCTGTGGATGTGTTCAGATGTTGCCTTTGTGGAGGTAGATGTATGTTTGTAGTATGAGAGTTTGTATGAGAAAGCTTAGGTAACTAGAGGCTGAGGTGAGCTTTTAGTGTCCAAACAGGACTGGTTTGCGAGGGAATTGGGCTGTTCTTCTGGATTTCAGGTGCAAACACCTGCGATAATGAATCAGTTGGTGCTATAGAGATGGAAAGAGATGGCAGCCAGGGTCAGGCAGTCTGATCTGTAGTACTCTCCAATGATTCACCTTGTAATGAGGTAAATAACGTGGGATTATTGAGCCCAGTAACACCTTTCCCTTTCAGAAATAGTCTTGCTTTGGAGATAACCAGAGTCTCTTGCATCCACAGGCAGTTAGTTTGTTCCCCAGACTGATAAGGCATGCTGCTTAAAAAAAATAAATAAATCAGTGCGCTACGAAGACTGTAATACTCATCCACAGTGGTAGCACATGTTCCTAGACCAGTCCTGAAGGATTCACAGGCAGATGTTCACAACTGACTATGAGAACTGTAGGAGCCTGAAGAGCTGCCCTGCACGCCTGTGGCCTTCCTACTGGATGTGTTCTGCGCTTACTGGAAACACATGGTCATGATCCATTCGCTGGTCCCTTCACACCACAGTTTCCATAATCAGCAAACAAGGACCATCACCACATCCCTGTAAGTACTTTGGCCTGTTTGGCAGCCCCATTTGGTGAACACACTGCGTTAGGCATGATGCTTTTGCCCATGGGGGCATCCCCTTTGCGACCCCTGCCACTGTGCAGGCACCAGCAGAGCTATCAGAGCTCCATGAAGCGGTTTTCATGCACAGCCATCGATTATGAATACGTTACTATATTAGGTCCATTTCTGGATCCATCTGCCTTGGCAGGCAGGCAGCCCAGATGCCTGGCTGAGAGATGACATTCCCTGCCTCTGGGCTCTCCTTTCCATGCTTGGCCAGCAGAGCTGCCAATGCAGCCTGCGAGCCTGCTGGAGCTGGGCACTACCCACTTTGATGTCATTTGCCAGACTGGTATTTGCTATCAGTTATTTTCTTAAGGCTCTCTTGTCCTTTTAGGGGTAGAAGGGGATGTTTTAGTAGGCATTGGTGTGTTTTGTACAGGAATGTGCGTGCCTGCTGTAATGCTCCTGGCATGCCAGTACTTATCCTCCTGGCTTTTTTCTGTGCCAACTGCAGTGGAACTTATTATGCCAACTCCAAAACAATCCCCTCCTGGTTTAGCCGACTTTTGTAGCTGTGTCCAAAGCTAGTGCAGTTCAGGAAGAAGAGCTTTTAATGATTTGTGCCCAATAAGATTGTGCAGAGGAGGTACACCTAGTTCTAGTCATAATCCATGGAAGAATGTCGCTGCTTCATATTGTGGATGTGGACTTCAGCGGGGGTTGGCAGTGGTTTTGGTCATCCACGCTGTGAGCTGAGGCAGGAAAGACCATTGAAGCTTTTGCTGTCCTGTGAGCATTCTGCACGGCAGCTTTGTGCTAGAGGGGCTTTGGTTACAAAAGATGCTTCCGGGGGGAGCGGTCTGTGTTCAGCTGGAGACCTTTCACAAGCTGCATAGGGACTGCAGGAAATGGCACAGCACGCTCGGCTTGCAGGCAAAAAAAAAAAAAAAAAAAAAAAAAAAAGCAGAGCTAATGATTGACTATTATTTTAAGGGGATTATCTAATCCGCAACCCAGAGGACAAGAGGGGCCAAAATGAGTGAAGATTGAATATGTAATTAGTGCAGATTGTTGGTAATACCCTCTGGATTCCAACTGATTATAAACAGAAACAGATTTTTTGAGTCATTTACTCCTCCCTCCCCCCCCCCCCAAAAAAAAAAAAAAAAAAGGCATTTTCAGGCCAAAAGGCCACTTATAGCAAACTTAGAAACTACAGAATTTGCAGATTAGGGTATCACAGCTGGGGCAGTTCAGCAGAATGTGTCTGGGAAGTGGGGCTGTCGAAGCAGGGAGGCAGAGGACCAGTCTATCTCTGGTTATTTTGCAGTGTTAAAGGCAGAATTTGGGATGGAAAAAAACAAATGGCATGTGTGGTAGTTTAGCTTCTTTTACCCATCCATCCATCCTGCGTTTCCATATCTGTTGTTCCCAGCAGCCATGGGACCCATGGTACATCACCATGCAGTGATGCAGCGAGTCCTTGGGGAATGGCCAGGCAGCCTGACAAAGGCTGGGACTCGTAATGAAGCCCACTCAGGAAGTACCTGATTAGGAATATTTCCTATTCTGCGTTTTGAAAAGTGATTGTTATTGTCATTTGTTTTGAATGTTGTTGTTGCTTGGACTTGGTTGTCAGCTGGCCTCAGGTCAGTTACAGCATAATACTTCTTTTCTTTTTTCTTCCTTCTATGTAACAAAGGTCATTAGAAATTAAATGAAATGGATTTGCTTCAGTTAAAGACCCATTATTAATACAAAATAAAAGATGTATGGCTAAATCCATCAGCCTAAAAATACAATTGAATATAAATAAGCCCAGAAAAGGAAGTAGGGCAAGGAATATTTAAAACAAGAAACACCACACCCGAGCAAAAACTTTTGAAGCAGTTAATGAAAGCTAGGAAAATCCCTAATCTCTGATGACAAGAGGATATCTATTCCTTTCTTTTTAATTTGCTCAAAGAATGAATGAGAGAATTGACATTCTCACTGGGGTGAGGGTTCATGATTTCAAAAAATTGCCTTTACTCAAGTTTCAGGTGAAATCTCAGAATTTGAAAATTTCCTCTGTAAAAAAAAAAAAAAGTGTGAAATTGTAATTTTGATACACTTGGACCAGACACTTCCAACCTGATTCAACCACTGCATCGTGAACCAAACACTTTGATGCAGAATGAGACTTTAAATGGGAAGGTCACAATCCTGTGTGCTGCTAAGGAGCCTGCTGAAACACTCTTCTGTTTCAAATGATTTTTCTGAACCGAGGGCAAAGGTAGTTACTTAGTTCCCCAGGATTTTTTTGGTTTTGCCATAACACTTGAAAACCCTGCTGATGGGCTGCAGATCACTGGCCTTGGAGGTAGACTGGCATGGGCCAGCTGGAGATGCCATCACTGTGGCCCCGTGGGGCTTCTTTCAGCTTTTAGGAGACTTTGAAAAATGTGGGAGCACCTTCCAAAACACAGCCGGGCAGACAAGTGACTTTTTCCTCTCCTGTGTTTGGAGCCTCTGGGACAAGGTGGCCTCTGGGCCTCCCTTCCAGGGTGGCACCAGTGCCTGCCCTGCCACATGGGGGATTTATGTGCAGCTCTGTAGGGAAGCGGCCTGAGAAGAACAGCAGGAAAGCTGTGGGGAAGAGGAACCACAGTACCTGTGGGAACCTGATGGAGAAGTTATAGATCAGTTTACCAGGCAGGTTTTGCTTGCACCTGGCCCTTTGTGTTCCTTGTCAGCCATTTCTGACCCTCCTTTATGGCCCCCGCTGCCTTGCTCGTCATGCTAATATTGTTATGCTTTTGTTTTGTAGTGTTTTGGTATTTTTATTAAGAAATACTGCCAGCGTGTTTGCCTTGGCAGTGGTCCTCATTGGATTGATGTGGCGTTTTTAGCTGGAGTGTTTGTTCAGCCTCTTGGATTCTTTCTCAGGGGTGGGGTGGGATGATCCAAGCCCTGAGTATGCTGGTGATCCACAAGGGCTTGTGAAAGGCTTGAGCCACGGTCTCATCTGATGGAAACCACCAGCTTCCTCTACTTCCAAAGGCCAAGCTCTGGGGATGAGACTGGCAGGTTTAGAGGAACCCTATCTGGGTGAGAAACCTGGATCCCAGAAGGAGATGGCAGCAAGATAAGAAAGGGAGTGAGTGTCCCAGTGCCCTCAGTCCAGATGCTCTGCAGGTATAAGCACCCTTTCATACTGGATGTTTTTTTGGGTTGGAGCTCCCATGTGCTCCATCTCAAAGTCCCTATGTTGCAACACCAGCATGCTGGTGGCATGAAATCCTTTCACATTCTTTGGTCTATGGTGCTTTGATGAGGTGGACAGGGGATGGAATGGGTGTGTTGAAAGTGCTGTAAGGAACATATTTTGTACACACTTAATGAAAGACTCCAACAACACAGAGATCCTCAGGTCCTCAAACCAGAAGGTACTTGGTGAGCAAGGCCTGCTGCTGGCTGTGGGTTCATGGGGAATATTTGTGCTTGCCAGGATTTCCTCACTCCTGCATCCATACTTGCAGAGCGTGGGGAGCAGATGCTTTTTACTTTGCTAAACACCCACTCCAAAGCTTGGCTGTTTGTTGGGAGTAGCTCTTCAGCAAGCCAGATCTCAACATCTCTTCTTACTTGGAGCACATTATAGTTGTGATTTTTCTTTGGTCTTTCAAGCCTCAGGTTTTTTGTGGGGAACTGGGAGGTGCTCTGAGACTGGGGCTGACTGGAGGGCTCCTGCAATGGTTGGTGAGCTCTTTTGTCCTGTTGTCCCATGCCAGGCCTTAGACTCCCCAGTGCTGGTGGGGCTGGATGCTCCCTGCACCAGGGTGCTGGCACATGTGCCCGCTAACCATTGCTCTCCTTCTGCTTTCAGAGCTGGCGTACGACCTGGACATCGATGACACCTCTGCCAACAAGCAGCTACTGAATCAGCAAAGCAAAGACGGTGCTGTGGTTCCCAGCAGTGACCCCGGCAGTGCAGCCCCGCGCCCTGGCCCCGCTGCTGCTGTTGCCCTGGCCCTGCTGCTGCTGGGCTGCTGGCCCTGAGCGGTGCCAGCAGTGGCACTCGGTGCCTTTCCGTCCTTGTTTTTTCAGTGAGGAAAACATTCTGAACCTCTCCTGGAATATATGCACATTGCCAAAGACAGGGCAAATGACTTGAGTCAGTTTTATAAAATAATATGATATCTTCACACCTTCCCTCCTCTTTCTCCCCTCCCAAAAAAAGCGTTTGTTCATGGTAAACTAGTAAATACATAACAGTGCTTTTTAAAGATAATCCTGTTTAATATAAGAAGGTTGATATTAAATTGTTCCTAGCAGTTTTTGAAGACTGAGGTCTGCCTTGCTGTTAAATTGAAGAGCATATTTCATCTTGAGTTGTTTGAATGTGCATGGGGTAAAGAATACTTACGATTTATGAAATACTCTCAGCAAATATCAGACCCCTGTTCCCAGTTGACTTAATACAGATTTTTTTTCTGTAGTTCGAGATGTTTTTGTACTTACTCCAAATTCAAGAGTCACCCCTAGGAATTGGGCCAGGCGCATAACATGGAGGGCATGTGAAGACAAGAGAGAGAAGGTCAGATGTACAGCAGGAGGCAAGACGCTGTGGAAGAGGAATGGCCATGTGGTGGGATCGCCAGGTATCTGCCACCTCCTGCTGTGGCTCCGCTGCCATCAGCCCCAGCCACGTCCTGGCACCACCGCTGCTGGCTCCTGTGTGCAGAGGGGCCAGACCTGCCCTGCTCCAGCCACAGGTCCCCACGAGTCCCCGAGTGCTCCTGGCACAGGTAGGCAGCAATGGGAGGAACCAGCACAGGAGCCAGGGACGAGCATGAAGGAGGAGGTGCCTCGCCAGCGTGCTGCAGGCAGAGCGCAGGCGCCTCTCCTCTCTCTGGGCTCTGGCTGGAGCCGTGGGTGCCCACCAAGGATGCACACATCAGGCTGCTGTCTCCAGAGCAGATTGTTTCCAGACACCAATGCATGGGGATGTGCTCCTGCAAAGCACACCTGCAGCACGACAGGTTGCAGGTGGTTTCACCTCCCAGCTGGGTCCTGTGAAGTCCTTCAGTGCAGACAGCCACATCCCCTACATCTTCCCTGGCAGTGGTGCATGGGGCCCCGTGGCCCATGCAACGCCCTCACAGTACTCTTTGAAGCAAAGCACCCCCTTTCCCATGGGAAATCTGCAAACATAGCTCCAGCCAAAGGACAGACAGCATGGATGTACACGCCGTGCTTTATGGGGATGAATAACAGGCGTCCAACACATTGTGCTACAAAGGAGGAACAGAAAAGGATTTGCAGGAGCCCAGAGGCAGATGAGACTCTTTCTCAAGTGTTTTTTTTTTTTTGTTTTTTTTTTTTTTGCATGTTACTTTGCTTAAACAGTCTCTAAAATAAAGGTCAGTTGCTCTATAAATGGTGCACTTCAAGTCACCTCCCCTGTGAGAGAGGCGATGCTCTGCGTTGTTCCTGGAGTGGGCAGCCTGGAAAGCCTGGCTCGGGACTTGGGGCACCGCAGAAAAGCTTCTGTTAGGCTGATTAAATGGATGGGCAGGGGCCAGGGAATGTTTGGTTTGATTCCTGGCCAAAATGGTTACATACTTCAGTTTAAGGTTCTGCTTTTACTGGAGTGATTATATCTGCAGTATCTTAAGCTGCAATATGTGTGTGTACGCATGCACGCACACTCACACGTGCATGCTTCAAATATTTCTGTGCCTCTGACCTTATAAAACAAAGAAAAAAACAATGATGTTTGAGAGAAAGTACATAAATCCAAACCACGCAATTAAATGGTTTGGAGAGCGGAAACTTCACCTCTTCTTACTTTGAAGTGGTGGGGCTGATCTCGCTGACACTGATTTAAAGGCTTGCGACTGTCTGCCGTGCTGTGATTCATAAGCCATGGCAGAGAAAGAAGAACGGGCTGATCATCCCACGCCTCTGCATGGGGACGTTAACTCCCAGCCACCCACTCCTGATGGAGGGGAGCAGGGCTGGGCTGAGCTGCAGCGGGACCTGCTGGCTGGCAGCCCAGAGGTTTCCTCTGGATCTCAGACACCCCTGTCCTGCCTGTGCTGGAGTGAACTTGGGGGAGGTTAAGCAATGCTGGTGCCACGTTGTTGCCAGCAGAGGCATTTCCTGACCCTCTTGCTCTTGTGTTGGCCCAGGTCTCCCCATCACCCCTGTCTGCACCACGGCAGGCTGTGCCAATGAGCCTCTGCTCCACCAAAGGGAATATTTTATTAGAGCCACTTGAATTCCCGTCACTTCTTCCCTTCTGATCGTTTCCTTTCATCCCCCTGGAGCACTGGGGGTGGGAACAGGAAGGCCGTTGTGTTTGCTCAGAGGCAGTGTGCTACGTCTGCCCTGGCACGTGTCTCTGGTGCCAGAATAGGAGACGTTCTTGCTTCTAGGACTGTGTTGGAAATATTGCATGTACTGTTTTTTCCTTGGATAAATAGCAGGATGGCGCAGCACATGGCACCAGCTTTTCTGCAGTGAACATCCGGAGTGCTTTCTCTCAGGAAGGCAATGCAGGCTGTGCCTCGCTGGGTATTTTACAAAGGCTGCTTGGTTTTCCCAGTGTGATGTTGATGCTTGTCAACAGAAAGCCCCTCTGTAGCATGCTGAGCCCATTTTCTCATTGTATGGACGTGCTGTTTAGCAAAGCTATGTTGTTTGAGACTTTGTTATGATAAGAGATCACAAAAAAAAAAAAAAAAAGACAATTTTTGAGCCCTCTATCTGCCAAGTTTCTAAAATAATGCATTATAACTTGGGAAGAGCTGTTGATTTATGCCCTGCAGTGAGTTTGTGTGCATATGTTTTCACAAGGATTTTGCGTGAAGCTTATAAACTATTGCAAAATTTCCTTTTTTTTTTTTTTTTAACCATAACTGAGAGTTGACTTACCCACCACTCTCCCTGTTGCTATATCAAAGTGCTGCAGTGCCCTGTTAGATGATGGGATGAAACTTCCCTTCACTGATCTCCGTCTGAGCAGACTTCTGCCCTGTAACCACCTCCCTGCTCTGCCATTAGCAAGATACGCCCTGACCACTAAGGTGAAATGAAGCTGGGATTCAGTTTTGGTCAGCTGGGCATTGGTTTACTCCCATGCCCTGAGAAATATGAAATTCTTGTTTCTGCACGCCACTGCTGCTCACTATCCCTTGTGTTGCCATGGGGTGGAACATCTTCATCAGGGAATGGGGAGTGCTACATCCCCTGTGCATGTACATGTAGGTGTGCCAGGACAGGATAACCCAGCGAGGAAACACAGAGCTTGAGGCAACAGGAGCTGCTGGGGCAGTGGCTCGGCTGTGCTCCCACTGTCGTGATAATGTGGGTAAGTGGCAGTGGCCGTGTCTGGCCAGGGAGGCGTGTGGCCAGAGTAAATATCTGTCTGTTTTGCTGCCAGTGGGAAAATTGACACAGGGTTTTATGTCAAGGAGGTGCTCATGGGGAAAAAAAAAAAAAAAAAAAAAAAAAAAAGTAAAAAAAATAACAAACTAAAAAACATTCTAGATAATTTCCAGCCCTGCAATGAAACCCAGAAGCCAGTCCCTGGCTCTTCCTGACTCTGATCCCCAAGCCTCCGCCTGCAGAGCTGTGTGGTTGGTGCGGTCTGCCTCGTGCAGGCAGAAGGACCTGGGGAAGATTTCCAACCTCGTGGCTGAGCTCTTGACACTTTCTGCTTTGCAGCTCTTGTTGAACACTGGCAGCCAGGAGCTGCTGCTGCCGCCATGCCCAAGCAGGATGGAGCAGCACCTTGCTGCTCACAGCATTGATGAGGCTCTGGGTGGGTTTGTGAGCAGCCTGGAGAAGGTGGCAAAACCGGCACCTTCTGCTGATGTCTGGGGGTAGACCCGAGATTCAAACACATGCTTCACATGTGTAATGTATTTCTGTACTAACCATGCATCAAATTATAATTCAAAACCAAAATATTTTTGTTGGATGGGAAATCCCAGTTCATTAATCAATTGACTAATAGTTTAGAGCCTGGAATGCTGTAATCTAACGCACTTAACAGCTGCTTGAAACAGCTGGTGCTTATGGCTCTCACTGTTTTGGGAAGTGAGATCTAGAATATCTCAGTTTTGTTTTTCAGGGGAGTTTTTCAGAACTGCTCCTTCATGTCCACGAGCAAAGAGCTGAAGCACTTGCAAGCAGGGAGCCAGCGGGGATGTAGGACTGGGTTCACTGGTGCTTTCTACTGAAACAAAGCATCGCTTACCCAGGGGCTGCAGCACGTACCAGGCAAGTCTGTGAGCATGGCAGCCAACGTGAGTGTGTTCCTGCAACTTGAAATAAGGGGGACATATAAGCATGTGCTGTCAGCTGTTTGGATTTTGAGTCCAAACCAGTGCCTGCTGATCCATGGGTAGGGCAGAGGAGAAGCCACCAGCAGAGAGGGCAATTCCCAGCTGCTCCCTGGCCTCAGAGGAGGGTGCTCGGTTCAGGCACAGGCCACAGTGCTGACTAGGTGGCCCACTGATCACTGTTGTTTTGCAAAAGGGAGAGATGACTGCCCAGCTTCCTTGGAAGTTTTGTTTTCTTTCTCCTTTGGTTTCTTGGCAGCTGCCAGCCCAGCAGTGAGAGCTTTGAGGCCTCAGGGGAGCCGGTGGCAGTTGCAGGGGCGGTGAAGGAACAAGGAGCAGGGGCTGAGCAGGCTGCAGGCAGGGACCGGACATCTCATAAATCTGTCAGATAAAATCCAGGAAACCACAGAGACCTCAAAATGCTCAGAACAACACGTGTGCTGCTGAGGTGCCTCCTTCAAACCTCGTCACCAGCTGGGCGTCACCAGCATGCAGCACCACGCCGGTTCCCAGCTCGCTGGGGGGATCTGTCATGTCTCAGGACAAGTTGTGTCCTGAAGAGCCTCTTACCTAAGCTAAAGCATCTCAGAAACACCATTTGCTTCCCAAATGTTCGGGCACCTTGCTGGGAGTTTTCCTGAGCTTTTTAGCAGCACTGCAGCTTAATGATTGACAAAGCTGCTAAAATTTTACCAGATCACAAGCCACAATCCCAGAAGCAGGTGTCTGTTCCCATAAACTCAATGATTTTTTTACATGATCAGCAACAAATCGAGAGCTGAGGTTGACCCAGCTGAGTGTCAGCAGAATTACAGATCCTGTGCATGCATTATTTGTTGCTTTACCAAGGACCCAGGTATAAAGGTGTGGAAATGTGCAGCTGGAGGGGAAGCACGTGAAACCATCCCACTGGAGGAGGATGCTTGCTGGTCCTCAGCATGGGAATTTGTTTTTTCTACCTTTTATTAGGGTCACTGACAAATCTTGGTGTAGGGGACATGTTGCACATCGTAAAAACAGTGAAGCTCTCTGCATGAAGAGAGGCAGTGGGTTTTGTTGGGATCAGGTAGCGGGCTCCTGCCTTCTGCTTGGTCATGGGAGACCAAAGAAGTAAAAGTGGAGTTAAAAAAAAAAAAAAAAAAAAAGGCAGCAAACAAAACCCTAAATAAGCTTGTCAAAATGTTACTGAAGGACATTCCTCGGAGATGAGGTAACTGAAATTTTGATATAGGCAGATGAAGCAGCCCTGGCATGTTTATACAGTCAGCGAATTTACTGCATTCAAAAAAACAGAAAAGCAGTCGGCATTAATCAAATATCGTTTATTTTGTCAAGCAGTGTGTGCTTTTGAAAATAAACATGGTGGTGTTGTTTTGCTGAAAGCATGCTAGAGCTGAAATACACAGCTTGCCCCCGGGCTGCAAGGGGCTGCGTCCCCTTTCTGTGCCCACCAGTCAATGCCCTCCCAGCAAAAGCCTTCATGCTGGCACCAGGGGCACTCCATGGGAAAGAAAGAGCACTGTTAGGGATTATTTGGTGTTATTTCTGATGCTCCAGGGTGTCCAGAGGCACATAGGAGACCTTACTTGACTGCCCCACCACATTCCCAACGTCAAGAAACACGCTTTGCCATAGCAGAATTGCAGACCTCACGACAACCCCCTGGTTTTGTGGCTATTGCCTCCCTCATCAGAGCCTAGCAGAGACCTTAATATTTGCTTGTAACGAGTCAACACGTTTGGGAATTCCTGCCAACAATTTCTGTTTGCTTTTGCTGTCCTTTTTGCTATTACTATTCCAGTGCACAAAGATGCTGCACATCCAGAAAGGAAATAGCTGCTGGATCCAAGCAGCAGAACCACCCTTCAAATCTACCTCTCTGCAGGCAAGTCACTAAAAAAATTGAAAACCTGTCTGTAGCAGCCTGTACCCCTTCAGTGTCATATTATATTACCATCCACCATGTTAGCAAATGGGAAAATAAACATAGGGTGGATAGCAAAGCAAGAGGCTGTTTAATTACAGATGTTAAGAAGAATGACATTTGTATACATTCCTCCGAGAAGTGGATTAAAGTGGTGACCTTTCCCGTGGTGTGAAATCGGTTTGTTGTGGAGCGCAGGCATCTCGTGTCACTTCAAGATCTGCCAGACATTTCGTTGCCCCTGTTGTTTATGGTTAGCATTGGATGATGTCTCTTGAAGCTGAATCTCGGCAGCTGACACTGTTTTCTGAGAACTTGTCATCTGGACTTTATCTAGTAAAATTCCTAGTATTGGGTGTATTTGTTCCCATTTGAAAGAAAAACAATGTGTTGGGAAAAAAAAAAAAAAAAAAAAAGTAAAGGGAGGATGGTGGCATAAATGGCTTAAAAAATTGATCCGAAACCTGCAGAATGATCTGGGATTTGGCGCAGGGTGTCAGACCTGCAGCAACTCACCCCCATTTCCCATCGATGTGTTTGTGGTGACCATCTGAGCTCTGTGGGCAGCGCCATAGAGGAACTTAGAAGAACCTCCTGTGACCATGTCAAAGAAGAGGGATCCAGCCCACCAAGGTGCATGCATGTGCCTGGCTGCATGTCAGAGAAAGCCCATGCCAAGCACTGCAACTGAACTAGGTCCGTCCCTTCTGCAAGCACTTCCAGCAGCTGCTGCTGGCACAAGGGGCCTGGCTGGTCAGCACAGAAATGCTACTGACTGAGCAGCAAGGGTGCTAATTGGCCCAGCTAATTGCAGCAGGGGCCAGGGTCTGCGGGAGGATGCTGATTTGGTGGCGGATGACTGATGACAGTGAGGGGGCTGGTAGCTCTTGCCTTAATTACTGCCTCTCATC
Organism: Anas acuta; assembly: GCF_963932015.1. Taxonomy (NCBI): domain Eukaryota; kingdom Metazoa; phylum Chordata; class Aves; order Anseriformes; family Anatidae; genus Anas; species Anas acuta. The sequence continues at coordinate 13,648,667 of NC_088991.1, read as the reverse complement.
AAGCCACAGCATGGGAATGTGCTGGGTGGTGCTGCTGGGTGCCACCCAGCTGCTCTGCACAGCGAGCACTGCCCTGTGTGTGCCCCTTTGTGCTGTGTCCTGCTGCTCTGGGGATGGCTTCTGCATTTTGTGTCATCGTGGCGTGGTCGTTTCACCTGTGGCACAGCCCTAGAAGTCACTCCTAGGGCATGCAGTTTCCTCCATCTGCCATCCCTCCCTGCCACCAGCTTATCCCATGCCTAGTGGTGTTACAGGGAGCAGCGACTTGCAGGTGCCTAGAAAAACATAAATCTTTCCTACTGGACACACAGAACCCCCTTTTCAAAACCTCTTCATTTTTCTTTAGCAAAAATTGTGTAGAAATGTTTCTACTGGTGCCACAGGGTACCCTCACTGCGGTGGGCAACGGGATGGGAGGGGGGGAGACCCCATGCGTGGGGGCCCATGGTGGCAGCCGCTCTCGCCCTTCCTGCGAACACCTCTGGTGCGACACCAAAGGTCAGGGCTGGGCTTCGGAGCGGCACCAGCGGCATTGTTAGGGCTCATTGTTGTGGACTATTGTTCCAGGTCCCAAGGGAGCCATTAGAAAGAGGATAAAGCGAATTTGCCGTTGCAATAGAAACAAGTTGAGAATTAGTACATGAATCACTCTAAAGTCAAACATATGGGGAAAGAGTGGATTCATTTACATCTTTCTTGCCTTCTCTGTCTGTGCAGCAATCCCCTGCTGCTGGACTGAGCTACATGCTCTTGGGCTGTGCCACAGGGGTGCACTTGATCGTGTCTCCATCCCAGCAGTGGGGGGAATTTTGGGGACTCCTCATGGGCTCTGCTTTCCCAGAGTGCTGTGGCAGTGTCCTCTGCAGCTGTGCCTACCCCCAGCCCTGAGCTGCTGCTTTCTGGCCTGGCGTGTGGCTGGCATGGAAAGGTCTCAAGGGTTTTTGGCCCTTGTCAGTGCTGCTGTGAGGCTGGACCAATCCCCGTGGGAAAGCTGCACTCTGGTTCCCACCTTTCCCGTGAGATGTGCTTTGATTTAAACCTGGTAAGGAAAAGCAAACACTTTGCCTCTTCACTAAGCAGAAAGTAATTAGAGCTTGAGACTATGTGCCTCATCCAGGGCTTGTCCCTGGCAGGGCCAGGTCTGCCTGCAGGTGACAACACAGGTGCTCTGGTGGTGTGCTCCACATCTGTAATGAAAGGCTGTTTCAGGACAAAAAAAGATTCATTTGCACAATAGGGATTTTCTTCAGACCTACGGTGCTAGGGCAGAAAGTCCAGACAGGGAAATGAACTGTAGCTGTGTACAACAGCTTGGAGACAAATGTTTAGCAGTCATGTATCTGCTGGTGAAAGGATAAATATAGATGTGGGTCTTGCACCTTTTAAACACTGTCTGCGGACTGTGAATGTGGATATGGGATTTGCATGCTGCTTTATTTAGTATTACATATGCTGTCTGATGTTTACAGAAACTGCCCCGCAGACACCAAGTGTGTGACACCCAAAAAAAAAAAAAAAGTTAAAAAGGAAATAAAATAGGACGCAGAAACAGAAGCAACGAGGCAACCTCTTGTCGCCAGTTCCCCAGCTCTGGTGTCTGTGGTGATATTGGAGGGGAAGCTATCATCTGACCTCCCGTTTTCTCTTTGTTGCTGCATCACAAGGCTGAAGGTTTTCTCCACAAATCATTTTTGTCTTTCTCAGAGAAGCTTGCTGAGCTTGGGGGCAACCTCATTCACTCAGGGGGTGCAGGTGCCAGGTGCTGGGGGAAGATGGTAGCGGCTGCCATGGGGTGCCACACGCCAGGTGTCACAGAGGAGGAAGGAGAGGGGAGGAGGAGAGTGTTTGTGTGTGCTGGCGTGATAATAATAACTGTAATAATAATAACTGCTCTGTAGCTTAGCCCACATGCTTCCTCAAACCTCTGTGTGCCTGCTTCTTACCCAAAACCTTCTTTCACAGCATTCCAAGGCTGATCATTTTAGGGAAGATACACATCATTTATTTATTTTTAAGGAGGCTGAGTGGTCCCACTGCCTGATGGGCTGCCAGACTGCACCTCTGGCAACTGTTTGATGGAGCACCTGGTCATTGTGGTTCTGACCTGCTAATCCCATCTCCAAACCCAAACTCCTCAAGTCCCTCTGTCCACTGGCTGAGATAAGTGGATTCCCCTGATGCTGCTCAGACAGCTTTTGCCACCTCTTTTACACCACATCACACGGCATCTCAGTTAGCACTCCGCTGTTTGCTCTTGATCTCACTCCTGACAGCGTAGGCGGGTGAACGGATGTCTTACAGGGCTGCTGCGAGTGCCTGGCCACTGGGCCAGGATCAGGGCTGGCAGTGAGGGGCCGTCCGATGCTCTCCTGTAGCCCCTGCCACTGCTGTTGCTGAGAAACCCAAAAAGGACCTGAGTGCATAAGCAGGGGCAGCTGCAGCTCAGGCAATAAAATCAGCATGGGAGGGACAAGGGGTGCTTCCTGAGTGCATCAGTCTGGCATATTGTGCAGGGGGGTCTTCTCGCTGGTCCCTGGGCCTTCCCCACACCCAGTAAAGTGCCACAAAGTGCTGCTTGTCCCTGGGAGTCTTTGGCCAGGGGATTTGCTCTTCACAATCACAGCCTCTGTGTGCCAAATCTGCCTCCTGTTTGAGGTCTGAAAAACCCAAAGCGGCCAGTTAGCAGGTATGGGCTGTGCTAGGGAGTGAGGATGACACAGTTGGAAAGTCTGCAAGTGTGCACAGCCACAGAAAGTGTGGGCTCTGCTGGGGGTTTTGTGATCTGGAGGGAGCGCTCAGGTAAGCTGCAAGCAGCTGTGCGGGGGGGAAGCTTGGGTTCATGCACAGCTCCGCCAGTGCTGGACAACCCTCAAAGTGTTGCCCAGACACAACAGGGCCAGGTTGGGCCAGGTCCTGCACATAGGATGTGGCTCGAGTGTGTTGAGTTTGTTGAGTGGCATTTGTGTGTCTGGGACGAGTGTGCCAGTTTGGGGGCTCTGGAGAAAAACGCCCGTGGAGCTGGTGTCATTGTAAATGTCACGGTATTGTCATCCCAGCAGTGTGCGAGTATTGAGTGAGGCTCCAAGGCAGACAGGCCTGCTTTAGGAACCTAATTAAATTTAAAAGAACTTTTAAATTAAAAAATAATTAATTTGGAGTTCCATTCCTACCATCTGGTTTTGCATATTTTGAGTGTGAGTTTTTAGCTTTTACACTGCAGCCGTGGGACCTGAAAAAAAGGGGGGGAAAAAATCTTCAAAAAGCTAAGACAACAATTTCAAGTGCTGGGCACTTCAGTTAAGTATTGTGAAACCTAAATTGCAACAGCTCAGCAGCACCGGTGGTTACTTTCAGACCTGTGTTGCAGCTACCTGGTGCTTTGCTTTCTCAACTGAAGTAAAGGTGCTGTGAGTCAGAATGAAATTTTCCATGGGGAACTTTTGCTTGGCTGTTAATACCAGAAAATGCTGAATGTTTTTCCTCTCATTCAAGAGCTGGGGGGAGGGGAGGACCGGAGAGGGGCTGGTTTTGATGTCGAGGACAGGACCATGAGTGTGCTGCACAGAGGAGAGCCGGCTGTTTGGCATGAAGGTGGTTTCAGAAGAGGCATGTACCTGGCAAGTGTGCCAGCACAGAGGGGACACCCTTGGACCTGCCATTTTGATCTGGGTTAGAGCCAAAGGGGTGCAAAATGTGGATGTATCACCCTGTGGGATGCCAGCCTCACCCCGCAGACATCTGTGCCTCTGCAGTGGGGACATCCAGGGCAGTGCATCAAAGAGCAGGAGCTGCTCCTGCTGTCCCCATCTCATGTGGGGCACGCTTCCAGCCCCGTGGCGCAGGACCACCCATGTTGCTGTGCACATCAATCAGCCCTGCTGAATCTCGCCACTGGCCACCTCCCTGACCCCACTATCTCCCTCCTTTTCCCTGCGGATTCAAGTGCAAATGCCTTGGGGCTGCACGCTGGACAGCCCCTGGCACTGCCGGACATGGCCCTTGTGGCTGGCGCGGGATGTCCCATGTCCCTCCAGCTGTGTGACCACACATCCCGGGTGATTTACAGCAGGAAATGTTGGCCTGCAGAGTAACAAATGGCTGAGATTTTTCCTATTCTTTTTTTTTTTTTTTTTTTCCCCATTCTTCCTCCTGATCAACGATTGCAATGAAACGACTTTCATTTTTTCCCCTTTCTCTCCAGTCTATGCCCAAACCTCAATATTGGTTAAAAATATCATCTGCGAAAAGGCAAATAAATGAGTGCATCAAAGCCAGCTGCCTGGGGCCATTCTGTTGGGAGCAGCAATAAGGCTAGGCACTGGGCCCATTATCTTGCTGATATCTAATGCCACCACTTCAGAGTGTGAGAATGGAGCCTTTTTTTTACCAGCCGAGCATACCGGCCTCGCTGCTGTTTGGGAGCACAAAGGACACCATCCACTGTAGCTCCCAAGACAGACTGTTGACATGTTGCTCTCAGATTTCATTCCTGAAAATCTGGAACTTTACGCTGAGCAAATAACATGATCTTTTTCCTTCATCTGGAAAGGATAAAAACAATTGCTGGCTCTTGGATCAGATCTCTCTGTCTTTTTCTCCCTCCTCCCTCCCCGCTTTCCTTGCAAGCTCCGACTTGCTACCACAAGTCACAACTCGCATATTTTCATTTGAAAACTTCAAACCATGGGGGGTGAGGGGCGAGAGTGGAGGGGAGTAAAAAAGATTTAAAAAAAATAGGACTGCAGACATCACCAATATAACCACGCATATCTGGAAGCCCTTGTGCCTCTCCTCTTTGCCAGGCAGGGAAGATGGAGCAAAATGCAAAGCGTTTGCAGTTTTGGGGGAAGAAGTCAAGGGCTAGCAATGCCCCTTGTGGAGGATGGGCATCCTGCCTGTTTTGGGGAATGGTACTGAAGATGTTTTTAGGGCAATGCTGGGACAAGTTCCCTGTGCCAGCAGTCCCTCTGCTGTCCTGCTGTCCTGTTTTGCATCCTGCTTTGCTGGTGAAGTTAGAGGGCTTAGCCACTTCTGCTCCAGTCTGCTGATGACATGCTCACTGCTGTAACGCATCCCTGCCATAGCGAGGCAGATGCCTCCGAACAACACACTTGCTGGACTGATGCCCAGGTAGGAGTGCTCTGAGGGAAATGAAAGGGCCCAGATTAAGTGCTGGGTGCAGTAATTAGGATCAGCAGAGCTCCTCTTGGCAACCCCACTTATATATCCAGGTCCTAAGGACCTACCCCTTACTTTTCTGCTGACCACCACAGTGCAGCTTGACCCAGGTGAGGCAGAGGAGCTGGTGAAGCACTGTGCCAGCACTGATGGTGGGAACCAGCCTCCAGCCCAAAGGGAGAAAGCACTGCCCAACGGTGATGCCCAGCATCAGAGGGGACTGGCATGGTCTCACTGGCCACAGCAGAGCAATGGGCTCCCTCTTATGCTCAGCTGCATGGGTCTTCATGGAGGAAGGATTTGGGGATGGATTTGTACAGAGGGGAAGGTACAGCTCAGGGTTGGTCCTGACTGGCCAGAGCCCACCAGAGGGGTGATGTGCTTATCTGGGGACTGAGAGGCCCCAGTTTTAATGGGCAAAATGCAAAGATTGGAGCATGTGGCCAGCTGAACTCTGCCCTGCTGGCTGGCCAAGCATGAGGGAGGGTTTACCCTTAACCAAGTGCATCCTGCTTTCCCTCTTTAGTCCTTTGCCCCTTGCTAGATATTTTCTTGTCATTCATTAATATGAGCTCACCAAAGCTCTTTGTTATGACTGACCTCCCTGGTACTGAGTTCTGGATGCATGTGGGGCTGCAGGAGCTCCTGTGGCCATTCAAAGCCTCTCTGGTGGCCCAGGCACCCCAAAAACTTCATTCTACCCCTGTCTTGGCTGTACCCACCTGGGGCTGGACTGGCTCCATTACAGAATGAGGTTTTAAAAGGGAAAAAATATAAAGATCAGTCCGGGCAGTGATGTCTGCTGTAAATATAGCCCAGACCACCTGGGGTCTGGGGAAGGGCTGAGTGAGGAGCTGCCACTTGGGAAGGATGGAAATGCAAGCATGACTTGTGGGATTGTTTCCCTGTCATCCCTGAATTATGCTATTCATCTTCTCCCCTGCCACGTAAATGCTGCTCCCCCTCCAGCCGCCCCACCCCACGCACTCCCACCCCCTTTCACATCTACAATACGATTGTGTGAGTACGGGCAGAGAATTAGATGTTGTGGTTGTGATTTACACCAAGGAAGGCCCGCAAGAGGCAGATGCAGGATCCCATCCTGCCACCCAGCCTCCCCGCTGGCAGTTGGATGTGCTGGCAAGCTAACACAGGCATGGGGCGTACAGCCCCTGGGATGGGGAGGATAGGGGACACGGTGCAATCCCCCTGCAACACGTCCTGGGGATGCTGGGCATGGCTGTGGGAAGAGATGCGGGCAAGCCTCGTGTGCCACCGTTGTGGAGGGGGCAACCAGCCCTGCTGCCACGTGGTGGCAATGGGCAGGATGCGACCCAGGGGCCCGTGGAGGAGAGGAAGCTGTGGCCAGCTCCAGAGTGACAGTGACTGACGTGAGCTTGCTGGGAATCTGTTGGGGAATATTTTTATCTGCTGGGTGTGAGTGTGCTGCACGTCAGAGCCATCTGCTGCACAGTCATTTTGGGGAGAGCTGGGAAGTGCAGGCATGAAAATCTGTGAAAGTGAGTGCATTCCTGTGCCCTTCAAAGCTCTGTGTCCCCAAGTCTCCTCCATGCAGAGTCCGGGGACAGGGCAGAGATGACTTGTGCTTCTCTGGGGGAAAGACAAGTGCTTGCATTCCCTAAAATGGAGATGGTCTTGAGCTCCACACAGCAAGCCCCATGCCTTGCAAACCAGTTTGGAAACAGGCAGCTGAGTGAAACAGTGGCAGCAGCCTCATTGCATTGGCCAGCCTGTTTCCCACTGCCCTCCTAACATCTTCCCATTTTGCATCATTTTGCATTGCTTTGGGAAACATGCAGTGTACATCCAGCATCTCCCTGCTGCAGGAGGCACAAAGAAGCCAACCCACACCTTAAGCCAATGCCTAGCAGCTACTGCAGGAGGTTTCTGTGCACTGGATGAAGTAAAGGAGCCCTGGGATAAAAATAAGTGATAAAAATAAATGGAGACATCAGCCCAAGCTGAAACACTGTATCTGCTTGCCCTAAAATATCAGGCCATTGACATTTGAAACCCATGTTCAAAGCCTCATTTTGCAACAAGCAGAATCCCCCCCATCCTCGTGACACATGCCCCGGATTAAACACCCTCTGAATTTGTGGTATTTGGGGTTTTATCAAAAGAGAGTGTTTCCACTTGAGCTGCCCTCGTTCCAGCCCGGCTCCTCCACCGCAGGAGAGCGAACACGCCTGGTTCAGGGTTGCAATGAGCCGGCTCCTGCTGATGAGCGGTGTCTGGGAAGACACGCCTGTCCAGCTCCTTTTCAACACTTTCTAACCTTCTTGTGGCATAGGCTTTCCTGCCAGAGTGTAGGATTTAATCACCCTTAATGATAGCCAACCCAAGGGCTATCAGCCAGGTTTTCCTAAAGGGCTCCATCTGAAATCTTTATCTACATACCACCCCCCATTAAATTCCCTGACAAATGAGTGGAAACACTGCAGGGCTGTGGCAGGCTTCAAGCCAGGACCAGAATTAAACAGAATAGATAGCTTAAGCCCTCCTAGGACCCCAGTGGGGTTTGTAGATGTAATTGGTGCCAGTTCTGGGTTTGGGCTGTTCTCTAATGCTAAGAGCTGTTGATACTAGAGGACTGTCCTGTGCTGACCAACCTGAAGTTAAAATCAAGCCAGTGAAACCTGAATACATGGGAAGGATTTGAACTGATTTTTACCCTAAGCTGGTATATTGCTGATGTGAACTTGATCAATACCAATAAGGTTCATACTGACTTACCTACATTACCCTGAAAGGTTTGTCCCAGTTCCTCCAGAGAGGATTTAAAGTGACTTTAATTAATTCGACACAACGTTGTTGTGCAGATGAAATATGGGGTGCAGGATGATGCCCCTGGCATTGTGTCTGGCAGAAGCAGCATGCCCAACCTTTAGCACAAGGTCTGTGCCAGCAGGACTGGGCAGGAGCTGGTTCTGCCAAGTCAGGTGCCCCTGCGACGGTGGCAGGATGTATTCAGGGGCCCCCAGGTGACAGCGTGGGCTCAGCTGTCTGCACGGGTCAGGGAGAAGGGGGACATCAGCCCCCACCCCGATGGTGTGGATCATCAGGATACCTATGCTTCAAGAGATTGTCTCCATGTGCTGCTGCTCTGTGCCCTTAGTCTCTGTTGTGGCAGGGCACAAGGTGTTTACTAGGGCTGGGAAAGAAACATCGAGGCTGGTAGTAGAGATAGTAATGGGGAAGAGTTTGGGGGAAGCAGGAAGGAGACGCAAGTCAGATTTTTTTTTCCCTGAAAAAAACCCTCAGCATCCTTTTAAAACTAAAATGCAAGTTTTCCCCTCCACTTTTCTCCTTTTTCTCCTGGGAAATAGAAAGAAATGGGAAAGGGGAATCACTGAAGAAGTTTGGGGTGTGGAGGCTGAGAATGCTCTGCCAGAAACAAGAAAACACTGAAGAAATAGAAAAAAAAAATAAATCAGTGAAAATTTTCCTTTTGAGAGTGGCCACTTTTTAATTCCTTAAAAAAAAAAGTTTTTAGTGAAAAATTTCAGGCAGTCCCATTGTTTTGTTGCAGCCTTTGATTTAACTACTTGGTCAAGTATTCGACAAAACCCTCCGTGTTTTTCAGGAGGTTTCTTAAATCCTGCCGAGGTATGGGATTATGAGAAACAACAAATGGCAAGCTGTCTCTAACCCCACAGACTTTCTCACTCTCGTTTTCTCTCTCGCTTTGGAATAAAAAATGCAGTGCTCCCTGCTGAGTTCTCTTTAAAATTCACATTGTCTCTTCAAATAAAGGCTGGGAGGGTGAGGTAGTGCTTTGAAAACCAGAACTCAGTCATACATTGCAGGGCCAGATCCTAGAGGATTATTCTCTCTCAGGACACTTTATAACTTCATGAGAACTTCTGGCCTGGCTTGTCTCACCAGCCAAGCGTGAGTTGCCCCAGTGGATGGCAGGGTGACCCTCTCTGAGCCCACAGGTCGGAACCAAGCTTTTCACCCTGCTTTATCCTCTCCACCGTGGCTGTCCCAGGCTGGGCTGTGGTTATGTGTCTTTCCGTGATTTTTGGTGTGGTTCCTCGACTGCAGCATCTTGCATGCTGAGAGCTGCTGGCTTCACTGCCGTAAGGCTTTAGCTGAAGCACAATTCCCTGTTCCCCAAGAAGTGGCTGGTGGAGCAGTGTGACTGTGCCTTGCTGTCCGAGAGGCTCTTGACGGGGAAATGACTGGGGGGCTCTTTTCTCCAACCCACATTGCACTGCATTGCACTGACAAAAGCTTCAGAGGTGGGGAGGGTGAAGATGGCATCTTTGCCGTAGTTGTTCTGTGTCTTTCCCCAGTGTTGCACAGAGAGAAATGAGCATAATAAATGAGCATACTAAAATGTGTGTTTCTTTGTTTAAATGATGCTATCGCTAGGCCATTCCTCTGCAGCAGGGCGATTTACCCCTTTGGGCACTGTCCTGGCACAGCACCTGGCACAGACACAGGCACACTGAGCCCTCACCGTGCCAGACAATGCGGGGAAAAAGCAACAGCCGACGAAGGACAGGCAGCCTGCTGCTCTGCAACCTTTCCAGATGCAGGGGCCACTCCATCTTTTTTGAAAAAAAAAAAAAACACACACCAACAACAAACTCCCCGCTCCAGCATGTGCTGCATTCCCCTCCCTGTGCTTTCCACCCATGGGTCACTGAGAGCCAGGCTTGTGTCCAAAGGCTGCCAGCTCTTGTCCTGCCCCTGACACATGCGTGGGGCCACAGCTGGGTTTGACCAAGGGCTCTTGGAGCACTGGGGGACCTGGTGTTAGTGTGGGACAACCGAGTTCCCCTGTCCCTTGCCTTTAGAAACCCTCTGTCAGAGGCTAATGATTTGCTTTTAATAGTGGAGCATCTTCATCCGGGCTTAAGCAGCCTGAGTGACATCGAAGCCCAGTGAAGTTAGGATGGTGCCTGCTGCTCTTGCAGTACTATTTCCGTGCTTTTCAGTAAACAGCAGCTAGCAGCAGCTGTTGGGCTGAAACCTCTGGTGCTTACGCACAGGCTGCTCCCTGCACCCCAAGGCAGCACGTGCCAGCCGTCTGCCTTGCGTGTTTGCATTTATTCCCGTGCCTGTTTGCAGGGCTGGAAGGGTGAGGGAGGAAGAGCGTCCAGAGCAGTTTGGAGCTGCGCTCATTCGGCCTCTGTCCTGCCAAACTCTTGGAAACAGAGGATTGGTGGGAAAAAACAAACAAACAAACAAAAAAGCACGGTCGGTTTTGCCGAGTCTTTCACGCACATCGTTCAAACCTGTGACAGCGCCGTCAAAATTCACCAGCTTAGTGGCTCTGTTAAACCTGGAGCAGAGCTGCACCATCTACAGACAGCTCCAGCCACAAAAGAGCAGCCAACCCAGCCGTTCCCAGCCCGGCCCGGGGCATTTCGCTTTCCCTCGTGGGGCATTTTGGAGCCGGCGTGGATGCCCGGCGGGGCGCCCCCAGAGCCCGGGGCCGTTCAGCCCTGCGAGGCTCGAGGGGGCTCGGGCTCGGGGGCTCCCCGCGGGGTCCGGAGAGGGGGACACGGGCAGGGGGCGCCCGCTGGGGGGGACACCACGCCGTCGGCGGGCGGGCAGCGCCGGGCTCCGCTCCGCTCCTCCTGGCCGGGCGGGCGGATCCCGGCTCCTGATTTTCCCGGGGGCTGCAGAGGCTTGTCCCGGCCCTGCGCGATCCTGCTTGGCTGCCGCCCTCCCCGCCTCCCTCCTCCTCCTCCTCCTCCTCCTCCTCCTCCACCACCTCCACCACCCCATGTGCTTCCTGCCGGGCCAAGTTTGCAGAGCGCCGCCGCACGCCGGGCCAGCGGAGCGGAGCCGGAGCGGAGCGGAGCCGAGCGGGGCGCACGGAGCACGGCGGCGGGGCCGGGCCGAGCCGTGCCGGACTAGGGCAGGGCAGGGCAGGGCAGGCTCGGCGGAGGGGCCGGCTCCGGCTCCGGGCTCTCTCCCCGGCCCCTGCCCGCCCGCACCATGCCGCGGCGGCGCGGCTGCCTGCCGCCCCTCGTCTGCACTTTAGCCGCCCTCAGCCTGCCGCTGCTACTGGCCGCCGAGCCCCGTGCCAAAAGTTGCTCCGAAGTGCGGAGGCTCTACGCCGCCAAGGGCTTCAGCCAGAGCGAGGCGCCCAGCCACGAGATCAGCGGTGAGTCGGGGGCAGCGCCGCCGCCTTTGTGCGAGCCTCGGCCGGGCCCCGGGGAGCGCCCGCGGCTCGCCCGGCTCGGCACGGCCCGGCCCGGGCTGCGGGGACGCGGCTCCCCGGGAAGGAAGCACCCCGAGGGGCGCACGGCTTCCCGGCCTCGGGCGTGAGGCTCCCGGAGCTCGGCGCGGCTCCTCCGGGCTCCCCCCTTCGCCGTGCCGTGCTGTGCCGTGCCGGGGCGGCGGGCGGGACCGTGCCTGTTGCCGGTTCCCCTCCCCGCTGCCGCTGCCCCGCGGCCGGGGGGCGACCCGGGCAGCGCTGCGAGGCGGCCGGGGCCGGGTAGGGGAGCGCAGCCGTCCCGCCCAGGTGCCCTGCTGCTGCCAAAGTAGGGGAGAAATGATTTATTTTATTTTATTTTATTTTTTTTTTCCTTCCCCTTTTTCCCTCCACATTCGTCCCGAGATACTTGCGCATCCCGGGGACAGGAGTGCTCGCAGCCGGCAGCAGTAGGAAATGGTAGCTAATGTGCTCACACCCAAAACATTTTATTCTTTTTGTTTCATCCTTCATCTCCCTCCCAGGGCTGCTGCTTTTATTTCCCCTTCTGAATGACCTACTGGACCGCATTCTCCGCGGAACAAAGGAAGTGCCTTTTTAGCTGGAATCCTCGGAGACCACCAAGGACTCCAGCTCATGCACTGCAATTTCGCACTACTTTCAACAATAACAAAAATGCATGACTGAATGGCTCAAAAATGTGGAGTGTTAGAGGCATTCATTTCAGTCTAGGACACTGTCACAACACAGACAGACCCCAAGTAAATACCTTTAGATGGCTAATATAGAAGCTGGGGGTAATCTTTACCATCGGTGTGCCCTCCAGATATGCATACATTATCCTTTTCACTGACAAACTAAAATGATTTCAGTCGGTTCCACTTTTATATTGTCAGACTAATGATATGCATTTAGCTTACATCTGTTTGAGTAAAATTGAGGGTCCATTTACTTCTCCAAGAAATATTTTAATGAGAAACGTCTGACTGGTTGCAGTTAAAATACTCTCTCCACTTCGCCCTCCCTGCTTTGTAAAATAGTCTTTAATAAATAGCCTTGCATTTGGTTCGAGTCCAGCCCTTGTGGGTGTAGGATCAGGGCACGGGCAGGCTTCCTCATATGCCTGGTATCTGGAAAGTTTGACCCTTAACTTATTTTGTGTATTGTTACTTAAGATGACTTGGCTAGCTTTGGAGGATGTCAGGACTAGATCCTGCTGGCAGGGCTTCCATCTGAGGCTCTGAAGCTGTTGTCGGTTTGACCCTGCCCTGTTGCAGTGAGGGGTCAGAGAAATATGATGAGCAAGGTAAGATTATTTCACAAAAGAAGGGCTTTCTGCAGTGACGTGCTGAAAATCTCAGCCGGGTTATACTGCTGTCTAGGGGTGTGGGAAGTCGGTGTCTGGCCTGGCTTGGAAAGCAACAGGTCTCATGAAGTTACATTTTAAATGTCATCCTACCCTGCGGGGCGTTTCGGAGGGGATGGTGGAAGTCCTTAAAGCAAGCCTGCTGTGTACACTGCAGGTACAAATGCACTTGAAATTTAAGCTTGCATGGGGTGCATCACCTGCTATAGTTTCATATTCCCCCTGCAAGTTCAGTTTTGGCGCTGTTTCGGTTTTGGTGTGGTGTTTAAGGGCTCCTGATCTTCCCTCTTGCTGCTCAGCTATTGTATGCAAATAGGGAGATGGTAACAGCTCGTGCTGCTGCTGGCAGTTGACTTCCTGAGCATGTGATAGTTCACCTGCTGCAGTGTCTCTGGGGGGTGCAGGAGCCTGGGGGGTCCCATCGAGCAGGGAACTAGGTCCTGATAATGCTGAATGGAGGCTGAGGTCTGACACGAGGTCTAAAGGTCACTAGTGAATATTGCATCTCAGAAATGAGTCACCCACCAACCCTCTGATTTCAGGTGGTGTTTCAGGTGATAGCGATGTGTTTTCACTCACCAGGGTGAGCTGGGAAGGCAGTTACCCACGAGGTTGGCTAATCAGTGAGAACAAGATAAACGTGTATGAGGGAAGGAGCTGTGTGTTTTGACGTGTATGGCTCTAGAAATGGGACTTATGCTTGGTAGCCTTGCTCCCCTGGCTGCGACGTGGCTGCAAACAGGTTGGGGAGTGTTCAGTGGGCTGTAGTGCTGGTGGGGGAGGTACAGAAACACGGTTGTTATAGGGCTTGAGTTCAGTCCAAAGTCTGTCAAGTTCTGTTTTAGATTTTAGTGCTGGTTTGGTAGATTGCCTGTTATTCTCCTGCAGAATTGCTTCAGAATGCAGTGGACAGGCAGAAACTTCCTAGCACCTCTCCAAAAAAGTGCCCTAAAAGCTGTGGCAAACTAGTTTCTGTAAGTCAGGTGATTTCTTAAATGTTCAAGCAGGGCTTACTGATGTACAAAACCGTTGGCCTTGAATTGTCAGAGTGGGCAGACTGTATAGGCACATCTGCATGGGCAGACGTGTTCCTACCCTGAGCTGTGAGACAGTGAGTGACACGTCCTCACCTGATGGGCTCAGGAATCATTCCAGGATATAGCGGCATTTCTCTTTTTCTTTTTTTTTTTTTCTTTTCTATTTTTGTGTTCTTCTGGAGCAGTAGGTATGTGCAATATCTTTCTTTGCTGAAATGGGCATTTCTTTTAATCTTTTCATCCATGTCATTGCTGTTTTAGTTTCATTAAATGACTGTTGTTTGTTCATAATTACCTAGGAGTTTCATTTAATATTTGTTTAGACTAGGTTTGGGACCTAATTAGAGTATGTGTAAATGATAGGTTATATCTTGCAGACATACATGGGCATTTCTGAAAGAAGTGCACAGCTGGTCAGCTCATGGCTTGCTTGATAAGAGGTGTATAATGTGTTCTTTGTAGTGTGGAATACAGAGAAATTGTTTCCTTTTATGTTAACTTGGTGTTGGAGGTGTAAAGAGATGTTAGTGTGAGAAATCTGCATGGAAGCATTTCATAAGTCGTGGCTCTTTGGTGCTGCCTTACATCTGAGTGATCTTTAGGAGCTTCTGCACCTATAGCCCTGTGATGCTCTGTGTCTCAAAGGTGAAGGCTGCAACTTCAGGACTTCACCCCTAAATCTTTGGGGAAGGCAACTGCATCCTGCCTGATGTTTCGTGTGAGGTGCTGGGATGGTGGAGGTCTGGTGTTGCTCTACAGGAGCTGGCTGCTATTGGTGACTCTGAGGTACCCTGCAGATGGGAACAGGGTGGTTCCTGCAGTGCCTGTTCCAGGGGGATAGCCTGTGAATCAGTAAAGTGTTTCTTTTCTTTTTTTTTTTTTTTTTTGGCTGCATTTTCCCAGCCCGGGCAGGGATGACTTGGAAAGATGTAGGTGAAAGTCTCAACTTCTTTTTGTTGGAAAAGTGGAGACTTCACAAAGCATATGTGGCTGTGTTTTTTTTTTTTCTATAAATTTCCTTTAAAGGCTTTCTGTGGAAAGGGCACATCCCAGGAAGGTACTAGTCCTGCAGCCTGTTGCTGCTCACTTTGTTCATGCACTACCCAAACGTATTGCTCTGTATTGAATCCATACGTCTCAGGGTTGTCCGTGGTGGTGGTGGAGCGTAATTCCCCGGGGCAATTGTCTGCAGTGGCTGCTTGCAGCAGTTGGTCTTGTGCAGGATGAAATGCAAAGCGAGCTGGTGGTGGTGGCATCTGCAAGACCATGGTGGTGGCAGCATCCATAAGACCCTTGTAGGTGGCTGTTATTTAAAAAAAAATAAAAAAAATAAAAGAAATTACAACATTCCTTTTAACTGAGGCTCTTTCTTGTTCTAAGGTGTTAAATAGATGGAAATTTCTTCCCTTTTCCTACTAACTGGAGGGAATGGATGTTTCTTTTCCCTGATTAAAAAGGAAAAAAGACCTTGCCAGTCAATGGAAAAATGTTGTAAGTTGGCCTGTGAGTGTCCTATAGAAGTGTAATGAGTTCCTTCAACAGCACTGCTGTTCTGGTTTCTTCTTGTGTGGATTTCATGGGGGCTTGGAGGCTTACCTGGGGGAAACGCCAGCCTTTGCAGGGAGCTGAAAGCAGGCAGCACTCCGTGTGCTGTCTTACCAGAGATAGTCTTTGTCTCTCTATTTAAACCAAGTAAATGGAATAGCTGCATCTGTTTGTCTGTGGTGGCTGAGAGAGGTTCTTTCATCGTGACAGAGAAAATTGCTTGCCCTTCAATTTTGGGCTTATGGGACTTAACAGCTGCCCAAAGGAGCTGCTGGAGGGGTGCCTTGCTGCTTGCTCACCCCTGTTGTGTTTATAGTTGTCACCTGAGTGCTGTCACCAGTGTGTCCCCCAGGCGTGCCTTGGTTGATGGGAAAGGCTTCTCTCTCAATGTATAAAATTCTACAAATGCTTCTTCTTCATATGCTTCTTGGTGGAAAGAGGCCACATGGAAAAGCTGTTGTTGGTCCTGGTCCTGGGTGGCGTTACTCGTGCCACCCGGCGCTGCTGAGCCCGCTGCAGGATGTCTGCACAGAACAGCTCGGGGACTCAACCACAGAACAGCCCAGGCTGGAAGGCGCCTGGAAAGATTGTGAAGTCCAGCCCTAAGTAGAAAGGAGCCTAGATGAGATTGTCCAGCAGCCTGACCAATTGCATCTCCCAAACCTGCAGTGATGGGGATACTACCGCGTCCCAGGGGAGGCCGGGCCAGGCTTGGTGTGCTACGAGGAGCACGGGACAAGACCACGTCCTCTTCACCTTCTGTTTGAAGGTGCGGAGCTCCCTGCCCACCAGCAGCAGCTCTGTTGGCGGTGGCTCTCATCACACGGCTGTCCTGGCGGGTAGGGTGGGTTCTCGTGCCCGGCATGTATTAATAGAGCGATTGTCTGGCCACCCGTGGGTGGGGAGGTAGCTGTCGGAGAACGTCCTTGCGGCAAATGCGAGCGCTGGCATGGAAAAGTAAACGAGAAAATCGCTTGAAGTATTTTTAGCTGCTTCTAATGTCATTTAGCAACTGGAAACAGCAGGGGGGGGAGGAGAAGGGGGTTGAGCTGGCAGTATGCAAGCCACCCGTGGCCGCTGGTAAGCGCCCGGTCCCGTCCGGTGGGGCCATCGCTCAGTGAGCACTTGAGGAGAGCCAGGGACGGCCTCTGAGCACCTTGTTCCTCCAACTGCCGTGCACCCGGGACTCCGCTTTCTCTCTTTCAGCTTCCAGAGCAGTGTCTTGTTCGACTACAGCAGCGCATTGTGTCCTAGCAGACTGCAGCGCTAAGCATGTGGTTAACAGCAACTGCGCGCAGTGGTCCAGGCTGAGTGGGAGTATCGTTTTCCTTGGCAGACACTTCATAGAAAGTTCTGTTTTTTCTGCCAGAATAAGCAGTCATTACATTCCATACAATTCATAGTCAAATTATTATCTATTGTTAAAATTGCCTTAATTATCAGATGTTTCCTTAGACATGTAGCTGTTTTTTAAAAGGCTGAATAGATGTGTGTACATTGTGCAGGAGGCCTGAGCTGCACAATGTTTCTAGTACTGTTCTGTAATTTCAGGGAGATTTTCTGTGGCTTTCATATGTCAACAGACTTTTTATTCTCACTGAAACTGCACCAGAGCATGGCCAAGGCGGCGGCGAGGCGCTGGGCAGAGCTGACTTGCTGTGGGATGCTGCCTGTCCCTGCTACCGGCAGCCCCTGTGAGAGGTGGTCCACGTTATTCACCCCTCGTTATTTGTCCCTCGTAGGGGAGCAGTAAGGGGAGTTCAGGCTGGAAGTGCTGTGAAACCTATGTGGGCAGAGGAGGTTTGGGCAGCACCCTGGTGGATGGAGCATCAGGGCTGCCCTATTTTCTGCAAAAAAAAATAGCTCCTTCACCTTGTCCCAGAAGAGGAGTAATGCCCTGGGACTGATTCCCTGCTTTTTGTTTTGCCCTTTTTTTTTTTTTATTTTTTTATTTTCCTTTAAGGAAGTTCTTGTTAGCAAGAAAAAACCTCTGGGTGCCCCCCTTCCCAGCTCCCGGAGGCGCGGGGCTGCCAGCGCTGGTCTCCGGGGCAATAACCTCCTTGCATTCCTTACATTCCTTGTGCTTTCTCTTTCTTCTGAGATTATGAAGATAACTTCCTTCTCCCATTGCTAAGCAATGTGAGGGCCCGGGAAAACTCTTGAATTTTCCCCCCTGCTCCCTGAATTACTTTGTGATCTCCACTGAGATCCCCTGTAGCAACCACTTCCAGTCTGCACTGTTCACTGTTATTTGTGCATCTCTGGAAGAAAGCTGCTGCTTCTTATGTTGTTGTTATTTTTTTAATTATGAAGTACTTTAATTAAAAAAGAATAGCTTTGTTGTAGCGTGTTTTACCTGCTTCCCAGTTCAAGGACTTTTCTTAATGTTGTGTGAACTGTTTTGCCTTCTTAGCAGAGGTTTCAAGCTGCCATCACTCTTGTGATTCCCCCCCCCCCCCCCAACTTCACACATGTGCAGCCCAGCAGAGCCTGTGGCAGAAGCACTGTGCTTATTCCAGGGGATTTTATTCTTGTTTAGCTCTTTCTGCTCCGAGAACAGAGCTTGGATAGAAATAATGTGCTGGCAAGAGAGGAGGAGGGATTGGAGGTTACATACGTGCGGGGCTGGAGCCGGCCACTTGGGCTGTCAGCAGGCTTTGCCTCTACGAGGATGCAGCTACATGGGTTTTCTTGGGATAACATCATCTATTTGCAAATGGCTGCGGCTGGCAGCTCTGCCCACACCCCTGCAGTTTGTGCTGTGCAGCCCAGCACCTCACATCCCCCCTGTACCTGGGAGGTGCCAAGATGTGACCCATGGGTGTGCTGGGGAAGTATCTCAGAGCCTCTTGCCCGAAGCAAAATGGTGCTCAATTCCCCCCCGCTCCCCGGTTATTGAATAAAGCACTTCTAAAAATACTAGTTTCCATTCTTCCTGCTCAGTTTTTCTGTGGTTTGCATGTGCAGTGGTGGATGGACCAAGAGGTGTGTGAGTTCGGGGTGAGGCACCTCTCACTCTGCTTTTGGTGTAGGCAAGGTACGTGGTCAGCAGAGGAGCTGCCTGGACTGAAGGATGTTGAAGGAGTATTTCTCTTAATGTTTCCAATTTAGAAGTTGAGAATTGTCTGGATTTTAAGCAAATTCAGATGGGAGCAAACAATGATGAAATGTTTAAAATATGTTTCAACATTTTTGTGGGAATAGAAACTGTTCTTATACAGGCTAGGCTGCAGCCTTCGGGAGGTGAAAATATGTGGCCCTTACACATTGTCGGCATTGTTACTGCTTTTCTTCCCGTTTTTTAAATGCTCATAGGAAATTGGCTTTGGTAATTGAGTTTCTACAGAACCACAACATCCAATGGCTGTTCCTTTCCAGGGGTCACAGTTAGGTTAGTTTAAGTAATGTGCAGGAGGTTTAACCTCTTGTGGTTTGTAGTGCTATTCTAGAAATTGCTGGTGATTTGGGGTGTGTTAGAGTAACAGCTTCACAGGAAAACCCCAAATGTCAGGGTGTCTGGTTTTCGGTGAGCTCTGACCGCTTGCTCTGTGAGAGCCGGGCACCTTATGGTACGTTCCTCGAAGGGACGCTCTCACTTTGGAAAATGCAGTTAAAGTCTTTATGGCCCACTGACTCTCCTTTTGAAAGACGCCGGAATAACTGTCTGTGTATTGTTTACCTACGTTGACTTATAACATCCTCCTGCTCAAAAACACCTTTGTTTTGGGTCCTGCAGACCCTGTGCTTGCTGCCAGGTCGCATTGCCCTGTATGGCTGGTACCCCCCGGAAATCCAGGGATTTAGGGATTTTTCTGGCAGAGAAGGGCCAGCTTTAAGAAATTATGAGATGGGGCTGGAGCTTGGTAGCATTGACGGTTTGGTATAAAAAGCTCTGTGTTACAGGCTGCGATGACAGGCAGTGATAAATCACTCTTGGCTGGTGCTACAGGTTCCAATAATGGTGTTTTAAAAAGATTACATGGGTTTTAATGCAAACTTTTTGTTTCTTTGTACTGTCCTTTATGGGCTCCCTTTCTAAAGAGCGGAGCCTGTTTTGATTCAGCATTCTTGGAATCTAAAGATGGAGCCAGGGTTTTACTGGGCTGAAACGCTGTTTTTTTGCTTTTCCTACAAACACGAGGATCTTGTTGGAGCATCTTTATAGCCAGCTGGCTACCAGGAGCCGTTTCGCAAAGGTGCCTGTTTGTTTGTTTGTTTTAAAGGTAACTTTGCCTCGTGAGGGATGAAAGAGCTGGGTTTTGCCCAGCTCCAGTGGGTACTGTTAGAAAGAAGTTTACCTGTGATAGGGAGAGGATTTGCGTGATAGCGGTGAGGGGGAAAAACAACCTTGTGCACGTACCCTTCGTTTCCTTGGCCCGTTCCCATGGGAGGACTGGGCATTTGTATGATCAAAGGAACCATAACAATCAAAGGCCTGGTGGAAAATAATTCCCTTGCCAGGTACATGTGGGTACCTGGGGCTGGGCAGGGTTTGCCTTTGCTCCAAGATGTGTGGGGTGGCTGTTTTTTTTTTTTTAATTATTATTCCCACCGAGGATTGCAGGAGGAAAATGGACTGTTTCTGGGGCCTGCCCTTCATTGTGGTATGGGAGCAGCAGCACCTGTCTGTAGGATGCTGGTGATCAGGAGGTACTGGGGTGGCACAGCTGTGCAGTGATGCTGGGGTAGGAGCAACTTCTCTTCCCTGGCAGCCCGCTCCAGCAAGGGACAGCCAGCAGCTTGCCCACCCGCCTGGCTGTGGGTTTTTGAACCACACTGGTGGCAGGTCTGGGGGGAGGACAAGGTGCCTTTGTCCGTGATGGCAATGGTCTCCCGTCAGGGCACAAACCCTGTGCGCAGATAAGAGGTGGGAGCAGTGCCACCGGTTTTGTTTGGGTTGAAGCAAAACAAGCTGATTTTTGGCTCTGTTCAGATGTGGAGCTGCGAGTGCCACAGGACCATATGTTTTTCTCCTTGGTGGGGGAAAAAAATGGCTTTGATAGTGTCTGCTAATGATTCAGCGCTGTTTACATAATAATTGTGGTTGGCTTTCATTAGCTCTCGTAAGGAGATAGCTTTCCTTTAGCGCGGTTGCTTCTCTGTTTGGTTTCACGCTGTTGTGGCAGGGGGCAGTGAGACTGGGCTGCGGCCCCTCTGCAGGCACAGTGATGGGCTCCTTGCTGCAGAGGGGAGGGGACATGCGCTGCCTGGGCAGCCCCTGAGAGATCCAGGTAATGGTGCATCTCCACAGAGTGGAGTTCACATCCAGTTTGGGTGATTTCTCAGTGCAGCGCTTAATGTTTGCACTAAGAACTCTTGGTGCTACATAGTGGCAAGGAAGGAAATCCACTGACCTGCTTCCACCAGGAGGAAAAGCCAGGACCTTTCACCTGTCGGAAGAACTAATCTGTACATCACGGATATTGGTTGTGTGTATGAGACGCTCCTGGACTAGATGCGGCAGCCTCACCTTGGTACAGTGCTTGTTTGCTTTCTGTGTCTGAATAATTGGGAAGGGGGTGTTCGTGCAGTGTCTGCCTGCCACAGCTACCGCTGCCTGAGCAGCAGAGCCTGGAAACTGCTGGGGGACACAACCTAGTGCTGAGCTCTTACTAAATAAATAATGTTGCTCGATGGAGAATACAATAGCCTGAGTGCTACCTTTTGAAAAGGTAAAGTTGGATGTTGTTTTCCCCACTCTCCCCCTTTTTAACTCAACAGTGAGTGCGTCGTGGTTTAAGATCTGTGCCAGAGGCACAGCTGACCCTGCAGGCACAGTGCCACTTTGAAGTGGGGTGAGTCCTGCGAGGAGTGGGTGCTCGCCTGTCCCCTTTGGCTGCAGATGACTGTTTCTTTAGAAAAGTGCCCCAAACGTGGTAGGTTAATGGCTCGGCTGAGATCCGAAACAGAAGATGGATTCACTACCTTCTCCTTCTCCAAAAAAAACTTCTAAAAATCTTTTTCCATCCATTGTCTCAGTTCTGAACTGTTCCTTCAGCTCATTGTCCTAGTGGGTCCTTTGATAGGCAAGGAAGGAGCTAGCCCCAAACCTTGGGATTTCGGCTACTCCTGATGAAGGGCCGGAGCTTGCAGGGACCTTATGGCCACAGAGCCACCTGGGGCAGGCTCCTCACTGTGATTCACCTGGGTGGGCTGGGGAAGGTGGCACTGTTCTCAGCTGCACGGCTTCAAGTAATTAAGGAGAGTTAATTGGAGAGCGGAGGCTTGGCGGGTGGCTGGTTGAAAAGTGAAGGGATGGGGCTTAGTGCTGTTCCTGCCCCCGCTGAAACCACCCTGCTGAAGGGACGCAGAGAGCCCTGTGGAAGGGGCACAGCCAGCAAAACTTTGCATAACTCAGTCCTCTGCTTTATTAAAGGCTCCTTTATAACGTTCTGTCGTAAGACCCGCCAGAACAGCCAGCCTTTTCAGCAGCCTGAAACCTCCCTTGCCGGGAAGGCTCCCGAGCGGGAGCAGCCGTGCTGGCACGGCGCTGCTCCAGACCGTCGCCGACGCTGCTTGGAAAACCCAGTCTGTGTGCGGGCGAGGATGCCAGGCACGGCTGGCGCTCCATGGACAGTTTTCCAGGGTTTCCAAAGCCAGAGATGGGTCTGCTTGCCAGGCAGTGAGCTCAACAGGCAACTGAGAAATAGCTGTGACGTGTAAGGGTTAATTTCTAGGTATCAAAATATGCACAAAAGGTTAAATGAGACTTCCTCCGTGTCAGTGAATTACGGCTTTAAAATATTTGCATTCTTTCCTGAAAGATTTAGGAATAATTATATAGCACTCAGGGGCAAGGCATTGCCAGATAAACTTAACAACTCTATAATTTGTACTCGAGGCAGGGTTTCCTGTAAATGATAGCTTTGTTTAATTTTACAATACTGCTTCCAAATGTTTGCTGGTTATGAATTGCCAAGCAAAATGGACTTGTGAATCTGGAAGAGTATTTGTTTGTTTGTTATTGGAGACAATAAAAGCTGCTGAATTAGACTAAAACTTGGCATCTCGTTTAAAACTTCTAGGTATCCTCTCCCATGTAGGGTTGTTGGGGTGGGCAGCCGAGGTATGGTGCTTGCAACCTTCCTGCTTGCTGTACAGAGTCCCTGAGCTGCTCCGGGGTCTCTTCCTGCTGAGCGTTTCTTTTTCTGGGTTTGAGAAAGGAGCGCTGCAGTTTCAGTGCACATACTTTATTTCCATTACTCAAAGCCGGAGTCATGCATAGTTACAGCCAGAGACACTTCAGCAGCTCTGGGGATAACAAGATAGCTGACAGATTGGAATGCGGATTTATCAGGGGTAAAAACTGGCAAAATTCCTTATTTCTGATTCTTCTTCTTAAATGGACCCTTCATGCTCCTGCTGTATGAGGCCACCGAAAGTTTTAACCCTTGTGTTCCCCAGGTGAATCTAGGGATATGCGCTGGAGCCACATTCGTGTTTTCTGTGATTAAATTGCTCAGACTCAGCTTATGGGTGTTTCTCGTTTCTCTCTCTCTTTTTTTTTTTTTTTTAAGTGAATCTCTTCCAGAAATGTTTTCAATGGGTTTTTATTTTCAAGTGCAGGCCTTTTTACCAGATGTGTGGCTGAGCGACCACAGAATGTAAATTTTACTGTATATTGCCTTTGGACTGGCAGTTTGAAAGACTACTGGGCAGTTAACATAGGAGGATTGTGTCACGAAATCCGCTTCCTTAGGATTTGATTCGTATTAATTTCTTTCAGAGCAAATCACACTTGGCTTCAATTGCATTTTGATGTCGTGCTACTTTTCTTGTGCATTTGTTAGGACCTGGAAATTGTGTGCACTGATATGAGAAACAGGTCATCTTTAGTTATGTATATATGTATGTATGTTAATGTTCTGAGACATTGAGCACTGTCTTTGTGGCAAACAAGTTATAAGACAAGAAGCACACTTGTTAGTTGAATAATGTGAAATCCCTCAATTACGGGAGCTAGGTTCAGAAGACAAGATGAGCTATTTAGCAGGAGAGTTTCAAGTTAAATTTTAACCTCGGAGAATTCCCGAAATCTGCTGTGAGGAGCTGCTGGTGCAGCAAGATGTGCTTCGTGGCAGCCCCAGGCGGGGGGCCGGCTCTGGCGCCCCGCTCTGACATAGCTGTCTGCGGGGTGGGTATATTTGGAGCTGGTGGTTGCTCCTGTGGTCGTGCGTCTCGACCGGAGGAGAATGAAGAGAATATCACTTTTTATTTGAAAAGGAAAGGATTGCTCAAGGATTGCAAAACACTTTGTTTTGGAAAAATATCATTGTTCGAAAACAGCGTGGGAGCAAGAGAGGGGCGCTCTCTGGGTGCTTCTGGACCAGTTCTGTTCTGGTGCACCCATGGGGCAGATCCTCCATCCCCCTCAGGACACCCGGACAGCACGGGAGACGCATGTTCCAGCCTTGCTGCAGCCCTGGCAGCATCGCTTTGTGTTGGCTGTGGGTCGTTAAATGCCTCCCTGCTGCAGGGACTTCTTGCCTCTCCTCTGTTCTTTTTTTAGCTCCAAACTTTTTATAGTGTTGTTGCTTCAGGAGGTGCTTGGATAACAAAGCAGCCAAGGGGATGGGAGGGGAGAGACCCTTTCCCTGCTTGGAAAAGACTTAACAACTTCTAAACCTGACCGACCCTTCTAATTGGCACTGCTGACTGTCCTGGGTGGGTGAGGGTGGCTCTGGCATGGCACAGGTGAATGTCCCGTTGCTCTACCAGCCCCCAGCATGTGGGCAGGATGTTCCTGTGTTGCTGCCCCTGCTGTGGGCTCCCTCCCTGGGGTTTGCCCTGCTCCGGGGGCTGTTTACCTTTCTGTGAGCGGATTTAGTGCTGCCTGGAAGAGAGATGGCAAAGGTCCTGTTTGCACTCCCTCCTCCCCCCCAGCTGAGCCAGGCTGCTGGGGCGTGCTTAAAAAGACAAAATTGACCCATTTGATACCTGCCAGCAAAAGCCTGGATGCAGTTGTCCCCTGTTATGATAAGGTGCTTTCAGATGGGCTTGTTTCTTTTCCACGCTGCTGAACCAGATCGCAGTGCCCTTGTGTAGCTGTTTGCACAGCCACAGCCGCTGTGCACGTGCAGTCACTGAGCTGTGGTGTGGGGGTGATGTTGCCAAAATACAGGTTCAGTGGCAGAAAGTCTCTGTGATACCTGGGCTTCTCTTCTGCACTCAGTGCTGAAGTCTCCCAGCTTTGCTTGTTCCAAAATACCCATGAAGGGATGCAATACTGTGTTGGTTAGAGGGAAGAGACCTTCCTGGGCAGGGAAGATGGGGCATAGAGCTGTGATTAGGAGGCAGACTTAAGCTTTGGTCCCCTTCCAGGCTTGGGGCAGGGCAGGGGTGGCCCAGCATGGGAGGCAGTACAAGCCCTGAGATGGGCACCAGGCAGGAGTGTGTCCCTGCGCAGCTCCTGCTCCTGTCTTCAAGAGATGAAATATGAGTTAGGAAGGACGATTTGGGAAGCCAGAAAGATGGGCTCATCTTAAGAGACTGAAATGGCCTCCTGTGCTCTCCTGCCCTTCTTGCGGCCAGTTGTCCCCTGCAGCTGCGTCCTACGTCTGGGACTCCCCTTCTGGGAGGATTTTCCTCAAACAAAGCGTGAGGTGAAGAAGCTGGCTTGCAAATTGTTGAAAAGATTTATCTATGCTAATGTGATGAGGAGTGCCCGTGTGAACCTGCAGGCAGATAATGCCGGTGTTCACAGCTGCACCGGGCAGCAGATAGGGTTCTTGTCTGCTTTGTGGGGGAGAGGAGGAGGAATTCTTAATTTTGAGATATCCTTATCTTAATCCTTTCTACCCTCTCTCCTGCCCCCCTTCTCAACCTTTCAGGGTTGGTTAAACGGCTCAGCTTTGCCTTTTCCACAAATACTGATCACCGCCTGGTTCCAGACCAGAGGAATATATGAGGGATCTGTTCCACCAGCGGGATGTTTTTTTGGACATAGGTCACATTATGCTGGCTGAGCACAGTGCACTGCTTGTGTGAGCTGGGTGGCTTGGACAACAGATACCCAGGCAGTTTTCTTTTTTTTTTTTTTTTTTTTTTAAAAAAAAAACTTGATGGGAGTAGGAGGCAAGGGCTTGAAAGCACATTTTTCAGGTAAAAACCTTATTTACAAACTCAGTTGTGGTCTTAGCTCCAAGGTGATTTATTTAAGGGGAAATGAAGGTGGGACATGGGAGGTGTAGGTGATGGTTCAGGCTGTCACTAGGGCTCAGGGGCTGTGCTCTGGTCCCAGGATTTTTCCTCCAGATAAATGCCCCTAGGTAGGTGGCAGCAACCCCAGCGTCAGGCTCAGCTGTGGTGGAATCTCCAGGCTGACGTCCTGCTGCCTTGCACTGGGAGAGGCAGAGCTGGATCAGTGCCTCTCGCTTCTCTGTGGTGCAGAAGGGATCTACATCCCCTTCTTCAGGGGGCTAAAGCCGTTTCTAGAGGCTTGCTGTTGTGGCATGGGGCTCTGCTTGCTGGAGAGAGGGTTTCATCTTGCAGTGGCCTGATTTCAGGGCGTTTCAAAGGTCTTGGGAAAGTTTCACCTCATGTTTTTGGTGCTAGACTTCATCTGTCTCCAGTTGCACTGCTTATTTGCCTTTCTCCATGCGATGTTTTAGGCCCAGCCGTGTGCGTTTTTGGAGGCTTGTCATATTTACACTAGCAGTTCTCAGAAAGTTCAGCTGAAAAGCAGCTTTTCTTCCTGGGAAAAGCCAGGAACCACTAATGTGAA
Source organism: Anas acuta (assembly GCF_963932015.1). Lineage (NCBI taxonomy): Eukaryota > Metazoa > Chordata > Aves > Anseriformes > Anatidae > Anas > Anas acuta. The sequence goes on along the minus strand of NC_088991.1, from coordinate 13,622,619 downwards.
ATCTTTGTGTATAAAGTTGCCTTTCTCTGCTTATAAACAGTGGCCCTAGGATGGATGTGTGGTGGACCTGTTTAGATTTAAATCTGACCCATCTCCTTGTTTTTGGTGCTGACTTTCTCTTTGAGGAACATGTTCTTTCCTGCCTTTTGCAATAACACATGGTGTGAGTTTTTAACCTTTAGAATTGGAAACTCACGTCACACTGCAGTGTCCTGCTGTAGACGGCAGCGTATGATTTTCCCCACAATGCTGTATACACAGATTGCTTGGGAAATTCCTTTGTAGCCTTCCTGCCAGTGGGTAGGCCAGCTGGAGAGGATGGGGGGCTATGCCATGGCTGGGAGCACAGACCTCAAGGTAGTGGAGATGACGAACACCATGGTTGGTTTGGCTGTCCTTTATCCCGTAGTGGAAGGAGGGTGTTGATGGCTATCTCTGGCCTTCTGAGGTTGGTGGTGAGTGGAGCAAGGCTGGAAATCTCTGCATGTCATTGAATTAATTTGGAGTGAGAGTTTTACCAGCTTTATATGATCTCTTGGCTGTGTGCAGAAATAGAATATCCTTGAACAAATGTCCTACTCCTGTGAGCTGGCCTCCTTGTTGTACTGATCTTTGTGCCTTCTGCCAGAGCAGTGTGGCTTTCTCAGGCTGGCTGGATTATAAGGATCTGATAGCTACACAGAGCCTGTCACGTGTCCTGATAGCCCCTGGTAAATCTTCAGGAGAGGGTGAGCTGGGAAACCCTTGTGCATGCCTTGGCCTTGCAGCTGTGGTAGAAGAGGAGGCATGAGATCGAGCTCTGATGGCTGTCCCTCCCAGATCCCTTAATTTGGGCTTGTTTTCCCCACCCTGGTTTGCATCAGATTGATGTGAGGTAATTATTTCTGAACCCCTCTGGGTTGGTGACTCCAGTCCAGCTGCAATTGGGAAGGAGGCTCTGCAGTGAGGAGCAGAGGGAAGATGTGGAGCAGAGCCACGTCACACATGGCCACGGCTACTCTGGTCCCATCAAAGTCAGGCTGGTCAAGGTTTTGGCAATGTCAGTGGTGAAAAAAGTAAAGCCTTAGTGTGCTTTTGTGTGCAGGGCTGAAAATGACTGAGTCTACCTTGCTTTCTCTTGTTTTTATTTTGGGAGTTAGCACCAGGAGCTTGCATCCACCTGCACAGACTGACAAAGCTGCTCTGCATCCTCTACAAGAGAAGCCTCCTAATTGAAATATTAGGTCCAAAGCTTGGACAAGCTGTAGGTTTGGCTTTCTGGGGAGAGGGCTTTGCCTATGTCTGGGCTGAGACGCACATCCTTGTGCTGAGCTAAACTGTAGAGAAGCCCATGGAACTGCAGGTGTGAACCAGAGTGAGTGCAGTGCCTTCTCCCTGGCTGCCAAAATGTACATCATGTTGCTGTGAAAACATCTTTTGGAAAACTTTCTGCTTGTAAGAAGTTTCACGTATGTCTGCCCAAGACCTGCTCTTGGACTCAACGTTGTTTTCTAAACAAATGAGGCTTTTTGGCCTCAAAAAGGGGAATGGGGGACACTAACCATTCTGCCACCTACCAGCCCATCAGCCCTGGGGGAACAGCTAGCTATGAGCTGGTGAAGGAGATAATTTGTTGAGCAGGAGCTGTGCAGGGCTGAGCATTGAAGTGAGTAATAGATCTCCTGAACTCTTGTATTTTGTGGGCCCCCAAAAAAATGATTTCCAGAGGAGCCACAGCCCCCTGCATCTCAGGCTTTAGCCTCCTGCCTGTGTGTGTGGTTCCACAGACTCCTCTAATTGCCCCAGTACAGCAGATCACAAGCTGAATATTAAACGTTTCATAAGACCCAAACTGTCTAGGGGGGGGAGGTATGGATTCAAAATGCATTTGAAAAATCTGGCATTTTATATATCTTTTTCCAGTGTCTCTTAACCTGCTATAATTCTTAAGTTATCTCTACTGTGCTTGGCAAGCTCTGTAGACAGGGGAAGTGTTTATTCATGTGGGTTTTACATAGATAAATACAGTTGTGAAGTAGTATTGACACATGGAAATGTTCATGGATGCTTAGAGAAGAATCACCTGCTTTGTGATAGCTCTGTGTCAGTTCCTTAGATTGAATGTCTGTACAAAATCCAGTCCTAACAAAGCATGTTGTAGAAAAGGATGCATATTTCTTTGGCTTAAAAAGAAGAAAAAAACCCCTAAAACATACACACACGCACGCCCTTAGTAAATGTTTTGTGCACATCGGAAACAAAAGCTCCAACATTTGCTTGTCAGAGCTAATAAAGTGTGCTTGGATCTTAATTTTTCTGCTTGATTTCACAAAGTAATTGAAACTTCCTTTTTTGCTGCAAGCTTTTTATTTTTTTTCTTCCTTCTTTAAAGACGTTTTTAAAAGAACATCTTTTGGTCAGTGAGTTTATGGAATTTTGCTCAGGAGGCAGATGCAGTTCGAGCTCACTGACCAAGTGGTCACTCAAAGCTCACAGGACAAATTACTTGTGTCTGCAAGTCATTTCTCCAAGTTGAAAAACACCTAGACCAAATAAACCTTGAGCTAGAGGTTTTATAGGAGCTTTTGAGCATTTAAGTGAAGCTTTTGTAATCACGGTAATCTGATTAAAACCTTAAAAAACAGGGGTCCCATAAAGAAAATAGTAGTTCCACTTGAGGTGATAAAAGCCACATCTGGCAAACTTTGCTTGCTACCTCCTGATGACCTGAGAGAGAGGCAAATAACCCCTGCTGGAGAGGCAAGGACGCTGGAGCCCTGTGTGGCGGTGCCGTGCCCAGCTGTGGGCATGCGGCCATCCAGCACCCGCCACCGGGCAGGCAAAATAGTTCATTTAAGAATGAAGCAGCGGCTTTTGAGGGAGGAACAAAGCATTTGTCAGAGTGGAGGAGAGGGGAAGGAGGCTGTGGTGATGCTTTAGAGGCTGGCCGACTTGAGAGGTGTTTTCCTGCTGTTAGATGCAGCCCAACCTCTAGTTTGAGCTTGCAAATTGCACGAATATTATGTATTGTTATCCACCCCTGAGTAAGCATGCAATATTGAGTTTTAGAGGTTAGAATAAGGAGGGGCTGCATAATTGAAAACAAACAAACAGCAAAGACAAAAAAAGAAACATAAAACAGCAAACCCAAACCCACAAATAGAAAACAGACTTTCCAGATTGATTAGTTCAAATTTGTTTATTTGAAGTACCAAAAGTTAGCATCATCACTCTTTTGGGGTGTCTCTCAAATTTGGCAATATGTTAACCATGTGTTTTCAGATGATCTTTTCACAAGAAAGTATGCTTTTTTTGGGGGGGGGGAGGAGGGAAGGGGGAAACAGAAAAGGTGTTCTTGCCTTAAACTTTGAATTGAAAGGAGTAGGGCAGACTGCAAAGACTAATTTGCAGTCTTGACATGCAGGTGCTGTTCTTGAAGGAATTATGCTCTGTAAAAACTTCTGTTTCAGAGAGGATTTTCCTTGGGTGTGTTAAAGAGCACTGAGTGTTTCTTGTAACTTCTAAGACATGCTACTGTTAACTTTTTTTCCATGTCCCTGCTGGAAGCAGGTTTAAGAACAATAATGCACTTACTGGCTTCAGGAGGAAGTGAAGAGCTGAAATGAGCTGCTGATAAGGTCTAATTTTACTTTTGGTTCTCAGGGTGTTAGGACTGGAAGTTTTTTCTACCTGTAGTAACAGATCGGTAGCTCAGCTGTAATAATTCACATATTTGGCTGAAACACCACTAAGCCCCCAGATGGAGGAATTACAGCTTCAGCCTATTAACTGTTGGCCATTAATGAGCCAGGTATAAATGCCGTGATTGTGCTTGAAATTTCTAAGCTGAATCCTCTGTATTTGATGTAAGAACGTCTCCTAAGAAAAATCAGTTAACTTCTCAGGGTTTTCACCTTTCTTCTCTGGCATGGAGTAATACACTTCAGGTCATGCTGATACCATCTCATGCATTTGTGCTATCAAAGCTGGTGGAAGTTCCCCGCCGCTCAGGCAGCCCAGCTCCGATGTTCTCTCACATCCAGGCGCCTTGTTTATCTTTGACCAGAGGCTTGGATAAACTTCCAAAATAAATTAACATAGCAGTCCGCTCAGTCTCCTTTGGCGGAGGTTTTGCAGAGTGACTCAAACGTTATAAATATGAAAGCAGCTAGACTTCAAACACTTCTCTTGGACAAAGTTTTCACAGTTGTCTCCTATAGCGTCAAAGGAGAATGTTTCCTTCAAGCAAGTCTTTATTTAATACTCCCCCCCAACTTTCTCTATTCGCTTGCCTCTGGCCTGCACTCTTACTTCACACCTGCCCTTCTGATGAAGAAGTAATCAGCGAAGATGGATCAGCGTGCCAGTACTGCAATCCTTCGGGCTGGTGCAGCTCGAGCGGGAAGCAAAGGTCAGGCTGCGGGCGGCGGAGGCTGGGCCTCCCTGCGCTTGGGCAGCGCTTGCTTGCATGCAGGAATGCGGTAACAGGATTTAAAGGAAACATACAGAACTAACGAGGATTAAGGCTAATTGTCTGCCCTGTTCCACGAAGGGTAGCAGGATGTGGCCATGCGGGGAGTGATGCAGTAGGAAAATCCAGCGGTTACGGTCTCTTTACGGAGGACGTGCGTAGGCTTGGTAGGTTTGCTCGCTGTGTGAAGGAATGGAAAGGAGTAGCTTGGAAAGAGAGGGGGGGAAAAAAAGAAATAAAGGTTCAGTTCTTCCTTCTCAAAGGTTTTGAGCATGTTGTAGCAAATATTTCTGCAGCTGGTGGCATGGGTACTCCAAGTGGATGACTCTCATCATGCCTGGGCTCTCTTTTTTTGCTGGTGTTGCAGAGCTGTCCCTCTGTGTGGGGAGGTGATGGCCCCCAGCAGGCCCTGTAGTGAGGGGGCTCAGTGCCAATGGAGGCCTCTCACAGATGGACCTTGTGTGCCAGCAAGTTCATTTTGAGAAACGACACGATGCTGTCAGAGGTGTTTTGGGGACCTTGCCCTCTCTTGCAGTTCAGGCTAGTGGCTGTAGTCTTGCAGACGCCACTGATATCCCTCGGCTTGACTAAGTGTGGATTTGTGAGTGGATGGGCAGCTTTCCTGCATGCATTCATTCCTCCTTGGTTCTTGGGCTTTAACCATTTTGAATAATGGCACCTAAAGCTCACCATTTTGTCTCTTTGGAGTTTTAGTGGATGAGGCAGATGGGTGGTTGGAAGGGGGGGTGCCCTATTTTCTAGCATGGGATGGCTTTTAGTTTACAGCTGGACTTGGCTTAAAGCTTTTCATCTTTTTGTTTATACTTTCCCCAAGCAAGAGAGCAGTGCTCTTGCAGATAGAGGAGATGGAGCATTTCCCCTCGGTGCAGAGCTCTTACCTTTGTCCTTCCCTAGGAAAGGGTGGTGTTGGGTCCTGTGGCACATGTGGGTGCAGAAGCACGTCCCTCTGTGTCATCTGTGACTTTTGGGTGGCCCTGGCTGGTCCTGTCTCTTTGCAGAGCCCCTGCATGCCCTCCCTGAACAAGACCAACCCTGTGAAAGGCAGGGTGAATTAGCTGCATATTAAAGGATGGAAAAAAAAATTACCCTGCCATTTTTCATGTGTTAGTGTATTTGTATGCTGCCCTTTAACACAGTGCTTTGCAGTTTGGTGTGGGGGCTTCTGTTTATGTCTCCCTCTAGGAAAGTTTGTTGCAGAACTGCTGCAAGCTCTGCAGTGTCTATTACAGGTCTTGCAACAGAGAATTAATCTCTCTGGAAGTTAACTAACGTCTTTCTCTCCTTCTCCAATTAATAGATTAGATTAATGTTTGTATAAAGTCCAGGGTATTTTTTTTTTAATTTCACTTTAAGTCAAAATCAGGAAATGGTGGCTGATTTTCACGAGCTTTGTTTCTTATTTAAGGGATTACAAGCATCTTTGGGGGCTTTCTTACATTTTTGCTTTTGCTGGTGACTCGCATGCCGCTATTACTTCTGTTCCTTTTGATGCACTTCAGCACACAGACACGTTAGCTCCATTTTGAGTGATGATGTGTACTGGTTTTTACTTAAACAAAACTTCACTTCTTTTGAGCCCCTGTGTGGCATCTGAGGGGTAGGACACTGGGGGGCTGACCGCAGGGGCACAGCACTGCCAGAGCTGAGCTGAGCCAGCAGATGACCAAGCTGCTGGCACACACCGGCCAGGCTGGGTGCAACTCACAAGAACCTACTGTGCGATTCTGAAGCATGGTTTTGTGCATCAAGGCTGGAATCAGCTATGTTTATAAAGAGGGGGGGGGAGAAAGTGGAAGAGCTGTTGCCAGTGGTGTATTTCTGCGTGCTGCTGCCTGCCTGCGTGTGGTGCTGCCCTGAACCAGCGAGCATCCCGGGGGGTGCGTGCCGGTGGGTCTGGGCAGTGCAGGATGAAGTGGCTGGAAGTGTCACGGGAAAATATTGTTAGGAATGAAAAATATTCCAGTTCACATAAGTGTTTGTGGCAGAATCCGTTTGGGTTAAAAGCTGCTTTTTTGGCAAATATCCTGAATCTTTATGGAAAAAAAACAAACAGGCAGTTTTTTGGCTTTGTTTGCCTTCTTGATGGGGAATTTGAGGAAAAAATGAGAAGTCTTACAAAGAAAGTAACTGTCTCCAAGCCAGATCTCTTCTATTTACTGTTCCTTGTGCCTGAGGTTTCAGTAATTCTGTGTATTTGCTGTTCCCAGTGGATTCTTTTTTTTTTTTTTTCCTTCCCCATTTAATTGCATAAAATCATACTCAGTGGAGAGTTTTTTTTTTTTTTTTTTTTTTTTTTTTTTAGGGCGGTGGGGATGTATGTTTCCCCTTTAAGATCTGCTGGACCGTTTTGTTGAATTATGAAGTCTGATTACTGACTATGCACAGCTTTTTAATAGGTTTTATCACGACTATCTATTCTTGCCTTTTAGTGTACCCAGTATTACCAGCTGAAAGTGTCTGGCTTTCTAGTTGTTCTTAGTGGCCAGTGGAGGGACAGGGCCACTGCCTGTCTCAGCAGTCCTGAAGACGGGTCTCCTATGCGCTGTGTGCCTTGTCTTCCTCGCCTGAGAAGCTTTTGTTTGTTTTTCCATCACAAATTGCCCATTGTGTAACACATCTCTCATAAGGCATGTATGCAGAGACGCATTATGAAAACTATTTCATGTCTAAAGAATTCAGTGATAATAAGGAGAATTTGCATTTCCCAGGTTCTCACTCAGCAAAGTGAAGTGTTTTTTTTTTGTTTTGTTTTGTTTTTGTTTTGTTTTTTTAATTAAGAAACAACTCATGGTTTTCGTTGAAGGTTTCTGTCTTAGCAATACCCAGAGAGAATCCTCTAGTTAACCAGAGCTATTTTGCTCCCCAGGCTTGCTTAAATAATAAGTTTAATTATGTAGTGTTGTTTTTTTTTCTTCTCCTTGACTTATTTGTATATTCAGGTCTTTGTGTGGTTTCTCTCCCTTTTGATGTTTGCAGAAATGCATTATCTTCATCTGTCTGTTTTATGTTTGGTGTGCCACTAATTGACTCAATATCCTGTTTGTGGAAACGAAAGTACTCTATCATAGCAGTGTTTTCCAAGGTGTAAAACCCTGCAATACTCAGGCCACCCTGCCAGAGAAGAAGTCACTGTGGAAACGAAATTGCAGTGGTGTTTTTCCTCAGGTAAACAGGTTTTTGACTTGGAGTTGACTTGTGGGGCTGCAGATGGCGTTTGTGAAGGGCACCAGAGGCCTCACCAGAGGTGAGGCTGGGGCAGCTTTTGGTGGCCTCCATAGGTGCATCTGGACCTCACTCTTGCCCCAATGCAGAGTCTGGCAGGGTTAACTGGTGATGCTTCGGAGGCAGCTGAGGAGACAGGCAGGCTTTCCTCTTGTTTTGGGTTGAAGAGCTGCATTAGTAGCCTAGGATGCCCTGAAATCACTTACATTGGCCTCAGTGGCAGTGGTGGCCCAGGCTTGGTTGTTCAGGGACGTGGCCCTGTCATCAAGTGGAAGATAAGCACTATTGTCACAATTTGGACTCAAACGGGTAGAAGGCAAGGGCCCACTTTGTGTCCTAAGCTGCTCTTTCCAGAAAAAAAAATTAAGGCTCCTAATGTGCATTTGGCTTAATGTACATGCACACACATAAATCTTTTGTTCTTTTTGGTCCCTGACCCTCTTGGCAGTAAATTTGTGAACCTGAAGCTGTCAACAAAGCAAAATGGAAAAATAAAAGCCAGACAGACCTTGGTTGTGTACGATATTTTAAGTAACCGTAGGTACGCATGATGGAAATAATTAGGGTTATTTGTTGCGTTGAACAGAGGTATGTCACTGAGGTATTGTGTGCGCTGGCATTCCCCACGCCTGCAAGATGGATTAGCAGCTGAGTTAACAGATGCAGTAAAGCTTGACCGAAAATAGTTCACTGTTGTTAAGCGTAGGTGAAAGGGCTTTGGTTTGGGTATCAAAGAGTGTGTTTTGACTACTTGACAAGTTTGCAAAAAATCATTTCAATATTATAAGCTTTCTCTGTGAGTCTGGGGAATTTTTCTGTGCCATTAGAGTAATCAGCAAAAAGCTGAAACACACATTGATTAATAACCTAAGTGGAAGCGCATGGGAAACAAGTGGCTTTAATATTAATAAGGCAAATAAACCATTTATATAAAACGGTTGCTAATTGAGTGGGATGTTAAATACACTGCATGCTGGCATATGCTGCCAAATTTCTGTACTTCCATAACCTGGCTATACGTGAGCATGTCTTCTGGCTTTAAAAGCTGCTGTGTGGCTGGAAGAAGGGGTGGACAAATGGCTGTGGTGGCTGGATGGAGGGCAGGGCTTCTGGGGCTGTGAAGGGGCTGGCACCTGGCCCAAGAGTGATGCTGGCTGCAGACCTCTACAGCGAGGATCTGGGTTTGGTTTTGCTTCTGGTGCCTTTTGGGTTTCAAATCCCAGCAAGACTTGCAGAAGGAGAAGAAAGGAAAGCTGCTTCTGGTTGTGTGATGGTGGTCTTTAGGATGGGAATCGATTCACATCAGAAATGGGGCATGTCGTTTTCTGTCTGATGGTGAGAAATATGGGTAGGTGGCTGCACGCAGCACTTCTGGTGGAAATGAGCAGGCTACATTTGAAATTGTGGTAGCACCATGTGCTCAGGAGAATCGCAGGAGATGTGGTCTGAATGTCCCAGCCTGGTCTGACCTGCTGTGACCAGAGGGTACTGTCAGCACTGCATCATCTGCAGGATGAGGGCTCAGAAACTTCTAATTCCACTGCCCGTGGTGGATGCGTTGGCTCTGTTAGCAGGATCTCAGTGCTGTTTTACATCTCTTCCTTCCTGGCACGCGACCATCTCTGCAGGAGTATTCTCCCTAGGAAAATAAACACAAGTGCTGCAGCAGCACTGCTTTAAAGCAAGCGGTGAAGTCTGACCAAGCATTGGAAAAGGAAAGCTCGGATAAGAGCCATCAACTGAAAATTCAAGTTTGCTGCTTACACTATGCAACATGCGTGCCTTGAAGCATTGTGCATATGTGAGGCAGTCTGGGAGGATTCTCTAGGGTTGCTTTGGGTGTGTGGTATACCCCAGAGCAGGATTTTTTTTTTTTCCCCTCCCTTTGGTATTTGCAACTTAATGTCGTTTCACCTACAAGTATTTCAGTGCCAAGCCACTATGTGTTTTTGTAGTGCTTTTCATTAGTGAGTATCTAAAAGCACCACAGGCAGTGACCAGAGTGACCCAGCCTTGCTGAGGCTGTGCTGTTTGTGGCTGTGCCCATGCAACGCGGGCATTACGGCACCACTGCGGCAGGCAGGTGAGAGCTCCTGGGCTGTTCCTGCACCCCCAGCTCCTTTTTTAGCCAGGAAAACTGGGAAACTTCTGGTATTTGGGGTATTTTAGAAGTGATCGAGTTGAGGGAACAGTTCGATAGCCATGTCTTTCTCAATGACTCTGCCAGAGTTGACTGCACGCTCACACTTTTCTTTATTCTTCTCGTCTCTTGTTAATGTGGGGCTGGAGCAGTGGAGCCGTGCTCAGGGGGTGATGCTAGTGTTTCTTGTCATCTTTGTTGGGGGTTTTGCAAAGCCTCAGTAGCATGTCAATTATATATGATGGGTGGAAGCCTAATATTCTGTGATAATTAGAACGTAAGTCTAGTGTGAAATCGGATTAGAGTCCGGCATTACAGTCCGGGATTCCTTTTGTAGTCGGTTCAGAGGAAGTCATAAAGCTCTTTTAAAGATGACACGAGCTGATGTGTGCTAGAGGGCAGAGGCAGGGTGCGAGGATGAGGTGGTGGTGGCCCTGTTCGCCCCTCTTCCAGGGCAGCATTTGTTCCCATGTGCAGAAATGGGCTGCGGTAAGCTGGGCTGCTGGAGCACTGGGTGGCGAAGTCCAAGAGTAACGTCTGTGCCATAAAGTGCTTTTGGCTTGTTCGCTGAGCTGCAAAGAAGGGCCAGACTGTGCAGGAGAGTTTTCAAGAAATAATACCCCTCTGCCTCCCAGCTAACTGCTCCTGAAAATTTAGCTGTTTTTGCAGCCAGATGTATTTGGAGTCTGTACTTGGTCAAGGCAATGAGAAGCAGGGTGGGAATGGCATGTTAGCCTGGAAGTCCAGAAACAACATTTTGAAAAGGTCTTGGAAAATTGGTGAAGGGAATTGCTTTTCAGGATAATGGAGCCCCTGAGTTTTCACTGTATGCTTACTCATTCGATGAAAACATGTTTTCCAATGCTTTGCGAAATAGTTACTTGATTTGGAAGAAACTCCATGTGCTTGGAGTCTGCTAAATGTGGCATTTCTGTAATGGCTTAAATCATAAGTTTGTAAGATTACCTTTCTGAGTACATTTCCTTAGATTTGCAGATGGTAACACTGTGTACCATGGCATTTCTATGTTTAACCTCACCACCTCCATTCCCCAGAGGTGTATTGTTAACTAGCCATGGAGCAAAATGCTTTTATCATTTTGGTCCATCACTTCTCTCTATATAGAATGTAATTCTCTCTATATTACATCTAATATAAAATAAAGAGGTTTTGCTGCAACAGGCCACGGAAAAGATCTGCTGCAAGTAAGTCCTTGAGATGTTGCAGGTATGGTGTGCATATGCAGTAGATATTTCAAGTAGTTCTCTGCTACTTAAGCTCTTTTTGCCATGCAGCCCCTGATGTGATGATTGCAAACCCTGCCAAATGATTCAATAAAAAGTATAACTTGAAAGGAAGCTGTGGCAGAGTTATATTTTGCTGTGCTCATATGGTGATAAATTACAAAAGCAGCAGTGTCTTTAGCAATCAACAGTAGATGAAGAGTTGCCTTGTATGGGCATTGTTTGATGAGTTTTAACTTGAGAAATAATTATTGCCGAATGTGTCCTTGACAATGAGCACACACAATGAGTGTTCTTTATATAATGTACATAAACATTGGATATCTGCTTAAGTGGACCTAAACACTCGTATTTTTCGCTCCTTTTTCTTAGAGGAGTCCTGGCTGCCTGCAGGAAGCACAGGGAGCGCCGTCTTCACCCTGAGCTCCAGGTTGCTGTGTGCTGGGTGGCGAAGCGTGCCTGTGCTCGTGTGGAGCGCTTGGCAGCGGTTGCTTGCCAGGTTTTCAAGTTCTTATTCCTGTGTGCCAGGCGTCTCGCACTGCTGCGCTCCGATGCGTTTGTCTGGCAGCACTGTGCGTGTCCGAGGAGACATGGGCTGGTCCCGACACTGTGGCCACTCGCTGCCAGGGTGGGAGGCGATGCAGCGTTGGGATGTCGTGCTGCTCTCTCCCTGCAGGCTTATGGATGGGAGCGAGCCCTGTGCATGAGGGCTGCGTGGAGGAAAGAAGCACAGAGCCCTGCTAGCTGATGTGAAGTGAAATCTAGAAATGAGATTCCTTGCAAGCTACCAATGCCTGTTGCTTCGCTCGAGTGAAGGGTACGGAGGTGCTAAGGACAACCCTGCAGGAAAGCAGGAGCTTCAGTTGATTTCCCATTGGTATCTTCCACTGTGGCATAAGGAGGCTGTAATAAAAGCAGCCCACAGCCCTAAACTTTTAGGGTTTTTACCACTGGGTAATACAGTGCATCCTCCCCTGCATTAGCACTTAGTAGCAGGAGCTCCTCAGCTCCAGACAGAGCTAATTCTTGATCATAAGCCAAGACCACATAGTGCTGACATGACTGAGAAATATCTTCCATAATTAGATTGCTTGGTCATTCATTTTTGAATGACTGAGTTGCAGTTTGGAGCGTAATTTCTTAATGCTCAACCAAATAGTAAATCAAGCTTGCACAGATCCTGTCAGTAGTGTTCTCCTTGCCTGGCTTTCCAGCGTGTACCAAAGAAGCACTGTGCAAATGTGATCAAAGAAAGACAACTTTGCTTTGTAATGTTAGCTCCTGATCTATTACTCTGAAATATAAAACAACATAACATAATGGAAAAAGGCATCGTCAAATAGGTAGGATTCTAACTTCAGTTTAGTAGTGTAAATAGATACAAAACTGTTCCTTGTAATTATGAAATATGTTGGGCTTTTTACGTTTTGTTTTTTTATCAATAAATAAATTGGAGTGGTTGTTAGAGATGGCTGCTGAGGGGATCCCAAGGCATCTGTGGACAACTTCAGAGTGTCTGTGAAACGTAACAAGGAAAAGAAACCCTGCTGTCAGCAGGCTTGAGTTTGCCAAGTAGGGTGGAGGTGTACCCCTCCAGCACAAAATAAAATAGGAGTATGTAAATTGTAATCACCAAAGAAAGGAATCCTTAATGAAAATGGTACTGAAATAATGAAGTGCATTTCAGGTAAGGTATTTCCAACATAGTTCCCCTCCATCAGAAATTTAGAAAGAGTTTCGAGAGTTTTGAAATTAAATTGTTTTGACACGTCAAAACAAGCCGTGGCTGTAGCAGTAATTATCATTTCCTTGCTATTTATGTGTTTTCCGTTGTGTCAAAGAGGCTTAGTTCTGTATTGGAATCGGAGCAAAGGGATGCAAAAAGAAATAGTGTGGCTTTGCCTGGGGAATTTCTTGGTTTTTAAATGTTTGCTAGTGAGGCAGGTTTGTTAGAGAGGTGTTGTGCTCCCGAGGGCTTTGCCTGATGCTGTTGAGTTGCCAGCTGGTGCTGGCTGCAGTGTTTGCAACCTGTGCTTGTAAATCACGGAGGCGGCTTTGGTGGGCAGGATCTAAAAATCCTGGGTGCACCTCTTCCTCCGTGCTAAATGGCTGATCAAGCTGAGCACGGCCATCGGTGGCAGAGGCAGTGCCACAGGGCTCTGCGTGCTCAGGCTCAGCTTGGTGTTGTGACCGCCTCGCCTCCCCTCGCTTTAACACATTGTGCTTGCCACAGGAGATGGTCCTGGGAGGAAAAGGAGTGCACAAACGGGAAGGAAAAAAATGTCTGGAAGGAGATAGCCTTCAGAAAACAAAGAAAAATCTTACTGTCTAAGCAGGGCTGTTTCCTGTAACAGTCCTGGAGATTTCCATAATTCACAAGCAGTCAACAGTCCTGTGCAATAAATTAGTTGTGGCAGAATTATCGGTTGGTCAAGGTCTCTCTGTAATGCCAGAGAAAACAAACAAATCCTGTAGTGCAAAAGGAAAATAAGTTTAGGAGAAGAGGTTTTTAGGATGAAGTGTATGTGTTTGTATAAATAATATGTATAAGTTTTTGTTTCCTTTTTGCTTTTAAAAGTACCATAAGTGTCTGAAAGGAGAGAGGCTAATGTTTTTAGGCGAGAAAGTCATGCGAAGTGAACTGAAGGCTGAATAGCTGGGCAGGTCATGCAGCTGTGGGACCAGGTGTTTGCACTAGGCTGGCAGAGGAACAACCGCTTGTGTTGGTCTTGGGCTCTTGTTTTGCTCAGTACCAATATTGCTCTCATTTCTCTACAAACACGTCTAATGCTTTAGCAGATCAGGTAGTTATATGGTTCATAGCCTGTCGTGAAGAGATTTTCTGGGCAGTGGGTTGCCAAGTCCCCTGCAGCTCTTGGGGTGAGTCTTGGTGAGCCTTGGCAGTGCTGGAGGTTGCTGCTGACTTTTGGGGTGCGAGCAAGTAGGGAGTAGACTTCTCTCTATCCCTTCCCGTGGGCTGAAGGTTAGGGTTTGGCAGGAGGGTGTGAAAGTGGGAGGGATCGCAGCAGCTTGCATGTAGTTGGTGTCTTCTAAATACTGCCTGACTTGGAAGTAGGAGCTGCTCATCTTAACTGCTTGTTTTGGTCATTAACTTTCAAGGTGAAGGAAGAAAATTGTTTGAATTCTCCAGAACAAACACCCAGTTTCACCCAAGGTGATGACAGAAAGCTGTAAAATTAGAAGTAGGAAATGTGATAGGAAAGCCTTGTGATAAGTAGTTGCATAAAACAAATTTATTTTGATGTCAGTGATGACTGTGATTCTGAGAAAGAGCACTTCTCCAGTGATAACTGGAGGCGGGGATGAAGACTAAATGGTCTATCTGTGCAAAAAGGACCATTGTCATTGATATTGTGTTATGAATAAACTGAATGAATTGAAAGTAATTACAGTACTCAGTAGAAACTTCATGGAAGATATCATAGTGTAGACAGGTCAAATTGCTGGTTCTTCAGATTATACTGTGCAAGATGAATATCTGTTCATTCAGTTTATTAACTGAATAAATAAGAGGACACTTCTTAATGTTCTTGCAGGATGATAAGTCGTGGTATCTATATGTGTTGCTATAAAGCTCTTTTTCAGAATTAACTTCTGATGTGCCAGAGCCCAACAGGAGCATCTCAAGAATAGATGATGCAGCTGTGGGGCATCATGAGCTGAACTTTTTGCATTGCATAGGGAATTCTAACTTGGAATATTTTCTTCTCTGCTTTTCAGGTGACCACTTGAAAGTCTGCTCGCAAGCCTACACATGCTGCTCTCAAGAAATGGAAGAGAAGTACAGTCAACAGAGTAAACATGACTTCAGAAATGCTGTTGTAGAGCTTAGCAATCACTTACAAACAATGTTTAGTTCCCGATACAAGAAGTTTGATGGTAAGTGCAGAGACCTTGAACTTGATCTCCTTTGCATAAAATTAAAAAAAAAAAATCCCATCCTGTTGTTCTGTATGCAATTGTTCTCTGCCTCCCCCTTTGCTGGTGAAGTTCATGACTCATAATGGTGAGGGTAGAGCATGGCTTGTTTTGCAATCCCATGTGAGAGTAATATTTGCTGATTACAGTTGTTTGTTTCCTAAAGAGAGATTTCTCTGATTATTCTTTCGAAAAACTATTTTGCTATTAGATTGCAGTTAGTTTTGTTTGCATATCCTCACAGTACACGTAATTGTAATGTGCACATCTCACAGCCCTGATCCACAAAAATGCTGATCTTCCTTGGTCTGTTATGAACCAACATGATTTGTATCCATCTCACTTAGCCTTTAGGGCTAAGTAAAGCAGCAAGTAAATACAGAGATGTCTTTGCACAGAGGCTGAAGGTTCAACTGTGATGCAGGGTCAGAAGCAAAATCAACTAAGTCTCAGCCGAGTTCCCATTGCTCAAATGACACCAGCTACTGACTGATAAGCAAATTTCTGGTCTCAGCATTGTCTTTAGATCAGTGGTGCTGAGGCACAGGAGGGCTGCAGTGTCTCCTTACCTTGATGGAAGAAACTTCTTTTGCAAGTACCTTCCATACACCTGTGCCAGTGTCCTGTATTCACTGCGTGCCCCAGCAGCCCTTTAACAGGGAGGGAGTAGTAAGGTGTCAGGCTCCTGCCTGCCTGGGCTGTCCTTGCTGGCTGCAGCGATGAGCTGACAGCTAGCTAGATGTGGAAGTATCTGTTTAGTTAGGTGGGCTGGGTTGCCAAGACTTGTGTTGTGCCCATACAACTTCATTTCCATTTGGTAGCAGAGGGTGATTCCACTGCGTAGTTCCTCTGGACTTGTTCTCCCTTGTTCAGTCACTAGAAAATCCATGTTGAACCAATACCCTGAAGTTTGTGCCTTGAACCTACCAGGGACCTCCTCTTTGCTGCTGCAGCAGGTAGGAGACCCTTTCTTTCAAAGGATGTTGGCACTTGGGTGAACGAAAAAGTCCCTGGGTGTGAAATTGCAATGAGTCAAAATGAAATTATGCAATCATCTTGATAGCATCTAAATCTACCAGCTAAATATTTCCCTCTTAACCTCTGTTGTCTCTACCTGCTGGTACACCAAAGGGGTGATAGAGAAAGAACCTAAGTGTCTAGACTTGCAAGCTTATTAAACGCAGAACAAGATACTTAATGAAATCCAGCCCATAGATAAGCCCTTTCAAAGAGGCCAGAGGAACAGCATCTGCTTCACCTTAAATGAATGACAAGGCTGCTTAAAATGCTGCACTGAAAACAAAGAGCATGCCCGGTTCACTGTATTAGCATCTCTGACGTGGTGCAGACGTATTGTTAGGTGTGTCTGCTTGTTTTTATGGTGAGAGATGGCTGCAGGGCTGCTTGATGGCAGGGGGGTATAAGGCTAAGCTGGATACCTCTCGAAGTGTAATGCTTCAAAATGGGGGAGATTTTGGTAGGGAGCCCTGCAAAGCTGTTCTGTTTGTGCTATGTGCTGCTTCTGTCAGCACCTCTCAGCATGCCTGCTGCTGGTCTCAACACTGTGGCTCCTCTGATCTTAACCCTGGGAGTCCTTGAAAGGCAAATTTGGAAGGGGATGCTGTGATCCTGTTCCTGGAAGCTAGATTTGCTGTACCCTGCCTGTCCCTGAAGCATGTTTCTCTGCCCTTTATGAGACTAATGAAGAACTAGCAACCTCCTCAACTTGTCCCAAAGCCTAATGGCCCATCTTTGAGCATTTGATAATATCAGATCTAAATCTTCGTTTGCTGTAGACAAAGCTGATTTAGGGATTTTTTTTTAATCTTACCTGGGGTAGAAGAAGAGATTAACTGATTACCATCCTCTATCATTTACCTCTTGGAAGACTTTTAATCAAGACTGCTTCCCTCCCACTGACCGAGTCACCTGGAGGCTGAATGCACTCAGTTCCCAGGAGCACTGTTGGTGGTGGCTGAGAAGTCTTCCTCGGAGGTTCTCCAATTCCGTGCAAAAAATCAGCAAGCTTTTGGAGTGCTGTGCTTAGACTGCTTTGGTGTTTTTGCATGTTTGTTTTAAAAGAGCTTTCTGTGGCCTGATAGGCTGTTTGAGGTGGTTGTTTCCTCAGTACAGTCCCTATGCTTGGTCAGCTGGTCAGGTGTGTTCTGATTTTTCCTTGCATGCTTGATTTCTCCTTGTCATATGTCCCTTGGGAGGGGTGTTCCTTTTCCTGTTTCTGGACCAATACTACAGTTTTCCAACACTTCTCTGAGTTTGGTCTGGCTTTTCTGCCCCTAGGATGTGGCAATCCTTTCCTTTATGGGCTCTGCAAGGATCCCTTTATTCCTTTATCCAAGTGGTTAATGATAGCCTTGGATGGAGTGGAGGCTGGGACACGGCTTTAAGGTGTCCTTCCAGTTTGATGCCCCTGGTAATTGTATTTTGGGTGTAACTTTGCATCTTGGTGCACTCTAAAGATAGTTTCAGTGAAGTAACTGGAAAGAGGAAGTTGAATGGGACACGACTCCAATTTGAGGTGCCTTGACAGTTACTTTGATGTAACGGCTCCAGCCTAGAGGAGAGGGAAGTGATCAAGACCTGTGTGTCTGTCCTGACCTCTGGAGATAAGATTTGAAAAGTACGTGATCCCTCCCAAAGCTCTTCCTTTGCATGGGCCCTTGCTTTGATTTTAGCATTTGGAGCTCTTTAGGGCTACCTCATTAGCAGTAGCCAAATCCATTCAAATGAAAGTAAAGCTGACAGAAAATCAGCCATGCATCTTCCTGTTTAACAAGAAATCATCTAAGCTGTGTGGCGAGACTGAACAGGCAAGATGAGTTATTGTGGAGACCCAAATTCCCTTGATTTCACCGGTCTCCCAGCAAGTGGAACAACCACTCCTCTTGCAGGGCAACATCATTGGTGCTTTGGCGACAGCACTTGCAGCTCTCGTGTGACAAGAAGCAACTGTGACCCCCAGCTCTCTGGCAATCTGTGGTTCCCTGGCTGCTAATCTCTTAGCCTTGATGCTCAGGTCTGAGAGGAGAGGCAAACCCGTGCTGCCTCCTTTATGTGCTTGACCTTTGCAGCAGTTGCCAACGTAAAAGGACAGTTGAAGTGGCAGCATGTCCTTTGGATGGAGGCTGTAATGCCTTGTGGCTGTTGGAGTGTTTGCATCAGCTGTTGCTCAAGCTCTGCGTGCTTTTCTAATGGTTGCCAGAATAGCTCTGATCTGACACCAAAGCCATACACTTCAGCAGTGGATTATCTCCTCTTAATCAGGAGTATCAAACAAATTTCTGATTCTGTCCTTACATGTCTGACTAGAAATCACTTCAGCTCCTAATATGTAATTGTTCAGCATCAGATCCTTCTCTACATGTTTGGTTTGCAGACACTGGGAGAAGACCAAAGCTTTAGAGTCCAGTATCTTGCATATTTTCGTACAGTACAGTTCTGTATGCTCCCAGGGTTCTCTCCTGTTGTAATTCAAATTGCTAGCCCAATCCCAGCCTAGCAGCAAAGTATATATTTTCAGCAGTAAGGGACATAAGGGACATACATTTTTAATAATATATACGTATATACGTGCACACACACGTATATACTCTAGGTATTGTTGGATTCTCTGTTGGTGCATGTTTTTAAGGTGAAGATATGCTGTGTTTTTTTTCCTGGCATATGTGATCTGAGATGGATGTTTATAAGCTTCACTGAGAAATAAACGGGTCAGATTTTCTGGCTGTAGAAGCATCTCCTTGCAGGACGATAACGGTCACAGGATGCGGGAGGGGTGGCCAGATGTGGTGCCTGTCCTGGGCTGCCATGAAACTGTGCAGCTGTGACCACATCTCCTGCCACAGAAGTAACTATAGCAGGCAGGGCTTTCAAAAAAAAAAAAAAAAAAAAAAAAAGAAGAAGTAGGGGGGAATGTTTAAAATCTCTTTTGCTTCATCTCTTCTTTGCCAGTCAGTGTCCCTCCTCTTCTCTCTCCCAAGGTTTAATAATGTTAAAAGGATTAATGGTGACATTAAGGCTGTGTAAATACTCAGTCCCTTTTATTAAACTTGAGCTTTCATCTCCATTGCCCTTTCAGGCTGAAGTTTTCCATGCTGGGGGCTGTGCTAGGAGAGCAGTGGTTTGGGGAAGACGAGGTGAATACCAGAACAGAAATTGCTCAGCTGTTTGGAGGAATTGGAGTAGGAGCAGGAAGCAGCAGATAACTCTTCTTCAGCATTTCCGCTATCCGGTTGCTACCGAGATAAAATGTTCTTTGGTTGCTTTTTTTTTTTTTTCATTCTTTAATTAAAGACACCCACTGAATCTCTCAGAAGATGTAACTGTTGTGCCAGGCCTGTTCTAGGGAGAAGTGATGTTTTGTAGGCTTATTGCGACTGAGTGGTGAATGAGGGGAAGGCAAATACCCGAAACGCCATGAGCAGAGAGGGTCTGGTAAATGACTGCTGTGGTGGTTTGAGTCTATGAAGTGCTGGCTGTTTTATTGTTGCCACTGCATTTAAGAAGCTGTTTCATTTAAACCAAGTCTCATCCCTTTCTTCTGTGTGCTCTGGGTTTAGGAAAGGCGAGCAAGCTTTTGCTTCCCATGTTGTGTAGGAGTATTACGCTCCCATAAGGAGGCAAACGCGCAGTGGGCTGGGCTGACAGTAGGTTTGGTGCTCACTGTGCCCAAGTGACAGGAGGATTTGTCACTTCAGAATTGCTCAGCCCCAGCCAGCATCTGGGAAGCTATTAAATGTTGAGTGTCCCATTTCTGCTCTGCTCTTCCCTGCTCCCCTCTGACTTTTCCATTAACATCTAAGATAAAACAAATATGGAAGTGTAAAATGAAACCCCTGCGGGAAAATTGAGTGGAAAGAAAGAATCTGAGCAGGAGCTGGGCAGTGGTCCCCAAAGGGGTGTGTGGGGCTATGGTGCATCCACTGAGGGGTAGGCAGAGGGGCTGGAGGGGGCCCTGTAATACAGCATGCCACAGGTTGGGTCCTGTGGGGGTTATTTCTTTGGGGCTGGCTGTGGGTCAGTGCCTTTAGGTGTTCTGTAGGTTTTGAGAAACCGGAGTAGGACATAACCCCTCTGAAAGAGGTGGTTTCTGGTTGAATCTGGGAAAAAAATAACCTCTAATCTAATTCCTTTATTTAGATATTGTTCAGATAACCCTTGGCTTCCCAGCTGCTGTCTCCAGGTCAGAGTTGGCTGGGAGGTATGCTGGGACCTCTGGGAGTTTAACTGCATTCAACCCCAAATTCTTGATTTCGCACTTAGTCACATGGTATAAGTGAGTATAAAGAGTAGGCTGAATCAGTGGGTGTCTTGGGCTAACTCTCCTGTGGGCTGAATGCAACCTGTCTGCTAACTCAGTGGTCCTGATAGAGAGCAGGAGCATAGGTGAGCTGGGGAGAGACCAGAGCAGCTGCTGCTGGTCCATCGCCTCCTCGTAGATGACGTGTGGTGTCGGTGTGGCTTTGTGTTGCACTGTGCGATGGGTACAGCGTGTGTGCAGGCGGGGTGCTGGAGGAGAGCCCTCCTCTGTCCTGAGGGTAGAGGGGAGGCTTTCCCTTCATGGTGGCCTTTCTTCACTGTCATCTGTCTCAGTGGTCTCCTTCCCACTGTTCCAGAGGGCGCGGAGGCAAATGGTGAAAGACGAACCCCGCGGGTGTCCAGTTCCTATAGTTAGAATTTGGCAGACAATCAGGACGCTCCGCCTTACCAAAATAACTGCCCTTTTGGGACCTTAATGTCTTGTTAACTCTTTTATTGGAAGCTGCCTGCAGGAGCAGAGAACTGGGGCTTCACACTGCTCATGTGCCAGGACCCCTCGTGTTGCGGGACCCGCTGGCCTCATCTTGGCTCTGGCGCAATGATCTCTGCAGAAGGCTGCTCCCAGGAGTCTCGGTGTAGTGGGGCTTTCACAGAGGGAGACTGGAGATGTAGTGGATCTTTAATGCTTCTTGTGCAAGAGCCATGTGGCTTTTGTGTTGTTGAATAAATCTGCTTGGTGGAGAGAGCTCTACCATTGCAACCTTTCCTCTGGCAAAGGCTCTGGTGATGACTGCATCGTTAACATACAAATAACACAGCAGTGTTGTCTGTCTTGCTGCCACTCAAGTCTAGGCAAAGGCATAGCCTCATTCTTGCCTCTCCAGAAAAGGATGGCAGCAAACCTCACATGCCAACCAGGGCAGAAGATGGTGGGAAGACTCCTCGCGTTTTGCAGTAGAAGCAGTTGCCTCCTGCTGAGCGCCAGTCCTTCAGGCTTGGTTTTGGACCTGTGCTTGTCTGGGATAGGGGTGGAGTGATTTAGGAGAAACGGGGAGAAAGAGCAACCACCAACACAGTTTCTTTAAAATGTCCCACTTGAAGGCTTTTGTTTGCCCTTTCCCACTCACTCCAGCAATAATGAAACAAATTGTCTGCTTTCTCTGCTCTCTGTACAGTGGAAGTCTGTTTATTCTTTCTTTTCTTTTAACTGGCTTCTCTCCATCTGGAGATCTTTAAAAAGGTACAAAACCACCGTGATTTTTCCTCTTTATTGAGAAGGGCAATGCGTATCTATTAATGAGGGGGACCAGATCTCTGTCTGGGGAGGCTCGGAAGGATGATGAGGTCAAGGCATCCTTGGGGGGAGGATATTTCAAGGGGGGAGGAGTCTCCTGCCCCGTGAAGGTGTGCAGAGGATGAGATTTTTCTGAGTGAAGAGTTCAGCAATGGGCAAAGCCACTTTCTGTGGGCTTAGAGGGATCAAACAGTCTTCTGCCATCTCATGTCCAAGCGGTTCTGCTGTTAAGATCGCAGGTAAACTGCTCTTACCCCTTTGTTTTTTCAGAAAACAAAGATTGGGCAGCACACTTTATACTTGGCTACAGGAAATGTGTCTGGTGCTCTCTGGTTACTAATTGCTGTCAACCAGTCAATGAGCTATTGTTTGTCTGTTTAAAATTAACTCTCTTTTCCTCCTAGAGAAAATCACCTAGTGTATGTGCAGGCTCTGATTGCTTGTGTAGTCTTGGGAGCTGCTCCCCTGGATGCGGATGGAGATGGTTGTGCTTTGGGTTCTTGTGGTGGGCTTGAGAGTGTGATATCCTGCTGGTACAGGGCTGACTTGTGCTGTGGCTTTATCAGTGTACAATGGACTGCAGTGTCTTAGCATCCAGCTGCTTGCACGCCAGATGAATAAGAGCGGTGGCCCTGGCTGGAAGAGATCTCAGTGCAAATAGAAGACAAGGGGATCTGAGGTTATGGCAGCAAGAAAGCTGTCAACATCGTTCAGTGGCACAGGTCCTCTTCAAGCTCTTCAACAGCAGTTGAAAGAAGGGAGGCTTGGAAAAAAAAGACGTGTGAAATACATTTCCCAGCCTTCCAGAAGGCTCCTTTGAAATAGGGTATGTGGGAGGCAACTCGAAGGGGTTTGCTTTAAAATCTTTCAGCTGACGTTCGCTGTGTTGGGGTGGGAGGTTGGTGTTCGGGTACTGAATGGGCTTGGGTCAGCAGGCTAAAGCAGCTGGGAAGCGATAGAAGTGTTTGAGTCAGTGAGGCCGGGGATTGGGTGCGGTGAAAATTAGTCATGGGGAGACTGGAGAGCGGGGGAGAGAACAAGGGAGAGGGGAGAAGTGACAAGGAGGTGTGTTGGGGAAGATGACTGAGTCGTGGTCACAAGGGAGATGCGAGCTGAGGACGGAGGACATTCTGCTGGAGGAGCAGGCAGTGGGAGAAGCCCGCTGTGACTGGCCCAGAACTGGAAGTGTAAGCAGGGAAGGTTTCTGGGAATGGGAGTGAGCAGGCTGCAAAGCCAGGGTTTGTCCTGTGGGATGGACCGAGAGGGGACCAAGGTCATTTCTGCTGGTGTTGCTTTCCTAATTCTTAGGATGGCTGTGAGGTGGAACAGAATTTGTGGTGCTGTTACTTGCTGCTTGAATCACAGATGTCAGTTTCAATACCATGCCGTGTTTGTTTTTTTTTCTCCCTTCTTTGTTGCTTCTTACTCCTTTAAGGAGCTTGGTCCCTGTGTGACAGCACGGCTCTTGGGCTGTATGTTAGCTCTTTCGATTTCCTGAAGTACAGATAATGATCTTGCTTCTGGTGGGCCCGAGAAGTTCTAGAAATCCTGTTTTCTGGACTCCCCCCCTCCCTCCTTAGGGGGCTGTGAGCTAATTGTTGCTTTTGTCTTGAAACCTTTCAGTAATTAAGCAAAGTTTGGGGAGATTTTCTAGTGCTTCCCAGCTCTCTGAGGTTCGCATGTCAGGGCTGTTGCTGTGACACTGGCATGATTTAAGCCTGTATTTCTTCAAACTATGCGGAAGAGTTCTTCCCATGTCAGTAAGTGCTAACACATGTTTGAAAACAGGACAGAGAAACAGCTTGTGGATTTGCCCTGCCCTTCCTGAGTTCATATTCAATAAATGTGTTAACACTATGTATTCATCGGTTTCTCAACACTTCTGGAAAAAGGTTGTTAAGCTATGGTTTGTTTTTCCCTGGTGGAAATTACAAATGCGGTATATGCAATAAAGGAAGTGAAGGCATATTAAAAGTAATGAGGCACATTTAGGAAAAAAAAAATCTTTTTCCTTTGGAGTAGGTGGCGTAGCTATGGATGGCTTCAACTTTTGAGGTGAAAAGAGCTGTGGAACGTTTGTGCCTTTTCCTCCAAATCCATTCTATCTGTCTGGCTTGCATTCTGTTCACATAGCAGGAGCAGCTACGGGTTGGACTTTGCATCCACAGATGCAAAGTCTGTGAGGGTGTGGGGATGGGGATGGAGCTGGCCCCTCGTGGCACAGTCTTTGGGGATGTGGCTCGAACAAGAACGTTCAGCTAGGAATCCATCTTGCTGTGGTGTGCTTTTTATGAGTAAACCCTTTCACAGGAAAATATATTTAATCTGTTCTGTGGCAGTGTTCTCCCGTATACACTAGGAAATGTAATTGTCTGTACAGACAAGCAAATTAAAGGTTTCTGTAAGACAGACGGTCCTTAATTAATCATAATCTGGACAACATATTAAGAGTATACCTGAAAAGCTGGGTGGCAAATTATCTGAAACTAATTAACTGTGCCGGTAAAAATGCAGTGTATTCCCTCTGCGTCCTTGAGTCTAGTTTTGTTTGTTTTTAAGGTGTGTTGAGTAATTGCACGTCTACCTGGTATCAGTTAGCATAGTTAATTTGGAAACCCTGAATAGAATACCTCTAAGGCCAGTTGAAAACATGGCTATAAAATAAGCAAAGCCAATGCGTGGGAAATTTAGTACGTCCTAAGGCCACTGGAAATGGAAAGGTGCAGCGTAGATCAGACCTTCATTTGGAAAGACACAAGTACACCCTAGCACGGCCAACAAACAGGCATCTGTGGAGGGGGCATTAGCTTAACGGACTCAGAGATGGATGAAACTCTGCCTTTTTTTGCACAGCAGTTACGGTTTTCTCCTCGATGAAAACGTGGGCTTTTTGGTGCTGAGCCCCCACCCGCTCATGCTTTTGTACTCTTTGCAGTTGCTGGAAGAGGAAGCGTTTCTCAAGCAGAATGTTGTGCCTCTCCATAAAGAGGTTTTGTTTGAAAAATAAACGTTTCATCCCTGACAATGAAGAAATTCAAGGCAAAACTTCACACTGTAGGATGATCGGCTGTGAGTTCAGCCCAGAGAGCTCACCCTTTGGGGCACAGCTGCCTCAGAGGGCACAGGGTCCTGCCGGGGGTCAGGAGGCAGCTTGGGCCGGGTAGTCCTGCTGCTTCTGCCTTCATCACCAGCGTTTGTTAGGAAATGCCAGAGCTGGCTCTGGGTGAAGTGGAATGCACCTCCTTGATGTGCTTCTCTAATCTCCAGGAGCTGCCATTGTTTTAGGTAGAGCTGTACCCTACAGCAGTGGGCTTTCCCATCAAAAGCCCTCTAATATGAAAATCCAACCTTAATATATCTGAAAACATTAGCACGAGGAATAGGAAAACGTTGTGTCTGTTCCTAAGAGGAGGATATTTTCAGATGAGACCTATGAATCCAAGATTAAAAAATTCCAAGGAAGTGGATTTATTGTCTGTAGGTGGAATTTGCCCTGTGCCTTGCAGTGGGTGGAGCGATTGCGTTTTTTCAAATAGCTAACGTATCTGTACTTTGGAAGTGATTGTTTTTGAATTATTCTGGTGGTGGAAGCACCTTTGGGGGGGTGCAGCATTCTCCAGTGCTGGGTTACTGGCAGGGCTGGTCTGCCCTCAAGCTGCAAACAGGTAATACGTCTTGTTACCTGAAAAAAGGAAATTGCCAAGTAACTATGGTTAAGTTTTCTTATTGTGGAAAAATTTTTTATGGAGGGTTTGTTTAAAAGTAGGGATTTCTTTTCCTCCAGGACTCTTATTACAGAAATACCATATATCTCACGTCCAGTCTTTCTTACTGTTTCATGACATCCCTAGGTTTTCCCTGAGTGTTGGCATTGAAATTCTACACTGAAATTCAAATGTGTTAAAAGAATAAACAGAGCCCAGAGCTGTAGATTGCCTGACTGCAGATTACATCCTTTTCTATCTCTAGAAGTCAACTGCATTAGAAATGTCATCTTCCTCTGAGCATCAAAGTCCATAGGGTCCAGAGGATTTATTTACAAATTTCAAAGTTTCGTCTTTGTATTAGGAAAGGTTTTTTGGCTTGGTATCCTACAGGGCAGCTCAGCTGCATTTTGTAGATGGCAGCACTGGTACCCTTGCAGAGGGACGGCATGGCTGAGCCCTGCTTTTCTTCCTCTGCGGCACCTTCCTGAGCTGGAAGATGGTTTTGCATCAGTGGGGCTCAGCTGAGATGGGCAAAGTAGTAAAATGTGCAAGCAGAAATAAATTTACAAGCAGTATGTAAGGTGCTGGGAAGGCAGCACTGAGAATTCTTAGTGAGGTGACAGCTCATTATACACCTCCTCATAGTTTGCAGTGTTCAGTAAAGTCATGAATAACACCGATACCAAATGCAGAGTGATCAGCAGAGGTGGCTCATAAGTGGGTTTTCAGGAACACTGCTTGCAGAGGATTCCTGTTTCAAGTGACTTCTGTTCCTGTGAGAATTCTGCATTGGTAAGAGCTCCACAGATGCTGTCCCTTAATTTTATGCAGCTCTGTCTTTCATGGGTTGGACCAGAGCTGATGGACCCACCTGAATGTGGTGCCACTGTCTGTCCTTCCCAGTGTCTCATCTACTGTCTGTCCCCAGCCTGTGCCCCAGTCCTGCCAGTGCCTGCCTGTGACCTGTATCTGTAAAGATTAAACCCAGCAAAGTGGCAATTTTCTCCATGTAACTCGGACAACTCTACACGCTCTGCTACTAGCTAGGAGACTAGGAAGATGGGACGTGTGAGATTTCCTTGAAAACCACGTTGATGCTCCTGGGAATCAGTTTGTGAAACCCTTCCCAATTGATTTGAATTGGCTCCTTGATTTTGCCTGTTTGTTAGAGGCTCCCCTGCCCCTGGTCTGTGAGTTTAAGCAAGATAACTGGTAGGCAAATGAGAGCCTGATACCTCTCTGGATAGCAGAGTCTCAGAGAGCACTGGCAAAGTATGATTTGTCGTCTGTGAAAAATGTTTGCATTTGACAGCTTTTCACAGGAAGCCTGTCAGAGTGATAATTTAATGAGTACAGATTGCTTGCAACACAGCTGTAAAACGTGCTTTTACAGTGCTGTAAAATAAGCAACCGAGTCCTTTGTGTGTTTGCTTTGTTTGAGAACAAGTCAACTTCTAATACAAATGAAAGGTGGTCATTTATTTTACCCAGCAAACAGTCAAGACGTAAGAGAGGAACCTGCCATTTTTCTTCTTGTGGTGGCAAGGTTAATGCTGGGTTACACTGGCGTTTGCTAATCAGCTTGTTTCTGTGAAGGGGCGAATTAATATCTAATTAGATGGAGTGAATTACTAGACGATTTAGCATTAAAGTCATAAAAAGGACTTTTGGAGAATGTAACTTCCTCTCTTCACTGCAGATGTCTTTGCCCATGGTTTATGCAGAGAAAAGTTTGATGTTCCTTTGTGCCAAAGCTGATTTCTTTAAGATAGAAGACAGAAACTGAGGCTGCAGACTTGATATGTGCCAACAGCCAGAGTAAAACACGTATCTACCATTTAATCCCTGCTGCTGACCGAGTTAAGAGTGCTAATGCAATGACCGTACGTTGCACTAGACATTGCGCACGTCCTGCTGTTTGTCCATCCCTGCTTGCTGGTGTGGGGTTCACCCTTTGCCATAGTGCTGTGCTCAGTGGCTGTCTTCTCTGGCTTCTCAACCTCTCATTCCACCCCAGGAGCCTCCACATGCACAGTGAGGCCTCATGCAGCCAAGCCACCCATGCCAGTCCCAGGGTGCCCCAGATGGCACAGTCTGGGCTGTGCTGAGGATGCTGAGGGGAAGCTTTGCAGGGCAGGAGGGCGAATGCCAGCTCTGTGTTGCAAACACGGAGGCTCTTCTGTCCTTTTCCCCTTCTGAGCTGGGGAGTGGCACTTGAATGTGTGTTTCCTGACTATGAAAATGATTGCTGGTGCTCAAGCCAGAAACAGTTTTGCACATACGTGGTACTTCCTTCAGTAGTGCTGTGTTGGGGTTTTAGACATGGCTGGTTCTGGTGGGAAGCTTTCATTTCCTGTATTTACCTTCCTTTTAAGCAAGTAAAAGCTGCTGTCTATAAGACTGCAGGTGCACAGATATTAACAGCTAATTAGTGTTCTTGCTGTAGGATAATTAACGAACATACCTGGTTCTAGCCTAGATTAAAATTTGCAAAGAGATGAATTGATCTAAAGCTTGGATCCGTTTATTCAACTTTCTGTTTGGATTGTAACCAATAAAATAATGGATGTATCAAGATTATAACTTTCCTGGCTTAAAACATTGATTTGGATTCCTTTCAACTGACAGTTGAAAATAATAGATTTCACATCAATGTCATTTCAAAATATAATTCTTGCTGAAGAGTTTTGCTGATGCATCTGCCGGCTCTTGTGCCTGGTACTAAAGTGTTTAAATAAACAAGTTATTTGGTGATATTAAAAGGTCTGAGCAAAGGAAGGAAGTGAGCCTTCACAATGATTAAGTGAATTAGAAATTAATATACACCAAGCTAATCTCTGTAGTATAAACTCAACAGAAAAAAGTCTTCCTGGAGAGGAAATGCCAGTCATGGGAACGAAAGTGGAGGTTCCTGCTGATATTGGACAGAGGACGTGTCGGGTGTTTGAAATCAATCTCTTCTTCCCTGGATCATTTCTCTTGTGCTCCTAAGAGGCTGCATTATATACAGCTATGTCAACCACCAAGCCCCATGACTTTGTTCGTCAGGAACTCGAAGAATGTTTCAGTTTTTCCAGAAAATGTTTTCTGTGTTAGTCTTTGTTTGTACTGGAGCACTTTGAAGACTAAAATCTGAACTTCAGCATACTTTTAATACGTTTTAACAAGGTTTAAATTCACACCGCGCCAGAATATATTACCCCCTCCTTCTAACAACTTCTGTCTCTAAACATTACTCCTTTGAGGATTAAAAAAAAAAATTAGAGGCATGTTTTATTAAAAAATATTTATTGAATATGAGTTACAGAAAAGCAGAGGTCAGAATCCTCAGTTGCGAATGGCATGCATAAAATAACTGGTTCCCTCATCCCTGCGACGTGGGGCAGCAGCACAGCTGCACCCTGGGTGCTGGGAGCACATGGTGAGCACCAGGCACCCACATTGCATGATTTTTGTTTGCCTGGGGGAGTTTTGCAGATCCTGTTGGGTAGGCAGGGAAAACCTCAGCTATGAGGAGTGTGTGCTGGTCGCCAGAATGATGGAAGTCCCTGTGGCACTTACTCTTCGTCTCCTTAGCTCCTTCCCACGCCCATATAATGTTGAGTTTTGTTACAAAATGGCCCAAATGAATTTGACTTAGTGGACCCCTCCCCTGTTTTTTCATTTTAACTCTTCTGTGTTGCGTATCCAAGGTGAAGTCTATCCAGTAGGGTGGGTGATTTTTCATCAGAGCTACCTAAATGCTATTTGTTTTTTCTTTATTTCTACTGTTGCCACTTTTATGGGATCAGGATTCCTTTTCGTTTGTACTGGTGTGGGTCAGCTTATTCTCTGTGTCCAAACTACCTCAGTGATACCTGCACTTTCGTCTGTCAGAAACAAAGCATTTTCCCCAAGTGTCGAGGCTTTGGCAGCCCTGACTTGGTGGGGAATATTCTTTAAATTGACCTGGCCAGATGTCATTGGCTCAACTCACTACCAGCGTCAGAGGTGTGTGTGGCACTGCCAAGAGGCAGTGATGGTGTTTCAGCAGTGTCTGTTCTCCGGCACCGGTCTGTCTGGTGCTCTCGGACAGTGAACCGAAGCTGGGGTTTGCTTTTTGAAAGCCATGAAACCCCAAGGCCCCCAACCATTTTCTGTCATCTGAAAAATCTCTTGGCCTTCTTGTCAGTGTCAAGTGTTCAGCCTTTGGATTTTGAGAAAATTCTCACTTAATTGCACTTTCTTTGTACTGCCACAAACACATGAAGCCCTGTCTGCAATCAGGAGCAATTACATAATTGGAGACAGGCCCTGCCTGGAGATCTGACAAACTTGAAAGACAGGAGAAAGAACCCAAAGGTAGATTTTTTGTCTGTTCTTAAAAATGTATTAAACTTGTTAGTTTTTTTAGGCTGGTTTATGATTATTCCATAAAATGAATCAACAGTAACTGAAAAGAAAGATGCACTTTGTTCAAAACAGCTGTTTTAAAGCAAAACACATTTTGATTTCTGATAACGTTATGCTCCAAAATAAGTTATTTTCAGCCATCTTAAAGGTAATGTAAAAAAACAGTTTGTTCTGTGGTTTTTGTTTTTGTTTTTTTTTTTTTTTTTTTTTTTTTCGGTTTGTTGACTTTTTTCATGGTTTTTAGTATGGATCAAAAGATATTTCACTCACCCGAGTCTTAGGATTGGGAACAGGGTTTTTTTGAGAATCATTTATTTATGAAAATAATTTGGAGATATAGAAATCCTTTGAGTATTTGATACAGAAATTCTTTGAAATCCATTTCATTTTGAGGATGGTTTCATTGCACTGGGTTTTCAAGGTAAGCAGTGTGCAAGTGCGCAACCCAATGCTATTGTTCACCATGGCTTCTTTTGCTGTTTTGTAGAGTTCTTCAAAGAACTTCTTGAAAATGCTGAGAAGTCGCTGAACGACATGTTCGTGAGGACGTACGGCCGGTTGTACATGCAGAACTCGGAGCTGTTCAAGGACCTCTTCGTGGAGCTGAAGCGGTACTATGTGGGTGGCAACGTCAACCTAGAGGAGATGCTCAATGAGTTCTGGGCACGCCTGCTGGAGCGCATGTTCCGGCTGGTAAACCCGCAGTACCACTTCACGGACGAGTACCTCGAGTGCGTCAGCAAGTACACGGAGCAGCTGAAGCCCTTTGGGGATGTGCCGCGCAAGCTCAAGCTACAAGTGACACGAGCATTTGTGGCGGCCCGCACCTTCGCGCAGGGCCTTGCTGTCGCAAGGGATGTTGTCAGCAAAGTGTCTGCGGTGAGCTCCCTCTTGCATTTATGCCTGTTTCCCATGGACTTGCTGTGGGTAAAATCTTTCTGTGTTGTCCCAGTTCTGTAGAATGGGATAGATGTGCTTGACTCTTATGGAGGTACCTAAATGAGTTGCTGGTAGTTGAGCAGAGATGGGGCCAAATTCCATCTGTTGGTGGGGAGAGCCCAGCTGTGCGTTGTGTGGTAGGGCTGTGGACAGTGTTGGCCACCACTGTCCTGTGTTGCAGTCCAGCAGCAGGGACGTTTCCCCTGTTGGTGCTTGTCCTCCCGTCTATGGAACAGCAACAGGCAGGAAATTAACTACCATCTGCAGTGGAAATAACCATGTTCACTTGTATAATGACTGTACCTTCTTCTTAATATAGCTCTGAAATTACAGCGAGTCATGGGCATCTCTTACGGAGCAGCTGATGATTTGCTCCCTGCTCCCAGGCATGGGGAGAGGCTGTTAGCACAAGCAAACAGTACTTTTATGATAACAGTACGCTGGAGTCATATGTACAGGGCAGGAGCCAGTTGTGTTTGGTGCCACACACACAGCATAAGTTAGGCCACAGACTTTCATGGTTAAGTCACTTTTTTTGGGTTGTCAAACAGATGTGTTGGTCACCTTAATATTTACCTCTCTGTTCATATAAATCACCTTGGAGTGGTTTAAGTAGGATGAGTTGTTGTGTTTTTTGTTTGTTTGTTTTACACATTAGATTTGTCTGTTATTTAGTTTGAGTTGTATGGTAGATAGAACAGGTGTATTAGGTAATCCCCTGAAAGTGATTATATAAGATTTAAAAAAAAAAAAAAAAAAAAGCGACTTCCTTTTAACAAACTCAGTTCACTTCCAGTGGGCTAGAAGATTTAGTACAATCATTTAATCGAGCAGAGGGGTTTACTTTCTCTCTACCTGGTTGCAGAGCAGTAAAGCACTAGGCTGAAGGGCAGGCAGTAGTTTGAATCACCCTAAGTGCCAGGAAAAAAAGGAGGGGAAAAAAAAATAGATGAGACCACAGAATCCTCCAGCCTCAGGGATGCCATCCTGTGGTGGGAAGATGTGGGTGGGAGGGTTGGTGTTGGATCAGGCTAAGCATGCCTCCATGTCAGGTCACTGGAAAAGTCTGTTGACATCTTGGTTGGGGTTTCAGATTTGGTGGCTTGTTTCTGGCTGCTTTATGTTGTGGCAGGTATCGTGGTCAAAAAAAAAAAAAAAAAAAAAAAGGTAGGAGGCAATGGAATTTTCACTGCTAGGCCATTAAGATGAAGTATTCCAGAGATCCGAATGCTGAACCCCAGTATGGTTTTGGGGAATGTGCAATCACTTGATAGACAGTAAACGTGTGTGATTGAGGGATTGTGTTTATGCCCCATCTGCTCAGAATTCATCAAAACGTCTCCAGACTTGACACAGTACCATGAGGGCTACGGTCCCTGCATCTGTTATGAATAAAAGTCATGAACCCAAGGTGGCACCGTGATTTCTTTTTTCCTTTTGAAGATCCTTGAGTGTAGAGTTGCCTTCAACTCTGGAATTAATTGCTCGAGTGTGCAAGGTTATCCAGAGACCCACTCAGCTGCAAAAATAGCTCCTGCTCCGTGAAGAATTAAGTTACTGCACTTTCCACTTCAGTTTCACAAGTTGCACTGGAGATCGTGCAACAGATCTGCTTTTCGAAGTGGTAGCAGGGGTCTGTGCTGCTGAATACCTAAGCTTTCGTTGCAGTAGTGGAAAGAATAAACTTTTCTAATAGTGTGTTAGTCTCATTCAGTGGAAGCCTAACATCACGTTTCTGCAAGACACAGTGGGAAGTTCTATACGTGAGTTTAAAAGCTGATGCTTTTATGCCTGCTGCTTTGTGGTTGTGTTTTGGGGCTTCCCACATTACATATAGATTAGCCCAGCTCTGCTGAGATCTAGATAATGACTCTATTGACTTGGCTTCCTTATTATTTTTACTGAAGAGTTGTAGTGGGATAACTGCTTGCATCATGGATTAACTTGAGGGATAAATCTTCATCTTTATGAAAAATGACCAAAGTAATGCAAATTAGTTGTAATGCTTTTTGTAACAAGCAAGTCAAAAATTCTTAATTGAGAATCCTCAGAAGGAAAAATACAAACTACTAAAGGATCCAGCTGTTTTTCACTTCCACATGGTGCTATTAGGAGAGCAAAGAGCACTTTACAGTGGTACAGCATTGATGCCTTTTTAATGATACTATATATTTTTACATCTTCACTAGGGAGATACATTTAGAAAGGTATTGTTCTTGCATAAGTTTGAAGAAAGGGAGAAAGGAAGAGAGAATATTGAAAAGCTGTGGGTGCTTGATTTCAGATCCAGAGTGCTAGAAAATAACTTTAATTCAGAAGTGATTGGATCAGAAGGTGTGTGTTGCTGCCCAAATATACAACTGTAAAAAACTGTATGATTTTGAAAGCACAGACTTTTTTCAGAATGTGTTTAAAAAATATATATATGCATTTTTGTTTTCCATTTAAATCTTCACTCTTCAAATTCCCTCTTTTGGACCTGAAGTATGCAGTTCTCTAGATCTGTCCTGATCAGCAAATCTAAGAAAAAAGCCTAGGTTGTCATTTCTGCCTGCTTGAAATGTTTCCTGCATCTGATTTTGTCTGTGGATGGCTGTAGGCCTCCAATGCTTTCCTTTGTCATCTGCTGAAGCCTGGTACTTTCTCTCTGACCTTCCTGCCCCTGCCTTTGGGAGACGGAAATCTGCCCATCCCGTAATCACTTCTTGCTACTTAGCCCTTGACAAGCTCTGAAATCAGCAGGGTTAAATTGCTGCCAGCATTGACATTTCCTGCCCCAGCTGAGAGGGCTCTTTTCTGGGGAAAAAAGGAGCAAACACAAGCCAGAGCCCAGAATGACCGAGAAAGGGTGAGAACTGGCAATCCTGCAGTTCTCAAGCTGCAGAGACGTTCCCTTAATTAGTGACACGCGGTTAAACCCGTGTCTCTGTCCAGGGTCGTGACACCTTCGAGGGCAAAGTGCCCGGAGGCTTGTTGCATGCAGGTATGGGACAGAGGTCCCCGTTGTTGGGGGAGAAGAGAGAAGTGAAGTCAAGGATTGAACCCACTGACAGCATTTTGTAGGGTCAGGAGGAGCGTGCTTGACCCAAGGGGTAACAGGAGAAGTCTAGTTAGAGGTCAAGAGTCAGAAACAAATGCCAGTTGCAGGATGAAGCGTGCAGCCGTGTGACACTGAATTGCTGTGTTTGCATCACCAGTCTCTCCACAGAGCTGCAGGTGGGGATGTGCTGATAGGACCCTGCCACAGTT
This sequence comes from Anas acuta, assembly GCF_963932015.1. Lineage (NCBI taxonomy): Eukaryota > Metazoa > Chordata > Aves > Anseriformes > Anatidae > Anas > Anas acuta. Next base: position 13,588,745 of record NC_088991.1, on the reverse strand, counting down.
GTGATGGTGCTGAGTTTTCTGGAGCTCCCCAGGGGATTGATGCTGTTAAGTTGTTGTCTTGAGGTTCTATTACCACTTTTTCCTCCTATGCTTATGTCTGATCAGAGCACTGGAGACTCTTGAATTTCTTCCCTGGCATGCTGAAAGCCACATGAGATGCAGTTGTCTACAGAGCAGCCTAGCAGCTGGAAAGGGTATTTCAGGGAAATGGTCCTTGGGTACCCTGTGTGCTTTGTCAGGGATAGGCAGCAGCTTCTAAGTTATGTGCAAAAAATGGTATTTCAGTTGTTAAGTACAGGTATAAGCCATGTGAAATAGATGCACAGCTTTATATGAAGAATGCATCTACTTTGTGATCTGTGGTCCTTGAGGGATGGTGAAAGCTAAGAGGAAGCTGCTGGAGGTGTTTGTAGTGGGTGGAAAAGCTTCTTTGGTATCGGCATTTCTTTCCTAATGAAGTGTGATGATAGCAGCCAAAGAGGGAATTCTCTTGAAACCATTTATGGAAGATAACTGTGGGAGAGGGCAGGTAATCTGCCTTCCCACAGCTGCTTGAAAGCTGGAGAAAGAGCCTGATGGCTTTTTAAACCTCTTTGCTCTGAGCTGCCTCATCTCTAATCAGGCATCCATTAAGCACAAGGTGAAACGTGAACCTGAGTAGACCAACTTACTCTTGGCCTGTGTGAACTCCCTTACCTCCAGCTGCCATGCCTTAACCGTGGCTCCTGAGCTTTTCTATATGGATGTTGAATGCGAACCAGACATCAGCTTAGGAGAAGTGGTGATGAAAGTGATGAAACACTAAAGGAATAAGAATTTAAACCTTTATCAGCAAATATATTTGGGAGCTGAACTCTTACTTCTGTAAATGTTGTGTCCCTCACCACTGCCATTTGATGATCTGGATCTAAGAGTTTAGTCAGTGAGCAAAGGTCCAATCTCCTTTTGTGAGTTCTTTGTCCTTGGTTGGACTTACGGGGCACGTGTCCTTAATCCTTTATCAGAAAGAAGTTCATGTTTCTATATCTGAAGCTGGACACCTGTTGGGCAAGAGCAGATCCTCCCAGTGAAGTGACGGATCGAAATGAAATTTGTTGCTTGTATGCGTGTATTGAGAGGAGATGGGAAGCAGATGCTGCTGCTTCATGAGCAACTGAGAACCAGCCAGAAGAGCAAAGGAGCCCTTGTAGTGTTACAAAGGGACCTCCAAAAAAAGTTATGTCCAGGCAGTAAGTTGCAAGCTGCTGAGCTGAACAGAGGGGCCACCGTGCACAAGGACGTTTCCATCCATGTGTCAAGGGCAAACATCAATGCAGAAAACAATACTAAGCACTTCTCTACATCAAAGATGACCCTGAGAAGACCTGCCAAGAATGTGGCTGCATCTGCCTGAGCTCCAGCCATCTGAGGGTCTGTGCTAGACATAGCCTTCAAAGCATACTCGAGCAGCAGTCATCACGGATTTAACAGGCTGAGAGTGTGCATGGATGGATGTGGCTGCAGGTTTGGAGCTCATGGCATCACGTAGGAGTATCTCAGTCCACTGGGATTTTTTCTTTCTTTTTATTTCTTTGCCCCCCTCCACATTGTGACTCAGCTGTTAATTCTGAAAACGACATGAGGGATAACTAAGAAAGTTTTTTTGGTATCACTGCCAAGATAAATGCTCTCACTGTTTGGCTCATTATAGCAAACAAAATGCTCATAATTATCCTCTGTGTCTCTGGGTTGGGGAGAGGCAGGTGCTTTAGAGAAGAAGCTTTGTTTGGAGGGCACGCTGCTTCTGAGGACATGGAAAGCAGGAGCTGCTCACCTGGGAGTTATTTGGAAGAGGTGTCTGCATGGCCGTGCATTGGCTTGGGGTGCCTGCACCCAGGCAGGATGCAGGCAGCTCCGTATCTCTTGCACTCGCTTCTGCCATGCAAATGCCCTCAGGAAAGCCCAGGGTTGACTTCAGAGACCTGCAGCAGTTAGCTAGGTAGTAGCTAGGTAGTAGGTAGCTAGGTAGTAGGTAGCGTGGTGGCAGCACACAGGATGGTACAATGCTATGTCTTATGGAGAGCAACAGCTAAAGAATACAGATCCTCCATGGCATCTCCCAAGACAAGCACACGGTGCTCTCCTTTTAAGACATTAAAATTAAAACCTAGCAGGTCAAGTGTTTTGGTTCTCAGGAGTTCTGTTCCTCCCTGGTAAGGTGACGTCTGCATACGCTTTGAGGGGGGGACAAGCAAACTGTAAGTAGTGATTCAAGCATAAATGCACTCTTGAACTTTTCCTCGTGCAGAGGTGACTCTAACCAGACAGATAAAGCTGCAGAAACGTCACCATGGGTAGCGAATATGGACAAGGCACAGAGTTGTGCAGTTACCAAATATTGCTGTTAAATGTGCTCTCTTGTGCAAGACCTTGGAGGCCCAAATCTGTGGTTGAATGAGATGCTTTCTCAATTATTCATATGCTAACACAAGGCCAGCAGATTCAGTTAAACGCTGAAATGCGTTGTTAATTCCAAAACACTTTCATTGGAATATTTGGGGTGGGATATTCCAAGAAATGACAGTGATCTGTTTCACGATGAGCTGAATGTTTGACTGGCATGTGCCAAGATGATGCTCTTGTAGAAGACAGTGGAGGAAAAAATTATACAAGTAAGGTTGTGTAGATCCTCAAAATTGATGACTCCTGTCTTAAAATTGGCTGCTCACCTAGAGCATCCAACATTACTTTAGTTTGTTTTGGAGGCTTTTGTTTGTTTTGCTGTGTTTTTTTTTGCCCTGAAATCATCTTTGTGTCACTGAGAAGTCGCTCTTTCAATCTTATTTATCTAGTATTGCTCTAATTCATTGTTTTTTAAAGAAAACACAACATAAATTAAAAGTAATTTCACTGCATCTATTTTCAAATTGTGGGATTTTGTTTTCTGATGGCTGTGCTGCTGGCATGGCAACGCTATTACTGTGTAAGCTTGGAAGATAAGAAAGCTTGAATTATCAGTGTTGTTACAAATAGTTATTAAAGTTGACAGGGTTTTAAATGTTGTTATTAACATTCTTAATGTTAACTTCAGGGTAGAGTGAGAGGATAAAATGTGGCTCTGGCTGTCTGGCAGCTGGAAGGAGTTGCCAGTCTGGCTGCAGCGCATTGCAGGACCATCCATAGCTGGACTTCTACCACCTTTCCTTGGTTCTTCCTTACTTTAGGAAGCAGGAGGAAAAGAAACTGGTTGAGTCTCTGAACCTTAGCTGGTTGCATGGATCAGTTTTCTGCTGTAGTGGCTTTATGTAGGGTGTTAACAAGGCATTTCACTTGAGAGGTGAAGCTTGTACCAGAAGCATGCATCCAGATGCGCTTGCTAACTACTAGGAGAAGTCTAAGGACACAGGGCAAACCATTTCGCTTATTTGAGATTTTAAAATGTGATGAAAATGACAATGTATCCATAAAACAACAACAACAAAAAAAAACAACATAGATTTTTGTTACAGTGAGAGCACATAATTTTTACAGGAACATGAATGCATCTTCCACAGTAAATGTAAATTGGGGGGGTACTCAACAAATATGATATGAAACATTTGAGTTAACCACAGAAATCCCATAATTGTTTGCTTTCTGCTTAGTTCTTGTGTTTGTGTGAAAATCTTGAATTTTTAAATAGCGAGTCCAATATGAATGTGAAGATTGGTGCCAAAACACATCTGTTAACAGCTTTTAATCTTCACGTTTGACAAAGCGTACAGACATGGACAAATTGTAATTTACATGATGAAACCACAGGGTGATGGATTGCTGCAGTGGCATGGAACGGCACAGAAAGGAAATAAATTTCACAAGATAAAAGGAAGGGTTTGGAGTGCATTTACTTCTATTATAAGCTTTTACAGGGTATGTGCACTACAATGTACTACCTGGGTTCAAATCTACTGGACTAAATCCTCTTCAGCAAATAAAGCTTTCTTTGGGACTCTGCTTTATTAGAAAGGAGATTATTTGGTTTTGAGGGTCATTCTAGAGTAGAGTTTGAATGAACTTGAGTTGCTTTCCAAGATAAACACAACCCCAGAACAAAGCATATCTGGGTTTACTGTTACATACAATGGTGTTTTAAGAGCTTGCACCTGGCATGGCAGAGTGAACATTAAAAGCTTGTGAAGAATTGCCAGTGCAACATATGGCACATCCCTCTGACAGATCTAGAATTGGTCTGGACTGGGCGTGGGCCCATTGCCAGGGGTAAGGTTCTCATTGCAGCGATACGCAGCAGTTAAGCATTTATCACTGTTGTAACGAGGTGTAATTACTCGTAATCTTTCCCGAAACTCTCTTACAGGCAATCTCTATTTGTGCCTTCCTGTTGCTTCTCTGAAGCCATAAAACGACAAACCTGGACTAGTGAATTCCTACTTTGTCTTCCTCTTCACCTGCAGTTGTATTGCATCATGAGCTATGGCTCCTCCAGGCAGTTGCTGCAGGCTGAGGTTTGAAGGAACTGGTGTTCTGTCATTCGGCATGATCCTCTGCTCAGTTTTGTGTAGAGTTAGAAACCTGTATAGGAAAGGAAGCAAAACCCTGTTTGTTTTTAAAATCATGCGAGGTCTTTGTTCAAAGGAAGCGTGTGGTATCTAATCTGAGTGAGCGGCCGGTGTCTTCGTAGCGTGGTTCGTCTGCCATGGAACGTGGGAAAGCAGCTTCGGTTTCCCATGCATCTGCTGGGATTCATAAAGATCAACCCGATGAAATATCAAAGCAGGGCAGATGCTGTGAGGTTGCAGCCGCTCGGCGCGAATGGGGAACCTAAGATGGGAAGGCGCCTCCTGGGTCACAGCCTGGCTGGTGATTTTTCGTAACATTCTGCCATGCCATCTCTTTCACGAAACTTCAGCTTTCTATCATAGTTTTAATGGAGTCCCCAGCCCACTTTACACTGCTCTAGCACCTGGCTGGTCCTATGAACCTCTTGCTAATTTCCTTCCCAAGGAGGGTGCAGAGCATTTTTGTGAGAGCAAGCAGTGGTGGGACAAGCTGGGATCTGCTGATGAGCCTCCAATAAGTGTGGAGGTCCTGGCGCCTACTGTGGGGTGGCATGAAAAGGGCTTTTTGTCACAAAAAACAACAGTGTGGGGGTTCCTTCAAAGTTCTGTCTCTGGGTATGAGATAATGTTTAGTTCCCCCCCCTTAACTTTTTTTTGTTGTGCAAAGACTGAACCATCTGGCTGGCAGATGATACCTTTGCGTTTGTCTGTTTTCAGTTTTCTTACTATAAATCATCTGATTTAGCTGTTTTCTGTTGCATGAGCTCTTCCCAGCACTTGAACTAGCTCTGCTTTAAAGCCATGCTGCCCCAATGAGGAGTTATCTGCTGGGGCTCCTGCTCCTGCTGTGCCTCCCAAACGGGTGTGCTCTGAAGCCTCCAAATCGGATTCCCCCACCACCGCAAGCAGCTTTCTGCATTGAGCACCCCACCTCCTTTTGCTCTGCTAAATGGCCTCCGTCTCGCTCACTTTTCCACACGATGCCTTCACAGAAAGCAGCATTTGTTCGGTTTGCTCTGCAAGGATGTGTTTGACTGGCCTCTTGGCTCTGTGGATGGCTCCTCTTGTAGGCAGGATTCCCCTATCGTGGGGGCTTTTGTGAGGGCTTGAGACCACGTGTGCTCCTGCCACAATGCCATGAATTCTTGGTTTTGTGAAGTCCCCAAGAGGCTCGGCTCAGCCGGCAGGACAAGGGACAACCGTTCTTTGTCCTGTGTGCTCGGTGCAGCATGACGGCGAAGGATTTTGTCTTGGCCAGACGTGGTGGTTTCTGATGGCATCTTCCCTGTCTGCCTCATTTGCAGGGAGCTGTTTCTTGGGATCTTAGCTCATGTCTCAGAGCTGTCGCAGGCCCTCTGTTTGGAGTGTGTATGAAGGCATCTTGTTTCCTTTCTAAAAATTAAAGTGGCTCTTGTTGACAGCAGCAAGCTCAGTTGCCCTGAATGCCTGAGCAGTTGTAGCTGTACCCTGGAGCTGCAAATAAGCGGGGTACAGATGATGTCTGAATACTGCTGGCCAGCCAAAATCCAGCTCCAAGCTCTCTAAACCACAGAAGATTGTCCTTCTGCTTTTCTACTCAGTTTCCGTGCCTGTTGAAGAGAAACCGTGGTCTTTCTGAAGTTAGCATTTCTGTCCCCAATCTCTTTTTGTAAGAAAAGAGGTGAGGTTTTAAAACTCTGCTGCTATTATTGGCGAAGCTAGCCTGTTCCCAGGGATGTCAGGAGTTGGAGATTTGTCTGGAGCCAGCAGTGGTGCCTGGGGAAAAGCACAAGCACACAGCAGGTGATGGGGTCACTTCCTGAGGATGTTCTCCCACCTTTTAAAAACCGCTGTTCAGACTGGTGGAGATGGTTGTGGTGCTTCTGTGAATGTGGTAGTTCTGTGTGGATCTTTTCTTCCACAGATTTTCATAGTCCTGAGTGTGTGGGGTGTTGTGCGTGTGTGTGCTAGTAAAACTGTTGCTTGAGCTTTTTCCACCCTTCCCTGGAGTTGATGAAAGCTTTCAGCATGGGAGATCTGTGACAGAGTTGGGGCCCTCTATTTAATCTTGTGCAAAGAACTGATTATGTGACGGGTTTTCTTTGTTTTTAAATCTTTTGCTTGCTAGTTCTGTGTGCTGCTAAACAATTTTGTACCAGAAAAAGCAGGGAGCAGTTGTGCTTTCTCTATAGTCCTCGTGCTGTGATGGGCTTCTTAATAGCAAGGCTAATATGTGCAGTACGAGGGCTTCCTCACGTTAGTTTGCCTCTTCTCAGCTTTCTCATCCTCTCTGCCACAAAACCCATGCGGCTGGCAGAGATGTTCCACTTGTACCGAATGACCTCTTCTCTTCCTTGTGAGGACACACAGTGTCTCCTCCCCTTGGCATGGTCTTGGATCATAACCTATTTAGAGCACTCTGTAAACGCCTTAAAAGAAGTAGCAAGTACATGGCTTAAAACTCTAGAGACTGTTTATATTTTGTCAGCATATCTCCGATCCTGTCCTAATTTTGTATTTTCACATATGCTTAATCAACCCTCAGACCGGCTCCTGGGGAGACTGTTTGGTGCCTCAGATGGACCCACCAAATGGTTAGTAGCAATACGTGGTGCTAGCATTAACGCTTCTCAGGCCAACGGTGTGGAATTTGTTTCAATGAATGTTTTGAAGCTGGGCCAGAGAGTGAATCAAATGTGAATGACCATGAGTCACTTCTGAAAACAGCCCTGTTGAGGGTTCAGAGGTGACTTGCCTGCTGCAGATGGCTCCGCCTGCACGGGCCACAGTGCAAAATTGCAGGTATGTTGGCTTTGGGAGTCCTCCAGGCTTGTCTTTTGGCACTCTGTGCCAAGAGGCTGCCACCTCCGTCAATCGTGGCTACCTCCATGGGGAAAGAGTTATGCTATTTAACATGGTGGGTGCTGAGTATAAAAGAAGCTGGGTGTCTGTCATGTAAATGTTACGTTGCAGGGTTTGAATGTCAGATAAAGGAGATGGTCTGGCTGTGAGAGCCGTGCTGGGTGATTGTCAGGGAAGAGCTGAGGAGAGCAGCTGCCTTCCTGGGCTGCTCTTCATGGGTTTTGTGGGGGGAATATCAGCAAGCATCACATTTCTGCCACTTTTTCTTGAGAAAGTCCGGAGTCATCATCTTCGGTGTGTATTTGAAGCAGGGCATGGGTAATGCAGCCTTGTGGTTTCCCTTTTGGCTTGATCACTTTCACTAAGCTCAAATCCTGCACGTCTCCCTTGGGGTGCCTGTCCTTGCAGCCCAAGCAGCATCTCTGTGGGTGCATGACAGTGCAGATTACATTCTGCAGAGAGGAGGACTGGTTGTGATCCTTGAGTAGCAGGTGTGCCCAAGGAAGTAAGCCAAAATCCTCATCCACAACCCAGATCTCTGGGACTGTGTACCTGTGCATCATGCCTCATTACACCTCCTTTGCACAGTTCCATTCCAACCAGCCCCCTGGTAAATGTGTTGTTTGTTTGTTTGCTTTTTTCGTTTGTTTGTTTGTTTTGTTTTCTTTGCTCTAGTGACTGAGGGCTAATTTTCTTCTCCTTTTTCTCTTTTAAAGGTGAACCCCACACCACAGGGTACAAGAGCACTGCTGAAAATGATGTACTGCCCATACTGCCGAGGTCTGGTATCGGTGAAGCCCTGTTACAATTACTGTTTTAATGTTATGAGAGGCTGCTTGGCCAACCAAGGGGATTTGGACACTGAGTGGAATACCTTTATGGGTAAGGTCCTGTTAAAACTGCATGTAATGATGCCCTGATATTGTTTCCCCCATTTGAATGGCTTCTAGGAGCAGCCACATGTGCTACAGCAGATTTTTAGGTGTCTGATAGGTTATCATTTTCTTCCACATCTCTGTGTAGAACAAAGCTGTTGTAGTTCACATTAATTTCTAAGTACCCGAGACTTTCATTGCACCAGTGACCTCCATTGAAGGAAACTAGGCAGATGGAGCTGCCATGTGCTTGTAAGCCTGGAATGTCTCTTATGTCACAGCTGGGCTTGCTCCAGCAGTATCTCCTCTGTCTTGATGCATTACGGTGTCCAAAAACATAAAGGCTGAGACCAAATGCCAGTTAGAAATAGGGAAACAGTGTCGTGTTTTGGTGCAAAGACTTGCAACCTGTAAAGCCACATTGGTTGGATGGTTGGTCCATACTGCCCTTGGATCTGCTCTCCTCTCTTGCTGACTTGGTCCCTGTCCTTTTGCCTCTGCTTCCAAGGACTCCCATTGCGCAGCCTTCCCATCCTTTCACTGGTTTCTCTCTAGTGTAGGTATAAGCTGTTTCTTTCCGTATGACGTTGTTGTTACCATACATCTGTTCTTCCTAAAGCCGTTTTTCTTGCTATGCAGTCTGGGAGGCTTCATCAGCATTGTGAGCTTTGGCTGTAGACCTGTATTTTATGGCAAAAATTTAAATGTAAAGCGTCTAAATCTGTAAACAGCTCATTTGGTGCTAAGCTACCATCTTTGTCAATAGGCTGTATGTGGTGCTTTGCAAATACTTTTGCCATTATCTTCTTCCCGTTTATTTCTCTTCCATGCTTATAAATTTTTTTATTTGATATATGCAGTAAACTGACTAGTCTAATATATGAGTAGACTGAAATATTAAATTCTACTTTTGGTCAAGACTGCAGAATTTATGACACATCACGTTTTTTGGGCACAGGCAAGATAATGTTAAATGTTTTCATTTGTGCTCCTTTTCAAGGAGCTTTGATTTATCTGTGAAAGCATCTTTTGGGAACAGTCACTTCACTATAGTTTTAATGTATGATGAAGTGCACATGTAAAGTTTCTGCAGCTACTGACAAGGCTGTGGTACCCTTCCAATTTTGCTCTTGGAGGGGAAAAAAAATAAACTGTTAGAAAAAAAGTCCCTTTCATTAAACTGTGAGATAAAAAAGGGAAATTGCTGATAATTGGTGTCCTAGGCTAGATTTAAATTGTAGAACTTGTGTTTTGTGTACAGGCTTTTCATTTAATTGCTTGTGCCAACTGGATGTATGAAGGGTATTATTTCAGAAGGTGTTTTTTTTGCCTGTGTGTTCCATGTAGGGAGTTAAATGTGACACTAAATTGGGTTTCCAAGTCATTCTCTGGGAGGCTGTCATTCCTCCCCCCCGCTCCCCTCCCCATTCCTGCCAGCCGTCTTTCTCATGAGAATATTAAGTATTTCAGCTACAATTGTTGCTGAAATAGCTCAAAGCCAGGAGACTTGCAAACATCTAGTCCAAGTAGAAAAGAGGAATCCCATGAAAGGGAAGGGCATAATGCCAGAAAACAGACAAAAGCACAAGCAGCTAATTGCTGTAGGTGGTATGCAACTAAAAACGAAACTTGGGGGAAGCCAGCAAGCCCTGTCACACGAGACTGATCAGGGACTACATACAATAATTAAGACTATTAAACAAGACAAAATAAATAAGTGCAATTCCAGGTTGGAAGCAAAGCTTTCTTCTTGCAGCGCTTGCTCCCTAAAGGCTTCTTGCCCACTCATTACTGAAGTACAGTATTACGCTTTGTTACGTTTACTGGCACTATTTGCACTTGTGGTGGAGCACAGATACCAAGAACTTAAGCTGTGCTTTCTACAGTCAATTTAATAACTGAACAGGTGCTGGTTATGTTGCAGATTTTGTTTTCCATCTCAATTTGACACTTGAGGCAAACTAAATTAAACAGATCTGGTGTTTTTTTTGGGGGTGCATATGTGGCAAATGTCCTTTGCGTGTTTTTAAGTTTAAAAGCAAACAAAAAAACAACAACAACTCACTTGCATGTGCTTGTGCTTAATCCTGGTTTGCACTGTGGGCGTAAATACTAAGCTATGATAATTTGTGTGCCAAAAACAGATTTTGAAGTGAGTGAAATAATTTAAAGATAGTTAAAGAGGGGAACTAGCAATAGATACTGGAAGTATGTGTGAATTTATGTGTATGTGTGTGTAAAATATGCATCTGAATGTTTATGTGTACATGTTTCTGTTTAAAAAAAAAAAAACAAATGTTAATTTGTAAGATTATTTCTGACTATAGTATAGTTTACTGATTCTTTTTTACCATTGTCTTTCTTTTCAGTAACCTTTATTTATCTCTGTCTTCATTACCTGGTTATGCCCAGATTGACAATGTTTAATAGAAGAATAGCACCCCTAAAGTTAGTGGCTCTCTATATAAGTCACTTGTGTAAAGCTTTTCCAAACTGGGATGCTGAGTTTGTAGGCTCTTCAAGACAAAGATTTCCTCCTACCTTACTTTTGCAAAGTACCATTTAAGTTGCAATGTATGAAACAATGACTGAATTGTATTCTTTTATTCTCATTTAACTATCTTTAAATTATTTTGCCATCCATTCTCAACACAATTGTACACCAATTAGGCAGCGGTATACTTTGTTTCAGACAAGCTTTGGGGTGGGAGTATATGTAAAGGCTTTCCTGAATTAACAATGTTAATCTCCAGTGCCTTTTCATGATTTTTTTTTCCACAAAGGTTTACTCTGCTCAAAGATGTAGAATTCAGGCTCCCCATATACATATCTGGAGTACTACTTTGTGTGCAAAGAATTTTTTCCTTTAAAAAAAAATGATTGTTGTTAATGAATGGTCAAGGTCTTCCCCCTCCTTCCCTCTCCTTTTAAATCAGATCTTGGGGTTAAGACTGAAAACTGCCTTTTGTTCTTCAAGTCAGACAGTGAGGCTGACGATGTGGGTTTCTGATTATTGGTGGCACAATGCAAAAGAATCGCTTTCCTTCATGAGTGCGAGGTGCTTTGTCGCCAAGGATTGTCTCAATGCCAGTAGCAAGGACAAATGTATGCAGGAGGAAAAGAGTCTTTAAGGGATGATGCTATATGGTATGGTGTGGGTTTTTTTGTTGTTGTTGTTTTTTCCCCTCTCCAAATCCACTTCTGTCTCCCCAGCAGTGAGGAAAGACAGTCTTTGTCGTGCTCTGTGTTTGTAATAAATGACCAGCGTATGTTTTTAACTCTGCCAGACTTCTTTTGTGAAGTAGATCAAACTTGCAGAGCCACCTTGCCGTGGCTTGTAAGTGCCGGTTATTTTGAACTGGAGCTGGGGAGGGGGAGCGGGGAAGAAAATCTTTCTGGGAGACAAGTTACACCTAAGCTTAGTTTGTGATTTTAGTGCAACTTGCCTCCCCTCTCAAAGTGCAGCAGTGCTAATGTTATCTTGAATCCCAGCCAACCTTATTAATGTCAAATGTGGCTGCCAGAGGGAATCTACTGCTCTCTATGACTGCTGGTGAGGACACCAGCCAGCTCCTGGTGGGAGGTAAAAGTTTGCAGGATCACCCCCAAATCAAGACTGTGGGCTGGGTAGAGTCCCCCATTCCCCTCCCCCTCCTTTTTTTAATGAAAGTTTATTTCATTTAGTGCTTCTTGTCAGTATCTATCACTGCTCCTGAAGAGCTACAGTTGAATATATTCTCCAAGGGCAATTATTGCTTTCCTTATCTTTTATAGCCAGCTTTGGCAGCTCTGCTGGAGGCCGAATGCATTTTCTATATCAGCAGTCAAAGCAGTGGCTGCATTCCTTTGCTGTGATACATGTAACGCCATGGCACCATCAGTAACAAAGGACCCAATTCGCTCTACATTCCCATGGTCTTGTGTATGGCCTGCCCGGCTCAAAGTTTACAAAGACGCCAAACAGCCAGAAGAATTGGGGTTTATGTTTCCTTTCAGTCTTTCACAAACACTTTATTGATCTGCGGCCTTTCCTGGCCACTCAGAGAATTAAGTAGTTACAAAATGGAATGATTTTCTTTTTTAAAAATTATGCATTTTTGTGTGTTTTATTATCTGTCTATTCATAATATTTTTATTTGAAATGAGCGGCTTCCTCCAAACTGTGATGGGATGTTCTTTATGTGCGTGAAAAACCCCAAAAGCTTTGACAATGATGAACACATTTAAGTTGTGCTCCACTTGTTTACAAAAGTCTCTATTTGGTAGCACATCAAAAGCATTTTTCTCTCCTCCGGCACAATGGTATATTCATGCTAGTAGTCATTACTCAGAGATTTGAAGCATCACTTTATTGGAGCCCACCACAATACAGTCTAAGACTCTTTGTTTCATTTGTTATTACCTTCTTTAAAAAAATGCATTTATTTCAGACCTGTTTGTAGTCAGTGACGGCTAAATTCCAGCCATGCCCTGCAGCAGCTCTGTCATTAATGCTGGTTGTGTGCATCTGAGGGGTGAGGGTGTTTCCTGGGGCTTGAGCTCCTTGTGGGTTTCATCCCTAAGCATCCCTTGGATGGCACCACTGGTCCTCACTGAGGCTCCAGCTCCTCCAAAGGAATTTTTAGGGTCTCTTGGTCCCCTGGTCAATCCATGCCCAGCAAATCTTTAAAACAGAGTTGTCTTTACAGAGTGGATTTCCAGGTTAGGAATGTGTGGTGTTTTTTGTGTTGAATTTTTGGGATTTATTTTTATTATTTTTAAATACGTAAGTAGCTAAATTGCATATTTTATTTTATTTTTTTTAGTGTAGCTTGAAAGGAATTGGACATGCAGGCAGAGCTATTAGTCAATGTTTTAGTATTTGGAGTATCTTTATAGGACTGTAATTGGTAACTGAAGCCCACAGAAATTTTCTGCTTGTCAAAAGTACTTTCTGTACTTAAGAGAATGAATATCACAAAAAACACTTTTCAAGGGAAATTAATAGAGAAATTGATAGACTGAATGTAAAATGCTCATTTCTCCCTTAATGAAAGGGAATGGGTGTATCCTTGGAAATGGGGAACCACTCCTTGGGAGAGGGCTTCCTTGGGGTTGTAGGTGCTGTTATGCTCACCTCTGTGTCACACAGGCTAGAAAAATTAAAATAAGTAATAATAATAATAATGTCGCATGAAGCAACACGGGAGAAGAGAGCAGAAAACAGTGCTTCAGGAATTGAGGGATTGCAGAGGAAACTGATGTTAAATAAAGGTTGTGATGGACAAGAGGAGGTGACTGCCCAGCACAAGACATGGGCCTGCAGGTGCTGTTTAGGGGAGGCTCAGACAAGGCTTAAATTAAATGCAGTGCAGGGTGAAATCTTTAATGCCAATAATAATTTCCCAGAGGAAGTGATGGAAGTACAGTAGCTGCCACGTTTAATGATGTATTTGAAGAGTACGTGCGTGTCAGCACGGGAGGACCGAACTGGTGTTGGCTGAGGGACTTTTCCATCTGCCCTTGCATAGAACACGTGCCATATATATCATCAGTGCACAGCATTTGTCCTGGGCTCCTGCAGTCTCCCTTGTGCCCATGTAATGCCGGATCATACAGTCCCATGTATTCTCCAGACAGACAAGTCTCTTGCTCCCTGTAAGGGAGAGGCCACAGCAGTGGTGCTCTTGGACCCTTCCGTGTCAGTGTCTGCTGGTCAGGACTGGCATGACGAAGCTGGTGGCTCTCTCTCTTTCAGCTCTGAAAGCAGTCTTTAAAAACAAGTGACACAAGGAAACCTTTAATAAATAAGCATGGGGAGGAGGGTTTTAGTAATGCTAGTTTTAGTGGGAGTTGCTGATTACAGACTACATTTTGGCAGACTGCGAAGGCTCTCCCTCACTTAGCGCTGCTTTTGATGTGTATGAGCCCGTGGCTGAGTGCTGGCAGCCCAGTAAGTGCCAGCCAGTCTGTTGAAGTTATAGGCCTTGGGAATGCAGCACAATGTTTCCTGCAGACATGAGCTAGTCAGAAGTGATGCTGTGGTGGTGAACATCTGTGTAATGCTGTGGCACCTGTGTGGTTCTCCTTGGCCAGCCTTGCTGGGCTGATCATGGCCACGTCTTGCCTTGATGTCTTCGTACAGAGCAAACTAGTCACTTGTTCACATCGGATTGTGTGGAGTTTCAAATGCAACACCACACTGCCTTTAATGAGTGATGGGGAGGGGATGTTGTTCTGCTCAGGAGCATGCTTGAAATGCCCATTTTGGAGCAGAGGGTCTGTGCATCCCTGTGTGCTTGATGTGTGTTATCTTTGAAGCAGCTCCATTAAAAGCCTTCATTTCTCTCTTTGTGTTAGATTCAATGCTGCTGGTAGCAGAGAGGCTGGAGGGGCCTTTTAATATTGAGTCAGTCATGGATCCCATTGATGTGAAAATTTCAGATGCAATCATGAACATGCAGGAGAACAGCATGCAGGTGTCTCAGAAGGTAAATGGGCAGTGGGGACATTGGCTTTATTTGTCTAGTGTATTGTATTTCCCTCTGGGTTCTGAAGAGGAGGTCTCTTGCAACTCCTATTTTGTAAAATCATTTCCTTCTCTTGCATAGGTTTTCCAGGGATGTGGCCAGCCAAAAACACTTGCACAAGGTCGAACCGCTCGCTCTGTCTCTGAAAGTGGTTTCAGTGCTCGCTTTAGACCATACAACCCGGAGGAGCGGCCAACTACAGCTGCTGGCACGAGTTTGGACAGGCTGGTGAGTGCCCTGTCTGGCCAGTACTATGCAGGTGCTACTCCCCTATGTACTGTGGTGTTCTTTTTCCACTTGTAATTTGTAGTTGTTGGTTGGTGGTTTTCTCTTTTTCTTTCTTAAATATTCCTTGGCTGCCTTAAACTCTCCGAGGGGTGTAATCTGTCCATGGCTCTGGATGTAAATTACCTCAATGCTTGTGTGTCAGAAAGTGCCTGTTTAAAGGCTTTGCTTATGAGTAATATGTGTTTGAAGAGTGATGTGTAATTTTGTATTAAAAAGTAAATCAACCATCAAAACGACACAACTTTACATGAAGCCTAAAGATCTGGCTTGTACACGTCTGTTGTGATAAAAATACCTTTCCAGCTTTGCTTTTAATGAGTGTTTGGTATTCTGGATTATGTCTCTCTTTTTTTTTTTTTTTTTTAATAGGTTACTGATGTAAAAGAAAAGCTGAAGCAAGCCAAAAAATTTTGGTCATCTCTCCCTGGCAACATTTGCAATGATGAAAAGATGTCTGTAGGCACTGTCAACGAGAACGAGTGCTGGAACGGGAGCGCCAAGAGCAGGTTTGGAGAAACCCCTGCCCTGGGTGAACGCTTCCCCTCAGTTTGTCCCCATATGCTGGCCTAACACCATGAGCCACTGCTCTTCCAAGGGTTACACACATCTCCCCTGAGCCTGGCTGCTCCTTTGGCTCATCTTCTTGTAGGCAAGAGAGCTTGGATGCAAAGCTAAAGGGTTGTCTGAGCTCTATGTGGTGGATTGTTTTAAAAGATACCCAGATGCGGTTTCTCTCTTCGCACTTAAGACTCTTACTGACCACTCGCAGGTCTGGGGAGGTGAGGTGTACAAAGCCTTGGCTAAAAGACTGGAGATGCTCACATTGTGTTGTTGCTTCGGTGCCCCCACTTTGTGTTTCTTGCATGATGCTTACCAGGAGCTATTTCTGGGTTTCTTGTTAAGCAAGGGCAAAGGAGTTGAAAGCCAGAGAAAGGTCTGCTTCTCTGCTGCTGAGGACACTGGCACAATGGGACCAGTGGTTTTCATGCCCACTTTTTGTGGAAAAACAGTTACAAAACCTTTTTTTTTTTTTTCCCTAAGAAAGAAATTACCAACACATGAATAAGCCAAAGGATTGCTGTCGTATGGTTTATGTAACTGTTTAACTTTTATTTTGGAAATAGAAGTTGTTTTTTTTTTCCCTGTTCGCTTACTGAGGAAATAAGCAAAATCCAAGATGTTCATTGTGTGTGTATATATATAAATATATATGTGTGTGTGTGTGTATATATATATATATATATATAAAAGTCCATGTTTTTCCAGCTGTTTTTCTTCATATTTACAGCTTTTGTTCTTAATATTTAGAAATTTCTGGTGTGCAGGATTACTGCATAAATTTTACACTGTTTCATGGGTGCCTGAAACTCTGCATTGCTCAGCTAGCTTTATGGTTTGGGTCTCTGTCACAAGAAATGGCTCTGCCCTCCTAAGCTCTGCCCTCCTGTCTGCAGGAACTAATGTTGGTACTGTAATTAAGCGAAAGTAATATTTTCTTCTGTTAAACAATGATTTTTCTTGCAAGTCAGGTAATTGGATTTAGAAAGCAGTGTCATATATCTGGTCTGTAAGATAAAAGGTGTCATTCCTACTCTATAAGATGATACTACAAATGCCTGTTTCAGGAGATATATTCTGTTGGGTTTTGTTGCTCAGTAGCTCATTTAAACCAGCAGATTGTCCTTGTATTCAGATGTGCAGCAGTGCAGACCTGAGCATGCACACATCCTCAGGCAGAGTAGTGTGGCTGTTGTCTACCAATAAGTCGGGTTATGTTATCTCATTTTCAAAATCACAGATGTTTTTCCTGCTGGGGTTATTAGAGAAATTGCATCTCATGTCTATATGGTGAGCAATCCATATGTAACAGCTTTATTGTTGAGGTGTATTACGCAAAGCCAGAAAGACTCTTGCCTCCAACAGTTCCAGTAGGTTTCTCTGGCATAGCTATGACCCCAAAGGCTGTTTTCCTACAAGTGTCATCTAACTGGACATCAGGGCATCTCAGTAGCTTGTGTTGCTCTGTTACCTTACAGCAAGCTGATTTACGCTGCTGTTAAGCCATTATTATTATAAAACCTAGATCTTCCTTCTTTTTTCAAACGGAGGAGAAAATTCCCCCACCCCCCACCCCAGGTAGAAGGCAGGCATGTAAAAGGCACAGGATACATAAGAACAGTGATGAATTTCTCATGCTAAGAAGCCAGAGAAGTGCTCCATGTGGGCTAGCATGTGGGAAGAAAGCATTAGGTTCAGAAAGCCACCTGAGCGGAGAAGCGGGGTTGGCATCACTGTCTTTCCACACTCTCACCCCTCAGCGTGGTCGCTGATGAGCTGCAGCTCCAGTAACGCCAGGAATGGTTTCTTTTTAGATACGACTTTGCAGTGACTGGAAACGGCTTGGCAAGTCAGGTGAATAACCCAGAGGTGGAAGTCGATATTACCAAGCCAGACATGGTGATTCGCCGGCAAATCATGGCTCTGCGGGTGATGACCAACAAGCTGAAGAACGCATACAGTGGGAATGACGTTGACTTCATTGACATCAGTACGTTTGCTTTTGTTTGCCTTTTGCTTTATTTTTTTCTTCCTCCTTTTAATTGGAGTTCATGCTAACACAGGGTAACTAGCTAAGCTTCAGCTATCTGTGAGTTAGTAAGGAGGGTGAGAAATTGCATCTCTGGCAGGCTGCGTGCAGAGTCTCATAAATGCTGAAATACTGCGCGCAGTGAGGCGTCGGCATTCTCCTTACACCAGGAGCATCACAGAGGCATCTGCATATTGTGATTTTGTGTGATTTTGTTTTTTTCTTTTCCTTGCTGCCTTTTGCAAACAAAGCATTGAGCTGCAGAGGGCTACAGCGTGTGTGTGTGTTTCCTGCAGGTGAGGAGAGCAGCGGGGAGGAGAGCGGCAGCGGCTGCGAGTTCCAGCAGTGTTCCCCGGAGTTCGAGTTCAATGCAACCGAAGTTACTGGAAACTCCAACAAGAGTGATAAAAAAGCAAACACTTCTGCCGCTACCAGTAGCGGTTTATCACCAGCAGCCTTGTTCCTTAGCATTTTGTTCTTGGCCATGCAAAGACAATGGAGATAATTGTGCAGCATAGGGGGGAAAAAAAGACTTTTATTATCAAAGTTAGAAGGCACCTGCTTTCACTTTTATACCATCTAGTGACTTTGCTTTTTAAGTTAATGGACAACAGTGTACAGTTTTTACTATGTTGCCACTGGTTTTAAGATACTGATTTTTTTCCCTTGCTATTCTGGGAATAACAGGAATGGGGCCTACCAGTCTGTCCCGTTCACCGAGAGTCCATGATAGAGGTGGATAACAGAAATGTATATACAAGCCTGTAGTTAGCTCTGCATTTGTCTTTATCACTTTTTTATTTTTTATTTTTATTTTACCACATTTCTTACAAAAAGAAGAAACCCAGGGTCCTTTCTTGGCATGTAACAAGTATGTGTTTCTGAAATGAGAAATATCTGTACAGAAGCAGGTTTTATTTATCATGTTATCTTATGGGGAAAAATAATTACCAAACAAGCAGAAAACATGTTTCATGTAGTTAACTTCCCGTTTATCCACATAATGTTAGTTGCCTTATCTGGAAAAAAGTGGAAGTAATTTGTCTTTATTATGCAGCGAAACAACATGAAGACAGAACCGGTCAGTGTGCCAAGTGCCCCATTTGCATAAGGTGGTAATGCCAGGAGCAGGTTGTATTTTCTTTACAGGATGTTTGGTTAAATTGGAAGAGACTACAGAGAATTCCAGTTTTGCAGATGCTAAGAAGAGTTATCAGTTGTTCCCCAGGATCCTTGCAATTAGCTGTAACTCATGTAGGTCAGTTCCTGAAGTACATCTCCAGTGGGAATAAGGCATTAAACTTGTTTGGTTGGAAGCAACTTGTTGTGTCACAGATCCAAATGCCAACACGTGTCTTGTCTGCAAATTTGTTAGATGAATGCTGGATTGATTTTTTTTTTTTCTATTTCTTATTTTTAGGAAAACTTTGGGGGTGAAGGAGGGAGAACTGTTGGTTTTGTTTTTGCAAGAGTTTTGTCTCCTCTCTGACCAGGGGCAGAAGGGAAGGCTGGGCAGAGTGCCCTGTAGCACTGTTGCAGGCAGGAGCTGGCAGGGCTGAAGACGCCTCCTTTTTGGTGCTCTTGGTCCCCTGGGAGCCAGTGCCCAAGCACAGAGTGACTGCAGCTTTTCGAAGCTATGCAAGACGCCCGTCTCTCTCTACGTATGCTTTTGCAGTTGGAACAGTGTTGTGGTACAACAACTCATTAATAAAGGAAAAATATATTTTTAAGAAAAAGATATTAAATAATTTTTAAAAGAGTTGGGGGGGAAGTCTTCAGAAAGACTCAAAATTATTCTGCGTGTGTCTCCTCCTGCTTTAGGGTAGCCTTTAGGTCTGGCTGGATGCTGGGATCCAGCCAGGAGAGCAATCCAGAGAGAGGGAGGGTTTGCTGTATTCCACCCTTGTGTTGTAAGGATAATTTTCTATTTTTATATTGAAGCATTAATTACTTGTTAGCTCAGGGTCAGTGTTATATTCAACTTTATTTTCACACCAAATTTCTGCAAAGCTATAAAGATGGAATATTCTTGGCTGGTATAAACAATCCTGAAGGCTTAATTTTACTAGAAGTAGCCCGTTATTTATTAAAACATGATGTTAGTAGAGTAGGGATATTCTGGCTAGATTATTTTTCTTTAGAAAATAAATCATGGAAGCATAAAATTGAAAAAGTTATAAATTTATGTGTGGGAAAAAATGGATTGTAAATAGCTAAGTTGCCTTGTGAGGAATTGGAAAATGTGCTGATACTTAGAAACTACCTCAGTTCTGAGGAATTTCCTTTCTAGCTTTGAGTGCTATTACATTTACTTGGTAGAAGTGAATCTGGTCTCCAATATGTAGCTGAAAGAGTTATCCCTATAGACCTTGTTAGATTGTTTTTAATTTAGAGAGTTGAACTACATCCAGCTGTTTTCTTTCAGCTAAGTTCCTTAACAAAGAGAATTTCTGAATTAAATATTGCTGATGGTTTCCATGACTTTTACTGATTTGTTTGGTTTCATGGCATTTTCTGATTGCCCTTTAATTATTTAAATGGTTCTAACCATTTGAATTTTAATCCTGAAATAAACAAACCTTAGATGCACTACCATTGTAAATATATCACAGTAAGGTCTGACTGGATAACCCTTCTGGCTTATACCCAGCTGGCAGGCCGGCAAAGTTAAATGAAGAAAAAAAAATTTAAACTTCTTCAGAGCTCAGAGAATGGTGAAACAAAAGCCCTGTGTTCAGAGCGGCTGACTTTTCCAAGATCTCAGTTTTTGGCAAAAATGTTCATATGTAAGAAAGTTGCTTGTAAATTCTCCTGCTTTTAAGCGTTCTGCCCAGTGTGTACTTAAAGAAAAACATTTCTGAATTTATATTTATCATTTTACATCTAATTGCTTACTAATTATTATTCATTAGTTTGGTAAAAGCGAACAATGCAAAGACCTGACGTGAGTTTTAAACTTGTCCAGTTGACGTTGTTAATAGCACAACAATCCTCCACTATATCAAGGACAGATTTGTCACCTGGGGCTACAGGAAACAAGAGTAAACATCAATGTAGGATGATGAAAAGTTGTGTTCCTGCTTTTATTTTGTGTTTGTGTGTGAAATTGGCTCTCTGACATGAGCTTGTAAACTAAACCATACGGGTGGGGACTGAGGCATGCTGCTGGCTGCTTGCTCGTCAGAAGGCATCTGCTCCATTTCTTCCAGTGTTTGTTTTTTTCCAAATAACCATTGCCATTATGGTCATGATTTAAAGAAAAATTCCCATGTATAAATTAATAATTAATGCAAGTACTAATGAGCTTCAAAAACGAAGTTAACCAGAGAAGGTGGTATTCTTGGTGGCATTGAGGTGCTGTCTCCCAGAGTTGAATAAAAAAAAAAAAAAATCCAGCCTGTGAAAGGATCTGCTGTAAGAGATCTGTGACTCTGTTGCTCTTCTGAGTGAAGCACAATGCACCCTGTGCTGCGACAGCTGTTCAGGTGATGTACACGTACAGGTCGCTGTGGGTTTCCCCAGCAGACCAGCCTGCCTATTTACACTTCTGATAGTAACGAAGGGTGAAAAAGAGAGCAAACAATGGCACTCCTGTATTCAAACAGCCTCTCATTTCATCCTGTGATGGATGGTGTGGCCCGAAGTCGGGACCGGTGACTGGAGCGGCAGGAGGAGTCCCTCTGGTGCTGTTCTGGCCTTGGCACTGCCTCCTGTTGAGGTGATTCTTGTTGGGAGGCTTCTGGGCAGCAAAATGGGTGATGCTTCAGTGAAGGCTGAGCTTAACCTGGCATTTGTCCTCACAGGCAAGTTGGCATATGTATTTTGAAGGGTAAAACTTCTCAGTACTTTAATTATTTCTTAAACCTGATGATGATGAGCTTTCTCTCCCCATCCTCTAATTGCTTTAGCTGGATGCAAGACTTGCTGAACCAGGTAAGGCCTCTAACCTGGTCCTGGCTCCTTGGTCATGGTAGCATCTGGTATCAGACATTTCAGGGCAAGGCACACAAAAATCCTTTCAATTTCTTTGGATGTTTTTGTGGCATGTCCTACAGTAATCAATGGCTCTGTTTGTCACACCACCACCATGGGCACCCTCTACCCTCACACTTCTCTTGTGCAGTCCCCTGTTGTGAAAGCAGTGATGCATGGTGCATGGCTGACATGCTGGCAGCAGCAGTAAACCACACCAGTGGCGCTTTGCACCAGTGCTGCTGCTCTTGTGCACTTCACTTTCCAGGACAAAATCTCAGTGTTTCTTGTTGGTGGGAAGGCCTATGCACTTGCACATCCCTACAGCTGGGAGCAGCAATGGGCATCTCCTGCCAGCACAAACACTCCTGACGCATGTTGGGGATGCTGAAGAACAAGGATTGTGCCAGTGGAAGCTGGTGGCTGTGGCTGAAAACCCAAACCTGGATATATCCATCTCCCATTGCTGGAAGAAAACAGCTTGTTTGTTTGTTTGTTTTATCTTTTTCCTTAATGCTGTTGGTTTTATTTTCCTATTTAGGATGGGCTGAGGTGGCCTTCCTCTGCTGCTTCTTTTCTTTTGGATGCTGTCTATAAGGATAGTTGTAATTTAAAAACATAGAAATGAAAGCAGAGTGGTAAAATTAATGTAGGAGTATTGCAATCCCCAACCTGGATGGTGAGGGTTACACCCCAGGGTGAGATTTGCAGCAAGGGGCTGCCCTGGGAGGGTGGAGCAGCCACCTTAGTCAGCGCTGTCCCATGCTGGCCTTGTGCCAGTGCTTGGTGTGGTTATCTTCCATGTCCCAAACAGTTGTGTGGTGTCATGCCACACTTCACAGCATCTTCTTTCATGTGGCTGTGATTTAATGGCATAAGGTGATCCATATCTGCAAGACACGTGTTGATTAGAGATTGTGTAACTGTGGCTTTTTTTTTTTTTTTTTTTAAAGGACAACCTGAATGTAAACCAGCCTTTAGTACTGGTTTTCAGTTCTCCTTGATACTGCTGTTGCAGGCATCATGTTTTTGGGGAGGTTGTTTGGTGTTTTTTTTATGGTTTGTTTTTGTTTCTGTTTTAAATCCTCTGCTTTGGCTTGTTTGAGGGCATGTAACAGTGTAAATTGCCTGGGAAGATGCAGCTCTTTATGGGCTTGCTGTAATTCTGGGTCAAGTGTGCTTAAATTGCTGTAATTTGTATCTAATGGATTACATGGATTGAGAGCCCTTTTATAACTGCTGGATCAAGGAGGGGCTGCCTGCCTCGGGAGGAGGGGAAGGCGTCCCCTTTGTCCCTCTTCTCTGAAAGGGCCGACCTCTTTGGCAGTCTGTGGGGCTGGGCAGCCTGCCGAGATGGGGGGGGGAGGGCTGGGCAGGAGGCGTTTGCTGAACCCTGCAGGTCTTGCAGAGTTACCGGATGAAGAATGAACACTTCATCCCTGGGCATGATTCCATCTGGGGGATGCTGGTGGCATGTCCCAGTGTTGGTTTCTCTCCCAGGTGTGGTGGGCTTGGTGCTGGGGCAATTGGTGGAGCTGCTTTTCCTCCTGAGTCTGCTCTGCCTTGTTGGCAGCTTGTTTGGGCTCCTTCCAGCCCGCTCTCACTGCCTTTGCCCCTTATTCCTTGCTGACTTGGCTGGTTCTTCCCATAGTTCTTGCACTGTCGTGGATCTTGCTCTTGCTTGTGTCGTCTCCTCCAGAAGCTGTCCTTTTAATCCCCAGCCACAGAGCACCGCAACTGTTAAACTGGAGTTTCCATATTCTTCCTAAAGCAGCTCTTACAATTTACACTGGCAAACCCACCTAACCATGTTACACATTTCAGAAGCCAGTTTCTCTTGGAAGCCCAGGAATGGGCCATTTGATGGGGAAGGGCACCAAATAGGCTACAGACCTACTTGGGTTTTTGGCCCCGTACTGCCAATGTGGGTATCTGCTGGGCTGCTGGGTGCACTGCAGTATGGTTGAGGAGAAGGTGGAGAAAGCTGGGGCCGTGTCCTTGTAGCTGTCCCATCTGTCTACCAGAGGATGAGCAAGATGATGGAGGAACTGTGTTCATGTCTGGAAGGAGCCTTCTGCCACACTCAGTCAAAATCAGTGCTCTGCATCGTCTTTTACATAGCTGTTTGTCTTCCCAGAGCCTTCCTTTACATAGCTGTTTGTATTCCCAGTGGTTCCCACCACGTTGTCTCCTGCTATGTGTGCCATTAATTCATGTAATCTGATGCAAATCAATATGCTAAAACCCTCATTAATTGGGTTACTGATTTATACTAATGAGACTTAAAATCTTGGAGGAGTTTAAGGCTATTTGTTTCTCCTCTAAGTGGCTCGACGACTTATTGTCAGCCCCACAATGCCTGGCCCTTGGCTGGGCTGGTAATTGCCTCGTGACTGTATTTGCATCAACATAATGGTGAGGATGTTAGCAGCGGTTAAGACATTGCATTTTTTTCCTTGGAACAGGAAAATTCAGGATTAGCAAGGTGGAATGTGTTAGCCTGTAGTTGCTCACAGCCCCATTGTGTAGAGTGGCTGCTCTTTACCTACAGTCCAGGTCTGTTGCTGCTTCCAATGTAAATTGATTTTTTTTCAGAACTTTGCAAGTCTAGCTGTAAAATTCAGGCCTGCTTGAAACTTGGCACGTTAGGAATTAGCCAGGCTTTTATTTTTTTTCTGGTGGAAAGAAATTACGATTATTTTTAGAAGAAATTGTTTCGTCTGTTAAGTTTAATGGCTTGAAATGCTGTTTTGGCATTCACGAGCCTTCAAAACAGCTTTGCTGAAAACCCAATTTAGCATCATCAATAATACAGTAATGCTGAGGATCCCTAGGGACAGGCAACTAAAACAATAGCTGAAATCTTACATTTATAAAGCTAATTGTTGTACATGTTCAGCCATTGCCCCCATGCCAATACCACACACGCGCTTGTTGTCTTCTGCAAGAAGCAGATCTGAAGATGGTTAAGTCCACAGGAGGCTTTTCACTGATGTTAACAGGAGGTGCATCTGCATTTCCAGAGACTTTTATCCGGACAAGGCCACAGATTTGTATCAACTAGGTTGCTGCTGTAGAGGAACTATTCTGATTTAACAAAGAGGCTTGTTTGAGTTCATTTTGTTTTTTAATGGCTGCCTTCATTTGAATCTCCATGATGGAGTGAATATGTATCAGAGCTGCTATGGGAAATCCTAAATAAATCTGTGCCTGTGTGACTGGGTTCTAGAGGCATGATTCAATGTGTTTTTCTTCAAAACATCCCTCTGGTTTTGGGGTGGTCAAAGCCTGTCCTGTTTGCAGGTGAGGAGCTGGGTACTCTGATGCGTGGATGGGTGTGTGGAATAACAGGAAAAGTGTCTGCCACTCTAACAGACCTAAATGAGTTTGTTTGCTCTGAATTTTCCATGCACTAGCATGATCCGTGTTGGCTTTTTGAGGATATTCCAGGTAGAATATGTCAGGAAATGAAGACGAGGCACTGACTTGTGTCAGGCTCTGGTGCCTCCATGGCTGGGGGGCAAGTGTGGAAATTTGGCTGGTGTCATGGCATTGTTTCTTCCCCTATTCCTGTGGGTAAAAAAAAAAAAAAAAAAAAAAAAAAAAAGTCCACATTTGGAGAAGTTTAGAATGCATAATCACTATTCATTGTGTATTTTTTTCGGATGTTTATGCCTCCAAAAATATTAGACTTGAGTATCAAATGAGCATTTGTTGCTGTAATGTAGTAGTGGGATTTTGGGGTTTGAGCAGCGTTCCCACCAGAAAGGACAGTTTTGGGGACCAGCGTTTGTGTGGGTGAGGAAGTGTTTGCTGCCAGCCAGAGGCCAAGAGGACAGATTACAAAGAAGCCGTTGTCTTTGAGGTCTTCTGGAGCATCGTTGTCTGAAAATAATTAGCCAAATAAATTAGGTGTGTTATATTGCCTGTGTGTTTTATGCTAAATAATTCTGACATTTGGCTTCCTAGCTGAAGAGGGGTAATGTATAGACAGCAGGTAGCTCTGCTGGTCTCATCAGGTGCTTCCACAACACCCCTGCTTGCTGCTGCTGTGCTGCTGGAGGCAGCACCTATGGGGAAACGTAAGGGCTATGCTTTGCATGTACAGTATCAGGCAGGAGAAGTTGCTGGGGAGCTTCATGGGGGCGGTGTGGATGGGGGCAAGGTCCCTGGGTAGCTGGTGGGGTGGTAGGAGTCAGGTTTTCACACAAGTTTAGTGCTGTACCATCCACGGAATGCCAAGAACCAGGAATGAGCTGGAGGATTCTGGAAGGGAAAACCTTCCCAGCAGGATATGCTGCTGGTGCATTGCAAAGGGTGGTTTGCTGCTTCCTTAGCTTTGTGCCCTTGCTGCTCACACCAGGATCATTTTAGGAGTCCCACTGCAATGGCAACCACTCTGGCTCAGCCGATTGCAGGCAGTGGTTTTGCAGCTCTGCTGGACCCAGCACTGAGACAGCCGAGTGGTTTTAATGAGAGCACATAAGTTAAAATTGGTTTTCTCCTTTCAAAATTAGTGGCAGACTATGGCTGTTCAGGTTGCTGTTTTAACTACTCCAGATGTCAAGCACAGCTCAGCTGAGATCAATGCGTAATCCAAAGGAAATACTATTAATTTCAAAGGAATGTGGTCAATATTTAAATGTTTTGGATCTTTTTAATGTATAGACGGTGGTAGTGGTCTAGCTGGGCTTATTAACTCGGCTTTTGGAGCAGTGATTCCATTAGCATGAATTAATGTCTATTAACATTATGGATTTTCATTTATTTTAACATGCGGGCCTGTAACAATATTGGTTATTTCAGACATTCTCCAAGGCTGTCATGAGTCAGGAGCTGTTGGTTTAAGGCCTGATCCCACAAGCTTTTATCCTTCCACTTGCTACTTAAGCCCTGACTTCGCTCCAAGTCTGTGGAGGAGCTCCCGCTGCCTCCAGCAGCGCTGGGGTTGAGCCTGTCCCACCTCAGGCCTGTGTGCAGGGAGCCTTGTGTCCAGTCCCTGCATGGCCTAGGTGAATGTGACCCTCTAAGCACACCAATAGCTATAGAGAAATATCTTCTCTGCTCTATGTGTAAATCATCCTACTACAAACGCTTTGTGTTAATGATATGGAAGAAGTTGAAAGCTTTAAATAAACTTGTCTCCTTTAAATCAGGTTGAGTAACAGCTTAGGAGAATACTAGGAGAAAGTTGTATCTTACAGAGCTAGAAATAGATCCATTTTTCAACAAAGCAAAAAGTTCACAACTTATATTCCTCACAAAATATCTGCTTTCAATAGCTGTCAACATACTTTGCTTATAGAGGTCGTGCGTTTGTAGTGAAAGATGCATTTTTTTTGGTTAAAGTACTCTAAAAGCCAAATTATTTCCATTAAAGTTTTAAATCACAAGTGAAAATTATAATCAGATGAGATATATTTTTGGAAAAAGTAGGCACTCAGGAAAAAAACAACCCCAAAACACAAAAAGATTTTGGTCTGCGTCAGAGAATGCGCTCCATAAAATGAAACTTTCAGTTCCTTTGTCTGCAGAAACCTCACCCTTTGTTCATGTCTAAGAAAAATGTTTCTTGTTACTGAGAGAGTGTTTGTCTTGCGTGAAAAACATGTTTCTTTGGGAGATGTTTTACATTCGAGTGACGCCAGAGAGCCAAAATGTTGAGCTATATTGGCTGTAAAGACCACAAGCTGGTGAAGCTGGAACAATTAAATTGAAACCCTTTGGGGAAAGGGAAGGATTTCCCCTTCCTCTTGAGGCAAGTGGAGCTTTCTGGATAAGGCTAGTCTCTTTTTTTTTGGTGGGAAGAATCCAGGGCAGGTGATGTTTGAGGCCCCATAAACCTGTGTTGTGAGGGCTGTGAGCATGGCCAGGGCACCGGTACTGAAGGCAGCGGGCTGGAGTCTGGTGCCATCGGGGGCCTCATGGCCCAAGCTGAGAGCACATCTGGATTGCACATCTGGTGCTGTGCATGCCTATCTGCCTGCAGACACTGTGCTATTTCTGCCTCTATGCACTAGATGGCATTGCCAACTTAGCTAAGGGGAATGGGCTCTGGCAGGGCTTTGGACGAGGGGCTGCAAGGCCCCATACCGTGCCAGCTGCCCTCATGCTTGCTGGGTACATTGGTACCACTGCCCTCACCAGCAGCAGCCTTTTTGTGTCAGGCCATTCTCTTTTGCCGTCTTCACTGACAGCTTTGCATTAGTCCTCTGTTTTAGGGTTTTACTAGGCTGGGATCAGTGACAGGCGCAGCAAAAAGGTGTGGGCAGAGGATGCATCCAAGCGGGTTTTACCTGGTTCCTTGAATAGGGCAGCTGGTTACGAATGCGTAACGCATCCTAACAGAGGAATTGTAAGCCTGTGAGTCTTCCTAAACTGTTGCCTGCTCCTTAGACTCTGAGCTTGCTTTAAGAACCAAAGGTACATTGCTGCTATTTCTGTACTCTTCTGTCTTTGTGTTTGTATCTGCATGCCAGGGTGTGCAGTCCTTTACCAGAGCAGCTGGGACTGCGCAATGCACACTTGTGTATTTGTGCTCTGAGCATCTGCTGTCCCGCCAAAGCAAACCCTGAGCTTCAGAGGTTCAAATGTGTCTTTGTTTCTGCCCTTGCTTGCAGTTTCTCTTGAAAATCCTGGATAGCATTCAAGTAAAACTGAGGTCCCGCATTCCCAGATGGTGGTCGGTGAGGGATAGGCTCCTCTAGAAATGACTGCAGCCTCCTGCTTGTGTCCTCCTGAGCACTGAGTCCTGGCTGGAGTGGTCGGGCTTGACAACAGCTTGGTTTTCATTCAGAGTTCCCTTTTGTTGCTTGGAGGCATCTGTGCAGGGCACAAGCATGTGGCTGCTGGTGGATCTAATGATCAACAGAAGTACTATTCGAGTTGTATTAGCATTTCAATGTATCCATGTCCTCGGACTTTCCAAATTGCTCTCCTACATGATCAGCGTTGGTACCGCTGAAATGTTTGCAGAAAACATTCAGAACTAATCTCCCCCTGGGCAGATAGGTCTGTGCTCACTGTGGGGTTCCTTTTGGAAACACCAAAAGAACTAGTAATGCAGAGACTTTGTGATGCAATACTGCTCTGCAGACTTGCAAAAAGTCTTTTCTCTGCACCTGGTTGTATGGAGAGCTGCTCTAACACCATGTGGAGTATTTGAGTTTGAATGGAAGGGGGAGCTGTCTGCTTTCCTTCCACTGCAAGCCTATGAGCAGAGCTGCTCTTGGAAAAGTAAAGCATTGTGAGCAGCTGAGCTGCTAGGAAGAAGGACTTGGCCTGCGTGTTTTGTTTGGGCCATTGCAGCGCTGTCAATCAGTGATTCTTGGTTTCGTGCCTTGTTTTGCCTGAGATATATTTTATATGATCTTTGGCAAGTCACTTCTGTGCCTCTATTACCCCCTCGGAGACATAAAACCTTATCTATGAGAAAGAACTAAGACAGCTTTGAGCTAAAAGCACTATTCCAAGGCTCTCGGAGCCATTAACCCCCTTTCTGCCCTTACATGTTGCCAATGGCCCCACCTGCATGATGTTTTGCCATTTCTGATGTGACTTTCTACAGCAGTTTTCATGGTTAGCATCAGCTGGCTGGATTTGCTGGATCTCATCCGCAGGTTGCTGAGCAAACCTCCACAAAATTTGTTGTTCATATTTTAATGCTGAGCTATGTTGTAATTTTTGACTCCTTTTCTCTAATTGAAGCGAGCAAGCCAGTTGTCTTAGGAATCAAAAACTGTGCCATCATAAAGCATAAAAACTTACCTTTCCCCCTCCCCACTTCACTGCTTGTTCAAATGGGATTTCAAAGCAAACCAAAAATGCAGTTCAATCCTAGGTGTTCCTTTAGACATGGGTAATGTGACATTTAGAGAACCAGAACATTTATATCTAGGACTGTGATGTGGACAGGAAATATATATTTTTACTGCGTGCTCAGGAAAAATACCTCATTAGATTCACGAGATCTCAAACCAATTATATTCCCTCTCCAAAAAAAACAGGCCTCAAGCAGTGCAGCATGTAAAGCAATGAAAATAAAGCATCATCATCTCTAATGCCCTTCTTAATGGGATGAATTAGGAAGCATATGTATGGACATAATTCTAGAGACTACAGTAGGCAAAAGTGGCTATAGAAGGATGGTAAAATAATGTCAGAATTCTTCAGTTTTACTAAAGGGACCAGTTACTTGTATGCATGAACTTGGTGTACCAGTGTCCAAATATTACCATTGCACCAGTCTGAGTGGTGTTCATCTGCTGGGTAAATAAGTATGATGCTCATATTTATGTCTTAAATTGACTGAGTATTTAGCTGGCCCTCACTCTGCCAGGCTTGTCTACTTTAATTTCTCATTGCTCATCGAAGCAGTTGAAATCTCAAGAAAGTCTTTCATTGAGAGTTGTCTCTACAGCTGGATGACCTTGTGGTGACTTTGTTTGGAACTTCGTAACGCTTCATAGAGGTACACCCAGAGCCTTCTCATTTAACCCAAGCATCAATTCCTTTGGCTCTGTGGGATGTGCTGTTAGTGAAATGCAATGTAATTTCTGCACTACCTGTGGTGGCCAACCAGGGATGACTGCAGCTGCTCAAGCTGAGCCCTTTCCCCTAGCTGTGACTACCTTAGGGTGGTGCTTATTCCACAGATGAATAACATAGGACATATTTGCAGGCACAGGTAGTTATTAGAAGTTAAAAGAAATTCAAGTCTTGGAAACTTACAGGATCCTAAATTTATGCTTCATTGCACCACAGATCAGGAATAGTAGTGCAGTGGTTTAGGCTTGTTTATTGTGTTTTTTAGCTATGTACTGGATTCCTGTTATTCTGAAAGGGTGCAAAACTGGGATGTTCTCAGTTTATAACAAACATTTACTGTCGCTGTTTTGGAACTGATTTTGGAGGAGGGAATAGTGTCCATTCACTGCTAAACAACATCCTCCCACCCTTTCTTCTAGAACAGCCTATTTCAAGGGTATTTGGTTGGAGGAGGATCTGGAACTAAAATAAATTGGGGTAAAAAAGAAGTCTGATAACCAACCATTGGTTTCTGAAGACAAGCTTCAAAAATGAGGTAATAACTCCTGAATTATCCTAGTGACCTGCAAACCTGTGAGTTCAGCTTGCAAGTCAACAGGGCCTGGCCCCAGTGCCCCTTTGCCGCAGTATTAGTCAGAGGTTCCCAATGCAGTCTGCTGGAGAAGGTGCACTTGGTTTTCACGTGTACCAGCACGATTACCTCTGTAACTGCAGAGCCATCTCTGTCTATAGTCGGAAGCTGATGTTTGAGCTTTCATAACAGAATTAATACCTAAAAGTATGTTTCAGAATATGCTCAAGACATGATCTGTCTTTCAGTGTGTGAGCTCTATCTTAAAATTACAGCTAAACCTCTGCTGCTTAGTATCTAGGTGAAGGTTTGATTATCTAGGAAGAAAGAATGAAAAAAACCCAAGCGTATGGTACTGAACAGCCGGTTTTATCTTGATGGATTTTGTTCGTAACCTCCTTGTGGAACTTAACAGAAAATTAGATCTCTGCCACTGAATTCTTAAAGGCATTAAAAAACACTATGGAGAAGATCTTACCTTCCATCAAACTCCACTCCAGTGACTTTTAAAGAATGCAGCTGTTTCATTCTTTGAATTCTTTCAGAATTTTCCATGGGGGATACTTCTAGTTTTGCAAACAGTTTCACATCAGCTCAGGGGAGTGGTGGGGAAATAGGAAAAGCATTTTGTCTTGGGGAAAATTTCTTCTGCTCAGCTGGAGCCCTTTCCTGCAAAGCTATTCTCCTGAGACCCAGGGAGCTGCTGGAAGTTCCCATGGCTGCACCTTTGCTCTCTGTGCTGAGGGCTTGGTGATGCTCCCCAGGCATGGAAAACATGGTTATGTTGTGCCATGCATGCAGGAGTAGTACTGGTGGATTCCTAGGGCTGAACCCCCCCCTAGGAAGTCAGACAGCAAACCTCCCTCATGATCCACAAGTGACAATATTTATAAGGGAAAAAATATATATATTGCAAGGAATGTGTTTGGCATTTATTTGTATTGCTTTTGTTTTGTCTGGCCATGTCGTTCAAGTTGAGGAAGCCCCCTCAGGCTAAATTTTGATGGCCTAGCTGTGGGTGATGAATAAACATTTCTTTTCTCTCCATGACCACCCACACCTATCCTGACAGGCAAACTTTCCTTTGGAAAGTTAGCCTTTTTGGCTGAAGTTTTGCCATATATGGTCCTAGCCCAAAGGATTATTGTTCAAAGATCTAGCCTGGGTCTGGCCAGGTAACTTGTGTGAGGGAGAAATAATGCTCTTGCTCCAGTGGAAAGGTTTGCAGCTGGGCCACCAAGGACCTGCTGAGCTTGAGCGCCCATCCCTAGCACGAAGCCCTGGCTGGATGAGGGGCATTACTGGGATGTTTTGCCTTTCTTCTGATTCTACCAGGTGACTCAGGTTTTGGCTCTAGGAAAGGATTGTGGCACATTGTGTCATGGCACAGCTTGTGGTGTTCAGCTAAGGAGTAATGGACATGGGGTCTGGTGCTATTTACTTGCAGATGAGGTATGAAGAACAGGCTATTTCCTTGCACTTTTCCAAAATAGCTATGCGTGATGCTGACTATGAACTTAAAATTAAAGATATCTGGTTGGTTTATTTATTATGGTGTTGTTTTTAATTCTTTAATGATATCTCCATCTATATCTGTAGATGGAGAAAGACAGAAAGAGAATAGGGAGCTGTTGGATGTCAGCTTCGTGGTAACAGAAGCTTGACCCAGCAGAATTGCTTGCAGGTCAATGAAATTGAATGAAAGTAAAACAAAATTATTAAAACAAAAACTGATGGAGGAGAATCTCGTTTCCTGGAGGGCTTTGCTTCTCCTGGGTGTGGTGGTCTCTCTTGGCTGGGTGTTGGGCTGAGCTCACCGCTGGGCAGTCACCACCAAGCCCACCGTGACTGTGTACCTTACTTTGTTCTTGGCATGCAGGGTGGGGTTTTTCCATTGAACAGGAGAACCGAGTGCCCCACATTACTCTGGGTTAGCACTTAGCTTTCCACAGTGTCAGCATTCATACAGTATCCCTTTCTTTTATCTGGGATATTTTTTTTACTTAGTAAGTGCTAACTAACCAGAAATATATGCTCTCTGGCATTCTTTTCACAAATACCACAGGGACTTGGCCTTGCAGGCACAACAAGAGGCAAAAAAAATGGTCTGAGGAATGCAACCTGCAATGCTTCAGAGTGCATACGGTTAGGCTTTAAAGCACTGTACTGGGGAAGAGGAGACCTTTGAACGGGGCTTTTGGAGATGACTACTCTTAATATTGCTGAGCTCCTTGAGGAGATGCTGCAGCAGGTCTGGTGAATGCTGGTGACTTTTTAGTTCTGCTTTTGTGTGGTTAAATTGATGCACACGAACGTCCTTATGCAACGTCCTTATGCAGAGACTAGACATAAGCCCATCAAGATACAACATGCTGCCCCCTACATGCCCAAGGGCCTTGGGGTTTTCATTTGGTTTCATAAGAAATAGTGCTTAGGGGAGAATTACAGAGTCATCCTGTCTGGCTGTGTTTTCCCCCTCTGAATAAGTTTTGATCCAGCTGCCTGATTCCACTCCTGGTGGGTCGATATCCCAAAGAGATAAAGCTTTCTGGGTTTCATGAAAATAAATACCAGGGTGGTCAAGGGGGCTCAAGTTGGTCCCCTTGGGGAGAAAGTCACAGTGTGAGTCTCAGTGGTGGTTAGTTGCCTTTAGAAAACCCACAGGCAAAAGCTGTAGAAAAGTAGGTTTTCTGCTTATAACTGTTCACAGGTCTGCTTATTTTTCTCATACTTGTGTCTGCAAACAAAACCTAAATCTATCTATCTCTCTCTTTCCATTTCACATGTTTTCACACCATCTTGAAAATGGAATTCATTGCAGACGAGACCCTTGCCTGGCAAAAGGACTGACCTGGAAATAAGAAAATGACAGCAGAAGAATTTGGGGATATTTGATGGAAAACCTTAGGTCAAGTCTAAATACCAGCACAGATGTACTAACAGTACCCAGATGGGGAGCAGGAGTGGTGTTGGTTGTCCTCTCAGCTATTTAGTATCTTGTGAGATGGCACGGAAAGACTGTTAACAATGAATCTGCTGCCATTCAAGGCAGTCTTGAGTCATTGTGGTTTAAAAAATAAATTATCATATAAATAGCTGCTTAGGAATCTCAGCCTGAAGACCACAAAATCTCACCAGTGCATAGTTTCTCTGGCTTACGTAGCACCATGTCTACTTGTGGAACATTTTGGCTGCATGTCATAAAACCGCTTCCTATTAAAAAAATAAAAAATAAAAAAATCACAGGAGAATAAGGTCTCTTGTCAGTGACAACTGCTGGTGGTTTTCTAGTGCCTCTCAGCCCAAGAGACTGAGTGTGTCTTAACCAGTTTTTGCATCCTGTCTTCAGACAGTTTTGCCTCTGTGGCCCTGACCCTGAGCCCACTCATCACCTTTGGGGCACCAGTCCTAATGTGCTAGCTGATTGGAGATGTGCTGGAGCACCTACAGGTTTAGTTTCTGGGTAGTTTTTGTGGAGGAGTGGTGCATTTTGAAAAGGCAGAGGGGAGTGTGGTCACGAACAAGCAAATGCTTGTGTTCCTGCAGTTGCAAAACACCACTGGGATTTTCTTTTGCAAACCGCCTCCTCGTGAGTGGCATCCTGTTTTGCTGTCTTGAAGCAAAGCTGAACATGACCCTTTTGATTCTGGTGACTTCATAATGTGAAAAAGTGCCAGTGCCTTTGTTACCAGCATCTCTCCCTGTCCCAGTGCTATGGACAGTTAATAACAGTATTTTCATTGACATTAATGGCAGCAGGATCAGATACCAACAGCAAAAATCCTCCCAAGAAAATTGTTTTGAGTGAACTCCAGCCAGTCGGTTTGAACGTAATCTATCCCTGTGTTTTCCCACTACGCTGTTTCTGGCCAATAAGCTGCTTGTTTGTTTTATTTCTATTTGGTTTTGTTTGCTTTGCTTGCTTATTTGTGACTTCCCTTTAGGAAACAAACCACTCGGAGGTACACCAGTGCTCTCAGAGGCAGTGGGACGTGCAGACGGTAATCATCCTTGCCAGAATTTTTTTCTCAGATGTTCTGCAAAGGTTTGCAGTCCCAGCACAAAATGTGAGAATGATGTCTGTATCACAAAGACATTTTCCCAGCATGGCTGAGCTGTGATATGAAACAAGCTGATTTTCTCATGAGAGTGGAGTAAATCCTTGGAAGTGTTATTTTTCTAATGTTTTATTTGAAAAGTCCTAGCATGACCTTTTCTTGATGTTGCCTTTTCGTTCTCTTTTTTTTCTTTCTTTTTTTTTTTTCTTTGTAAAGACCCTGCAGGATTGTGATTAGCAAGATAATGAATACCATCTGCTTTTAATCAATTCCTTCCTTTTCTCCCAAACCCTCCTAACTTCTAATATTAATGGAAACAGTTTTGAATACTGGAAGGGGCTGTTCTGGAAAATGATTGGGTATTTACTAGGTGAAAAGTGAAATTACACAGGTTTATTTCATGGGGTAGGACATTTGACAGGTGCAATTTTTCTTCTAAATGTGTTGCATGCCTGTTTTATAAACCAAAATGCATACTGACACATAAGATTATAATTCTGGAAATTTTAAGAAGGGGAGGTGACTGCACTCACAAACCTGAACCCTTCCAAAGAGCCAGTGCTTGCTTGCTTCCGCAGTGCTACATTGAGGTGGCAAATGGTATTTACTGTTGATCCAGGTAGGAAAATGGCACTACCTAGGAGGAAAGTAGTTCCTACAGGCCTGCAGGAGTTAGCATGTAACCCTTCACTGGGTTTTACAAAATATACGAATGGGACTTTCTCTATCCAGCTTTTCTCAATGCCTGTGCATCCAGATTTCCATTGTACTAGTTTATCTTGGAAGCTGAAAATATTTGAATTCATGTGCTGTCAAGTCTTGCTTCAGATCAAACCTTTCTGTCCCCTGGATAGGAATCAGTTTGATTTGTGCTTTTCTCTTAGGTTGGAATCAATCATCCTGCTCTGATTTGAATGACCGTTTTACCCCACTAAAGGTTCACATTAACAGGCATTCCTGGGATGTTTTCTTGATTGGGTTCAAGGCATTGTGTGTTCCCATCTGTCCTGGCTGATTATGAACCAGCTCTGCCAGCTAATGTTGGCTGGGAAACGTTTTCTTTCATACGTTAGTCCAAACTAGGCCCTGAGAAACTGTTTTCTACCACAAACCTTTCAAACCCCATTGTGGTCATGACGTGCATTTTCCAGCTGGGAGGACTTGTGTTCTTCTGGGCTTGTGGGTGTGATGGTGCCTGCACCGTGCAGCAGCTGCCGGTGTTGGGGTGTTGCAGAAACACCCTGTGAGAGACACTCCTTGTTCAAATTCCAAAAAGATGCGACAGGAGGGGCTGAGAAAGAGCTGAATAAGGACATCTAAGAGCTTGGGTCTGTGGTGTAACTCTGTGTAATGCCAAGAGAAAACTCTGGGTTATCTCTGAAGACCTGAAAGGGCCAGATCAGGCCCTGGGCTGTTTGGGTTACCTGCTTGAACCAAACCTAGGAGTGTGATTTGCCTGTATTCCTGTATTGTTCATACAGAGAAGTTGTATTGCATCACCATGATGTAAATGTCCTCTGCTGCTTTCCTCCTCTTCTTGAAAATGTTATCCATCTTTTCACTGAAGTCCTGAATATTCATTCTGCTTCATGCAAGGCTTAGATTTTGGGCTGGGGTGGGTGACTGTATGCTTTCAAGCATAGTCAGGGATATCCCCTCTGATATCCCTAATGAGTGAATGTGTCTCCTGCATATGACAAAGGGAATGATCTTGTTTCCATTGCAATAAGTTTTTTTTTTTTTTTTTTTTTTTTTTTTTGAGGTAATATTGCCCTCCTGGGGCATCCTGCATTCCTGTTCAACTGGGAATTAAACCGGGACTTGCGCCATGGGAAACTAAGATGTGTACAGATGCTTGTTCTTGATGTGGCACAGGTTCAGCCTGGGGAACCACGTTCTTTGTCTTTGCTGTGCTGTTGGGTAAGCTTGTGGGCAGCAGCAGGGCAGTGGTGTTTGCTGCTGGGCAGGATGCCCCATGCACATACAGCCCTCAGGCTCACAAGGCAAAGGACAAGTCGGCTGCAAACACTTCAAAACAAGTTTGCAGCAGAGAGTTTTAACATTCCCAGCCTCTTCCCTAATCTCTTGGTACGGGAGTTTTTGGTGTGAGATGCACTGGACAGTGTGACTGGAGTCCAGGAGCCCTGTGTCCCATGGAGGATGCTCCCCGTGCTTCCTGCTGACCCTCAGCCACTGCCAATCAGCCCTTGAAGCTGTGTGAAGGTCAAGCAAAAAGAGCATTTTTACAAGGCTGATTAAAAGAAGGTATAGGGTAGTGAGGAAAAGGGAAGATAAATGGTTCTGATTTACTGAAAAGCCCTTTTCTGACACCTCCAGATTGCTAATGGAGACAGGCAGAGGCAGAAGTAGAGGAAGGCAGCAGTGGCTAATGCAAAGACCCCTCACTCATAACAGCTGTTTCTTATGAATTAGACTTGAAAAGAAAAAAAGAAAAAAAGCATCCCTCCCTGCCCTGCTCGTCTGCAGCTCCAGTCAAGGTGGGTGTGGAGCTTGGATGGTTTTCAAACCCCAAGTTTCTGGCCTCACTGAGGCTGCCCTGGCGCAGCGCGATGTCACTGCACG
Source organism: Anas acuta (assembly GCF_963932015.1). Lineage (NCBI taxonomy): Eukaryota > Metazoa > Chordata > Aves > Anseriformes > Anatidae > Anas > Anas acuta. The sequence goes on along the minus strand of NC_088991.1, from coordinate 13,551,379 downwards.
GGAATGCGCTTCCCCTGCGCTGGGACATCTCTGGCCAACACCAGATACCCTTCCTTCCTGCCTGCTCCCATGGTGGGGATTATTGCCTTTGGCTTCTCCTGGCTTTGAAAAGCATCCAAAGAGCTCAGCTCTCGCAAGCTGAGAGTGGAGACAGAAAGCCTCTCCCCGCCTCACCTGTTTGTGGTTATTCAGCTCCCTCCCTTCACGCTTTGGCACAATAATGGCCTGAAAGTAAAACAAGAGGCAAGTTCTCCCCCAGCTCAAAGCACTGAATGAAACCCAGCCAGCGGGGCCTATTGAGACAGCATTGAGACAAATGTCAACTTTAGCACAAAGAAGCTTAAATGACTGACACAGAAAGGAATAATCTCGGATCTGTTTTCCAGGCTGCTCCCCAGCATAGTTGTGCTGCAGACGGAGACAATTTTCAGCTCCCCAGGGAGATTGTATAGCCAAAAAAAGATACTTGGTGGTGATATGCTATAAGACTAGGTCATGAGAATGGATGTTTGGAATAATGACAGAATTCATTATAGGCAAACTAAATTAAGAGAGTGTCTTGAGAAACATATGGGGAGGAAATTGCCACTGAAGCTCTGCAAAGTGTAGCTTTATTTCTCATTGTACTGGGCTCTCCCAAAGGCCTACATGAAACAGGACAGGGTTATCAGAGTCATTTTGTGGCAACTGTGTGAATCAGTTGCCTTTCAGTTTGCAGACGGGGGTTGCTTTTGTGGTTATTTGTTGCTGAATCTTCTGGGGATGTGAAAGTAATTAAGACTCATAAGAAATGGGATTGAAATGAAAAAAAGTAGTCACCTTCTTCTCCCCAGAGCTGGTAGAGAAAGGAATAATGTCCTGGTTGGTGTCTTGTTAAGGCACAGGTTGCTCAGATATTAGCAGAGAGGTGGGCTGAAGCATGGGTGCTGCATTGTCCATGCCAGCACCAGAAGCATCCTCACTGCCACTGCGACACCTCCCAGAGCTGCTGCTGGTCCATCTGTGTATGGTTGCAAAGCACTTCAGTCCCATAGCAGCCCCTTTGGAGGATGTGTGTGTGCCCTGTGGGTACCTCTGAAGGCTCCTCACAGGCTGCGTTTCTCCATGGGGTGCCAGAAGGAGCTGAAGAGCACTTGAGAAGGGCTGGGCCTGAGCCGTGCAAGTCCATTAGGATTAACAAGCCCTCAGCCCAAGAAGTGTCCTCCCCATGACTCCCACTGTTTGTGGGATTCACCAAAAAGTGTATTCACTTTCTGCAATTATTTCTTAATTCAAAACTGACTGGTAACAGTTGGAAGCCTCCTGAAAGGTCCCTGTGCCTGTGTGGCTGGTGGCCCCATGCTGCTTTCAGGTAGCAAATTGCTGAGTGGGCTCTCAGCAGCGAGAAAACACCAGGCCCTGAGCCCCATGGAAAGTTGGGGTGCTTCTTGTGTGTTTCTTGCAAGGAGCTTTTAAAACTCATAAAACAGTGAACTGTTGTATTACAGGGTGATATTTAGAAGAAAAAAAAAATCAATCTAGAGAAACTTGAGATGAACAGCCAAATAAGAAGGGAAGTTAGTTTTTTTGTTGGTTTTTTTTTTTTTTTTTCATGCTTTATTTATATTTACTCATACACATACATGGGTAACATGTGTAAGCATGAGAAGAAATGAAAACATGGCACAAATCCAGGGAGGTGTGTGTTTGGATCTTGGTTCAGGAAAGGCAGGATGCTCTATGCAATCAACTCTGGTTAGCCTGGCATCTATCCCACACTAAATAATGGTAAATGTGGCTTCAGGCTCAATTAGTAAAGAATTAAAGGATTGAAATTCAATTAAAGTGCAACATTATGGGAAGAAACCTGCCTTCATTCTTTCCTCCCCAGGTTCTGTAAATCAAGGTGACAAGGAAGTGTGGCACGTTTTAAACGAAGTTTAGCTTAATGTTCCAGGAGGTCCTGATAAAGGCAAGGTTCACCGGTGGTTGGACATGGCAAAGTTTCAAGAACAAGGTAAATGAGTAACTTCAAAGAGGAGCTTAGTGGGGGTCTGCTGCAACAGCCTCCTTGGCACTGGAAGTCAAGAGCCACTGTTTTTTTTTTTTTTTTTGTTTGTTTGTTTTGTTTTTTCTTTAATTTTTTTTTTCCCTAAAAAATCCTTTTGGAGTTGGAAGGGCTTGAAGTTATAACTAACTGATAACTAAAACCAGGTATGCGTGCATATATATATACACACACACACACACACACACACACACACACACATATATATATATATATATATATATAAGTGTGTGTGTATGTACATCTATCTATCTATAGGTAAATATATCCTTGCAGTAAAGTCTTGACATTTTAACTGCTGCCAAGCAAGAGGTGATGCTGGAAATTTTTGCCTTCTCTTGGGTGGTTCAGGGAGTGCTGCTCAGGGTGGGGGAGGAGGGTGAGACAATGCCCTAACCCCAGGTTTTCTGCCTGTGCTTAAAAGGATTTGCACTTGCAGATAGCTCTGATTCAGTGTAGAAAAGGGAAGGGACGGGGAAGCTCAGAAATGCTGACAGAGGCAGAAAAAGGGTGTGAAATTCATACTATCTGGTATGTCTCCTTTGATGTGTCACGCAGAGATTGTGCAGGCGCTCAGAAGTGAAGGGGTTAAAGCGTTTCTCAGTAACCATTGAAATGAGGGCTGTTATGGTCTATTTAGGCAATGATCTGTTACAATATCAATGGCATTTTCGATGGCAGTGTCTCCTATTCTTCTATAGAAAACACAATAGCTTTGGAAGTTCATGGCCACGGCAGTCTCAGGGACAGATTTCTGTTCATTTTTCTTTGTTGTGAAGATTTTTTTTAAAGTAAATTAACTCACACAAATGCGAAAGAAGCATCAAGTGTGTGACCTTTGGACAAAAGCTTCAGATTTGTCATTCTCTCTCCTTAACTTATGCCGCCAGTCTCAGAAATGCCGCGATACAATATCCAGCGCAGCTTGGGAGCTCTCGGGCTACCTGGGCACAAATAGCTGGTCAAGGCTGGAGTGACAACGTGAAATCTACATTTCTATGCTGTTGTCAGCTTTTAACACTCGGGGGGGAAAAGTCAGAGTTGTGGAGAGGTTTTAGCTGTCTGCCTCCCATGCATTTAGATAAAATGGGAGCCTCCCAGCTCGGCCCCTCTCTGCTTCTTTAGAAACCAGGGGCTAATGCAGTCCCCTGGGACTGTCTGGAGAGGTTACTCGCACAGCCTTCACTTTGATGACTGATGGCAGTGGAGAAGCTAATGATATTTTATTCACCTGTCAAAAAAATTACTTGCCCTGGGCAAGGCAAGGCTAGCGTGCCAGAATTTTAACTCTGTCCTTTTTAAAAAATGCAGTTATCCCATTTCCCCTAAAATATTAGCTCAAAGGGAAAAAGTGCTGTCCTGCCGAGCCCGTTACTCTGGGATGCTGGAAAGGGGAATCTCTCCCACCTACAAAGTGCCTTGAACTTTACATTGGGAGCATGAAATGTGCATTGCAAGTGCGTTCCTAGAAGCTTCCATTGCCTCTGTCTCTCACTGTGTATGGGCAAGCAAGAAGCATGAAGTCCTGCTTTGAAGTGTCTTCCCGAGGAAGGCAAAGTATCTTCACATCAAGAGAGCCCCCAATAACCAGTTGTGCCTGAAACAAATTTATTGAGTTTGTATCTCTACCACAGACAGCTTTATTGTGTTTTATCCCGCTTGTGTGATTTATTTCTATTGTGTATATTAATATATCTTAATTCCATGTTATTACCATCATCTCTTTCCTATCAAGAAGCAAACTAAATGTTACCTGCTCCTGCAGCTGCCTGATATGGGTGGCTCTTTCTAGACCTGAGAAACTGCCTGTAATTGTCAGCCAAACCCTTCAAGTTACCCTCAGGTAGAGCTGGGTGTGCATCTGCACCAGCTGAGGCATCTCATCTGAATGTTTCTTACGGCTCTAAGGGAGTAAAATGCAATGGAATTTAGGCAAGCAAAATCAGAGTCATGGAAGCTGTGAAGATTTGTATTTTTTGGCTAACTTCTTCAGCAGATCACTCTGCTAGGCATTGCTCTGTGCTAATTCAGGGATGCAATGCCCAGCCTGGTGTCCAGCTCTCTTTCCAGCTTCCTTGTGCTGTGAGCAGCCCCAGACCTGGCACTGGACTGGGTTTGGTGGCATGGTTAAAGGCTGACCAGAGAGGAGTGCCAGATGAGATGGGAGCTTTCTGGGGTGCACTGAGCAAAACATTGTCTGCCAAAGAAGGGACATCAGCTTCCAACCACGATGGCAGCTGCAGCAGAGCTGACCCTGCCTCTGTTGCTGCTATGGGTTAACGTGAGGCTCTCCCTGTGTTTGCAGTGCCATTTGCCACTAGACAGAAATGGCAGCAGCATAAAGTCACCCTGCTTGAGGTTTTGTTGTGTTTGCTGGGGGACATGCCCATGGCAGAACACAGGGGCTGCCTCCTGGCATGTGCTCCTGAGCTTTTAATCATCCACAGCGTTAGCAAAATGTTTCCACAAGGAGACAATTGATAAAGAGGATGAAAAGGGATCTAAATTCCTAGTCAGGCTCAAGCTCTGAAAAGCTGGATTCCCGCAGCACAGCTTAAAGTGCAGCCATATGAAAAGTAAACATTTCATCTTAATGCTGGAGCAGGTAGAGATGTTCAAATGGGATGCAAAACGCTCTCAGCAGCTGAACTAATCTGCAGTACCATTAAAATTCATAACAAAGAAATCCATGGTGCAAGAAATGGCTTCTTTTGACCTATTTCTGAATTTGCTGTCTTGGGGTGCTGCTGTGGTCTCCACGGGCAAGGTGAAGGGTCACCATGCAGGTTGAGAACAGGACCTGGAGGTCCTGAGCACCTGTGTGCATGGCCTGGGGCACTTTTCTGCTCTCCAGGGTGGCATTTTAAGCCACACAGGGCAAAACACAGCAGCCTAGTGTGATTTCTTCAAATGAGTTTGGGAACAGCAAGGAAATGGAGTTAGGGTATCCCTTATATGTGATGCATTGCCACCCCCTCCAGCAAAAGCCACCCCATGCAGTGCTGGGTGTGCTGCAGTGTGTGTGAGGGATGGGGACAAGAAGAGGTGCCGGAGAGCCCTTCAGATGACTTTGCAAAGCTGTACCTCTGCAAGAGCCGTGATAAGAGCAGGAGGTGAAATTGAGGGCTTCTCGAAGGTTTGAATATTATTATTATCTTGGCACTTTTTTGTTCTTGTTTTTTAAATGCAATGTGAATGGCAGTTTGAGTTCAGGGTCTGGTTACAAGGACTTACCTCTATTTCACACCAAGAAATTTGTCTCAACATTAATCAATGCATTTTTTTTTGTGTGTGTGTGTGTTTTAGAAAAAACAAAAAACAACAAACTCAGAGCCTTTGTAATATGAAGGCTCCATCAAGCAGTAATTTCACCACCTTCTCTTCCACCTGCATGTAGAATGCCAAAAATTATATATATATGTTTATATCTTTTTTGACATCACCAGTGCAATTATGGAGATAGAAATTAAATTTATAGTAATAAAAGCTGTTGCATGATGTGGATACGATACCAGACTTTGAGCACAGAACTTCTGCTGGGAATGTGTAAGCTCCCTCTCTTGAAAATTTCACTTGACTTTTCTAATTTTATTCTGTCATGATAATTCCTGTCCCTGTATTTGCCCCCTATAAAATCACAATGATGTGATTTGTTTTCTCTGTTTTCATAGCAAATATTGACATTTCAGCAGAAAAATTATTTTTTTTCTCTTCAGAAATGCAGTCCCAACACTGTGGGCAGGTGGGAGCTAGGAGGTGTCCTCCCCTTGCACTGTGAATTCCCATGAGGTGTTGTGTTGGGATGTCAGAAATGGTGCGCACGGCTTACCAGAAGTCTGCTTTTTTTGGCCAGAATTTTTTTTTTTTTTTTTTTTTTTTTTTTTTTTTTTTTTTTTTCCCTGCAGTAGACAGATCCCTCTTACGGGGTGAAGCAACAACAACCCAACTGCAGTGTGGTGACTGCCTTACCAGTGGGCTGAGGAACCTTTTAGTACTTCTGATCCTGACCTCTGAAAGTCCTTTACAGGTATATGCTGGTGGAAAATAGCAACGTTTTTAAGAAAGAAGAGCACTGCAGAGATGGAGGTTGCCTTTGTAATTGCCTTGATAGTTTTAGTGCTTTTTTACAGAAGACAAGATTCTGTAACCTTGTTCATAACCCGTGGAAAATGTGTGGAGTGAAAACCAAATCCTTGAAAGAGTAACCTGCCACACACGTTTGGGAAGAGTCACTGAAATACTAGATTGATTTGTAGGGCTTGCCAACAAACCTCCCCAAGCTATTACTTTAAATTGCCACTAAGTGGCAGTCAAGTAAAAATTATAGTAAAATGAAACTTTACTGAATAAATATTTCATCTAATGTCAGCACAAGGCACGGCAGCATAAACAACATTTCTAAGCCCTGGTTCCTGAGCCCTAAGATGGCCTGCTCTTTTCCCCTAGAAATTAAACCTAAGGAGGAGCTGGCAATAACGGGGATCTGTGGAAATGCACAAATATTTTTCTTGGTAATTGTGGAGTGTGCATATGGGTGTGCTGGGGACTGGATGAACAGCTTGGCCTACTCCTGCCCCCTGATTTGCCTGGTGTGTTATTTATCACTTTTTAAAAATCAGCCTAAATAGGTATGGGGCATCAATCAATTGACATAAGCATGTGCACTGTTGAATAAAGGCAAGGATTTAGACTTGTAGTTTTCCCTTCCCACAGTAAGTAAGAAATATGCCATCCACATGCAAAACTGAGATTCCCCGTGTAGCAAGCCCCTGGGTAACATTTGGCTCTGATGCATTATTAACCATTTTAATTTTTAAGTGGTTTGAAGATACTCAGGTAAAACCTCCTGAACGCAAGGCAGAACTAGGTCAGACACAGTGTGCGTTGGCTTTAATTAGCAACTGTGCAGTTTATTTTAACCTTTTGTGAAATTCAGGGAGCCCTGGTACCTTCCCTGCTCTGCTATGGAGCCAAATCGGAGATGACCTCTTCAGAGAGAAATGGTAATTGGAAGTGTCGGTTATCTGAAACTTTTATCCGAAAAGACAGGATCCCAGGCACTGTGCCAAGGTCCTTATATTTGGAATATTTTAAGATATTTGCAGAAAGTAGCATGAATGGCATAAATTTTAATGTTCAAAGGACTCCTGAGATAACATTTTTTCAAGTGTAAGGCAAATAGTAGAAAGGGAAGATAAGTATCACAAAGTCATCTAAAAATGCCAGGGAGGAGGTCTGTCTTCAGCTAGCAGCAAAATCTGATGGTGTGAACCTGCTGGATTTCAACCAAGATCAACCAACACTGCAATTGCTGCTTCTGCATGTTGTTTACTGACCCACAAGTAACTTATGCCTTCAGATGCAACACCAGTCTTGGAGCCAAGACTTGGCATCCCGGATGTGTGTGTCTCAGCACAGCACACTGGAGATGTTACAGCAGAGCTAGCAGCAGTGTGGACGGAAGCTATTTGGGATACAGCAGCACTGCCTGGGCTATGGTGAGCCAGAGCAGCGAGCCCAAATGGATGGTGTGGGGTGGATTATGGCCTCATCCCCTCCAGGGGAATTTAATGGGTCATTCAAGAGTATGTCCCTATCTGATGTGATTCTTCCCTCCCCTGAATCACTTTGCATGGGAAAGTGGTAGCACCAGCCCTCTCCACTCTGCCTAAGGATCTGTGCTGGTCTGGAGCCTTTCCGAGGTTGGATTTCCCTCTTTTGGCCTCTGCAGATACTGAGCTCACTCCCTTGGATATTTCAGCACCTCTGGATGTCAGTACACATGTGGTATGCTCACAGCAAGGGGTAACCACCTGCTCTGTGCTGACTGGTGGAGTTTAAACACTGTTTGCAGGATCAATATTCATCCACTGTGCTCCATCACACCTTCCTTCCCTTCTCTGCACCATGGCTTATTTTGCTTATGTGAATTACACGTGGGGCTAGCGCTTTGCAAGGGCACACTCTCACTCTCTATATGAACTAATTACCACAAGCAGCCAAAAAGGGAACGGGCAGTTCAAACTCTACCCAGGTTGCTATTTCTTACAATGCGATTTTTGCTTTTGAAAAAACAAAGTTGCACCAAGTGACCATGTTTTCAGCTTTGAGATCATCTGTTTCCACTGACACCATTTTTTAATCTTTGGAGGGAGAGAAAAAAATAATTTACCTTGCTTCAAAATGTTATATTTTTTGAAAGATTAAATAATGCAGTGAAAACAGTTGGGCACAATGGGCCCAGATGTGCAAGCTGCTCAACAGGCTTTTTATGGAGCTGCAGAGCCTGTTCCAGGAGATGCTTCTGAGCCCCTCTGCTTTCCTAAGGGCTTTTTTATTGCCATGGGTCTGAATTTGTAGCAGCCTTACCCATTTTTGAGTAGAAACACTGTAATGCAGACTAATCTGCTTGTTTCTGATTGCTTCTTTTCATGTGCTGATTTAGACACTGTTTTTTCTTTGTAGTTTATCTCAGCCTCCTGTCTGTGTTCAGTCAGAGGCTGGGTACCATTGCCTTCAGTGTCATGCTGCAGAACAGCGGTGAGCTTCAAGCAGTGTTAGCTCAGCAGAGGGGGCTTGCAGGCACCTAAGAAGTACCCTGACAAAGCCACGGCTGGGCAGAGAGATGGTCTGAAATGCCGCAGAGCAAGTCTTGTCTGGGATGTGCTCCTGGAGATGTCTGCGTCCTGTTTCTGACCAGGTGTGTGCCAGGATTATACAGAAGCGAGCAGAACTGTCTTAGAGGATTTTCTCTCCAGCCCGTGACATCTCCACAGTTTCTGTTTCTCTCCTCAGTGCACCCAGGGAGTGATGTGCCATCCCCCAGCTCAGTTCCTGCACTGTCAGGTTTGCTTTGTTTCATTGAATGCGTTCATTTCATTGGAAATCAAATGTTCTGCAAATAGTAAATTAGCCCTTGCCTTTTGCTTCCTATCTGGTGACTCTGCTACTGGTTATGAACTCACATTATTAATTACTTTTTTCCTTACCTAACATCTTGGTGGAAATTAGATACATATGAGCAAAAAAATGCTCCGTTCCAATATGTTCACAATATATTTCTGACAGTTTTAACCTTGTCAGTGAAGTAACAAAATGGATTGGCTGTTTGAAAGCCTATGGCACTATTCCTTGTTGCTGAGTGCAGAAGGGGAAATTACCTTTCACTCTTAAATCTGTAACTTCTGCCCTTTGCACAATGATGAATAGAAACATTGTAAGATCTTCCTTTAAAGTTGGTGATATTAAGGGCATCTTTGACCAACAAAGGAAAAGACATCTAACTTTAAATGTGTGATTGCCCTGCTATCCTCAAAGAGGGAGTGAGCAGTAGCTGGAAGTTGGTCATATCCTGAGGTCTCTTGCTGAAACAGAGTCTGACGACAGAAGCAAGGAACTCAAATTTACTAATACAGAAAGTTCAAGTGTACTAATGTGTATCCAAGAAGGAGGTCCAGCCTTAAAGGCTTCTAGAGACCTTTCATGAAAGTATCATCCACTGTGATTTTTTTTTTTTTATCAGCTTGCCTTTGCACTTTCATATTTATTTTCTGTGCACCTCTTGTGGCTAAATGACACTCAGTGTTGTACTGTTACTTCAAGCAGTTGGACTGACTTGTATGGTGTTATAGTGGTCTCACTAGGAACAAGATCTGTTGCTTCTGTTAGTAGTCAGGGTTAACTTGTGTGTGTGTGTGAATGTAGAAGATAAGTCATTCTTCCCTATCAACATTTTAATGTTATTATGAAAAACGTATCAGAAAATTCTAGGAAATCATGTCAGTCAGCAACAACAGCTGATCAGTCACATTGGGCAAAGTATTCCCTCATTGCAGATGGTCCACATTGCCCCCAGTGACATGATCACTTGGTGGTACATGTGCTTGGAGAAAGTTTGCTGTTGCACTAAGCGATTACAAGGTTGAGGAAAGGTGAGTATTCATCTCTATCTAATTGTGCCAACAGCACAAGGCCAAATTAACAAATATATCACAATACATGCCTGTTTTTGAGCTGATTTTTTCCTCCCATGAGAAAATATAAATAGGAGTGGTTGGTGATACCACTGGAGTCCCAAGGCCAGCTCTAATACTTACCCATCACCGTGCTCATGTACCTGTATGTTGCAGTACAGGCAAATAGGGAGAGGAATGTGTGATGGTGTGCTGACACCTATTCTGGGAACTATGGCCATGATTTGGGGCAGAGAGTTGCATTGTAATTCACAGCTTTAGAACTGGCTAAATTATCAGAGTTCACTTCCAGGTGCTTTTAATATGAGGGATGCTGTTGAACTGCTTTTGCTGCTCCCACTCAGCCTTTGTTTTTGCTTTTGCTCATTTGATTTACAGATTTCCTTTCTCATTAAAAATGATGGTGATATTAAGCCCATGAATCCTTGATGGATTTCAGATTGAATACTGTGAGTATTGTATTAATGCAGCCTCACTGCAAATAAAGGAGAAAATCCATTAAGCGTGTGGTGTGCATCATAAATATTCCATAACACAAGTGTTAATGTAACAATAGGAAAAGAAAACCAAAGGTCCAGGAGTCAGGAAATGCCCGGTGCTGAAAGCCCATTCCGAACTTCTCTAACTTCTGCATTAACAGCTCTGCAGGTGATAAAGGCAACACTGGGCTCCTTACTGAGAGCTGTGAGCAACGAACTTTTATTATTATTTACTATTTTTCTGATGAGCCTTCGAAATCTCGTGCAAGTTTCGTATAACCAATCAAGTCTGACTGACATAAGCAATCAAATGTAACGCTGAAGACCAGGTAATTGCTCTGTAACCAGTAATGATTTCAGTGAAGCTGTGCTCACTTGCTGACAATGCATTTATCCTTTGATGTACATTTGGGCAACTGAAGCTCCTGTTTATCGAATATTAATCCAGAATGAGTCCTTGTGCTCTGTAACCACATAAAGGACGTGGGAAGCCACGGTCTAAAGCAGCAAAATCTGTCTTCAAGTCTGCTTCAGGTGTTTGCAGAGACACCATTACCAGATATATGTAATTATGAGTTACATTAAAAATCAATCCAGTGCACCTGTCTTGGAGTCTAAAAACACTGAACCAAGCGCGTGGAGCATTCAGAACAAATAAAAAGAAATGCAGCACGTCGCTGGAGTGAGGAATCTTCTCTACCAGCTACAGAGACAAATGTTCTGGCTGGATTTTAATAGGCGCATTCATTACTTGTGCAGCTATGCACACAGAAACAAGGACAGAGTAAATCCAACCAAACAAATGCACACCCACAGAAAGCCCTGCATTGACGCATGCTCACATGGAAGGTGAATAATGTACCCGGGCGCATTCATAACATGCAGCCTGCAACCCCCCCACCTCTCCTATCATAAATGTGCTTACTGCTCCCCATGCCAGCTTTTTTTGGCTTTCTTCTGGGTGATGCACAGTGCACTGTTTTCCAGGCATTTTCCTGCTGTGGACTGCTTCTTAATGAAGAGGCTGGCTCCTGGTGTTTACCCCCTCCCTCCTGCATAGCCTGGCCCCAGTTTTCTGCAAGGAAAGCAAGGAGGCGTTTGTGGTTATTTCCAAAATCTGCAAACAATGGCGGTGAGGAGGTATGGCCAATCCTTTGGCAGGCAGCTCCTGCCTGTTGAGGTGTTTCTCAAGCTGGCAGGTGCTGTATGCAGGGGACATGGCCAGCCAGGTGGGCTGGTGGCACAGATGGAGTGGAGTTTTCTTCCAGCTTTCAGGTGTGAGCAGCAAAAGAGATGAGTGCTGGGCTCAGTGGGTGTAGTGGGTTTACATGGCAAGGTTTTGGTGACGTGGGGCCATAGGGGTGACTTCTGTGAGAAGAATCTAGAAGCTACCCCATGTCCCTGCTGCTGGCCAGAGCTGAGCCAATAAGTGATGTTGTTTGTGCCTTTGTGAGAGCATATTTAAGAAAAAAAAAAAAAAAACAAAAAACTGATGCTATACAGCAGCTGGGAGAGAGAGACGAGTGAGAAACAGCCTTGCAGGTGCCAAGGTCAGTGAAGAAGGAGGGCAGGAGGTGCTCCAGGTGCCAGAGCAGAAGTCCACTGCGGCCTGTGGTGAGGACCACGGTGAAGCAGGATGTCCCCCTGCAGCCCATGGAGTACCACGGTGGAGCAGGGTTTCACGCTGCAGCCCATGGAGGAGACCACGGTGGAGCAGGTAGCCCTGCACCGATGGAGGCTGCGGCCTGTGGAAGACCCCTGCTGGAGCAGATTCCAGGCTAGTCCTGCAGCCCATGGAGAGGAGACCACACAAGAGCAGGTGACCTGGCAGGAGCTGCTGCCCGTGGGGGAGCCAGGTTGGAGCAGTTTGCTCCTGAGGGATGGACCCTGTGGTACAGACACATATCTGGAGCAGTTCTGGAAGAGCTGCTGCCTATGGGAAGCCCATGCTGGATCAGTTCAGCAGTCAGTTTGTGCAGCCAGCAGAGTCCAGCGCTACAGCGGGATGGCACTGCTCAGCTCCAGGACTTGTCTGTCTGTCCAGCTGGCTGTGACTGTCCTGATTGAAGTGTGGTGATGGCTGAACCCTGAGCCACAGAGGCGTGATGGATGCAGCTGGGCACAGCAGGGCAGGGTCTTCCTTGTCACACAGCATGTGTGCAGCTCACAGTTCTGCCACACAGGTGATGGTGTCAGTGGTAGTCTGAGTAGTGGGATAACGAAAGTGGTGAAGCAGGGAGAGCATGGGCCTTGATATGAGTCAGGACTGTGAGTAATGTGGGTGCTAGCAGCTAGCCAAGCATTTGCTGCTGTTTTTGTTGGTGCTGACCAAGCTGTGCTGTCATCTGCAGGTGACAGAGTTCCTGGGGTAGGCAGGGATCTGCCACCCAAGTTGGAGTGCTCAGCACAGGGTGCATCTTCTCTGTAATTTGGACTTTGTTTTCTTTGCAGAGAGCCTTTGCAGCACCTCAGGGCTGTCATGCTCTGCAGGGCAGGGTCATTGCTGCGTGGGAATGCCAGCAAGGCAGAGCTGGCTCCTCTGCACTGCAGCGCAGAGCTCCCTGCAGGCACTGCTGCAGGCAGCAGCAGGCAAGCTGCAAGAAAGGGAGCTGGAGAATTGCCTTGTATCAGGGCTTTGAACTGTAATGCCAAGTTTCTGGATCATCCTGGTTGTCCTCGTGCACATGCCAGGTCATATCTCTAGACTAACTACCCAAAATAACCTAATGCAAAATAACCTAATGCATTTTTTTTCCACCTGCGCTGTCACTGTTGCTCAACTATTCATCCAGGAGAAATGCTCCTGCTGACTGATGCCTTTCAAAGCCAACACCTCTTCGAGACCACAGTGCTGTTGCTCATTATCAAACAGCACAAGGGACTGGAGCCTTGGCTAGGGCAGTGGGGAGCATCCTCCTGTCCTCCCATGTTCCAGTGTTTTTTCCATGCCTATCTGATCACTGAGGAAGAGTACCATATTATTTGCACTGCAAGTGATCTGACAGTTGGACAGGAGCAGACCTCTCCATAGTACACCCCAGCAAATATTTTCAGCTGGATTTCAAATCCAAGGTGGTGGATGAGTGGCTCTTCAGGGTGTTTGAACTTCCATGTCACTTGACTGAATGAACATCTGAATGAACATCTGGCACCAGGTAGGTTTGGAGGAGACCACAAAGGATCACATCGTGCTGTGCCATGGATGATCTAAGACCCAAAATAAACATGGAGATCCATCAGCAAGCCAGAGAATTATGTCTCCTTTTGTCTATAAGGAAAGCTTTCTCCTGGGTTTTTGGCACTGCCCCAGGAAGTTGTTTTACCCCTGCTCTCTATGCATTAACAATGCTGTATAGATCCGTATGCTGCCTGTGGTGTGGCAGGCTTGATGTCCTGGCCTGTGTTCCATCATCCCTGGAGATCCTCATGGAGTTGCAGGAAAGTCCATGGAGGAGCTCACATGCTTAACGTTGGGGGCTGTTGAAATGCAGATCTGTTAAGCTGAAGAACAAGGTACCTGTAAGGTAAGGTCTCTTTTAACTGAAAATCTCAAAATGCTTTAAGTGGTGTGGTTGGCTTTTGCCTGATTCTACACGGACAGTTTGTCTACAATAGGGATGTATATAGTGCCTGAAGGACATTATCACACATGTACAAAGCAGGCATATGAAGTTTACCTGGACCTTTCAGGGGAGAGATCATTTGCAGAGGATGCCATTGAAAAAGGCAGAAGCAGGTGGCCTTTCAGTCACTTACACAACAGAGATGCCACCCTTCTGCATTTTTTCCTCCAAACAAGTACTTAATTCTGACTGCAAGGCACTAAAATATCTGCTTTCTCCTACTTTATATTTTTATTTATTTTTATTTTATTTTTTCTTGCCATCGCTGTCTGGCTTCTGACAGGCCTCAGGGCTGTTTGATAAGGGACTTTCTCATTTTAAAATATCTTGAGGTTATTGAGCAGCAGGCAACAAAAGACAACCTTTCCCTTGGGGATGCCCAGCGCTGAGTGCCGTGTCCTTTGCAGAGGTGTGTGAGACTTGGAGCGCTGTCTCTCTTGTTCTTGTGCTTGCTTTTGTGTGAGGAATAGGAGGGCAGGTGCTGGGGAGTAGTGTGGGCTTTGGATGTGGCAGGAGCGGAGCATCAGTAGGCAAACTGACAGAGCTAGTTTATGTCACTCCTTCAGCCCTGTCTGTGAAACCAGCTTGTTTCTGCGGGCTATTTCCAGAGGAAGATGTCTTATTAGAGTGTAAAGAAATTCTGTACAGTGAGCTAAAATGGTCAGATGTCCCACACTTGCAAGTGAAATGCAGCTTCTGTATAGATCTAACAAGATGTTGTGCAATGTGATGGATAGATGTGATACATGAAATGTGACATGTATCTGTGAAAATAATGTTAAAAATCCTAATTCTTGGTTTATCGGTATGAAACAAAACTGAAGAAGAGAAAATTGGCTATTGCAGAAAGATATCCAACAAACATAAAAAAGGAGCTTTTGTCACGTGTTATTTCAACATCACTAACCCTTTCTTCCCCAGAAGTTTTTGGTTTCTTGGTCCTCATTCTGTGTGGAAGTTATGTGATGAGCAAGGGATCTCACCAGATGTCACCTAAAAGTAATCGAGTAGCAGAGGTGGAGTAAGGTTAAAATAGGGAAATGGCATTAGTGCAAATGGTCTATTAACTTTAGAGTACAAGAGGCTAATATGCAGTAGATCACCATCTGAATTAGCAAAGCAGCAGGAATAGAAATGCTCCAATCCAGGCTGTAAAGGCAAATCAGTGGCCAGGGTTATCTTATTTGTCTCTTTTCTCGACCCATTTAGATTTCTTTCTCTTAAAGGACGTTTCTCCAAATGACAATGTTTAACTAATGTAGAATTCCTATGTCTGAAGGACAGTCTGTGATCCAGTCCATTGACTCCTGATTTCATTTAAACTGCAATTCATTATTTTCTTCCTGTGCTCATTCAAGAACCCATTGTTCATTACTCTTTCATCACACTATGATTGGAACAATTTGTATCTGTCGCTCATACATTGGCCAGATAATGAAATAATCATTTGTGCATCTACACAGTATTTTACATTTATTTTTCATAGTGTAATTCACTTGGTAGGGTCATTTTATCATTCTGGAACAAATTGTGATCTTGTTTAAGCATTTGCTAGTTGGCAACAGTCTGCAGCTGCCAATGTCAGGACACATGTCTGAATAGACAGACAGAATGACAGTAAAGATATTGCTGATCCACCATCCAACAAGACCAGCCTTTTTGGAGGAAGGGTTCTGAGCTGGCTATGGTCTTGATCCAAAGTACACTGATGTTACTAAGCAAAGAAATGAAATCTTTCCTGGGGTTTGGGTCAGCCTTTCGGAGAGAGAGACATAATATGAGGGGATAAGATTACCTTAATAAAAATGAAACTCGATGATAATGCACCCAGAGCACAATTATGACACTATTCAAATGAGCTCCTATTCTCATAGAGGTCAGTGAGGTTATGATTTCTAGAGGAGTCAAGAGATTAGGAGAATAAACTAATTATTCTGACATCAAATAGATAAAAAGGTGATTGCTGATTGGTTAATTCATTTTACTTCTGTAAATCTATTTCTGTTCAATTAATTAAAATGACACATATGTTATACTCTCCAAATATCACACACATTATTATGTAAAGGTTGAGTTAGTCATTATGTTGGAAAAGGTCAGGGCTTGAATTTAATGCTGGAGGGAGATATTGTCTTCCATTCACTCGTCATAATTACCATCCAGTTCCTGTCCCTACCTGCTGATGGAATCTCGGCTATGGCTTTCAGTGGACTTGCCAACAAAGTGTTTTGGGCATCCATCCAAGATCTTCTTCAGCAAAAGCAGAATTAAATCAAATATTAGTCTTTAAATCCATTGCTTTGTTATGGGAGCTGAGCTGTGTCAGTGGCAGAATGTGTAATTCTGTTTTCTACCTATCTCAAGGTAACACCAGGAGTCTCCAGGATGTATGAATACTCCTTTGTGGGGGACGTTCTACGTGAACAGCTTTGGGGGGTGCTTGGTTGGCTGAGGTGTTGGTGCACAGAACAGACCAGTGGAAGAAGAGAAGCAGATGCACAGAGGAGTGGGTGACTATGATAGGGTGACTTCATTTCGGCCTCAGTCATTAACTTCAAGATCTTGCCTAGAGAAGCTGTGGATGCTCCATTCCTGGAAGTGGTCAAATCCAGGCTGGATGGAGCTTTGGGCAACCTGGTCTGGTGAGAGGTATCCTTGGCTGTGGCAGAGGAATTGGAATTAGATGGTCTTTAAGGTCCCTTCCAACCCAAACTATTCTATGATTCTATGATTTTATGATGTTACTGGATCAACCCTATGCTCCTAGGCAGGTCTGATACTTTCAAGCACTGAGACACTTCATGGTACTAAAGCTTATTAATGACCCTTTGTTGATCCCTTCAGCTCCCGAGGGCAATGTAACAGCAGAGATTATTTTTGCCACGGGTCAGCAGGTCAGTGCTAGGTGTCAGTGATGAATGACCCATAAAAACGAACTGTTCCCACTGTTAAACCTGGAGTATTTCCATACACTCATGGCTGGACACAGAGAGAACCTTGAAATAGCTAGAAAAATTTCAAATGGTCACCTCCACCAATGTAGACACAAGTGAAGAAATGAAAGTAAGCAACAGTGGGCTTGGGGTGAGTGCGGACAAGGCACAGAAACTGCCGTTCCTACTTTGTCCTGGGGATGAATCACCATTCCAAATGAATCCTTTGGGAGAGTGATGCTCTTAGCCCATCTTCCTATACAGGTATGTTGGGTTTGACCTTCAGGGTCATCACTCTAGGGCACTCTCTTATTCATGGGCTCTTACCTCATAAAACACTAAATCTAGAAATGGAGAAGGCCAGGTGGGTGTTTACTGGCCTTGTAAATCACTCACAAAACATTCCAGGTTATAGCAAGTGAAGAATTTAAAAATTTTCTTAGACTGAATCAGGAATAACCAAGGGGGCACATGTGGTCACAGGGTTTGCTAGAGTCTATAAACATAAATTTGTGGTTACATTTGTAAATTTAATGCATTATGTGAGATGTTTTACGCTTATTTTAATGGCCTAGAAATACCCTTTTTGTAAATATATTCATTCTTCTTAGTTACACTCCATTAACTGGTGTTTAGTTAACGTGTGTATAGACTGTATCAGCCATTTTAATAGAATGAGAATGGGAAAAAAAGCTATAAGACATGAGCTGGCATCAGATTCATCTGGAGAGAGAAAATATCGGCAGAAACAAACTGTCGCAGGATGTTAAAAAATCACCTGCTTCTTAGAGGAGATACAATTGGGTAACGATCCATGGAAACATGAATGTTTCAGATTGCATATCTTCTATTCAAATTTATGGCCAGCTGTCAGAGCACTGGTGCCCCTCACTCCACGAGAGGGATTGCTCTTTGCCAAACAGTAATGAGCAGATTATGGGTGGTGCTAGAAAAAGTATGGAACTCTTTGAGAAATTGCAGTGCATCATATTAACTTCTCTCTGATGTTAGCAATTTCCCATCATATTGTATTACCAATCACTGTCACTAATATACCATGAAATTCAGATGTATAATGTAGTGTACAACTCAACCTCTCATTTCAAAGGTTTGTTACCCATAATCCTGCATGAATCATTAGTAATGTCACTGAACAGAGTAAAACTCATTCACTTCTTGCAGTGTTTCCCCTGCTGGCAAATAACTGACATATTACACATGGGCACAATGCTTAATTCTCCAGAGAGCCTTGATTGCAGCATTGTGAAATGTGTGTCTCTTTAATGGGCAATCAGGTTTACATGCAGCCCTTGACTATCCCAGTCTAGCATGCCCCACCGGATGGCTGAACAGCTGGGTACTCTGATAGAGCATCCATTTTATTTTCTTTACATTATTTATCTATACCACAAATGTTGTTTGTGGTATTTTAGAGGCAAGATCATACTAAAGAGTAAAAATACACCCCTGAAAATGGAAAAATATAAAGGTACTGTTTAGATTTGGGAAAGAATATAATTTTTTAGGAGTTGGTCTCACTTGCAGAAATCATTTAAAAGCTTTTGGCCCAAGCTCAGGGAGGAAGGCAAGCACGCTGGTCCCTCAGAAACCAGGAGCACAGGTCAGAAATGAGGCACACTGCCACCTGCCTGAAAATGAAGAACCAATGAAACCCAGATGTTACTGGAAATAGTCTCAGTTTTAAGTGCAAGGTGAAGCTCTCAAGGCAGACTCAGCAGAAGTTTTCACAATGAATGGGGCTGCCTAATCCTCCAAAAGGAAAAGGGACAGCTTTACAGAGTCTCAAACTACCTGTTGTGGTGTTGTATTCCACAAATAACCTCACTGGACTTCCACCACGGTGATGTTGCGCTGTATCTCCCATTTGGTGAGGTCATCTTGAACCATGATCCTGTTGTCCGGCATGATGTGCCCTCTAGCAGCTATGTGCTTACAGTTTTGTAGATGAACTGTCCATCATGCTAGCAGAAACATGGGTTACAGGACAAGGCTGTGTGTGATGGAGAGCTGCAGATAGGCACTTTGAAGGTGTAGATTTGCAGTGAATTTTCATTTAGTTCCCATTTCCTCACTTTGCTTATGTGAAAGTTAAATGGGATGGTGTCAAGAGCCTTCCTGAGCCAAGATATATCACATCCACTGCTCCCCTTTGCCTCCATACTAATTATCCTGTCAGAGGAGGAAGCCAGATTGGTTTGATGTGATTTGCTTGTGAAATCAATTGGTCATTTCCCACCTTCTAGAGTTGGACTACACGTGTAGTACTCAGTTGTTTTCTCTATTGTTTTCACAGGAGATAGTTTGTCCAGTGGGTCTGTATCTCTTGAGGTGCCTCCTGCACAGCCATGAGACACCATCCTCTGTGGATCTCCAGAAGAGAGCTGGTGCTTCTGGGTTAAATTCAGAGCCTGCACTTCTAGCAGCAGAAAAGGTAGGTACGGCAACAGTGCACCATGCTAGCGGGTCAGAACTGGGGGCAGGACTACACACTAGATCGGCAGCCTTTGTCTGCCAAATGTGGGTGTTGTGCTTCCTTCAGATTCACTCCATTTCACAGCTTTCATACAATATCTGAAAATGCCTTTCTTTTCCTGACTAATTAGAAATACATTGATAGATTGATTACCTATTCAGTTCATCATTTAAATTAAGTCATTCTTTTTACTTATTTTATTTTTGGTCCTTAATGTAAGCTATTTCTGTTGTTTGTTTTGTTTTTGTTAGGTTGGTTGGTTTGGTTGTTTTTCACCAGACTTTTATCAAGTCTAGGATCAGCTCAAGAGCTTTATGACTGGCAGGTCATTTTGTTCAAGAAGGTACTCTGACAAGTTGATGCTGCAGTGTATTTGAGGCATTTAGAGAGGAAAACAAAAAAGAGAACAAAGCAAAAAAAACCCACGTTTAAAGTAGCAAGTGAAGCACATGGCAGGCTCAGTAGCAGGATAGCAACAAGTCACCCACCAAGGCACGGCTGTCACTTCTTAATTTTGACTCACCTGGGCCTTGTGAAGGTGATGATTGCAGCTGTACTCCCAGCCTGCAAAGCCAGCAAAGCTGCGGTCATTAATGCTGAAGGCAGCAGGGTTCATTGTTGATTCTCCCAGCAATAGTGTGTCAGATGAAGACAGGCCCAGTGGTTCCTGCATCGTCAATTCAAGTACTTAGCCTGCCATTCCCAATTTATTTCATGAAGTGTCTGCAGTCTCCAAGTTTGCTAACGTCATGATGGTGATGTATCTATTCTTGTCTCTGAAAGGATGCAAAAAGGGGACATTAGAACCAGCGCAGCTCTGTTAAATACCTTGTTGGCAGGGTATATCAGAAAAGCAATCTGTTTTTTAAATACAACTTGCTAAAAATTATATGTCATAGAGTGCATCATTATTAGGAATGATCCTTATGACAGTAGCATACATGGCATTTTAGCTGTTCCTCTATGCGATCCGGCTGATGGTTTATGACCAGATTGGCATGCCAATATTTTGCCTATACTAATAACCAGACAGCTATGCTCAAACTGTAATAAAAAATGAGATCCAAGCTGCTACCAGTTTAAATCAGGCTAAAGACATACCAGCCCAGGAATGATAAACTGTCAGTGACACTATCAGCAACTTACAGTAAATTAACTCTTGCAGCCTGGCCTGTGCTAGGACGGAGGCAAAGACACTTGGTGTCACAGGGCAGAAATGTGTTATCTGGCAAAGCTGTGAACCCGCATCAGGGTGCTGTGTGATTCAGAGAGACAGTCAAAAACTTTCAGCAAAACAATTTCTCATCAGAAAATATTAGTTTATACAGCCTGGCAGAAAATACTAGTTATAGCAAAGCACAAGGATTATGGCACTCACCAGTGATGACTTTGTTAGCTAAACCTTGTTTTTGGAAGCCCTGTGTGAGTGCTCAGACCTGGGCTCTACTGTGCTGGTTCTCTCTCATCCTTACTTTCTCAGAATTCGATTTTGACACTTTTGAAGTCTCAAAGCTATTTCTGGCTGCCTCTACCAGTGTACCCCTGCATGGTGTTTAAATGGCAGGAGGAATAGCAAGTAAGCCTTCACTTCAAATCCCAGCTCAGCTCAGCGCTTCTGTAAATTTAAGAATTTGCATAAAAACACTAAGTCTCTACTGTGATTGCTAAATTGGGCTTTAGGAAAAAATGATTAAAGAAAAAAGGGGTGGAACGGAGGGATCTTTACATGCCTGCATACATCTTGCATCTCCATGCCTGCCTTTTGGCAAAATTTTCTGGTCTACAGCCCAGAGTGGATCTAAGATGTTCAGGTAAACCAAATGTTTAAAGGCTTCTCCAAATGCAGCTGCTGAGCTGTGGGGTCTGTGAGAAAGTAAAACTTTGACTGTGCCAAGTTTTTTAGTCCTTTATATTTGCTGGTCACCCTGTGTTCCTGGTCTCATTCTGCCTCTAATGATTATTTCTGCCCATTAGAAAGCAGCCCTGGGGCTGGAAGACACAGGTGAGACCCCAGGGCTGGGCTTGCTTTGTAGCCTGGAGGCTGGAAGGCTAGCAGGCAGGTGGTGCCTTGGCTGGCTGTGGGGGCTTCAAACATGGGTGTGTGAACATCAAGTGTGTCACCCAGGGTGAAAAAACATACCTAGATGTCCCTTGGGACTTTGTTGGTGCAAACAACACCATTTCCTATCACAACCTGCTGTTCAACTGTGGCACTCATTGCCACAGGAGACTGTGGTTGCCAAAAGCTTAAATGGTGCAAAAAACAATTAGGTGAGTTCATGGAAGAATGATACAGCAAGGGCTATTACACACCCAGAGACTGCCTCCAGCTCAGAAAGTTGCTAAGCCCAGCTCACTGGAGACTGTCAGAGCACCCCAGGCAATTATCATTGTGTGCTTATCCTGTTCTTAACCTTCTTCTGTGGACATCCACAACTCATTGGTGTCAGAGACAAGACACCGGGTTAGAGGGACTTCTGCTCTGAGCCAACCTGGCCATTCACGTGAGACAGGAGGTGACTTGTTTTCATTTCTGTTTCAGGCAGCGCTAAAAGACGTTAAGTTTGTATGATCTCATTGTTAAGTGATGTGTGCTCTCGGTGTCTCCGAGAGCTGTTTCTGTTACAAAGAGCCTCAGATCACCTTGAGGAGACATTCCCCAGGAGGGTGGCTGTCATTTGTGCATCCTGCTGAAGAACATGTGCTGGGGTTTGCATTGTTCAGGTTAGTAAGGAAGAGAGGGAAAAAAAAAAGATTTTTTAAAAAAAGCAGAGGGTGATTTGACAATTTCAGTGTCAGCAGGAGCTGATCCCGGCAGTTCAACGTAATCACTGAAAGCAGAGAAAATCCAGGAGATTTCACTGGAACTGAGCAAGAGCTTGACAGCTGGCAAATGCTAATGTAAGTAGGCAACTGGGAGTGTTGGGTGGAGGAGGGTGGTGTCATTCAGCATCGCTTAGGGAAGTGCCGTTTACATCTGAGAAGAGCCAAGAGAAAATTTGCCCCTCTTTGCTGAGCCTGCCTCCTCTAACACAAGTTTCCACCTGCTTGCTCCTGGGGTGCCAGGTGGATTTCTGTGCTTGCAGAGTCATCTAACACAGCAGGGGTGCAGCTGGCACAGGGAGACCTGCTTCCTCTGCTGTCTGGGCTGTTGGTGAAGGGCTTACTGGGCTTTTTGTGGAACCACTAGATCCTGCCCTAGGAATGGGGTGGAGAAGCAGTGGCTGCAGGGGTTAGCACAGGGTAGAACTGCATGTCCAGCCCTTCTCTCCCTCTCCTCCCTGTCTCCCCCAGCATATTTCTTCTCATGTGGATTTCTGCTCAGATAGCCTCTCTTTCTTTTGGAGAACTAAAGGTAAGGGTAGTGGTAATGGTGGTGTGAGGCTGCTGTGCTTTTTCTGCTGGCAAAGTTTTGGTGTTTCTTGCAAGCTGCTGGGGGCTGTGGAGCCCTGTGTTCTCTGGGAGCTCAGCATCCAGCTCCATTTCTGTTTTTGTGCCTCCATGGTCTGGAGGTGGGACTTTGTCACCAAGGAAAGCTTTTTTGGATAGAAGCAAATGTGGCCATTCTTGTATTGGAGTTGAACTTCGCACACAAACGCCAAAACCAAAGCAATATTCTCCTAACAGTGACTTGGTGCAGTGCTGCTGGCAAGACCTACCCCAGTTTGGTCCCTGTTTGCATCAGGGCAGCATGCACAGTATTTAGGCTGTCAGTACACCAGCAGTGCCACCCTTTGCGCTTAGCAACATTTCTCTGGCTATTGTTCCTCTTTGTACAATTAACTATTTAGCATTTGACAGCTCAGAAAAGCTTGACTGTGCTCCAGAGATGGCCTACGAGCCACCCACAACCTAATGGTCCGAAATTGCTTCCAGGTCTCTATTTCCAACAGCCTTGTCCAATGCATGAAATAACAAGCTGAAGTTATGAGACCACGTGTTAGAATACATCAAAATTGATTACTTCTGCACCCAAATAATAACTTTGTTGTCTCAGGATAAGCTTTTTTGGCCTTGATATTTTCCCTCATATCACCTGATCATATTAAATATCTGTGGTGGACACTTTGATTTTGTAAATGAAAAAAAAAATCAGCAGGTGATGTTTTAAGGCTGTAACTGCAAAGCATAGTATTCTCCAATTTCCTGAATGGCATTGTGCTATTTGGTGTTTCAGAGGTATTGTTTCCTATCATAGACCATATGTAGCATGGGATACACTCCAGTAATTCTTCATAGAGGCTGAATACTGAGCAGTTACATGTAACGTTAAAGCATCAGATTTACAGGATGTGTTCTGCTTTGTTGGCTACTGTTAATAACAAAGTTCTGTAGAAAGATAGAATTTGTTTTTCTGCAATCCAGACTGCTTTTGCATGGCTTATTTCTGTTTTCCTCTGAAATGTTTAGTCTTAAGGCTCTTGCTAATTACTTCTACTTGGACATTTCTGCAGGCATACCCACCTGACTGATGATAGGCTTCAGAAGCTTGTGGGTGTGTAAATTTGAATTAATTATACCATATATGTCTTGAAAATTGACTTGCCTAATTTGCCCAGCAGAAGCTGTCACTGTTAAATCCAGAAAGCTTATGAGGATAAACATCTTGGGATTCTGATGACCCTCCAAAACACTTCAGGCAGACTACAGCTAAAATCTGTTAGACATGAGGTCCTGTGCCTGGAGTTAGAGTTGATGGGCATTTGGAAATCTAGGTGCATGCAAAACCCAAACACTTTACAATTTAATGTTATTGTAATTCACAAGGTGTGGAGGCATGATCTCCTGGCATTAACCACAGATTTTCACTTTGTTTCCAGAACGAGCAATAAGTGGTGCTGGCAGCAGGGAATAGAGGTGTGTGCAACCCTTGTCACCTCACCACGTGAAAGCCTTGGTGGGTGTAAGTTCATCAGCCAGTGTGGTGGCTTCTGGGGTCAGCACTTCTGGGGTCACCACTGATCTGGGGATCCTGATTCTGGCAGAGCCCTGAGGAAGCAAGTTACCATGTGGTGAAGGACCAGCTGCTTTGGTAAACTAAAAGGTAATATCAGTTCCCACAAGATGTGTCAGCTCTTGGGATATCAGTTTCTTTGGGATGGGGGGACCAGACTTGTGCTGAGCCCTCCAGCTCAGACGTGCTGGGCCATGTTTATACCCTGGCCTAAGAGCACTGGTGTGCAGCTGCAAGGCTGGCAGGGGTCCTGCCTGTGGTCTGCCAAGGAAGAGCTTTATCAAAGGCTGGGCATTTCTAAGCATTATTTTGTACCTGGAGTGTTGATGTTTCCTTAAGAAAAACATTGTGATGCTGAATTTCCAGTGCTGATCCTGCAGCCTCTTAAATCTTATATCTAAAAACTAAAGGGGATGATAATCAGTGTTCCTGTGAGGAACACAGTCAAATGGAGTAACAGAAAGCCAACCAGCCAAACAAAACCATAAGGAGATGTGTTTTTAAAAGGAGAGAGGAAGCCATAGATGTTGAACACAGGCATTTGCCTGGGTCCAGAGCAGATATCCTGTGCTCCTTCCCTGTGTTGTGCTGGCAGCGTTGCAGCCTGCAGAGCCAGTTCCCTCCACGCTGGAAGTCACCCAGGTCTCACACATCACTGTAAAAAGTTTCATTTCAACATTTTTTTTTTTTTTTTTCCCCATGTGAGGAATAAGGAGAGCAGGAAGGAGAGAGGAAGTTTTGTCAGAAATTTCTGAATGAGCCCAAAGGTAAGGCTTTTTACATTTCAGTGAGAATGGGAGAATTATATACTGCCCTACAGAGCCAGACTCCTATATCCTGTCTAACTCACCTGTGTGGCTAATTTGTCTTTTTATATTGTTAACTTTAAGGTGCTTTACATCAAGGTTAACTCTACTGGTAATTTGACTTCATTGGCACCTAGAACAATGAACTGTGTAAGCTGCATTTTTATAGCTAGTATATGAAAGATTTTTTTTGTCCTTTTGCATGTGCTCCTGTTGGGCTTTGTCTTCATTAGCCTCCAAGCATGTCTCTGACAGGAGAAAGATCTGCTCCTGGTCATGAGCAAAGCCAGGGGATTTTCACACAGGCCATGCTATGAATTTGAGAGGAGGCTCTGCCATGGCTGAAATTTCTTGTTCAGACTTCAATGCTGTCTGATTAATAAAATGTGTTAATTTACATCCAGTTGGAAATTAAATAGCGGCTCTGGTGGGAGGCACAAACAGCAGCAGCTCTTTTCAGAATATGTAAGAGAATGTCTGGGGACTCTATATAAGCTACGGGGGTTTGCAAATGTGATGAGCTGCTTGACGAGCCCTCATGGGTCACAAATGCAATCGTCTCATCTTCAAAATGATTAAACAATATATGGCAGGAGTTGTGCATAGGAGAGGTGGCACAGTCTGAACTCCAACACAAAGATGGAAACAACACAGACTACCTTATTAATTTTTCAAGCTCCTTAGCATCTTATATGAAAATTAAGGTGTAAATAGGTTAATTACAGTGACTTTTTTGCATTTTTTGATTTTTTGCAGCTATGCTTTCCATAAGAATCTATATGGTTTGGCCAATGTAGAGTTGAAAACTTGAAAAGATCTTGTTTTAGACAGGATCAGCATGGAACTTAAGGATAAATATTCCATGAGGGAACAGAATCTAAATAGAGTTTTGAAAATAAGTTCGCAAAACTTAAATTAATAAATTTAACATGAAATAATAAAACTCAGAAATTACAAGATGTGATGAATTGGAAGAGCAGTCTGTGGCAACCCAAGTGACCTCAGTGAGTAAGTGGTACATAGGAGGAAATGAACTTCCCAGGCAATGCTGGGCTCCTGCTCCTTCGTGGCAGTGAGGGCTCAGTGCAGGATGTCTTAGGGTAACTTTGCAGGAAGCTATTTGAAGTGTGATTTCTTTCCTGAACTTGCTATGCCAGGGATTAACAATTAGGAATGATTTTGTTATTAGAGTAATTCCATATTTCATTTATTGTGTTTATTGCATAAGATGATAGCACACCACGAAATGAACCTGGAGCAGCTGAGTGATTCAGCTAAGTGTTTGTTCTGATGCTGAAGCCGGTTAGTGATCAATTACAGTTCTGTTATTCAAGAAAAATCTAGTTTTCTTGAAAAGTCCAGGAGCATTAATTTCTGTGTGTCATTACAGTGGAAATCAATAAGCTCTGAGGTTGTTATTCTGGCTGGTTCTAGAAGTCTCTGTATTGGACAAAAGAAACTTGAAAGCTATGCTTCGTATGATATTTTACATTAATTTTAATCATATCATTCTCCCTTTTATGACATGCCTCTCTGGTGCTCATAAACCAAGAAATGAGTATCATCTACTAACACTACAAGTTTACATGAGAATTAGTTAGAAGCAGAATTTGCCTGTTTCTTTTTGAGATTTAATACTTGATGGTTATGGCATCGTGAACCTTTTCCACAACTTTGTACATACATTCAATATATTCCCTGCTCTGTGCATACTTCACACCTGTCAGAAATGCACATAAAAATCAGACATCAGTTATCTCAAGATCACATCAAATCACTCCACAACCACGCAAATGCAATTAAGATAAATGTTCATACACACACATACACAATAAGATTCCACCTAGCCCTGCCAACCTTCCAGCTTACAATTAGAGTGAGAGGTACATATTTGTCTATAGTATATGCATGTCTTATAAAACTGTTTCTTTTCCTTTAAAATTATTATTAATTTCTTTATTATTATTATTATTATTATTATTATTATTATTATTATTATTCCCACCCCCCCCCAAAAAAAAAAAAAGTCTTTTAGGTATTTGGTTCTAACCAATTGTTTTTTTCATTGGTTTGGGAGTTTTCTGTTTTTGCATGTTTTTATCTGTTTCCTAGGGCTGTCTGTCCCTGAGCTCCCAAGCACATGTGTATCCATTGCCTGATGAAGATCCTGTTTTATTTAGGCTCCCTCATCAGCTCCACCTTTGACTCACTGAGTACATTTTAATTAACCACCTCATTGGCTGTAGGAGAAATATGCCTGCAAATCCAGGCTGACAATTTGCATGAGAAAAAATAAAGCGAACAAAAGCTTATTATTAGAATACAGAAAACACTGCAACTAAAATTTGGTTCACAGAAAAGAAACAGCAGTTCCACAGCTAATTGCCAAAGGAGCTACACATGCATGAAAAAAAAATCAATATTGTTGATGAATTCCCTTCTATTTTGCAGTTAAGGATATTTAATTTCTAATGGTTCTCAGTATTTGTGTGTATGAGCATCAAATAGCAGGAAGCACAGGAACGCTGCCCAACATTTTCCTTATAAGGAAAACCACGACCCCAGTTTCTTACAGTCAGGGCCTTCTGTTTGAACTCTAGGAAAATTAACAGCGTTTAATAGAAAAATGGAATTAAGTACACTTTTAAATAGTAAAAATAAAAAAGTGCTTCCAATGACATCTATTTTCATAATAGTGTTTTGCTGAATGAACAGCTTGGACAAAAGCACTGGTAAATTGCCTGAAAAAAGACTGCCTGACACTCAAATCGTTACTAATGGTAGGCAGCTCCTTCACTTCTTATTATATTTCCTTCTTGGATTTAATCCCATCCTTCTCAGTCTGTTATGCAGAAGGACACTACTTTGCTTAAAGGGTTATCAATGTCACCAAGCACAGAAAAAGATCTGGGTACGTTTTTAACACTTTTGCAGACGGGAGTCGCATGTACTATTGAGATTCAGCAGAGCTTTTCTGAGGCTGGAAAGCTGTCAGAGAGCCTTTCCAAAGGCTGACATCTGGGAAAATCCCAGTGATAGGGACTCTGTGTAAGAGTCACTTGCTGCGCAACTGAAGAGCTAATTAACACAGATATTAATTTCTGAATTAGAAATGGACCCTAGTTGTGGAGCAGGGCTTCCCATAGTGGGGGCAAAGTGCTGCTGCTGCAGGGTTTGCCTGCAATGAGGCATCTGAAGAGACAAAATGTCTCTTCCCAAGTGCTTTTGCAAAGTATGCACTGGTCCTGCTTGATCCCTAGTGAGGCAGCACCAGCTTTTCTGCTGCATTGTGGTGCTGAGTATCCCCAGAGAGAGGAATTGTCAGCTGCTGTTCCATCTCTAACCATGCAGGACATTTTCCATCTTAAGTCTTGTTTTTGCTGCTCTTCCAGTAGGATGATACTTGGAGAGTTGTGGCTAAATCTCTCTTAATCTTAACAGTATCTTCGGGCTCCACTGCCCTAATCTCGCCTGGTCTCCATCGGCTGTTTCTATGGCAATTCCCTGGGGAGTTTTCCTGTTATCTCAGTGAAGTTAACCAGAAACAAATAAATATGTTTGAGATGAAGTGGTGTTGGAGAGGACTGATGTGGTGGTCTGGGAAAAAACAGCAACAGCAACAATAACAAAAAAGAATCACCTGGATGGCTGGATGGGGCCTGAAGCTACTGTGTTCAAACGTTTTGCATAAACTGCATTTGTCCTCCATGGTGCCAGAGCAGTCCCAGGTAGAGTCAAATTTTGCTGTACTCTTAAAAACAAACAAACAAACAAACAAACAAAAAAAAAACACCACAGTATTTAAAAACAAAGAGCCCAAACACACTAAGCCTGGAGGTTCCTAGCCAGGGAATGGGATTTTCACACACAGTTTGAGAAGATCAATAGTCCCTGTTTGAATCCAAATTATAATAAACCTGATGTCATGTCTCATTAGCTGGCACCTCTGCACAGTTTCATGCACTGTGGCAAGGGGGGGGGATGACAGTGTGGGTGACAGCCATTTGTCATCTTGTCCTTGGGAATGCTGGGGAAGCAACACTATTACCACCTGTCCAGGGGCACCAGACCCAGTGGTGGTGCTCAGCAGGGGCTGTGCTGGAAGGACAAAGCCTCGTCCCCCAGGCTGCCTGCAGCCACCCAGCCTGCGTAAATGTCCCTTACCCCCGGTACTCCCTGCAGGGTGTGGAAGGATGGTGAGGGGTGTGCCTGGCTGAATGGCAGTGGTGCTCTAAGGTTTAGGAGATTCTCCCTTATACGGAGCTTGAGGGCTGTCATGGTACAGTTTCTCCAAATGAATAATCCAGGTTATCCTAAATTAGAAGGTTTAAGTACAAATTCAAAGCCCCCTCCTTTCCCTCTCATTTCAAGCCTATGGATCAGACCTTTCCCACCTTAATGCACTTTTCCTTTGCATTTTAGATCACCATAGACCAAGTTATTGTTGGCTGGTGGCTGTTTGAAAGCTACCAGACCTTTCCTACTTGTTGAACATGCCTTTTTGAGACAGGAAAATTTCTCTGCTGGGGAGCTGTGACCTGCTGGTGCTGTCACCCTGGGGAATAGAAAACCTGCCTCCCCTGCGGTGTGAGCTGCAGATGCCATCCGCCTCTTTCCCTTGCTTTCATTTTTGGATACCAGCCATGGGTTGCTTATCATCAGTCCTGATCCCTAAAACTGAGGTGCTGATTCTAATCTGCAGCTGCAGCTGGGTTTAAATCTTGATCTGCAATCGGTGAGTCTGAGCGCTGAGTGTGCAGAGACATTATTAGATTATTAAATCAATGACACTCAGGTTATTAGTCACACTCATCCGCATTACCTGACACTGTAATGATGTTCTATTTTTACTTCCATCCTGCTAATGTCCCAGAGGTACTGAAATTATGACCAGAAAATTAATTTCTATACATTTGAACAAGAAATAGAAGTATAGGGAATAATCCCATATTGACAGTATAAATCCTAACGGAATTGTTTAGAAAAGCAATGGGGAGAGGGAAAGGGCTGAGAATGGTGCCTCACATGCAGCCTCCTCTCTGTGCTGCAATGCCTGGCCCTTAAGGGTACGCTGGCTGCTAATAACTGGGCCAGGCTATTTTAGCTTGTAACTCATTTGGGGCAATTAGGACTCCTGAGCTGGCATTAATGATTTCTCTCGTTCAGCCAATACTTTTTTGCAGAATCCCTCTGTTGTCTCAATGGGCTTTCTTCAGAAGTGAAATCAAACCCAGTAAATAGAGAAAGGCCAGCATGTGGCAAGATGTTGTTTATATTTTCAAAAATTATTCAAGTGCAAGCAAATTATCATCTCAGCCCCCAGGTTGAGGTAAGAAGGGAGTCCTGATCTGATGGCACCTGAAGGCTGCATTTGGAGTTATTTCTGCTCTGTGTGACTAACCATCTGCAGACGGGGAGGAATCAGTCCGTCACTGCAGAAAAACACCACCAAAGCTGCTGAAAGTCCATCCCACCCCTGTCTAACACACCAGCACTGGCACCTTGCCCCTGCAACTGGGGGGACACAAAAATTCGGCTTGAAGGGCCTGGCTCTCCCCTTTGAAATCCCTGGGCAGGAGCTGCAGGGGGGTATGAACACGGGGTGATGCTAGAGTGGGATGGGTGGAGAGTGCTGGAGTGGGGATGGAGACCTGAGCTCAGGGAGAGGGGCTGGAAAGGGTGAGCTCAGCAGCGTACCTGAAGTGCTCAGCCCGTGCAGCTCTCTGTGCAGCACAGCTCTTCTGGCGGAAAATGGGGAGAAGCAGGGAAAGCTGTTTGCACCCTTGCCCACACCGCCCATGGCCCCCATTACTTGCAGTTTCCCTGAGTTTATTGATTACTAGGAGCAAATCTATGTATTGCTTGATACTAACTTGGTTTTAATGCAAGTCTTAATGATGCATTTATTTCATATTTGCAATTAATGTAGAAACAAGTGTTGGTATTCACTGTGCCAAAAAAGGAGCAGAGTGATTTTCTGAGGTCTTCAGCTGGGGAATTTCCACTTAAAAACAGAGAGATGTGTGAGCATAAGTGCGTGTACATTGTTTGTACCTGGTAAATGTATGTGGCAGGGTGTTCTCATGAGCAAAGCTCATAGTAGAACTGTAATGAGATGAGTTGTTTAGGTGTAATTAAAAGATGTGGTGAGAACTTGCATGGAAATCCTTTTCTCTAAGCTTTGGGATCCCTGCTAATAAGACATAAACATTTAGCAGCTCAGCTGGAGTACAGTGTGCTCTTTGGTTAAACATTAAAGGGGCATTGTCAAGTGGCTTTAATTAATTAGCTCGGCTTTAAATGAAATCAAATCAATTTGGAGCAGTTAGGCTCAAAATTAAAGTTGTTTTCACCTGGTGGGAAATGTCCTTCAAATTCTGAACATCTTACAGACAATGAGAATTAAAAATGCCTTTAAGAAATTTCATCCATGTATTTTCCTTTCCCTTTCCTATTTGTGCAGAGAATGGACAGTAGGCTGATGATCTAATGTTACTGTAATTGTCATAATGACAGTACATCGAAATTAAGCTTTTTAGTCTGTGTACATTGCAGTCAGCATTTACTTGACATCTTCTAGATGTGCAGCACCCAGACCCATGCCAAGCCTGGATAATGGAGTCTTGAATATACATTTTTCCTTTTTTATTACAACTTCTCAAGGGGCATTATTGCCCTTGTTGTCACTGTTCACACTAACAAGTAAATAGGAAAGTTGTGGAAATAGGTTAGTTTGCACATCATTAATGTAATTTCTGAGCACAAGGGGATGTTACTTATGTTCAACCCCAATTATCTCTGAGTTTTCTGCCCACGTTTGGCCATGGGACAGAAGCTTCAAGAGTTACAAAATTCTTGGAGGTGTTGTGAAAGTCCACAGCTGGAGAGGGAAGGGAGACCAGCCTGAATGATTGCCTGTGCGAGATGGTGCAAGACAAGATCAGGGATGGAGGTGACGGGACAATTCTGTTCTCTGGTCGGTGGAGGAGAGGGTGTCTTCCCAGCCTCCATGCAGGGGCTGCTGCTTTCTGTTTTTCTTGCTCTTTTCAGAAAACAAATGCTATTCTTGATATTGACTTTTTAAAAGCAAAAGAATTGAACAAAATGAGAGTGTAGGCACTTCTTATTAGGCTGGCACAATACCATATATTACCTTAGATGTTTTGTGTTAGATTTAGGGGGGAAAAATCAACACAAACTCCCCATGACACAATAGACCATAACTGCTGGAAGCCGTTATGGGCTATTATGCGAAGCCGTTACAGTCTATTGAGTAAATAATCTACAGATTAAAGCTTTCTAAGTACACAGTAACTTGATAGGTAACCAAAGAAGCCATTACGGTATGTCATGTCAATAAGAGGAGGATTAAAGTCCCTTATGTTTTGTACAGTGACAGGGTCTATCTGCTGTAAACCAGTGTTAAACAAAAGCAATTGCCTTTTTGAAACAAAACAAAAACACACACACACACAAACAAACACACACACACATAAAAAAAAAAAAAAAAACTGAAGTCCGGTTGTGTTCTGGGACTGGGGACTGGCGGGGATTCAGTGCAAGGCAGCTATTAATGCTTTAATGTTTTACAGCCAAGAATGATGGTGGCTGCTCCTAATCTGCAGCACCCTGGGTTCGCCCCCTCCTGTGCAGTTTGCAACCAGAGGTATCTGCTACAGAGAAAGGAGTTTGTGGGTGCACAGCTTCCCCTTTCCCTGTGCCACTCAGGTCCCCCTGGGCATCTCTCCAGCACTGCCATCCCTGGGGCCATGCCTCCTGGCTGTGTCACGTCCAGCATCACACCTCCTTCCAGCATTTAATTACTCTGGATTCCCAGTCTCTCTGGTGTGTTTAATATGAGCTATGTAAATTTCTCCCAAGAATGATAGGATTTTGACAGTCTGATTTGCCTCACAGGCATACTCAAGCCAGCTCATTTTCTCTTCCCTGGAATTTCTGAGTGGTCGGGTGGCATTTGATTATCATTGGTTGGCATATCTGAGCTCTGGGGTTGAGCATAAAGATATTTTAAATTTAATAGGTTTAAGATGTCATTATTTCCATGCTGATGAATTTATACTTGTAACCAGAGAAACTTAGAGCATTTAATGAACTTATTTAGTTCATGGTGCAAGCTTTAAACCCAATCCTGAGTATAAAATTAAATCATGTTGGATAAAAACTAACACCCAGAAGCTAAAACTGAACTGGGTAAATGAATGAATTTCAAAAGACAGAATAAATACAGACATAAGGCACCTAGGGGACAGATTTACGAAGAGTTTTTGCACAGTTTTCAATGGAGCTTGTAATAGCATAAAAGTATTAAATCTGATTTACTGGAAAGGATTTGTACAGTATTTCATTACCTGCTTCCCAGAGCCAGCAGCCCCTTCCCCATCTCTCCCACCTTTAGCAGGAGCTCTGGACACAGCTGAACGTGTGGCGGAGAAAGCTCCGGCTTTGTTGAAAAGTAAACAAGAAACCAGAGAAGGAAGTAACGCAATCCAAGAGGATCAACAACATCGTTCTATGAAAATCAATTCTAATTCTAACCCAGTCAATACAGAGCAGCCCCGCTTCACCAGACGGGAGATGAATGTTGCATTCTTGCCCACGGGACTGTGCTGCCCGCCCTCCCCAGTGTGCTGCGGGTGGTGGTTTGCTGAAGCTGACACAACCACAAGGTAGCTTTGAAGTCTCCTTCCCAGCTCTGTTAGGCCTAGGCTTTTCTGAGTATCTCTAAAACCCTATAAACCTTCAGAAATCGTGCAAAGAAGGTAGCACCTTCTTTGGTAACATGGGGGGACTGCAGTATTCCCCATAAAGAGCTGTCCACAGCACGAGTGGTCATGAGACACAGGCCAGGTTTGAAAATACCTTAAGACACCTTTTCTATTTGAAACAATTAGAAAGCCCAGGTGATGAGGAGCAACTCTTGATTTATACCTGAGGACCTCACTGAAGATGTAGCCAGAAATGAGCTATTCCTTAGCAGTGACTATTCTTATAAAATTCAGCATCCTTTTGGAAAAACATCCTGGAAAAGCTGTATTTCACATTAAAAGAATGAAATGATACGGAAGAATGAGGAAAGAGGGTAAGAAGAAATTGGAAGAAATATTAAATTAAAAAATATATATTGCCTCAATGTTATCTGCAAACAGCTATTGCTCATTTGATGCTTACCAAAATCATGCAAATGCACCAGAAATCAGGCCAGCAGGATGACAGTGGATGATGTATATTAGAACTAGAGATCTATTTTATGTGTCCAAAGAGTTTCTAAAATAGAGAATCACAAAGTGGACTTGACAGGACTAGGCTCTCACAAGACTGACCTTCTCCTGGACTGATAAAAGGTATGAGACAAGGACTAGGAATCAAGTCCTCGATCTATTTTTACAATGGATAGAAATTTCAGTAGAAATCTTGCATGTATCTGGGCTGAACACTGCCCAAAAAAGAAAGGAACCAGAAAAAGGGATGAGTGAGTGGTGAGGTGGCAAAGTTTGCAGGTGACACAGATCTGTGCACGGTAGCCAGACCTACAGCAGTGGTTTGCAGAATGATTTACAGAAATAAGTGGCTGTATGATATAAACTGGCAGGTGAAATTCAGCACTGATAAGAGCAAATTAATGCCCCTGTTAAAACAGGTCTACCTACATATACAGAATGATGGGCTTTAAATTAGCACTTACCTTTGACAGAAAGATGTTCTGGCACCTTTGCAGCTGCTCCAAGCGTTGGCACCATTCTCATAGCCATGGGGAGAGTGAAGAAAGGCTCTGAGAACAAGAAGCATTGCTATGCCAGCGCTAAATCCCCACACCTCAAATCCTACCTGCAGGTCTGATTGCCCCTTGCAGAAATACCATAGGAGAACAACAGAGGGTGTGGAGAAGGCAAAAGAGATTGTTAGACCTAAGGGCTGGCCTCTGCGGAAGAAAAAGCTAAATAAGTATAGGGCTTTTACCTGCAAAGGACAAGACTGAAGGGGAAAAAGGTAGAGGTCTGGGCCATCATGAGTGATGTGAAGGTGAATAGGGACAAGTTATGCTTGTAATGTAAGAGGAAAAGCACTAAACTCCTAATTTGGGAAGAATAGGGTTTGTTGCTTGATTTATTTATTTTAAAGCACAACGTTCAGCTGTATTGCTGAATGATCAGCCGCCAATAGAGCAGGTCAACAATTTTCCAGCAGAATAGTTTTCTGAGCCCCTTTCTGTTGGAAAATGTTGATTCAATGGTATCAAGATGCTCTGTGGGAACACGTCAATGCCATCAAAGCCATCAGCAGAAGCCAGACATCTGCCCAGCCTCCTTGCCTGCTGCCCAGCTGGCTGTCTCGCTGGGACAGCTGGGCTACCATGCTGCAGCCAGCAGCCTGTTTGATTTTTCTTTACTTTGTTGTTAGTCTATTTGTATTACATTTTTCCTTCATTTTAACCTTTATATTTTATATTCAATATACTTGCAGCTCTAGAAAATACTCCATTACCTATCACAATATCAAGTGTCAAATCAAAGTAACAGTAAGCCAATGAGTATAATTTATATTATAATTTAAATGAGTTTTTAAACCTGCATTTTAAGATATAAAAATAAACAAATGTAAAAAGTATGTGCAGTAAGAAGTAGGTACATTTTTATTTGCATATCATATCATCCATTAATATAAAGTTATATTTTATGTTGTATAAAGCTTGAGTCTGTGAAGACAAAATAAAAACTATACTTGAATCTCTTTCTAACTTATTGGGCTAAATGACAATGGCAGAATGCAATTTCAGAATTTCATTCGATGGGCAATTTCAGTGTTTTGATGTGTTTTGTTGCTTCATTTTGCAGATGTTTCCATAAAGAGCAGAAAAGTTGGATTGAATGTTCTCTCTGTTTAAATGAAAATAACTATTCGTAACCTGAACCAAGGCCAATGTATCGTGCAACATGGATGAGTCAGGTTTTAAAGGTAGGTGGAAAATCAACAGTATTGGGGGTAAAATGAGCAAGCAAACCACTTCTGTAGTTGATACAGCACTGGAAACAGCACCTAACTATGTTAAAAACTCATCTTTGTAATCTGATGTGGGAAGAAATCAGAAAAAATAGATAGCTTTGTGACCTGCTGGGATGATTTCCAGTATTTTTGTTTTGCCTGCAACAACTAGCACCTAAAACAGAACAGAAACCTACAACTAGATGAATATTGCTCATGCTATGGATGAGGTTGTCACTGGCTGCAGGTGGTACCAGTTCCTGTGAGATAACCAGCCCTTGCTCGTCACTAGATAAGCAACCCTTTGCAATTCACAGCATGCCTATTTTGATTTGAAAGGTTTTAAAGTCGGGTCCATGCAGTCATGTGGATGATTTGCAGGGCTGATTTGAAGGTTGTTTTCCTAGCAAGCTGGTGGTGCAGGAGCAAATTAGCGCAATTCCCAGTGCATGATGAGCTGCGGGAGGGTCTCTACAGGGCATCACTTTGCCATCATGGCCACCTCAGACAAAAAGTAAAGCTCAAGTGAAAGAAAAATGTTTTCTTCAGCAGTTTCTGCAATCCCTCTGATGCCTGGAGTGGTGCAGGATGAGTCCAGCACATAACATCTATGAGGCTCCTCTGTGCTCTCAGGGTGTTCATGTGGAGCCAGTGAAGGAGTTGGAGTTGCAAGTCATGCATGGTAAGTCACAAAGGAATCACTCCCCAACATCACCCCTAAATCTAAAGGGTTTACTGCCATCACTTCTCTCTTTCTGGGGTGATTATTTTCAATAATTTTGAAAACTCGGCTGAGATAACTTCAGCACAGGGAACTGCTGCACCACAGGCCACCATTAGCAATTAAAATTAGATAAACAATTAGCCTGTGAACTTGGCACTCAGATCACTGCTGCCTCAACAGCCTCTGCAGGAGCCACCTGAAGCCGCTGTAGGGCTCAGCTGCCCACCATTCCTGGGGTCAGAGCAGTGCTGGCAGGCTGGGGTGTAGTGGGGATGCCCAGAGGAGGTGCCAGCACCAGCAACGGGACTCCAGGGTATATACTGTTATTTATTACACTTTCATTTTCTTTTTCTTCCTCACTTCTTCATCAGGGCACTGGAGGGAATAGGAACATGCTATCTAATTTCCTAATTTTCCTGTCAGCTTTC
The DNA here is from genome assembly GCF_963932015.1 of Anas acuta. Lineage (NCBI taxonomy): Eukaryota > Metazoa > Chordata > Aves > Anseriformes > Anatidae > Anas > Anas acuta. The sequence continues at coordinate 13,513,917 of NC_088991.1, read as the reverse complement.
TGGCTTTCAAAATGATTGCAGCAGAAATCTATAAAATGAGGACGAGGGAAGCAAACTTAATACCATTGTAAATCTCCAAAATGGATGCAGAAACACAGTACTCAAATAGAAGTAAATAAAAGCAAGGAGAGATTCATTCTGGTTTTCTTCTCTGTAAACCTACTGGCAGCTTGGAATTATTCAGAAAACAACATTTAACTGAGAAAAAGAGAACCCTGTAAAATAGTAAAGATTATACCGTAAAGCTAAGCACCCTCCATAAATCATAGCTGGGAACATTGCTAAGTTATAGGAACCTGCAGATGGCTGTCATTAAAGGGAAAGAGCCTCTCCCAGCTTGGCGGGCCACACCGTACCATGCTGTATGGCTGCAAATCGAACTGCTTTCATGGGGGAGCCACAAAAGTGGTTTTAAAATAGGAATTTCAAACAGAAGCTGCATGAGCTGTTCAGCAGGACTCAGGCTTATCATGAAACCACAGTGGTAATTTCAGGCCTGATTTACAGGAGAGCCTAATAAGCCTCTCCCATTTAAAATAATACGGCAGTAGTTTATTGTAGTGTTGTCTGAAGCTGGAAGAGCAGTAGTGGGGCTGGGTGCTCTGGTAGCAAGCGTGTGCCTAGCATTGTCCCCATTTCAAACAGGGACAAAGGGGGGAGGGCTGCTGAATGGGGTGTGGAGTTGGTGTTGGGAGAGGTCGGGGCAGACCAGCAAGCTCCTTCTCTACTCTACTTTCCTGTGTGTTCACCTCCAGTATCACTGCTTTATCCTTTGGGATGAACTCATCTGGGGCTTCGACTCAAGAAACAGCAGGGGAGATGCTCAAAACAAGCCTGTGAAGCTGAAAATAGCACACCTCAGTTGCTGCTGCTTTCAGGATGTCACCAGGTGAGCTCCTCTTGGATTATATGTTAAGCCACACCATGATGTAGCACCATGACACATATAGCCCCCCATGGTGTGGTGCCCTCTATTATGCTGAGCATTGAAGGTATGTGGGGATGTCCATGCCAGCACTTGCAGTGTGTGGAGCACTGGGGTGAGCCAGGGCTGCGGCAGGAAGATATGGATCACACCATGCACCCTTTTCCAAGAGCCTCTGTAGAGGTTTACCCCTACATATTGCCCTGAGATACAAGCTCTCCCTGGGGTGCCTCTGCACCAGGTGATTCAGATGGAGCTCTGGCAGTCACAGCACCCAAGGGTTGTAACCAGACCTCTGCAAACCTGCCTTTGTTCTCAGCTTGGAAACACTTTGCCCCACTCAGCCATGCCTGCCAAGTACATGGTTGTTCAAGGTCACTGTTTCTAATATTGTCAGGAACCTTTCCTGATACGAAATGGCACAGCAGCTGATTGCATCGACTTTATAAACATTTTTTGCAAACTCCCACTACCCCACCCCAACCTTCCTATGCCTATTGCCCTGTTTTCGCATTTCCACAGTGCTTATACCTGCCAGTGCAGATTTGCCAGGCTCACTGCTCGCCAGGTCAGGGGATTTCCCACGTACTGACCAGGTTCCTTCAACTGCTGTACTCTCAATGCTTTCCAAAAACATGGCCAGGAGGAACTGGATCTCACAGTATTTTTCTTCTCTGTCTTTGGGTGAACTCAACTGCTCACTGCACCTTCAACAACAATGTTTAGCTTCTTGTCACAACCCCCTTCTGTGCTTTGATAGAAAAGGGATCACCAGCAGATGCAATTTCTTTCAGTGCTGGAATTGTGTTTATTTTACTAGAATTGTACTCCATTTATCTGGTTGCAAAGGGACTAGGCAATTTATATTGGCAGTACTGAATGTACTGAGACTGGCAGTGGTCGGGCACTCACGGCTTGTTACCCAAGGAAAGTTCAGAGCATACTAATTTATCCCACCACGGAGCAGCAGTAGAAGAAATGTACAATTGATATCAATCAGTCTTACATTAGTAACACTGTAAACATTTTTTCAGATGGTAAAAGATCCAATAAATCTATTTTATTCTGTTTCATTGTAAGGTCCAGTTCCTCCTTTCCATCATACAAACAACTTCCAGGTAATGGAAGGGATATTGCATTCCCTATTCACAAATCACAGTTTGACCTATTATTTGTAATTTTCAGTGCTTGCCTTCTTGTGTGGTGTTCATAAAATGAGATTAGAGTGATTTACAATAGTGAAAGATGGAACAAGACTCAGAGGAGATGTGACTCATTAGACATCATCCTGTGACTGTTGGAAGGAACCTGCATCACTCAGAAAGGTATGCTGTGATTTTCCAGGGCAGTCTGGTGGATTTAGACCTACCCTTGAGGTGTTTCAGTACGAAAGCATCTGAAGAACCACCTGAAAACATGACCTACCGTCCCTGATTTTATCTTTTGTGAAACAGCCAAGCAATTCAGAACAAAGGCTCCCCCTTCCTGACCATCTAAGTCTACTTTATGATATTGCTCTAAAAAGGTTATCTTGAAAATGTGTGAAATTTTAAAAAGAAAAAACAAACAAACAAAAAAAACACATGATACTTTTATTTGAATTAAATATGGAGGAATTATACTTTGGTTGTAATTTATAGTGCTTCAGAATTATCAGTATTAGTTATGGCTAGAGAGTCTGGCTCTTGTTGTGCTTGGGACTTAAAGAACTTGCTTCCCTGGTCTACAAACCAAAAATACATTCATCTGTTCTGTTAACAGGCATGAGTTAGGCTTCTCTGAGCAAATGAAAAAGAAATAGGAAGAACACCTGAGGGGTTATTTTATTGAGCAAGGAAATGAACTCCAGAAGAAGCTGTTTCACTGTTTGGATTCATTCATGGTACTGAGAACCGGTGAGTGGATTCCTGCGTGGACATTTGGAGGTTGGTAGTAACCTTTCTGTTTTAGTGTCTCTTGTTTCTTGGTTTTCTGTTCTTGAGCATCCACATATTTCTGTCAAACTGTTTACTGCATCCCCCTAAAAAAAAAAAAAAAAAAGATAATTGCTTCTCTAGAAGCAGTGCTTGCCTTTGCTCTCTCTGAGCAGACAGGATCCGTAACAAATGACTCACGTGCAGTAATTACACTCTATTCCTTCCTATCCTGCATTGATTATTCAGATGTGGGAAGACTAGCTCTATCTTGAATAAAATAAAAAATCTGGAGACCCAAATATCGAAACATTGTTTTGTTGGTGGTGTGGATTTTTTCACCTCCTTTGTTTTTCAGGTACTGTTTACAGCCATGGTATAGTGAAAAGATGAAACATTTATAAACAAAACCTCCTGTCAGACTGCTTGTAGTTTATGTTTGTTTAAAGGACAATTTTGTGTCACCTCTTTGTATTTTAATAGTCAAAATAAATTTTGCATAATAATTCAACTCCTCTCTGCTGCCTGTAATGACTTTCTGCATTTTTCTGATGGATGTTTGTATTTGTTTCCTATGATTTACATGACCTGACGTCTCATACAATGAGCTTCCCAGCGCAAATGCCATTTGTGATACTCTGTGCAGCACTAATCTATCATTAGATGACCTTACAAGAGCTGGGGTCATGGATTCAATCAGTAAAATGTTTCAGGGTGTAATTAATTAATCCCCCCCCCCAACTGTTCGCTTAAAACTTGATGAAAACGATGCTTTTTCGTAACACTTCTTCAATACATAGGGTTTGTTTGTATAATCAATCACGCTAAGTTGGGGAGTTCTTAGTATTCATGGCTTTGTCTTTCTTGGAACTTCCAAATGTTTATTTTCCAGCATAATTTAATGGTTTAATTAGCCAAACAACCAGCTACTGTACTTGTGAAAGTATATTCAGGTTGTGATTTAATAACTTGGGGACAGCTGTGTTTTTGCCTTTGCTGGGCTGGATTGTGTTATGTGGGCTGCGGAGCTGGTCCAGCTGCAAGTGGGACTTCCCAGCTGACTGTGCCCCCATCAGCCTCGCACGATGCTGAGCCATGCTGGACTGTTGCAAAGATAACAGGTCTGCTTGTTCCCCACTGTAAATTTCTTATCAAACAAACGAAAATCCATAGTCTTCACCTTTAGCATCCTTTGCTTGTGGCTGTATAGTTTAAAAGATAATGCAAATGTCAGAAGCAAGGGCTGTGGATGAAGATTTTCAAGCTGTGGTTCAGACCACCCTCTGCAGGTCTATGGTTTATTGCCAGCAGTCCCGACAAAGCCAGGTTTAGTTTCCCCTTCCTAGAATTTACATCTTCACCAGAGAGAACCCTGGGACCTGCACACTGGAGAGCACTGACAACCACTGCACAGCACCTGGTGCAGTTGTCCTAAAGGCTGTCTGTCCTGGCAGCCCAGCTTTCTGGAGAGCATCTCCAAAGTAAGGGCAGGAACCTCCTGGTACCCAAAAAACATCACAAACCTCAGCTCTCCCCTCCTGGCACAAAGACTTGTTTGACTCCTGATCTTACTGAAGTAAAATGTTTCACTTCTTGCAGAGTTCTCACCCTGGAGATGGGAAATGAGAAGGAAAAAAAAGGAAGAAAGAATTATAATTTTGCTGCTTTCTGGAACACTATTTCACGATATGTCAGCATGAGGTGTTGTCTGAAAGACTGTACTATATAGGTGAGCCACACAAATGTCCCCAGACCTGATGTGTGTTATAAAAGATGGTGCATTTTATCTCTCTGACTCTATGCTGTGTTGTGCACATTTTATTTTAGTAAAAGAAGCAGGTGTATTTTTGTGTGCATTCAGCCATCTTTACACCTAATAACGTGAATATCCAATTTACAAATGGCTCTGGACCCATCCTACAAAACTCTGTTGGGAGAAGGAGATGAGGTCTTTGCCAGCATCACTCAGGAGCAAGCCGCTGAGGCAGCTTGTAAGGAGCTGAAAGCCCTCAGCAGCTTTGCAATGAATTCCCTGAGATGATGTTATTATGTTAACAAGTTTTCTCTTATCCTGTCAAGGTCTTAGAGAATCTTTCTATTGACCATTAAGGCAAAGCAAGACAAAACAAGCTGAAATTGAGAATTGAATGTTTATGGATAGGAATCCTGTAATGTTATGATTCAATTTCACTTCAGCTAAAGATGATTGTTTCTGCAATCTAGCTGTTTGGCTCACTGAAACCCAGGAAAAAAACTCAGAGGGAAGGCTAAGATCTGGGGAAAAAAATGAAGAAAACTGGGAGAATATTCCAAATCCACCAGATTAATTGAGTGTGGAAAAGGCATAGATATGTGTTTAAGGGACAGCAGCCCTTTAGTGCAGGACAGTGGAGATCAGAAATAATGCTTGTGGTGGCTCCATGAGGTTGGTGGCTTTTGTAAAGGGCATCTTGTAAGACAAAAAGCTGTTTAGAGTGAGGACTTAAACTGGGGCTGGGAACGCATTAGATGGGACTGGGCTGCTAACAACCTACTTGGCTGCTGCCCATTTGCAGGCCATATCCCAGAAGAGCCCAAGTAGGAGGAGGATTTGGGAAGAAGGTGCAGTGGGGACAGAGGTTGGGAGGTGATTCCCTGACATAGCTTCAGTCACTGCTCAATGACTTGCTAGAAGGATCTTTCTTGCAAATGATGTTTTATTTCCACCATCTTGAATACACTGTGGGTAGTAAATCACAATGACACTTGTGAGGAATCATGGACTGATGTGAGGTGGTGTAGCAATGCGTTTTGCTCAGTCTGTAGCCATTACTATGATGGAAAACAGGCAGGGAATGCAGCGGTCCAATGTGCTTAGGGGTAGTATCTTAGACCCATCAAGCTCCACGGTGCAGCCCAAGTCTATAATATGTGTGTAGTCATTTGCAGAATTAAGTCTAAATATGTTATATCACTGGGAATTGGCTGTATCCAGAATAAAACATGGTCAATATATTGAGACTGATACTTCTGTTCTAGTATAAGTTCTGCTATATAGATTACAGCTATTGTTATAGCAGGGGAATCACTGTTGTTGTACAGACTTCTTGCAGTGGTATTTGAGTTGTGTAGATTCTGGGTTTTCTTTTGAAATGTAAGAGGTCAGGAACAACTAGTCCCAGCTAAGAACTAATTGCCTGGAGCATAATTTCTCTATAGTGAGAGTATGGAAGTAGCATCTGAAAGTACAAAAAAAGTCACTGTGCTTTTTTGCTCTATCAGCAGACTTTAATGAAATTTTGAAGGGGGAAAAATTGCTTCTTGGCTTAAAGCATGAGCTATGTTATTAATCTCTGCAAAGGAGTTTTATAATTGAAATGCCTATGGAACAGCAGCTCTACTGGCTCAAATGATGGCCTAACAGTATCTAGCATAGGCATATATGAGGTTGCATAATGCTATGTCATGATCATAAGAGTTACCAATAATGCAGGCATATTGAAAAATATGACTTACACTCTTAGCTGAATTTAGTTCCTTTAAAGTTTTTTTTTTTTTTTTCCCCTCATCCTTATGGCACCTAGTGTCTGCATGATATTGTAGACTGTCCCTCAAGGTCACATATACTGCTTTTCTTTGGTAGGTTATTGGGGCATGCTGGCTGTCTTTGGCGGGTTATTGGTATGGATTGCACTACCTATTGGTAAAATAGCATTTCCCTGTGCTGTCATTTTTATTAGGAGTTTTAAAAAACAAAAGTGATTAGTATGCTTGTACTGACAGGGTCTGTGGTCTCAAAACAGTAGCTGGCCATTAAGAAAGAGGTCTTCTGCATACCGTTCCTTACCCTCAAACTCTCAGGCAAACCGTGCATTAGAAAGACAGTTGCTTGGCCAGGTTAGCTTATGGGTCTCTTGGCTAAGCCAAAAGCTTAGCTTTTCCCAGCACATCCTTGTCTGCATATCTTATTTTGGGTTTTTGCTCTAGTTCACTGTTTTTGCTCTAGTTTGTGCAGCCCTAAGGATACTATGACCTCGCAGGGCTGGCACGCTCGGGGAGACCTGCTCAGATCTGCTCTCTGAAATGCAGACATCTGATGGTAATTTTTATTCAGATTTCTCTGCGTTTTCCTCTTCTTAAGGTTTCAAAAAAACTGTGAAGAAAGCAAGACATATAAATTACTAGTCTCAGCCTGTGCCTTTCTGTGTGTGTTTCTGATTAATACACGCCAACATGCCTTCATTATCGCCCTGTTTTGTACCTACCCGTCAGATATGTAAAGCAACGCTGATATCAGAAAATCTCATCTTCTGCTTCCCTTTGTTTGAAAGTAGGTGAATGTGCAAATGAGCTGGGAGGGAAAAAAATAATAAAGACTGTGAGAAATAGCTTTGGCTTTTTTTTAAATAACAATTTCCTTCCCTAAACTGGAATGCAAATGTTTAAGTGGACAAGAAATGCAGTGTGTGCTCTCTCTGTATCATCTTTTTCATCCAGGCATTGGGGAAACTTCATAAGGATGGGCGGGGAAAAGGGCATAGGGACAGAGTTCCTGGCCAGCAAAGGAGGACATGGGCAGCGGGGCTGGAACTGCTGCCTCCCAGCCCTGCAGGAACACCAGCCAGGTCAGATTTCTGCCTCAGCTATTTAGGCTTTGCATTTCTTCTTAAAGTGCATGTTTCACTTGCCAAGCAGATGTTGCTCCAATTGCCTGTCTGACTCGAGGGCACCAGCTTTTAAATGGGCCCCAGCAGAGCCGCCTGTTTTGGCTCTGGGTGGCTGAGAGCTCAGGGGTGCCCCAAGAGCAGTGCTCAGCACAGCGCCAGTGAATCTGGGGCTGTATGGCTGGGCAATTTGGATGGGTTTGATATTTTGCTTATATAACCACAGCCATTTCATGAAAAAAATGTGTATCTGCAGGGAGGTCACCCTCATAACCAACTTTCTAGGGACTCTGGAAAAAAAGTGTTCAGTGGGAGCGAGCAGCACAGGGGAACCAGACCTTTCCTGGTGCCTCAGACCAGCCCCACTCTGGTTTCCCCACAGAAAACTTCACTCTGAAGTCTTTATGGGTGCCCAAAAAGCTTTTCCTTAAAGATATTGAGGAGACATCAGTGCCACAAAGAACTACATAGAGCTGCTGTCTCTTGATCCTGAGAGCTTGAGAAAATTATGTCCTGGTTGTATCGACTGGTTTAATAACCACACTTTGTATTTTGTGGTGTGCACAGTTCTTTGTGCACCTATAAATGTTACATTAAAATACAGAGTGGCACCAGCTTTAAAGAGTTGAAGCACAAAAGCTCCCTTCCTGCTCTTGTCTCCTATTGTGAAAAACTTACAAAACTCTCAGGGAGGCTCTTGAATTACGGCTCTTCCTCTTCCTCATGATGTATGGAGAAAATAAATGTATTATTAATCTGTCCACTGTCAGAGATCTCTGCTCTCTCTCTGTCTGTACACAGGGAGACAGATTGACAGGAACAGCAGACATATGCAGAATTGCCTCGTGTATGCTTAGGCTGGTGAATCACTGAATGCTTGGGATGATGAGATGCTTGGTTTGAACCAAGGCTGCACAGCCCTGAAGGGATTTGGTGTAGGAAGGTAGCTGGAGGAGGAGTATCTTTGTCCTGCACCACAGTGTTCTTCAGATGCTTGCAGGAAGATCTTTAATTTTTTTTTTTTTTTTTTTTTTTTTTGTTATTTTTGGGATTGCCAGCTTGAGACAGTGATCTGCATTTTTAAAGGACTTTGGAGGACAGCTCATGCCAGGTACACAACACCCACGGGGAAGGGAGACGGAGTGTGGTGGGTACTGACTCCAGTGCTTGGTGGGGGACACAAGGAGCAATGCAGAAGCTTGCATGAAGGGGACATCCCATCCCTCCCTGAGCTCCTTGGGGTGTGCAGAGCCACCAGTGCCCCTGTGTACCCAGCAGCTGCCTATCATTGCACAGCAATATTCCTGCTGTGACTCTGCCCTTCTTCTGTACCAGCTCCTACCAAAGGGCTTGGCTCTGCACCTCTAGTGATGTCTCAGGGTATGCGTGTGGTCTTGTTTTAGCCTTGGAGAGCAAGAGCTGGCAGACATGAGCAAGTCTCCGGTGTGACTCAGGCTCTGTGGGATGCATCTTTCCCCTGGGGAAGCCCAGAGCACAGCAACATATGCCTGAGCCTTGCCGAGAGACAGATTCCTGCTGAGCTTCTCCTTGGATCCCAAACAAAGTGAGATTTAGTCTGGATGTGCAAACATGGGCTTTCCCGTGGGGGCTGTGAGGCACCTCTCCTATTGAGAGGGATTGTGTATACAAAGGGAAGACTATTTGGGAAGCAGGAATGGATTCACTAATGCAAGAAGTCTGGGCTGCAAGGTAACACCCACATTGCCATTGGTGTGTGTTACTCTCAACATGTGCTGTGTCCCCCCATGGAGATGACAGACTTGGCCATGTAACGCTCAGGCTGTCCATCCTCCTTCCAGCTCGGGGTGCTGCAGTGCCCAGCAGGAGGCTTGGGTGCTGGCCCATCCCAGTGATGTCTGCAGGTGTTATGACACGGACATGTTTGCTTGCTGTGGCCTGCACTCTTTTTCTCCATCCCATATAGACCAGTTCCTTCATCTGCGTGTAGTCCCAGTGGGAATGCTTTCACCCTTAGATAATATTCAAACAGAGTTGGTTTTGTATCATATTGCACAGCTCCTTGGTGGTTTGCTTTTTGCAGCTCCCTGAGCTTAGCTGAAGAGTGCTACAGCTTCTAGAAAGCCCAGATATATCTACAAGAAGACAGTCAGTATATCTTGCCCTCCTACTCCGTCAGATTGGGATATTTTCTAATAAAAATTCCGCTGTAGTATCTGGGCACCAAGTAATGCCATGCTACTGCAGCAGATACAGTGATGTACAATGGCAATGGGCATCTAGGGAACTTCAGCATCTCCCATGCCTGTGCAGCATATATCCTACCCCTTTCTTCCAATTCTACCCCTTCTCCCCTTGATCATACAAGAACTTTACTTGTGGTTTTGGTAACAGGAATAGCATGAGGCTTAGAGAAGGACAGAGGTTACAGAACATCTGTTTGCAGTGGGCTTGGGAGAGCCAGGCAGGGTGTTGCATTCTGCCAGCTGCATGCATCCCTGACGAGCAGAGAAAGGGTGGCAAAAAAGCTGTACTTGCCACGTGAATTGGTAATGCCTCTTTTACAGCTCAGTGTTAATGTCTTTTGCTCTGTTGTTATTCTGCTAGCGCTTTGTTAGTTCCATTTAGTACTTATTGCAGTCCATTGCAGTCCTTATTGCATGCAAAGCAAAGCAATTGCTTTTGCTTCCAGAAGTTCCTGTTTGTGTTTCCTCCTGTTCTCAGAGGCCCTTTGAAGAATGATCAGGTCCTGTGCCTGTCCTGAGCACCACAGAGTGCGGAGAGGGAAGGTTATTTGGATTTGTATGAGTAAGTTAACAGTATGGAGACATGTGTTGATGATAATTGATTTCCTGTCTCTTTTCCGTGTCCAAATGATCTGCTGTATCACTGCTATAAATATCAATAACCTCCTCGCTGAAAAACCTGGCACAGTCGTCGCCTTTTTGCAGTGTGTGCAAAGGGCAAGAGAAACACCAGCTGCTGATCATCTGAGAAGCCTTCTCTCCTTGATGTCAGGCTTGTGCTCTTTGTGCTTTTCGTCTCCATGAGGGACTGAGGCGGTTGCTTGCCCCTTTCTTCCCATGTAGGATTGTCCAAGGGCTGGTGTGACAGATAACACTTAATATGTGTCTTGCTGGAAAGGTTGCGGTTGGAAGACGCTGGTGCCCCTTCTGTAGATACAATAAACCCAGCACAGATGTGGGGCAGGAGGGTGTTCCAGGCAGCTATGCCTGCCCAGTGAACATGGGTCCCACAGTTTTGTTTTTTTTTTTTTTCCCTGCTGCTGTCATAAAAAGGCAAACAAAACCACCTACCTCGTGAAAGTAGAAGTCGCAAAGGAATGTAATAAATAAAGAATGTAAGGATAGTGAGACTTGATGTGAACTATCTGGAAACCACGTTCAGATGGTGGGTAAGGCTGAGCAAAGCCTGGGTTTTGCATTTGATGGGACTGCTCTGACAGTTTTTTCTGACTTAGAAATCATGGAGGGAGTGGGTTCTTCTGCTGGGTCTTGCATTAAGCCAAATTTCTTGTGCTTGATTGAGGACACACCTTTCACTTGACATCTTTTGAAGTAGAAGCTCCAAGCATTAGAGAATTCACCGCAGTGAAGGGTATTTAATTTCCCTTCTATAGATGAGGCCTTCTTTTATAAAAAAGGAAGGTTTGGGAAGGTGTGACAATAACCTGTCCTCCTTAGTTTGGATAACTTCTGGGGATTTACATGGTAGGAGAGGAAATACAACTTTGTCATAAATTTGCTGTCCATTAGCAGAATCATTATAACAATCCTATATGTGATATTCATCCAGTTATGTTGAACCAATTTCCTAGCAAATAACCATCACTGATAAAGTGCTAAAGGAATTTTCTGCTAGGAATTGGGTAAAGGTGTCCTCTGAGACAAGGTGCTGCAGGGTCTCTACAAAGACAAGTTTCATGAAAGCATTGCACAACTGTCTGCAATTAATTTTGCAGTAAAGGAAAGGCCACCAGAGGTTGTTGTGGTATGACTGGGCAGTTCCAAACCAGAGATGGTTCCACACTAACAGGTTCCAGTATGGCACTCCTCAATACTGCAGAGTGAGCATGGGCCAAAGAAGCTGGGATGTGTGGAAGCTACGTCCATCTCTGATGCACCCAAGGAAGACCTAAAATGAACTGTATTTTGCAACCAAGTTCAATCAACTTGTTCAAAGACTGTCCTGATTCATTAGACCAGACAGAAATGTTTGATATGAGAAAGCAGGGACAGTTCAGAGATTCTGGAGAAAAGACATCAAGGAAAGCAAGGGACAGGGGCTGGGTGGTGATTCTGGGTCAAGTAATAAAAGGGCAGATTTTAGTGAATAAAGTGATGAAGGGAAGTGAGATAATTCATGTCAGTGAATGCAAGGCTACAAGAACTAGACCTTGTCACATTAACATGATGTTTTCTCATTAGATTACACCCAGGGTCAATAAAAGCAATAGTATTGACCTAATATATGTAGATGTCTGTAAGCATTTATGATTTTGTAAATTCTTGCTATCGATCAAAAATGATATTTAATCACTATATAGTTTAAACAGTGGCCAACCTATATTCAGAATGAAATCTCTTTTTGTTGTTGTTGTTGTTCCTAAGGATCAGTTCTTGTTCATATGCTTTTTGTTACATTTTTATCTAGAGAATGGAAGAAAATATTTTGAAAGTACTGATAAGCTTGCCAAGTGATTTCAAGATTGGAAATCTGGTACACAAGGAGATGTTCACTGATATACAACCTGGACAGCTAGCTAAGCCAAGTGCAAGCAGACAAATATGCATTTCAAGACATGCAAATGCAAGGTCAAGCATTTAGAAAGAAAGAATGTAGGTCAGGCTGAGGAGGAGGAGGCTGTCTCAGGAAGCAGTAGCTCAGTAAGGGAATGGTGGAAAACTAAATGCATGTGACTTCCCACTTGTGTTTGCAGCTGAAAGACCAGTAAGTTTCCTGAGCGTATGGCTAAGTATAGTAGGCCGTAGGAGTAGGGAGTTGTATTACCTCCGGGTTTGGCACTGGTGCACATAGCTGCTGGGTACTGTGCTTGTTTCTGGGGTTCATGTTTCTGAAAGCATGGAGATAAATTGCAAAATGTCAGAGGAGAGACACAAGAATGATCCGAGTGTTGAGAAACTGCCTCGCAGAGTTTGTGAGAGTTGCCTCTTTTCATTTGTCAAAGTGGAGGTTAAGTAGTACTTTGAGTGGTGAGTGTGTTGAGGGAAAGGCAGCTGGGTGGTGCAGCCAAGCTCTTCCCTCTCTGAGCTAAATTCAGATGGAAACTATATTGCAAAACAATTAACAGCCAGGGCAAAGACCTGCTCCAGGCTTCAGATTCTCCACCACTGGAGATCTATACAGCCAAATTGATCTTCTTGAAGACACGTATGTATATTGCCCTCCCAGGCCTGCTGTTAATATCTGCAACAAAGGTAGGGTGCTGTACTCCCACACAGGGCAGAGCGGGGCTGCAGAGGCAGGCAGAGGGGCACAAGCTGCTCATCTGTGCAGGGGGTGCTGCAGCAAGCATCAGTGCTTGATTTTACACTCCTGTAAGTGCACGTTTGCCCGCCCCGCTTTGTGTCTTGCAGTGTTTGAAACCCCTTTGGTTGCTTCGTTAGCTGATTTGGTGGCTGGATATTGTCTGTTAAAACATCTGTTTGTATGCAATTTGTTTTCTCTTATCAACTTGTCCCAGGCCCCCCTTACACTTTTGCAAGAGTTATTTATATAATGCACGTCCTTTTCCCATAGGTCTCTCTGCCTAAAGTAATATTGTAACCTAATTCCCTCTGGTAAGCAATCTTATCCAGACTTTGTGTTCATCTAGAATCCAGCAGAATAGTTTTTTAGAGATCTGAGGCCCCAAGATACCATGCTGGGGCAGCTGAAGCCAGCATAGGAGATCAAATATTAAAGCAGACGGGTCAGGGTAAGGTACAATGCTCCATGAGGACTTCTGAAGCTCTTCTGCTGACTTCTGCAGTGACTCTTTTTTTTTTTTTTTTTTTTTTTTTAAATCAGATCCCATTTGCTGCATGTTTGTTTTGTTCATTTTTGCTGTCTTTATTGTGTCCTGGATTTTTAGTTTGCCATTCCCTCACAGTGAGTCTGCACTAAAGCCATGTAAGCATCATTGTCAATAATAAATAACCCCTGGATTTAACATACTGTTATTTCAAAGGTTGGGTTATCTCCTTGACAGCTTGACATTCAAGGATCACAAAGCATCCCCACAACAACAATGCATGGAATGATCTAATTGTGCTTTGACAGGTCATCCCACAAAACAATTAGATGGGACTGGAGGTATTTTATCTTGCTGCTGTATGTGCTACATGTCAAAGACATGAAGGCAGGAAAACTTTAAAATAAACAGTGCTTTCAGAGCTAGTGGTTGCTGCTTGGTAGCCTGTCCAGTTCCCTTCCATTCCTCATCCCACTCCGTGGAAGGAGGCTGACTGGCACCAGCTGAGGTTGTGGCTCTTAACTTTATCTGCCTGCTTTTCACTATGGCAAATTGTTTAGGAAATTCATTTTAATGACAGGAGGATTTGAACCAAGTGCATCTGGCATCTGGGACTGCAAAATACAGCAAATGACTTTTCTGAAATATTTGATTGAATTTGCCTTGATGTCTTCCTTTGGTATGTTGCTGTGCTCAAGCCTCACTAAAGTGGCACTGGTTCTCTCCCTGCTAGCACACCCTGTGCTCACTTGCAATGTAAGTAAAAGGTTGCATTTCCACCTTTATAGCAATGTTTTGTTCAAGGGTGCTGCTGGACAAAGCCCTTGCAGACATGTCTTCTTTTATTTTGGAGCTAGTCACACTTTATGCTAACTCCTGACTAAATGCTCCATAAGAAAAGTACCAGCAAGACCAAGCTGTTAATTTTTCCATGAACTGCGCCTTTTGGTTCATTGCTGCCTCCTCTATTGTAATTTAGAATGAGATATTGTCGTGTTCTTGGCAGTAATTACACATGCATTATTATAAAGGTTTTGTTGATTAAAAAAGTAGAATGCATTATTTAAAACAGTCCAAATATTGTTTCCATTAAGATAAAGGGATTATTTAGTATAATAGAATGGTGTTGAACACTTATATGGCATTTTTTCCTCTTCAAAGCACTTTAGCAATGTTTGTCTAGCTGAAAAAAGTCTTCTATAAAAACTGGAAGAGTGTACTGAGGTCAAGGGGACAGACCTCAGAATTTAAAACACTTCAACATTTTCTGCTGAGGGGCTAAAGCTCACCAAACTCATTCTGTGCAGTAGAGAAGAACCAAAGCAATTTCATATGCCTTGTATGTGGGAGAATGGTCCAATTCTATGATCAGACCTCCAGGAGGAAGCATTTCCTATTTTAGAGAGACTGTGACAAAGTTTGGCCCCAAGCACTGGGGACTGAGAAGCCCTGAGCATTTGGAAATGTGCTATGGAAGGATAAACACTGAGTCATCCAGAGCATGGGGTCCATAGTCTCTACAGCATCTTAAAGAGGCATAGGAAGCTTAAAAATAAAAAAAATTGGAAAAAAAAATATCACCAACAACAAAAAGTACCTTTAATTGCTTTTCAAACGATTATCCCATTGTCCTTGGTAAATGTCAGGTTAGAAGATGCTTCATACAACTAGTTATCTTCCTCTTTAAAATAAAGGTTAGTTTAAGCTCATCGAGAGAATTAATTGCTGTTGCAATGTACCATGGAAAAAATGCTTTAACTCTATCCTGAAGACAGCTGTGAGGCCATAATTCTCCTTCTGGATACAAGAAAAAGTTCTTTGCCAGGATAGTAATTATCTCAGCATCTGTCTCTTCCTTTCTCTGCTCTGAGAGAATCAAAAGCCTCTGACAGAGTTTGCAGATCAGAAGACACAAGGGAATTATCAGTTTCTCTCCCCAAGGACTGATATTTATGTTCTCACCTTCCCGTATACTCTCCCCACTTTCTTTGCTCCAGAAATAGGAGTGGCACCAGTTTTCTCTGCTCACAGCTGAAGCACATTCCCTGTTGCTGCTGGACCTGGCACCAATGGGGACGGTGTTTGCGAGAGCCCCTTCTCCATCACCAAAGGCTCAGCTGGCACCCTGACAGCATCACCCATATACAAGTGCTGGCAGCAGGGAGGTGTACATGGCTCCCCAGGGCTCAGGGGTAGCCGTGCTTTCCCTCAGTGTAAGTGAGAAAGAGAGAAAAAAAAAAAAAAAAAAAAGAGAAAAAAAAAAAAAAAGAGAATTCATTTATCAGAATTTTGCCCAAAGTCTTGTGTGAAATTGATTTAACTAGCATCAGCTCTGAAAGAGGTCTCCTACAGCTCCTGTACAGAGTAGTGCAGTCACAGCCAATACAGTCAGTGCTTTTAGCTTGTATTGTGTTCCCCACTCACCTGCAGGATGAAACAAAGGATGTTCGTGGACCCAAAGGAGGAGCATGAAACCTGGTTCTGCTCGTCTACCCTCTGACATTGCCTTCCCGTGCCAGAGACCTGCTGCCTTATGGGGTCTGCTTGCTGCTGTGCTGGTCCTCGGGCAGCTAAACCCCTCTGCTTGGTTTCTGCTCTATGAAGATGTCTCTACATTCGTGAGCTCTCTGCATCTTCAGCATGTAATTTATGCTCTTCCCCATACGGAGAAATCAGAGCCTCCAGCTCTGCTGGATTTGCCCAGTTCCCTGCTGACACCAATGTACCCTCCCTACTGCTGCCCTCGTGGCACACCCATGTGACGTCTCTTTTGCTCTTGTGGTCGAGTGCTGCACCTGAGGGCTAAGCTTTCCTTCTTTTTAGTCCCTGTTTTGCTGCGAGATCACTGAGATGAATCCTGGGATAAATCCTGTCTTTGTTGTCTGTCCCTACTGACATTTCACGTGCTCTTTGCATGCACGTTGCTTCTCCTGGTCTGAGCTGGAGGCATTGCCCTGCATGTTGACAGCTCTGCCATGATTGTTTTGTATTGTGAACAAATTGCATTGCTGGTCTGTGCCTTCCTCTTTCCAGGTTATTGATCATACAAATTAATTAAACTGATTCCAATATTGATCTCAATGGCAGTCTATGCTTTGCAACCCAAACTGCTTTCATTTAACTACTCGTTCTCATCGATAACGCAGCCAGTTCTTTCTCCGCTCAGGCAGCTCCATCTATACAACAGCCAATATCCACGTAATGACCTTCCAGAACAGCCCTTGCCAATTCTTCCTTTTGTCCAAACCCTTCTCTACAGTTTTCCAGAGTGTAATCACTTTTTCTTATGCTCCTGGTAGGAAGAAAAAAAAAAGAGAGAGACAATGTATGCAATGTATGCCTTGCAAAGGATTTAGATATGAAAATAATTATCTCTGGAAAGAATGAAATCATCCTCCATGTGCACAGCAGCTTTCACTTTAAAAGACAGCGCTTGCCAATGCTGCTGATGGAGTAGCTTCCCAGGGCAGAGCTCCCTACTCCAGCCCAGCAACACGCAAAGCCTCTAGAGACACTGCGCTTGCTTTTCCTCAGAGGGCAAGGTAATATCTGTTGCCTCTCCAATCACACTGACCTTTTATTGGCAATCACCATGTTTGCGTTCAGCAGAGGTGTCGGTTTGAATTTGTGTAGCTCCCAGGGGTCTGATACGTCTCTCTTCCCCCCTCTGTAACTTAGAGAGCCTCTCTGCCTGTTTCCAGTTTATCATGATCCTCTGCCTTGGGACTGACACTGTAAGATCTATTAATTTCTCACTGCTCCAAGTTTAAAGTGAAGACCCTCTTGTAACCCACTCATAACCTTCACGGGAGAGTGGAGTATCCTTGCCAATTATCTCAGAGATAGCTTTATAAAACTCATTCCCTCCAAATATATTTTACAGCAGGAATAACTCATATGAAAAAAGATTCACCTTCCTTTCAGCAATGTCACTGGAGTCATGGCACATTCAGAAAAAGCAGAGGCACTAGCAGGAGTCATAGGAAATCACATGTGCTTCCTCCTTGCTGCTTGTTTTCCCTCCGCCATCCCTCCTGGCTTTCAGAGCTACCAGTCACCTCTCCAACAAAAGAATCTGCATTTCTAAATCCTCACACCCTTTGACATCGTCAATTTGTCCTTACCTCCCTTAGGACCAAAAAATAAATGGGAGACTTCTTCATTATCTTCCAAATGAGATGTGAAACCGAGGTCCTGACCACTTGTGATCATTTGAAAAATCCCATGGCACTTTTGCAAGAGCAAGACCATTAGCCCTGATGTCCTGGCAGAACTCCAGCTTGGGTGATTATAATTACATTTTGCCTGCTTCTGTAGCTTCAAACGGATAACATGACCTCCCTCCCTTGCTGTCCGAGCTTGTTGTACAGGGCAGAGTGGTCAGCTGCCCTGCTCCCCTGGGTGCGTGTATCACTGGTGCCTCTGAGAGGGCAGCCTTAATTCGGTGTTGATTCACCCAGGCAGGTTCCAGCAGCGACAGGTCATGGGTTGCTTCTCTCCCAGCTCCATTTTCTTTTTTGGGTCCCTAGAGGTGCCTCGTGTCTCCATAGCATAAGACCCCTGCCTGTGCATTGGGTGTGTCCCCAGTAACTCTGCTGCTTATTTGAAAAGATCTCTTGGATGATGCGGTGGCATCTCATGGTGGTGTCTTACTCCCACGCGTCTCCGTTATAAAAATCTTCTGCTTGGTTTTCCATTCAGCTCGTGACTACTTGTATTATGTGGGGTTGAATAAGAGGTGTCTTCCTATTATTGCACATTTATTTTTGTTGTGTTTTGAGTTTTTACAGACATGCAGTCAACCCAAATAAGGTGCCCATCTGCTTCAGATGTAGAAGCATAAATTTTTCCCAATTTTTCACATGTTTTTCTCTTGGACCTGTACCTATCCAGTGCCTGTCTGGTCACAGGAGCCTTTAGGAGATGTCCCAGGAGAACAGAGAGGTGTACTTTTAAATGCAAATTATGGGTCAGGACCCATCATCCACTTGGAAAGAATTTCACTGCCATAGCTGTTGGGCAAAACTCTAAGCCTATAAATAACAGCGTGAGTTTGAACCATGCTGAAGGACAGGAAACAAATTGGGATGAATTATTCTTCAAAGCTGCTACAATGGGAACTAGGCATCTCAGTCTCTTTGAGGCTGTGTTTCAAAAGCATTCATGGGGCACTGTGAGCAAAACATCAGGAAAATAGGTAATGCAGCTGGCACCCTGTTTGATGGCTATGTCACAGTCTTGGGGGAGCTTTAGGAAACTCAGAACATCTTGGCGAGCTATTTCAAATGCACATTTGGAAAAAATGGTCCCAGTGCTAAAAACTGTCTCTGATCATTTGCATTTAATGCAAGCTGAGTTATGCAGTTGTTCTATTAGTAACCCCTGTCGCCTTTATCCTAAAATAGGGGTTTTCTGTGAAACAGTTTTCTTCAGTAAGAAAACGCACTTTTAATGTGTCCATGGGCTCAGACCCAGGTCGTGGCCATGCCAGGGACACAGCTCAGTTCCTGGGTTTGCTGTCTGACCTTCTTGGAACTGCAGATCTGCTGCCCTCTGAATGTTCTGGGAAGCTGCCCAGCTCTTTAAGACCCTTTTAATTCCCATTTTAAATCCGGAGTTTTGGTCTGAGTTCATTTGATCAGAGGCTCTAGCTTTTTTTGCCTGTGTTTATTTGCCCATTTGGCTGGCTCAGTATGTGTTTCATTTCCCTGGCTCCTTTGGCATTTCTTTGAAGTCTGATGAGAGCAAATATGCTAGCTGTCTTGCCTAGTGGGAAATTCCTTCTGTAACCATGTGGGTGCCAGCCTGGCTCTGCAGAAGTCAGCCCAGCTCATTGAGTGGACCTGAGGGGGCCATTGCTGCTGCCCCACAGAGTTGTGCATCCGCCAGCATCCACAACACCCATTTCTGTCGGCATCATATGTGGATACCCCATGCTGAGTCCCTCTCTGTGCCGTGCATGCTTCCCAACAGTATCGTCTTTGCCATTGAGCAGCGTGGGGACAAGCAGCAGCTGTGCCAGAGGCTGTAGCCTGGGCATTCCCAGCACAGGTGTGTGTGTGTGTGCAATGTGACCTGGAATCCTTCCTCAAACTGTAAAAAGCCACTGCTCAGTGCTACATTGTGCCTAGACACATTTTGGCATTATTTTTCCTTGATGTATCCTGGAGCGGCCAAATACTGCAACAAAGAACTTGTAGAAACAAAGGATATTTCTCCCTTAGCCAAGTGTCTCTGGAAAGGGTTCAGGCTGCAGTAAGCTTTTACTCCCCTATCTGTATTTGTAATTAAGCTTTGCATTAATATCAGATGAAATTAAGGCTCAAAGCTCTTTCCCCATTAATCGAGAGGGTGGTTGCTGCTGTGCATACGTGTTTAAAGCAGAATTGTACCTGCTGATCTTGATGAATGGGTCATTTGTGCTCTGAGTTTTCTCTGAAATGAGGAAGAGAGTACACAGCTCCGGTGCTGATAAGGGATGCTGTTATTTTGTTTTCTGTAGCCATTTCTCCAGGAAGCCATTGCTTCATTTGCATTGCTTTTTTAACCTTATATGCTCAGTGGGCCCAGGCGAGGCTTCTTTCTTCTTGAATTAAATGTAATCAGGCTGAGCAGCGAGGAAGAAATGATGAATGAGGACATCATTTTGGAAAACACATATCTCCTGACTGCTTATCTCAATGACATAAGAGGACTTGAATACAGTATGGAAAATAAATGCAGATGGGGGCTCAGCATATCATGCTGGAGAATAATAGCTCAGAGGGCTAGACCTGGCCAGAAACTATTTATTATTTAGAGCATTGCTGTTATAATTTATAAAGGTTAATCATTAAAACTTTAATTCTCCTAGAGGAAAATAGCTGAAGAGTTCTGGCATTTGTCATACTTGCATCAGGAAGGGACCGCGGGCAATGAAAAACGCAACCTTGTGGGGAGAACCGGTGCCTGTGGTCTGCACAACTGGTGTCACTGGGGAGGGAAATGCATCTTTGCTGATCAGCCTGAGAGTGTGGCATGGTCCTTCCCACCTATGGCCGGATCTAGTGTTGGCTGGCCTCGCCACGGGGGAGCACTGGGGGCATCGATGGGTGTGTGCAAGGAAGTGAGGTGTAAGTGGTGCACAAGGAGGCTGGCAACACTGTGCTTACAGCAAGGAGCAGGCACCAGGAAAGCCCTCTGTCTTGTGAGGAGCTCATTGCCTGTCCGCCCTCCTGGGCTGGCAGCAGACTTGCAAGATGTTGCAGCGCATGAAGTCTCTAGAGGGCACAAGAAGGAAGGGGCTCAAAAAAAACTTCATGAAGTGGAAGAGCAGTAACGTTGTCTATTCATTCCTAAATCCGCTCTTTTAGCTCAGGCTGTGTTCGTTAATGGCCCTATAAACTGGCTGAATAAGGAGAAGAAAAAGGGGAATAGTCGTCAAATAATTTGCTTTTAAAACACTCCCATGTACCACTGAAGTTATTTATTTGTGATGCGACTTCCTCTAGATAGAATAAATCTGATAAAGTCTGGCCACACAGAACTAAAATAGCATTTGAGCAGGCTTATTCAACACAGACCAGTGTGTAATTATGGAATCATCCGCATTTTCATCTGGAGTGGAGTGGGCCACTCTGCCATGAACAAAAAGGGGAAATTCTGCGCTGATAATATTAATTCTAAAAGAAAAAGAATGGGCCTTCGCAAATGCAAGTCATCAAGACATGTCTGTGTTTTGGTGGGCAAACACTACTCAGCACAAGAACAAGGAGTACAGCAAATCCCAGAACAGGTCCAGGGAGAGTCTGCATTACGGGAGTATTAATTATGGTAAATAGAGATGGCAGACAAGTCAGTGTTTAAAAAATAAATGGAGGGCTAGGCCCTAGCTGAAGCCATGCTCAACCTCGAGCAACCCTCAGACTTTCAATATTTGAACTGTGAGACCGCAGACAGTCTTCAGTGCTAATTGAAGAATGCTTATGAATGCAACACAGCACAGTTTGCTTGACCTCCACGTCAGGCGTATTTCATCGCAGAAAAAGCCTTGAACGTTGCGTGAATCCCAGCCCAGCTGCCGGCAGAGCGACAGTAAATCAGCTCACATTGCAGCTCGCTGCCCAGGGAGCAGCCAGAAAACATCCAGCCCTGCTCGAAGGTCTGCAACAGCCGGATGCGGGGGAAGAAGAGCTTTGGTTAGCAATCTGAGTCTTAAATGAATTGAATTATGAGCGGGTATTAATTAGTGTCTCTGTTTATTGGCATTGCCATAAGATCTGCCATTAATTCACGGCGTGGCTGTTTTGACTTACTCATGAAATGCAGGTACCCTGGGACGCAGACCCCTGAGCACACTCCTCACAACCCTTGTGTGCAGACACAGCCGTATGTAACTGTTGGGAACAAGGTGAAAGCAGCAAAGAAAACATCACATTTATGTTTATTCTTGTTGACCTCCCTCACTCCTGGGAGGCGTAAGTTAGAGCAAGCCCAGCCTGGCGATGTCTCTCACTTGCCTGCGCTACTCTGAGGCTACTGCAGCCCAGACATTGAGAGAGCCTGGGTATAACGCAGCAACGCAGCCGTGCATGGCCTTGGAGCAACATGCAGCTTTGGTTCTCCCAGGGAAGGGGGCGTGAGTGGGGTTAAGCTGGGGAAGGGCCAGGAGTGGCTCCTGCCCAAGGCAGCAGCAGCAGCCTCTGGAGCAGGTGTTGGCATCCCTCCTGCCAGCAGTCCATGATGGAGGGCCGGAGGATTGCATTCAGAAAGCTTGCGGGTCCCTGCGGAATGGATGCTTAGACTCATTCCAAAATGACAGATCAAGGTTTAACAGAGCAAACTGAGGACTGGGACTGAACTGTTTTTGGAAATCCTTCAATGGCCTCCTTACTGAAAAATGCAAATATCCTTTTAGCATTTCTTCCCCCCCCCCCCAACCCCCCCACTCCCCGCTTTTTTTTTATTTCACTTTTAAAGCATATGATTTCCAGTTTTTATTAGGTTCCCCCTTGTTTCTGATTTACCTTGGCAATTATCTTTAAGTAGGACCGTAGTGCCATGAACCCAAGGAGTTCTGCCTGCTGAAAAGCCGCTAAATCTTGGAAACCAACCATGAAATCTAGTCATGGGACAGCAGCGATGGCTGGAGCAACACTTCCTCAAAACAGGGGAGGCAGAAACCTCAGACACAAATGAGCTCTTTGCACATAAGAGAGCGAGTGATGAAGGCAAGGCTGCTGCATGGGGTCTCAGTGTCCTGGGCTCAGTGGTGGCCCACAGGCTGCCAGCACTGTGGCTCAGCCTGCACATAGAGCTGCGCTGAGGAAGATGCTGCCCTTTCATTCCTTCTCTCTCCATCTGTAGACTAGGGCTAGAGATAGCACCTGCTAATTGAAGTCAGGCAGGGAATGCTTTCAGCAACACTCATTTCGAAGACTGCTGTGTGATTATCTCATGGATCCCACAATAAATGTCAGAGTATTATATATGACAAAGAGAACCTCTGGCTCGTAAAACAACCCTTTTTGGGAGTACCATAGAAACCTGTCAAGTGTTCATCCTTCAAAGGATTCTGCTGTGCAGGCCAAGGGCTCCTCACTTGCATGCAGAACAAAAACAATGTCTGTGAGGTAAGAAAGTGTGAAGGGGAAATAGTCTTCCCCTCATATTTGCACACTGGTCCTTAGATTGCATTATATAAATCAACCCTACCAACTAAATGTGGAGTGTTCTGAAATATTGTATTTGCTTTGGATCAGTTCACAACCAGATTGCTTTTATTTTGTTTCATAAGAAGTTGAGATTGGAGATGTATGGACATGTTACTCTTTATGTTTGCATCTGCCACCCTGGCAGGAGAAAAATGGTTGCTTGGGTTTTGCGAACGTTCTCCAATTATTTTCCTAAAATGGTTTAGATGAAATACTGTTGGTTCATATAATTAGCTGAAATAATAAACTGGTGAGAGTTTGTTTTTGTTTCCTTTCAGAAGGAAAAATACTGCAATGAGCTCAACACCCTATAGCGTAGCTTGGCATGAACTGTAATGCTGTGATGAGATCAGTCTGGGGCGGATCACAGGCTGCACCCAGCCACAGTGGTGGGCCTGGGTGGAGGAGTGTGGCAGAGGCATCAGCATGGGCAGATGAGCACCATAAGCTGCCCCCACTGGCAGCTGAGAGAGACCCCCCTGTTGTGTAGCACTGGAGGAAATCCAAGTCCAGGATTGGGACCTGATGTGGTGGTTTCACCCTGATGAGCAGCTAAACGCCACCACAAGTGCTCCCTTACTCCTGTTCCTCAAAGGAGGGGCTGCAGTGCAGAGATCTGTTCTGCTGTGGTACCCACAGGCTGCAGCGTGGAGATCTGCTCCATGTGGGACCCATGGGCTGCAGGGGAACTTCTGCTCCATGCCTGAAGCAGCTCCTGCACTGACCTTGGGGTCTGCAGGGCTGGTTCTCACTGTTCTCCCTGGGGCAGAAATTCTTGGCATTTCTTCCTTCAGCCCTGGAAGCAATTTGGTGTAGTTATCTCTCTCCCGGGACAGAAGCAGCAGTGCACTGGGCATATTTGAGTCTATTCCTTGGGGCGTCTGCAGTCTCTGCATTGCAGCTTCCGCTGGTCCTGGGAAACCAGACACAGCAATTGCCCTGTGATGCACACAAACCTCTTCTGCTTCCATTGCCCATGTTAAGTCTAGGAAAGCAAGAAACAGCCTAAGTAGCAAATGCTGCAGACTAGTAAAATGATCTAATTTTGAGTCCACTTTGGAAAAGAAATGTGTGTTGTTGTTTTTTTTTAAAACCCTTTGAATGTGACAGTGCCAATTTTTAACCCTGACCTCTACAACAACCCTGCCTTCCTTCCCAGCTCTCAGAACACGCTTTCTTGTGCAACATCTTCTGCTCCTCTATCCTGCAGGAGTTGTGTACACTTGGATAGTGGATCAATCACAATAATTGCTGTTGTCTTCAAGGTTTATTAATGCTTTCCAACTGAATTCCTGTTTTCCTGCTAATAATCCTACCAGTGGAACACTTTTGTGGACATGCAATTATTCATGTGGCAAACTTGCCACCCGAATACTGCTGGGTAATTAGTAAGCCTTGCATCCAACTAAAAGCAAGTCATTTTTAATTTCTGCAACAGACTTGAAGCTGGGATTATTTCACTGCAGGTCAGTTGCTCAAAGCAGCACTTAGGAAGGAGGAGCAGCTGTTGTCTGTGGAGGAAATGAGAGGAGCACAGGTGCTCCCTGTAGAGATTCATTTGGCCCCACAGTCCATATTATCAGGCTGGTCACTACACTCATATTTGCAGAGTTGCAATTGGAAGGAGCAGAGGTCTGAAACAGAGAGGATAAAGAGAGTCAGGGTGTTCTTTTTTTTTATAGCTACTTCTCTTGTTTAAGCAAAATTGCAGGTATCATTTTACTAGCTCTGCTGATAGTCACTATCTGTCCCCAGCAGTTCTCTCTAGTTTTTGGTAGATAGGCTGTGCTCAGGGCTAGATACATCATCTGCACACAGCTCCAGTTCCCTGTGGTGGACATAGATATAGGACTGTATATGGGCTAAAAATAGTGCATGCTCTTCTGCATTGTAATCCTTTGTTACTTTAATGTATGTTATGTTTGGTGGCTGAAATAGTTGGTCAAGCTAGGAGACATCTCTCTGCTTCAAAATACTGCAACTTGGCAGCTCTATCTGTCCTTTACTAATTCATTTTGGTCAAAGTTAGGCTTTGAGAAGGTTGAAAATTAAAAGGATGAGCCTGATTGCTGTAAAGTACAGGTCTGACTTTCTCTGTTTCCTTATGCTTTCTTTACCAGCCTGAGGCATGATAACAGAGCTATCCATGCAGGCAGTGTCAGTATTTTCATGCCGACGACAAAAATCTCCTGAACTATTTATTCTTGAGAAGTCAACACCTCTCCCAAATACAGCATTGCTGTGGTCGATGTATTCATCTTCCAGACACCTGAATATGGAAAGGAATGCAAAACGCACAGAAAAAGCAGAACCTGCCAGTCACCCCTCGGCGGCTGTTGACATCTGAAAGGATGGATGCAGAATTCAAGCACAGCCATCTTCATCCAGTCACTCGTGTGCACAATTTAGAGGTAACTCCTCAAGAGGTGGGGTGCATGCTCTTCTCTGGGACATGTCTTAAATCTGTGCTTTGCAGTGGAGTCAATGTACTACTCTTCTGCAGGGCAGAGCACGGTCATAGCCAGTGTTAGCTTAACAAGAGGCTGGGGCAGGATGCATTGGAGGTGGGGGTCCTATGAACCCTACCAGGGCTCCTCAGCAGCAATGGGGCACCTTCAGCCAATGCAGTGGTTATCTATGGGGAGCCAGGTGCTCCTGGTGCTACAGTGCATCCCTGACTGTTGCTTTTGCAGGAGCTGCATGCTGGACATGACCTGGCCCTACACAGGGACTTAGGGCTTGGTGGCTCTGGCTCTCCACAAGCAGGGCTGATACTGAGCAGGGTATGCGCTGGTGGCAAGGGGCTGCTAGCAATGCTTCTCACCTGTCTGTCCCCAGCTTGTCACACAAAGGTCTTGCAGGCCCCCTGTGACCCTACTAGCACCCTCTTCCCCACCTGTCTCCTTCAGAGTGAGCAATGCATTGCCCTGCACACACTGTCATGGTCCTGACCCATGCCACAGCCAGCAGCAAGCACCCATCAATCCACTGGAGTCATTTTAGACTGCTTATATTCATTTGTTTCATTATGCTGTTACTGCTCTCATCAGACACAGTGCTAATTAACTCAATCCCATCCTACCAAGTCCTGGCTTCCACATCATCTCCAGGGTTTCTAGTCCAGGGAGCTGTAACAGATCATTTATCCCAGGGGGCTTAAATGGATGCTTTTCCATGGTGGAGCTTTAGGCAGAGAGACTCATGATTGCAGGGGTGTGTTCGAGTCTAATTCTGTGCGTAGCATCAAAATTTGTATAGATTTTAAATAATTCATCACTGGGCTTCAGTATATTTAGTCACTCAAATTAGGAATCAGGAATTTTGCTCTGCGGAGAGCTAGTGTGTGTGTCATTGTCAGAGGTTAGCTCTGCTGCCTGTCTCCATGCAGAAGAGTTCAGAGAAATTAAGTCAGAGGAAGTGGCTGGCAGTAGAAGATGCAGGAAAATGTGTGACATGCAATGCTGTGAAGCTTCTGCAGCAGTGCAACGGGTGATACTGGTACATGGTCTAGTGGTATGTGTGTTGCTGAGGTACTGGGAGACCATAAGCATGGTTTAGGTGAGGTCTTTGGGCTTCAACCCACGAGCTGCCAGCCTATGGGGACTGTCCCAGTCTGTTGCCCCTTGTCTTGTTTGTGGATGGCAAACCATGGGGGCAGAGAGATGCTCTTGTGCTTTTCTGTGTTCTGTCTGTGACTGTAAAACAGGCAGCACGGATGCTCGTACCCATTAGCAGACGTGGCAGCTGCAGTGGGCTCTCAGTCACAGCTGGTAGAGACCCGAAGTTTGGCAGATTCCCAAACCCACTGCAGCAGTGCTGACTTTCATTGCAAAGGAATGGTTTAGAAATACAGACCCACAGCTTCATTTAGTAGCTGTGTGTTTTCAGGAGTTGTCTCTCCCCCCTTTCTTGACCTAAAGGAAATACTTGATAAAGTGATCCAGCACCAGTGAATTGGGAGGGGTTTGTGCACAGCATCTCCCAGATGATGAGATCTGCCTAATGTGTCAGAAGCTATCCCAGCTGTGAAGTGTGCTGGAGACTCTTGCCCAAGTGATAGTCTATTGATGGGAAACGCTGCTGTTCAGGAGGGGGTTGATTCTGCAAGGCCTCAACACCTATCCACCTCGACAGGAGCAGAAAGCTCTCAGCACCTCTCCTAGGATTGCAGCTCACTGCGCAGGGTTGAAGCCCTTTGTCTCCCTCTTGTTTTTATGCATTACAGTCACATTATAAAGAAGTCCTGCAGAACATTCAATTACTTACTGCACAATTATAATCATATTTGTATACCTATAAGTAGGTCACCAGTCTCTTAGGTTAATCAATTATAATGGCATTCACACCGGTATCTTTCATAAATCACTGGCTTTTAGTGTATCCACTGAGATAATGGAGGAAAACCATCTAATTTTGATCTAACTAGAATGAAATGTGAACGTGCATAATTTGCTCTTACAAAGTGTATCTAATGTTCTCTACATCTGTATTTATTTGTGCTGTTTCATGCTGCATATCGCTTAAGTGGCAAAAAAAATACAGAGACTGTTGCACTTAAAGCTAAATGACCCAGAGTAATACAATTTATCTGCATTTATTTTACATTGTTCATCATGACAGATATTTTAATAACCCACTTCTGATGGCTGATGCACTGATTACAAATCACACTGAAATCTGAGGCAAGCTTGTTTGGTGTGATGCAAAGACATTTGGCAGAGCTGTTTCGCCATGTAAACTAAGCAGTTAAATGGGTAGGGAGGACTTTACTCAGACTGCAGGCTGTGAATGCTTTAGGACATGGTGGGATGCCACCACATAGCGAGCATCTGCTGAGCCCCGGACACTGTAGCTACTTTAATATCTACCCAAGCTGCAGCTTTCAGACAGCTCAGTGAATGGGAAAATCATAACTGAGTGGTCTCTATTTTATGATCGCCTCACTTGGATGCCTCAGAGCTGCTGTCAGAGAAGATGTGGGAGGTCCCTGTGCCACGCTTGGTGGTGGCCTTGGATAGTTCTTGCTTGGCTGCCTGTAAGGGAGTGGGTTTTGTGCTGTGAAGCACAGAGCAAGATCTAGACCTGTACTGCCATATCTATCTGATCCCAGTTTAACTGGAGAGGAGGGCTGTGGACGTGTTCAGGGGCTTAGATGGCTGGCCTGCAAGGGTCTGGCTGATGGGCTGGGCTCGATTAGACAGGTGAAGGGGTGAGTTAGTAGCAGCCTACAGCTATCTATGGGGAAGACACAGAAAAAATGGAGCTGGACTCTTCTTGGTAATGGTAAACGATGTTATAAGGGGCAACAGCAGCTCAGGAGGCTCAGTCTGGGTGTTAGGAAAGGCTTTTTTCCCTTTGATAGAGGTGTATCCTTGGTTATATGCTGAGGTTGTGGCATCAGCATATTGGGAGGTTTTCACACCCTAGCAAGACGAAGCTGTGACCAAGCTCATTTAGTGCTGGCTGTAGCCCTGCTTGGGGGTGTGGAGGGGTGGATTAGAGGCTCTGGAGGTCCCTCCCCACCAACAGTGCTGTGATCCCATGCTTCAGTGGCCCTAAAAGGATATTCAAGAAGGGTGATACAATGGGGTGTGAACCTTTCGCTTCATAACAGATGCATGTTGTGTATTGACTGTCAAGAATGTACAGACAGATCCATCAGCACCTTCCTGAGAGGCAATGCTGGCAGGAAGGTGGTGGGTTTGGTGTCAGCTGAGACCATTCCCTTCCACAAGCATGGTGGTACGCTCATTGCAAAAAAAAATGGCATTTACCAGAAAGTGCAAACAAACTCTCCACATCTGAGTGATGTGTTGGCTCAGACCTCTTGCCTACATGCAAGCCACTGCTCTCCATCCAGCCTCTCTTGGAGCAAGTGTAACACAAACCAGATTTAGCTTTCTGTCTGCATGAACGTCTGCCTAAGCATCCCTTTGGCTGCCAGCCTGGAAAATGCCAGTGTTGGAGAGGTGGCAATGCAGGGACCGCATCCTGAACAAAACCAGTGTGCAAATCAAACAGGGAGGGCTGCTGGGACTCACCTTGTGCAGAGTTACTGAGTACTCTGGAAGTGAGTTATTGGTTAAGAAAGTGATCCTGCTTCAGCACTATCTGTTTGGAGCTGTGGAGCAATAGTGTGCCTATTTCCAAACAAGATCTGAATGAGCAGGTGAGCACCCAAGCTCAGCTTGATGAGATGGGAGCTCCTTGGATCTTGCCCAGCTTCCAACAATGCTGCAAGCTTTCTCTGGGCATGCTGTGCCTTACAGCTTGCTTCCATGCTGTGAGCATATCCCTGCAATCTCAAATGCAGCTGAGCATCCCTGCACAGGTGGCTGCTGCACAGGAGACCCTGCTGAAAATGTGCAGGGTGTGAACCAGCTGGTGTTGTACTGTTCATCCCAAACAATCTCCTGAAGGGGAGCTGGGTGGAAACTGCTCTTTTTCTTTTTTCTTTTTCTTTTTTTTCCTTTTTTTTTTTTTAACATTCACTGCAACCTTCTGCTAAAAATATTCATATTTTCAGAAGCAGCTGCTACCTGAGAAATGAACAAATAGCACTTTCACATACTCTTGTAAGTTTTTATGTATGTTTTTGTAGAAAACCAAGAATGTTTATGCTTGAATTAGTTTGTTTTCTTTGGGGGGGGAGGGGGAATGGCACTTTTTATCCAAGGGATTCTTGCTGCGTGGAAATGTTCTTGACAAAAAGCTACTTTTTTTTTTTTTTTTTTTTTTTTTTTTTTTTTTTTCTGTAAATTGTTTACTGACAAAAAGTTCTCCAGCTAGTGTGTCTTGGCCAACTGGAAGGCTGGACTCATTACTAGCATTTCTCTTCACTGTGTTTTGGTAGCCACAAGAGCCCTTAGCTCATCTGTTGGCCCTGTTGGTCTCAGACGTTGTGCAGGTTCCTGTGCAGATCTGGTGGCTGTGTCCAGGGATGGTGACACTACGCAGGGTGAAAAGGCTAGGGGTGGCACTCTGCTTTCAACAAGCATCGCTTGTGCCCCACTTGCACAGTGTGGGCTATGGGAAAGATGTCAGCCCAGCACTCCGTGTCGGCTCTGCTGCTGTGTGGCTCCACTCTGGAGGAGAGTTTGTGAAGATTTACATGTGTCGGGCTCCGATTTTAGGAGGGAAATCTGTCAGTAGATCATAAATGTTCCAAGTGATTTATGCTAACCGTTTTGGGTGCCTTAGTCCCAGGAGTAGATAAATTGTGGTTTAATGTTTTATTTACACTTTCAGGGAATTTAATGTCTTTGGAAAGCACCAGATCGTTAGCCCTAGAGGGAAATTCTCTCCCAGTGGGATGACAGCCCATGGGAAGGGCTCTTGCCATGCCCTGGGCAGCTCCTGACACCCTCTCCATGCAAGGCACTGCTGCAAGTGTAGGAAGGCATTTTATTTTTGAAATTGTTTTATATCTGAGTAGAGATCATTAATCTGTTAATATTTCTATGGGAGTTTGAAAGTCCTACATGTCTGAAATGACAGCAGATGGCACAATAGAGGGTTTAGCTGAGTTTTAGGTATGCAGAAGAGTTTAATTAATTAACAGTAATCTCTTTAAAATGTATGGCAGAGTAATACCAGTCTCGTCTATAGAAAGATTCTTGGGGACTTAATAAAGCTCTGGGAGTAATTAATTATACAATAACCCATGGTTAAGAAGATATTATCATCCAGTCAGTGGGCAGAGTTTGTGTTTGTCATTTACCAAAGAGGATCATTAGTGTTTGCTACAGACTCAGTCTACGGTGGTGCATGCGAGGGGTGCCCTCAGCCCCCAAAATACCCAGGTTGTAATGGGTGCAATCACCTATGCTTTGCTAAGGGAAAACTGTTCTGGTGTAAAGCACGCGGGGTCAGAGCAGGTACAGTTGCCTGGGAAAATGAAGTATTTCGTTGAAAACAGATAGTTAGCTTATTGCCTTACAAGCACCTATCTAAGCTCCGTTCAATTAATGAAACACAATTTGAAGTAAAAAGGATTGGTACCAACCAAACTACTGCACTATAAGCTCTCTTCTAATTATGCTATAAGATAATGTCTACCAGATTAAAATTTTAATTAGCTTAATTTAGGAATAGAAAAAGCATTAGACTTACAGTTCTGAAACACATAAATGATATCAAGGGGGAGGGGAAAGAAGTGAAAGTCAGTTAAGCTTTGTGCATGGCCTCGTGCCTCATGTTTTCTGTAAGACCTCAGCAAATCCCAGCAGGTTTGGGCTGCTGGGTATGGCTGCATGAGGCTGCCTGGGCTTTAGGGGGGTCGGTGCAGACGTCTGGGCACGGGGGTGCTTTAGTTTTCTCTGGTACTTATTTGTAACCCCAGCTGCCTGCAGTCCCTCTGGCTCTGCGTTCAGAAGGGAGAAACATGCTGGCTATAATAGAGACTTTTGTTCTTTTTTTGTTTTTCTTTTTCCTTTTTCTCTATTCATAGATTTAAAGGCCAAAACAGACCATTAAGTCCAACTAATCCTACATCCTGCATGACAAAGGCCATCCCGCCCATCCCCTAATTCCTCAATACCCGGGCTGACCATGACCGTGTGATTAAATACAGTTAGGAAAATGCACTGCGAGAGCCTCTGTGTGCTCCAGACATGGAGCAGGACCCCACTGAAAACACCCAGTCTTGATTTAAAGACTTTAAGTGGCAGATGATTTATTCCATCCCTCGTGAAACCATTCCAATGCTTAATTACACTTACAGTAAAATAAGTCATTTGGGCGGAAAGCATGGGGAGCTGTAACATGCAAAGTGCACGGTATATAGTTGTGTTTGGTTATGAGGTAAGGAATCCAACAAATCTCTTTTATGTCTTTTCAGGGAAGAAACAAAGGCATTTGAACCATTTGCACAACATAGAAGCTCTCCACCGCAAGTTTTTAAAGGGTTGGAGGCTTGCTGGGGAAGCTTTGAGGAGAGGGAGTAATAAAGAAAAGAGGGTTTTATGATGCAAGGTCGAATGGGAAACTTTTATTGGAGGGGCTTGGCCAGCTCCTCATCCCATGGGGGAAAGGAGGAGGAATTTGAACGTGGTGTTTTTGCTTTTGGAAGGTCAAAGCCATTTCATGTAACTGCAAAGCAGCATAAGAGAAATATGCGTATTCCTCTGTCATGTCTGTCAAAAATGGAGGAGGGGAGGAAGTCCCAAACACTACATTTCAACAAAGCCCTGAAGGTAAAAATGATCTGCTGGCTTGAAATTTATCTTAATGAGCAAAATCCAGCCAATGGAACAGGGTGCAGATGAAAGTGACAGATGGGATCATTTAAAGTTTGATTCTTTGCATGAAAGAAAATACTATTTTCAATAAGTTATTTTTCTTCTGTTTGTTACGGTGTTCTGTTTAGTGTCCCAGCCTCCAATTGGCAGTCCCAGCTCTTTGGCAGATTAATTTATCCAGGGTCATATCCTCAGCTTTTGAAAATTCAGAGTTTGAGGGAGCTCCTGGAACTCCTCAGCTCACGTAAGCGCGTGGAGCTGATCCAACAGTCAGCGGCAAGTCTCCTCAGCCAAGAGATTTTTGCTAGATATGGACTGAGACCCCGATTCTGAAGCTGTCCAAGATCAGTCTGCTAAGAATATGAACAGTCATCAATCAGGTAGTCTGGAAGAGTATACAGAAGTGTATCAATTTGTTCGCAAGTATTTTCAGACACAAACAACTACAAGAATTTACCACTGCTATATAAAAATATAGTCTGGGACCTAGTCAGGTTCATAAAAGTTCCGTGAAGCTGGAGGATGCATTTCCTTGTAGGAGATGTGTTGAATTTTGATGCTGAGAGGTGCTGTCATACACCCCTTAGTGCACAGCATCATACATGTCACTTATCCTTAACAGGGGAAGATAGGCAGGAGAAGGAATGGGATCAGTCCTATGCAATAAAATAATTGCTGTCTTCACCATTTCCTTGCACAGGTAATTCATGTTACTGTAATGTACTATAATGCAGCATCTGTGTACAGCATGGTGCATACGCAACATCAGCAGACCCTGCCACCCACAGCTGAGCAGAAGCAAAAGCATTAACCCTCTCTCCTCTGTCCAGTTATTTCCCGATTAGATCAATTAGCAGTTAACAAAGGCCCAAGACAAGGAAGAGGTCATCTGTTAGCTCCTTATATTTAAGCCTTCTTGGGTGAGATTTTACAAACCACATGGCAAGTGCTCGGTTGTGCAACCCCCCAGCCTGGAGGACAAATTGCTCAGGTTGGCACCAGGGGGAAGAGGGAAAGCTAGAGCTGTGGTGGGGCTGCTGCTGGTTCCCAGCCACCCCTTCTGGGGGCCTGCAGCATCCCAAACCTACCTCAAAATGCTGAGCAGGAGGCTCAGACGGAGAAGGAGGCAGTCTGCACTGCTCACTGGCCAGAGGGGTGACTGCAGCACAGAGTGAGTACCATCTGTAGCAGCTCCTCAAAATACAACTCTTGTTCAGGGCAAGGATGGACCTGGACAGGGGTTGCTAACTGCACGTGCCCTCCCTGCCATGCTGCTCAGTCAGCTAGGAAGAGAAGAAAGTCGTTGCAAGGAATTTCTTCAGCTGTATTCCAACAGCAGATTAAAATAGCTGCTACTATTTTAATCTGGAGAAGTGGCAGCTACCGCACATGCAGGACTGGCAGCAAGCATGTCTCCCACAAAGCCCGGATTCAAAGAGAGTCTTGTGCCTCTGGTAGTGCAACCACAGGCTGTAGCCAGAAGACCAGCCCTGGTAAAACATGGCCCTGGGACCATCTGATCCAACTGTGTAGAATCTGGGATCAAGAGGAATAAATTCAAGCTTCCTGTTTTTTTTGTTTTTTTTTTTTTTTCTTTATTTTTTCCTTTTAGTTATTGCTAAGTGTTGTAATACTGTGAACCCTAAACATTCTCAGGAAGCAACAAGACAGTGTTGTGCTCAATGTTCTGTATTTGCGTACAGCCCAGCTGGGGTTTGTCTGCTGAAATCTGTGCGGTAACATCCAGATTTTAAATATTGATTTTTATTTTATTCCAGAAGTTTCATTGTAATATGGCATGGATATTCTGTTTCCTTGTGGATTTGTGATGGCAGAGGAGGAAGACAGAGAGAAAGGTGACTTTTTTTTAGGAATACTTTTACATATCCGGAAAATGAAAGTCTTGCTTTGTCCCTCATTTTTATTTAGGGGGGGAATGTTTGCTGTACACACTCTTGCAACTTGCAAAACTAGCTTTGAAATAAAAGAAAGAAAATTTATCTTCACATCTTCATAAATTGTAAATTATTTATTTGCTATCCCTGGTAAATCTGCTTTTGCAAAACCTCACTGTGAAAGGAGCATTTCTTTGTTTCACTGGACTATGAGATCGCTCCCTGAAGATGCGTCAGTGCTGCTGCTTGGAAGGCTCCATGTAGGAAATGTAGGAAGCTGGTCCCAAAGCTTCCTTTTTTTTTTTTTTTTTTTTAATTTGATTATGCTCAGGATTCTTTTTACTTTGCATTCATTTATTTTTTTTTTCATTCATTTTGCAAATTAGGTAACTGCAAGAACCCATCTGTGGAAATTTAAGACCTTCCTGTGATTTTTTGCTTCTGCATGTGATTCCCTCTCACGCAAGTTAATCCCCCAAGACTGTGTTGCCTGAATGCAGCATCAGTTTCAACAAGCAAATATTTATCCTGCATCCTAGGTGCAATCTGTACACAGAATGACTCCAAATTAAGTTAAATCGATATTAACTACTCTTAGATTGAAGAGTGTCCAGGCAAAAGGGTGGTACTGCTTTAGCTAACGTTTTCAAAGCCAATGTAATTAATTGGTATATTTTTCACTGTGAAGGACAGATTTCATACACTGTTCAGATTTCTTGAATGCCTTTGGACTAAATCCCACTGTATTTACTCCACACAGGACTGTCTATTGAAATAACATTCGGTAATATTGTCCCTTTTCCCACTGCTCCTTTCAGAGCCACACAAAATGATTTCCCTCTTGGTTTTAGAAAGATGCAACAAATAATGTGAGTGCTTTATAGCTTTTCTCTCCAGTGTGAAACTGCTGCTGAAGACCACTCTATGTTATCTGAGTTAGACTCTTAGCTATCTCAACTGGGCAAATGCTGCAGGTTTTGATCTGAAGTAGGTCAGAGCCACCAGGTTTGTATTATACACCAGGTGGTGGGGACCTCATGGTTTGTGTGTGCAATTTTCAGTCCATTCCCTCGCAGCCCTGTGCCCGCACACAAGTCCATGCTGAGAATGAATGAAGGGGCGGGGGGATATTTGAAAGGAGGAGTGTTTGGCAAAACTGCTATTGCAGAGCAGCCCCTATATGTTATGGGAGAGGGCACAAAATGTTGCTTGGGCCATATGGTCTGCAGCCCTGTGCTTTGCTGGCTCACACCCTTTCTAATGCCTGCTAATCTGCTCATAAGCACCTCTGAAGAGGGTGCTTCACACACCTCTACCAGTAATCTCTTTCAATGCCTGGTTGCTCTTTGGCTCTGATGCCAGATGGAATTAATATACCCATCACTGTAATTATTCAGACAAGTAAACAGTGGCAGGAGTAGTAGTGCAGCCGTCCCAACTTCTCACTTTTCCCACTGATTCAGAGGCATACTTGAAAGAATCCTTTCATCCCCATGGATCCCGTTCCCTGGAGTTGTCCCAGGCTGTCCTCATCAAAAGGGAACTAGATGTTTCAGCAGTTTCTCAGCCAATTTCATGCTGGGATAAGAATCAGTGGTGATGAGGTGGTATGATTATTTCAGCATCTGACTGCTGCCCGGAAGCTTGGTACATGTCCAGCCCCTCATCAGGTCCTCCTATGAAATCTTTCACAGGACTAAGTCCTGTGTGGAAAATGGAAAATCTGTTTATACCTCAAAACTTGAAAGGCAGCCTGCCTTTTGGCCTGCTCCAATTGATGGTTTGTGGAAATGAGCACCCTAGATGGATGGTTTCTGAGGCCATGTGTTGGGAAAAAGATACGTCTAAAAGCTTCATGCATGCAGCAAATACTATGCATGTACCTCCTACCAAGCCCATTGTCCCAAGTGTGATTTCTACAAAGTTTATTTAATTATTAATTAATAAAAATAAAATATAAATTACATTTTTAAAAATAATTAATTTAAGGCTGTCCAGTTCCCATATATCCAAAGAGCTTAGAGCAATGTTTGTATTTATGAAGGTAAGATCTATAGGGAGAGGTAACTGCTAGATGAGTTCAATAGCTGAAAAAAAAAAGACGTGCTTTTGGACACTCCAAGCTCTCCTAGATGCATTGCATGATCCAGAGTGAGACGTTACGCTCTCATCGAGTGTGCTTGGTTTTAGGAATAAGCAGTGGTGATGCCATAGTGACAAGAAGAGAGGCTTTGAGGGCTTTGATGCCCATGTTACAAAGAATATGCAAACTTGTATTATTCCTTTGATTAGCTGCTCTCTGATATGTCAAGTCCATGAATAATCAAGCCTCATTTTCTAATTAGTTTTACTCATCACCCTGCTGCTCCGTGCCTTTACTCATTTGCATACCTTTTTTCTAGATAAGGGCCTTATTCTGTGAGGCACTGGCAAAGCTTCTATCCGGCTCCCATGATTGCATTTCTTTGGTTCTTTGCTGGGCATTTCCTTGCTCTCAGCTCTGCTTCTCCTCCCATGTGATGCTAGGGCCCTGCCTGCAGAAGATCTCATTGCTCTGTGCTTTTCTACTCTTTCTAAACCTTGTTTCCCCAGGAAACAGGGTGGTGTGTTCAGGCTGCCTAGCTGACCCCACTGACATCTTTTGACCCTGATATCCAATCTCACCCAGCCTTGACAGCCAAGAAAATCTACCTGTTTCTACAAATCTTGTGGAAGCAGGACGGGGACAGCTCCTTCTGCATTAGTGGAGGACAAAGCTGGAGCATGTTCTTCATCGCTTTGAGGACCCACTGTGGAAAGAGAGGTTTTAACGCGCTCACCACAAACCCATTTAGCCATCAGCTGAGAGAGACCATTCCACGAGAGAAAGCAGTAGCCATTGGGCTGGTGGCAGGTGGGTTTGTGACTGGAATACATATGCTACTTTCATAACATGGGAGGCAGCTGTGGGTTCCCCAGCAGGGTGTCCCCAACCCAGTCCTGTCCCTCTGCCTGCAGGGCTCACAGCTGCCTGCGGGCCCTGCCCGGGCCTCTGCAGTGCAGCTGATGCTGGGGGACGGGAAACCATGATCCTTCCTATGACCTAGAGGTGTTAATGCCTAATAAAGCTCTGGTTTGCACGCTGGGAGCCTGCTTACCACAGAGCTGATGGGTCTTTTCTCTTTGCTAGGGTTAAGCAGTCACCATTTGTCAACCAAAAGCGGAAGTGAAATTCGGATGCTGTGAAGGTCTTTAAAAAAGCGACAGGAATGTGATAATCTGTCCCACATGAAAAGCTAACAAGAGTTTCCAAAAGCTGCAAACATCAGTCTTGGGCTTGAGGCACAAGGCTTTGTGCTCATCTATCTGGGCAAATACCTGGTGCCTCTACATACAAGCCACTGCCTTTCAAAAAGTTTCTGCAGGTAAACAGGGGTCAGCTCAAGATGAGATCCTGCACCAGCTCGGCTTGACCCTGCTTTCATATCGGCTTTGTTCCTTTAACTCGTTTTTTAAAGCAGCTCCTTGCTTTGTACCAGCAGAAGCATGCCCCTGCCTGACCAGGGAGTGCATTATCCATGGGGGACCGCAGACTTTTATCTCATTCGGGGTGAATTTCACTTCTGTAGTGCCTAAGCTAATGTTTTGTGTCCCTGGATCAAAGCTAGGGAGCATCATTTGCATACCGTGGGTGAGGAGGCAGCAGACTGGAGACCATCACTCATCAGTGAAAGGATGATCATTGTTTGTTTAGCCCATTCCAGAATAATGGCTCTGCTGGGAACACCAACCCAGTATGCATCATATCTTTTATAGTATATATTAATTTAGTGTAGACATTAGGCCATCATTATTCCCTCCTTTTAATTCTCATGTATTAGCATTCAGGAGCAGTTTTAACCCAGCACACATCTTTGTTATTTTGTAATGTAAAATAAATAAAGCTGGAGGCAAATGTATTTTTTTTTAAATAAATGACTGTGAGAGGCTGATGGATATAAAGCACAGAAACATCTTTATAATTTTAAAGCTCGAATTTCAGAACACAGCATTTTCATTAAATGGTGCAATCCATTCATTTTGGAGAGACAGATATAAACAGAAGCAAATTAACTCAGTAGTTCTCATGCCTAGAATCTTTGTGATAAAATTGCCTATTATTGTGAGTGTAAATGTTTTCAAAAACAGTTGAGACAACGGGAAAAAAAAAAATAGGAAAGCCAGGATAGGTTGCTCAAGGATAAAAACCATAAAGACATCCCCTCCAAACACATGTAGCTGCTGAAATTACTGAAAGTGGACTGCGGGAGCCCTTTGAGAGGAGGAGAAAGGAGGCAGACCATTTATTTATTATTATTTTTTTTTCTTTTTATGATGGATGAAGGTCTGGGAGAGTGGCATCCCATTATTCTCCGTGCTGGCTGCTGCCGTGCGTTAGGAAATTGAGCTGATAGGGACGGAGGCGGCTGAAGCAACAGGAGAGGGGGAGCTGGGCACAAGCTGGCGGGGCCCGGGGCAGCGCTGGGGTCCCACGGGGGGGGGGTGGGAACCGCGCTGCGCGGCGGCGCTGCCCGAGCCCCGGTGCGGCGGCGGCGGCGGCGGCGGCACCGCGTGGCTGGGCCCGGGGCGGAGCCGAGCCCGGGGCGGAGCCGTGCCGGGAGTAGGGGGGGGTCGGAGGCAGCGCGAGGAGTGCCGGGAAGGGCCGGTGGTGGCGGAGGAGGTGGAGGAGGAGGAGGAGGAGGCGGAGGGGCGATGGCGGCGGAGCGCGGCCGGGGCTGCCCCCCGCGGTGGCGGCGGCTGTGAGCGAGCGGCAGCGGCGATGTGCGGCGCGTCCGGCGACGATGGAGGACCGGTCGCACAAGGTGCTGCTGGCGCTGGTGATGCTCTTCCTGTTCGCGGTGATCGTGCTGCAGTACGTGTGCCCCGGCACCGAGTGCCAGCTGCTGCGGCTCCGGGCGCTCAGCCCCGCCGCCGCCGCCGACCCGTACCGGGCGGAGGACGAGACCCCGGCTCGCTTCGTGCCGCGCTTCAATTTCTCCGCCGGCGACCTGCTGCGAAGGGTGGACTTCAACATCAAAGGGGACGACCTGATCGTCTTCCTGCACATCCAGAAGACCGGCGGCACCACCTTCGGCCGCCACCTGGTCCGCAACATCCAGCTGGAGCAGCCCTGCGAGTGCCGCGCCGGGCAGAAGAAGTGCACCTGCCACCGGCCCGGTAAGCGGGAGACCTGGCTCTTCTCCCGCTTCTCCACCGGCTGGAGCTGCGGGCTGCACGCCGACTGGACCGAGCTCACCAACTGCGTGCCCTCCGTGGTGGACAGCAAGAAGGAGGTGCGGCTCCGGCCCTCCAGGTGAGCCGAGCCCACCCCCCCCCCGGGGGGGCGAACAAAGCCTGCCGCCGTCCTAAAGGGCTCTGCGGGCTGCCGGTGGCCGGCCGGAGCTGCGAGCACCTCGCACGGTGCTGCCCGGCCCCGGGGGGGCTGTCCCGGGGCTCCCCGAGTCCTTTGAGCAGCCCCCCTGCACCCCCTGGGCTGCCCCGGGGCTTTTCAGCCTCAGTTTGCAGAGAGAAATGCGGGTGTTAGGAGGAACAGGGAGCCGCTGTGTGCTGTTAGGGCTGAAGTTTAGGTTGTGCGGGTGTCAGCCTTGTGAATTAAAGGTTATGCTTAGGACTGAATACCACCGGCCAATACTGCCGTTGTCCTCCAGCCCTAACCTCGGTTATTTCGGGCTTGCCTTTCTGGATATTAGTGGCACTGCTTTTCTTCATCCCTGCGCTTCCCGTAGAAGTTGCTGACCTAACCTGACCGTAGCTGTCTGCTTGCCTAAAAGCAGCCCCTGCGTTCCCAGAGCCCAGCCGGCTGGTTCTGCGAGCAGCGAGGAGCTGCTGCCCGTGCTCCCGGAGCGCTGCGGTGCCAGCACACCTGGGGCTGGAGCACACCTCGGAGCTTGTCCGTGGCTGGGCGTGCAGCTGCACCCTGCAGCAGGACAGCTCGGGGTTTCATCGTCTTTTCACATTGCTTTGCTGGGAAATTAGAAACTAGGGTATCGCGCCTCTCGCGCTGTTAGATTAATGGCAGGTCCCCTTACAATGAGGGTACTGTTATATATCATGCTGTCTGAAGTCAAGTCTAAGCACAGATTCAGTTGAAATAGAGTGCGATTTCTTTATAGAATTCCTTTTATACAGCGTGACACCACACTGCCATCTAGTAGAAAAATGG
Organism: Anas acuta; assembly: GCF_963932015.1. Classification (NCBI taxonomy): domain Eukaryota; kingdom Metazoa; phylum Chordata; class Aves; order Anseriformes; family Anatidae; genus Anas; species Anas acuta. The sequence continues at coordinate 13,473,434 of NC_088991.1, read as the reverse complement.
TTAGCGTCATTATCTTCCTGTAGCCTAGATGAAGCTCTTCATGAGGCTTAGCTATTGTGATTCTCGCTCTTTTGTTTTCCCTACTGCTTTAAAATTTAATTGTCTCGTTTTTGTGGCACTCCATTTGCAAACATCAGGAACTAATTCTTTGCCCTCTGGGCACATTATCTTCCCGGCTTCCCAGGCTGCGTAGTTTATTTTACCTGTCTTGTAAATGCATTGTTTGCCAGCAGAAACGGAAACGCGTAGCGTGACGTCTCTTTTGCTAAACATCTTCAAGTGATCTTTCTTTCTCTCCCCCTAGAGATGGGCCTGGTCTGCAGAATTGTAGCTGTGGGGCACAGATTCCTTTCGCTCCCCAGAGGCGCAGGGTCCCCTCTGTGCTCAGGGTTAGTTTTGCCCTCTGGAAAAATGGGAGAGTCCTTGTCCTGGGCCAGCCACCTTTGGCAGAAGGAAATACCAGGCTTGGAGAGCTGAGTTTTTGTCTGTGGCTTTTGGCTGATTTCCCCCTCACCCCTTTTGGATTACCAAACATGCTTTTCTGAGTCAAAACAGACCTGATGCGTGTACCTTCCCAGGAGCTCGCAGCGATGGTTCCTCGTCCAGCAATGCCGTGTGTGTCATCACTACCGACTTAGAGAGGTCATGAGGCCTCATGGCTTGAGATGGAAGCTGCAAAGGATGAAAAAGAAGCTGTGATGGTTTTGTGTTAGGTATAGGTCTACTCTATAAAAGCCTGCTTTGAAATCGTGTTGCATTTTTAATAACCTAATTACACAGGTTGCTTAGTAGCTACAGTTGTTCTCCCAAATAATGTTTTGACAAGCGATTATTTGGCCTGCAACTTCTAAATGTTTAAAAATACAGCAGGAGACGTTCTGAAACGAACAATAGTCCCTTCAAGTCTTCCTACACATTGTAATGTCTCGTGCTTTATTTTATTTTGCGTTCTCGATTTAGCAACATTCAGTTGACAACTAGTTAAGTAGCACCTATTCCTAGTGCCAGTAACAGACAGCCATCTAAGCACTTTCTGGGCAGATAATGACTTCTTTCAGAGTAGTGGTAGGTGTGGGATGAGGGTGTCTGGGCAGAGGAGCCGTGCTGGCTGGCTGGGGCTCTGAGCAGGGCCAGCCTGGCTGTTCCTGTGCTGTGGTCATTGGGGGAAGCCTGAATGGTACTGGCAGGGAGGGAAGGGAAAAATCCCTCTCTGCTTGAATCCTGAGTGAAGGAAGAGGAGGAAGGAGGGGTGCAAGGCCTGGTCCATTGTCAGGGCAGGGAACAGGGTTCAGTCGGGGGCAGAGGACCACAGCTTCCTCACATGAAGCTTGGCTAAGCAAGGATGGGAATTCCTATGTTTATAGTCAAGGTGATTAAAAAATAGGCACCTGCTCTAAGGGTGCTTTGAATGACTTGGTAGCTTGACAATGCAGTCTGTAGTTAGCACATTTGGGCTGCCTAGCCTTGTTTGGGAATAGCCAAGTGAGAGGTGATTGTTCCAGCAAACTTCTTAGCTTGTGTCTCTGCGTGATTACTTTGCGTGGAGGTTTGTGTTGAGGAGCATGGGGAATCTATTTGTCTCGAGGCTGGTTAGATTGGTGACTAGCTGGACCATTCCCTAAGAGCCTCTGCATTTGTTTAAAAGTTGAGCCTTTGTTTAGGAAGTCCAGAAGATGCCCAGTCTGGGATCTCTGAGGCTCAGCACCAGGTACCCGAGCATCACCATGATCTGATGTGATGGGATCAGCCTTGGGGCTGTGCCTGTGAGGAATCTAGTTGCCTGGGGCATTCCTTCTTCAGCCTCTGCTCTTAAGCTCATCAGTAGTCTGCTTGTGTTTTCTTTAGGAACTGCAGGGTTGAAGGGTACATTGCTGCTCTGGGGTAGAAGTACTCAGGGTGGCTGTTCGTGATATTTTTTTCTTCTGGATTTAACACAATGGTACTTTCCTGTCTCTAAGCATGTAGATTCCCCAGATTTGCTTTTCTTTTTAGTGGTGCCTGCACTGCTTAATATGAAGTAAGTAGATAAATAGAGCTCCCTTTTTTTCCTTCAGGCCTTCCTTGCTGTAGCAGAACATAAGTCTGTGTGTGTGGGGAGAGGGATTTTTTTTTTTTCCCTCCCCTATCCCATCAGGGTGCATATTCTGGCTGCCTCCTTCCTGCTCGTTGCCTGTTCCATCGGTGCTGAGGGCTGTTCACCTCTTCCTCGTCCTCCTGGCTGCCTCTCCTCCCTGCAGCTGGCTTTGCCTCTAGCTGATGGGAATGGGAACGGAGCAGCAGCACTGCAGCCTCTGGAAATCTTGGGAAGGGGGAAGGTACAGGCGGGGCTGATGCTTTGGGCTCTCTGAATTTGCTGCCTGGGAGGTTGGTGGAGTGGGCTGATGGTGGTGGCAGAAAGGAGTGGGTTGTCTCAGCCGCTTGGCATCAGTGGTGAGAAAGGAGAAATGTGCCTTTTCCTAGTCAGGAGTGACTGACTTGGGTCACTTGATTGATTGTGGAAGCCTCAAAGCTTTTGGCACGCCAAGCTGAAGCAGCATCCAAAGTAACTGTGCGTGAGAGCATCACACAACAGATTTCACTCAGCTCTGGCTAATTATTATGGGAGGTATCTACCAAACTTGTCTAAAGCAATAAATCCAATGGCACCGTTGTAAGAAACAAAAGGGCTTGGGGTTAGGCTGGCAAATGTAACGAGACATAGGGGCAAATACCGATACCTGCACTCTTAAGTGGTGTCGTGGCTTCATACCCTCATTGGGTGAAAGATGTGGCTGTGGGCGAAGGTCAGGCTAACTCAGTGTCTCTCCTGGCTGGTGTTGAAGGAAAGAGATTCTCTCTGTTGGGAGGGGAGCAAACTTGCAGAAGCCTGGAGCCAGGAAGTCTGTGGCTGGAAGAAATGTTACGCTGCTGGTAGAAGCCTGTTGGACCAGGAGCAGGGATGCAAGTTACTGATTTTTGTTTTTTTGGGAAGCCTGACACTGGCACCGTGTCGTTGTGATGCATGGCAAAAACCCCTGGCAGCGTGTGGATGTTCTTGTCCTGTCCTCTGATGTTAGTTAAACTCTTCCAAGTGACATCTTATGAAAATATAAAGAAAAGATGCATTAAAACATTTTCCAGCACACGGGAAGCATTTACTGTGTTTGCCTCCTTTGGCTGAGCAGATTAATCCCTGTGTTCTTAGGAATATGGTGGGATTTGCATTAGCAGAAATTGTTTTGGGGGTTTTGCAATTTAGGGAGAGGCTCGCTCAACAGCGGCTGCTGGACAGCTGTGCGAGGGATTGAGGTCCACGGTGAGACCCATCAGCTCACCAGTGCTGGTGCTAACCCGAGTGGGATCTGGGAAATAGTTAAGCCTCGCAAATTGGTGCGATATCTCCTCATCCTATGAGGGGTTTAGTAAAGTCCCAAGGTGCTCTGAGGCATGGGGCTGATGATAATGACCAGCTTCCTTCCAGCTTTGGCAGGAGGTAGACAATCTAAAACCTCTGGATGCTGATGGAGCAGAAACTCTTTCCAAGGATGCGCCTTCCAGCCAGGGAGCAGTAAAACCCCTGCTTGCTGGTGCTTGCTCTGTGCCAGGGCTGGCTTCTTACCGCTGCTTTTCTTGTGGGGCCAGCTGAGCTTTCCTCCTGCCCGGTGGCACTCCTCCGTCTGGTTATTTGTGAATTAGACGATTTGGTGGTTATCGCCTATCCACAGAATTGGCGGTTGAAAGGCTGGAAATAAAGAAAAGGAGATGGGCTGGATGTGAGGTGCGAGGGTCCTGCAGAAAACAGCATGCAGGGGAGCATGCCTGCCCTTTAAATACTCCTGGGTGAGACTTGCAGGAAACCTCTGCAGCAGCTGTAACAGCACAGAAATAACCACGCAGTCATGGCAGTGCCGTGAGGCCTGGGTGATGCCTTGACTTGGTTTATCAGTGGGGATCCTGAATGACCTGGCTTGCTTTGCTTTGGAGCCACAAGGGAGATGCTGAAGGCACAGCGGGCATCGCTTGGTGACCTGCTAACGTGCTGCTGTGGCTGCTGCTTTCCCTTTTGTCAGATGATGAGCTGGGTCTGGTTTTGTGGTGTTGGGATCAGTAGCCTGGCCAAAAATGGACCTGGAGGGAAGGGAAGGAGGAGATTGCTTCTATAAGTAAGTCATTCCTTAGCCTAATCTTCTTGCAGGGCCCTGTCTTGAAGGTCCTGATCGTGAACTTAAACTCATGTTTTTTAAGCTTGGATGGTAGGACCTAGCTCTCTACATTGATACTGCTGGTTTTGTAGATAGTGTTGTACTTCTTAAAGGCCATCTTAAAAGGATTAAAAAAATCATTTTCCCTATTAGGTCTCTTCATTACTGCTGTAAATCTTTATTAAAGTGCAAATTGACTTTTTGTTATTTAAAAGTATGTTTCCTACTGTCTTTTAACTTTGGAAAATGTGTGTGTGGGTAGAGAGTTGATGTTATTTAATACACAAATAAATGCCAGTGATTGCAGCAGAACAAGAGGCAAGGCAGAGATGCTCTTCCCTGCATTGTTTGTTCCGTTTGTTATCCAGGTCAGTCCTCCCTAAAGAGCAGAGTGGGAATGTGAACACCATGGCGCGGTGCTGTTGTACTAAGACACACGAATGCTTCTCGTTGAAAAGGTGCCTTTCTGCTAATTTTTCTGAGAATTTATAAATATTAAAAGGAAACTATAAATACATGCTTCAACTGTATTAAAATAGACACGGATTGTGCCATGTGATTCCTCTTCATAACTTGATAACCTTTAATAAAGGTTATCAAAGGCACTTTGAAGTCGAGCATCACCAATAGGTTATTTATTTTTATTAAAAGACAGATTTTAAAGTTTAACAAGTTGAACATTGGTTCTGAGGTATATTAACTGAAATTAATTTGTCCTTCATTTATTTAATCTGAATTGTCAGGAATCATGTTCTCTACTGATGTAAATGTCGGCAAAAAGGACTTATTAGTAGACTTGATTGCTTTTTAAATTTAACTAGCAGAGATGCACTGGCATGCCTAAGAGAATTGGTCTGTTTCTTGTGAACAGTTCAGTGCCTAATGAATCACTTCAATGTACTTTTCTGAAGGAAAGCAGAGCAATTTAAATGTGCAATGCATTGATTTACCTCAAATGGATTAGGCCTCTGTGTGCAATCCTTTGCATTAATTTACTTTCTCCACAACCATAATAATAAAGGTAGCGTTTCTGTACGGTATCAGCCCAAATTAGCTTGCATAACTTGCTAGAAAGCAAAATAATAATACGTAGTTGAATACTAACTGCAGGAAAGGGTCTTTCTGAGATCGCATGGGCATTCAGCAGTGCTGTCCCAACACTGAGGCCGGCTGCGTGTGTGCCCCCTGCAAGCGCCGATCCAGCGTAGTGATGAGAGAGGTGTTTGCAAGGCACTGATGATTTTCTAACCTTCTTACAGGGAAAAAACTAGCAGTAATTTGGTGCAATTTTAATTTTTTGTGTGTATGTGTGGTCAGGTCTGTGGCTTTGTTGTTCTCTTGTTTGGTTTTGTTTTAAATAACTGTGGAAGCGGTACAAAAAGCTGTGGCTCCACTAGGTCTGAGTGCATTTTCTTTCTGTAGTCACTTCTCTGTCCCCTTCCCCCTCCCTGCAGCATCGGATATGTGCGGTGACAGCCTTGTCCTCCCTGAGCAGCCCTGGGCCTGGCTGCAGACCTGCGGGCAGCTCCTCATTTCCACCCATAGCCACAGAAATGGCGGCTGCTTTGTCTGCGCTGCGGGGACCGCTGGGGCTGAGGAGCCCTCCCGGCTCAGCCTTTTTTTGGAACTGCCCATGCACGCTCCGTACTGGAGAGGATTAATTTCCTCCTGCTTCTCATCGCGGGGCTGTTGCCTGCTCCCTCCCTTCTTCACTCCCTGGCTGCGTCCGCGAAGCTGGCGAGGATGGAGGTGCGGGATGGCGCTCGGACGGGTGGGCTTCGGAGTGGAAGGAGGAGGGTCACCAGCAAGGCCCGCGCCGCTCCTGCCCTCTTCCTCCTCCTCCTTGACCTGCGAGCGAGCGTGGTTTGCTGTTCGTGATTGATTTGCTGATGCTGGCCATTGTACAGTGTGTTCTGGGATTAATAGGGTAGCACCGAATTATTCAGGCATTATTGAAATGAATCACAGTTGAGATGAGTAATAAGTAGCAGACTTTTGTATTTATGAATAATTAACACAGTAAAGTTTTTCTTAAACAGCCATGAAGAAATGATTTAATTTCTACTGTGAACACTCTGTAAAATTAATGGAAGATAATTGCGTTAGCTAATGTGAGACTAAGAAGCCAAAGCAGTATATATATTTTTTTGCATTTAAGTTCATAGTGCAGATGTAAACATTAAAAGTATAATTTTCTTTCAATACATTCGCACTGGGTAGGACTTGTGTTTAACATCCAGTGTATGGTTTTTGTTTGTTTCAAAATAAAAAGTCTGGTAAACACTTAACTCGCTTGCTGTTTCCATACACTTACGTGTCTCTGGGTGGGTAGTGTGTATAAGCGTGTAACAGGATGATGTTTTTGAATGAGTGATGATTAGGATTAGCTTTCTCTTCTTCCCTGACTCCAGCCTTCTTCCTCAGCCATTCATGCTTTTAAAGACAGAATCCATTTAAGATATTGCTTGTATACAGCTTTGAGTGAAATCTCCATTTTTTTTCAAGACTGAATAAATCATTAGTATTTAGAGGACCTATAAGTCCTAATATCCATTAGGGGTGAGACTCATCACATTGCTTCTTGGTTCTCAGCTGCTTCTGCAACTGTGGAGGAGCCAAACTTTGATGTCATGTAACTAAACATATGCAGCTATGAGAGAGATAATCTTGCAGCATTAAACGATTTTGCGCATTTCCATAAAAGCATGAAGATAGCAATGCCTTTCATGAGATCCTTGTAGCAAATGCTCCTAATTTTCCATAATCAAAAGGGCTGTGAAGTTTTGATGTTCTTAGAGGTCCAACTAGCCGGAAGATCAATTCTTCCTTTATTCCATTTTGTGCCGGATAAGTTAAAACACTGCTGCTCCTAGCAGTGGGAATCTGCTCTTTGAAACTGTAATTTGAACTGTGGGATCCTTCAGCAAACACCCAAATCAAGTGAGTAAAGCACTCTTTGGGACAATTTTCTCCAAGCTTCCTTGTCTTCAGAGTAAAGCAGCTGTTTTAACCCCCTGCGAAGGAAAGCAAAGTTTCTCTGGTTAAATGCAGAGAAGTTGCTTCTGAGAGTTCCTTTTTCAGGTTAACTGAGGGGAGAGAATCCTTAAGCAGGTCTAGGTGAGGTTAATCTAATCTGTGTGATACCTAAAACTCCTCTGCTTAAGAAACTAAGACTTAGGCAATGTTTTAAGCACTTCCACCTTCTGTTTGCTTCCTCACACTCTCTGTTCGCCCGTGGGAAAGCTACTCCCTGGAGCAATCCTCAACTAATCTGGGGTTGTTGTGTTCTTTCTTTTGGGTTGAGAAAAAGTTACTGGGAATGTGCTTGTGTCCCACTTGAGCAAAAATTACTGGGTAATACGTCTCTAATTTCCTTTGGCAAGCAGCTACCTCATTCTGACGTGGAAGATGCTACGGGGCTGGTGCTGAGGACTTCAGTGGGGTGGCTGAGGGTGGAGGTGCCTGCCTGTGCAGCACTCCCAAAAAGCAGCAGGCATCGTTCCTCTTTCAGCCGGTGTCGCCAACTGCGGGTAGGGAGGAAGATGGCTGCACGGCTTCTGCGTTTCACAGAGCTGTTTGTTTTTCTGTGGGGGTGTTGGATCTAATCAGTGTAGTGGTAGCACAGAGAAGTAAGACAAAAGTGCTCAAGGAAATGTCAGACGCAACAGGATGCGTCTGCCTGATGGTAGCTGAGTGACTTGCAAAAACATAAATGGCATAAATTAGGCTTTAACTCTGTCATTTCTAGTATGTTGCAAGTCAGTTGCCGGTACAGCAAGGAGTATTTGTTTGTATGGCCTACCCATTATGTTTTCTGTTTTCCTAGTCAAGCATCTTTAGCTGAAACTTCATTAGTTTTTTGAATTTTGGTGACTTCAAACAACTTTAGGTAGATAAAATGTGGAGTATAGTTTTGGCTTTCAAATAAAACTGTCTTAAAGGGCAGTTGTTTGGCTTTTTGGAGGGAGGTACTGCTGGGGTCTGTCTACTTGGCTCTGGTCTGTGTGGGAGAAAAGGGGAAGATAAACAAGTGAGTGGGATGGAAGAAGCCAGGACTGTAAAGCTGGCTCTGTTCCTGAGCTGGGGTGAGTCCTGCCTTCATCGCCAGACCTGTCCTCCTCCTCTCAGCCTCTGGCTTGTCAGCTTAATTCAGCTCTTTGAATCAGTGTTTCTGTGTGTATGTAGCCTGAAGGATCTTTGATTTCATGGCCTGGTTTACCCCCAGTGAAAGAAAGAGGAAAGCTTGCTGACCACATAGCTGCTGGCATGTGGTCACGCCAGAACTCTTGCTGCTTCTGTAACTTTTCATTCATGTTCATGGATGAAGCAGTTTCAGACTGTACTCTTTGGAAAGAACAACTTGGAAAAATCAGAAGCCCAGTAGACTTGCCGTAAGTATGTCCTAAAGGTGTGTCTGTGAGGCCAGTGCTCTGGCTCATAGAAGAGCGTAGTGAGAAGAGCTAGGACCCATTGCTAAATAGGAGACACTGGGTATGTAACACCAGATGTCCTGACCAAAGTCATCAGGTCTGCAGCATTGGTGCTCTGCTTTAAGCTTACATTGTCTGCTCACAACGTGGGCCACAGCCCCTCAGAGCAGGTATTTCATTTTCTTCTCTCTTGAACAGTGTTCATTTGCAAATATATCCTATAGAGCCATTTAAACCGGTCCTACTTCTGGAACAGATGACAGACCCTAGGTGAGTCCATCTTCCTGAGTATAACATGCATTTTGCCAAGTATAATTATAAATGCCTTTTTTTTTTTTTCTTATTCTCATTTCCAGAGGAGAGGAAAGGCAGAGAGAACAAATGAAAAGAGTAGCTGCACCTGCAGCTGCTTCTCCTGAGAAGTTGGCTTGCTTTCCATTCTGCTAGCTGCATTTTGGATGTCAGCAGTGTTGTGGGCTGGAATATGATCACTCTCAGAATTTTATGGATAGAGGCAACTTCCTTCCTGCTTTAGATTTATGGGGTAGTGCTGAGATTCAGCTAGTAATACCTGCTGGATTTTGGAGGCTGCAGCTTGTTAGCAGTGACGTAGGACGGCTGAAGAACAGGGCTATGACTAGGGATGAATTTAAACTGGGGAATAGTTCTGCAGGCTGTCTTACTACCCAGTGTTTTCCAAGATATTCAATGTGCTACCACATGCAAGAAGGAATAGCAGTTTTTCTAGAAGTACAGTCATCACAAAATGTTGTACAGCAAATGCTTGAGCGCTCTTCTGTTTGGATTACTGAGCTCCTTTGTAACTTGCAAGGACAAAAGAGTGTGAATAACTACCCTTGTCTGTGAGCTTGGCTTACCGTGCTTGTTGGACCTGAGGTTTGGTACAGTACAGCTTTCAGAAAAATTCACCCTTAATCTTTTTTATTTATTTGTTTATTGGGACGTTTAACTCATGCACATAACCGAGAATAGTGCTGATATTTCTGGCGAAGGATTTTGGAAGGAGGTTGCGCATCAGTAGGTTTAAGATGCCCACAAACCATATCTTGTCAAGCCTGAACACTACAGTGTGAACAAAAGTGCTTAAATATATTGCTTAAGCAGATACTTAGCTTAAATGTATTGCTAAAGGCTTTGCAGAATAGGGGTCAGTATAATGGCATGAGCACCTCTTGCTGCCATGGGGCGCTGAAGTTTCCTGCTCTGCAGAGTTAGGATTTCCCTGTGTTGTAGATGTCTTTGTTCTGTTTCTCCTTTGAGATGCTAGCTTTCCCTGCTGTAATCCTCCTTTTCCTATAACTTCAGCTGTGTGCTTACCAGGAGGAGCAGTGTGTGAAGGGTCTAGATTTGCTGAGACAAGTGAAAATTGAGGTTCTCTGTTACAAGGCCCAAAGATGTAGAGAGCAGCTTGGGTAAGCCGATGCATCCATGTGATGGTGTCTGCCCTGACTAGCATGTCACGTTTGGGCTGGTGACTTGGAAATCCAGAAGCAGCAGCTGCTCCAAGCTCTGTGTAACGTCCAAGCCTCTGCAGGCAGAGGCTGTGGTAACAGATGCCTTTCCTGGGTGGGCTTGATTTGGATTTTCAGGAGGATGTGAGTTTTAGATGACTTTTGACTTCTATGATTCATCCATTCTATGATTTTCCACCAGCATGTGGGAGAGCAGATCCAAAAGGCCAGCTCCATCCGAGCTGAATCCAGAGCTCGTGTCAGTCAATCCCTTCTATAAAATCAGTCAGTGTATCAGGCAGCGCAGAGGTAAAAAGCTAGAAAGGACTTGAGAATAGCTGAGCTCATGGAGAGATAAAAATTTCTCAGAGCCCGGATTATGGAAAGATCCGGTTATTTGTAAAATATATAAGCAGATTCTGTGTCTCGGCCCCAGCGGCTCAGCAGCGGTTCTGGAGGATTTGAAGGCAGCGCCTGCCGCCTGTTCGGCCCTTCCTGCTGCTGCTGCAGGCAGGGCTGCAGTCTGGGCATCGAGGTTTCAGGCTGACAACAGCTTCTGTATTAAATGCTGCACATTAACTGCACTTTGGAAACTGCCACTGTGTTTAAGGAATCTAAGGTTCTCTTGTTTCTTGTCCAAAGGTTTATATTTGCTTTTTCTGTCATGTTACGTTACTTTCCTGAAAATAGCAGGACAGTTTTGCTTCTGCTTTTCCCATCTGTCACCTGAAGTCATGGTTTCCTTAGGGTGAATTGATTCCCGCAATAAACCTGTGTATTCAGGAAAGAGTAATGGGTATGAAGTACAGTATCATCCTTCACTTTCTCCCTTACAGTAAAAATATTTAATGTCCTATATAAAGTTACATCAGGATAAGTGAAATTCAGATCTCTTTACTCTTGTGATTAAAAGATCTTTTTAAGCATATTTATATATCTTTTGATACATGTTAGAATTCCAGTACTTGTGCTCATTGCTTATAATGGAAGTCAGGTTGATTAAAACCTGGGATCTGACATCTTGTGATGATTGATACTCCAGCTGAAATCTGATCATCAAAAGAAACTAAAGCAGTCTGGAACAAGGAGCTCTGTGAGCAGCAAGCATTACAAAGCTGCTTTCCTGTAAGTTTTACCCCCACAGGTTCAGCTTACTTAGATCGTGTTTTCTTATCGAGGGCAGCTTTGGGCTGAGGCATGTCTGTAGGGACAGAGAGGGCACACAGGATAGTGAGCAGTGCAGAGATGTTCCTTGATGTTAGGAGCCCAGGCTTTGGGCCAACATGTCTCCGGGCTTTCACCAGTGCACGAGGTGGTCCATTTGTATCTTTCTGCGTGACATCTTGTGTGGCAGGTTGTTAAAAACAGACTTTGTATTTCATCAGGTGCTTTTTATAGTTGTTCCTTGTCCCTAGCAAGCTATGTGGCGTTAGGCATCAAGTAAGCGGTGTCCCTCCAAACACAGGGCAGGTAGAAGTCATTGCTCTCACGAGCACTTGCAGATGGCTTGCCTAACTAGGACCACATCTTTTACAATGCAGCTAATTGTTTCAGTTTTGGCAGGGGACTGACTTAATTTACAGTGGAAAAAGGAAAGTGGGCATCTGGGATGTGAAATAAAGGCAGCAATTGCAGTTCGGGGCTGCTGGAAGTCATTGCCTTTTGGTGTTTGTGGGAGTTTGCTTTGCTCCGTGCTGTGGGACTTGAGAGATGCACTTTCTTTTGGAAGCAGATCCTGGTAGGATTATAGATGCTGAATAGCGCGTTGTGGTCCAAGGGCTTGACCTGTGCTAGAGCAAGTGGTTCTGAACCGTGCTGTGCGCTAGCTGGTGGGAGAGAGTTTGCACTGTTTGTAGAAGGGGGAACAGAACAAAGACTGCTTAGCTCACGTAGACAACATCCTTCTACTTTACAAGGTGTTTTTCATCTTTGAGTAGCTGAGATGAAACATTCCTTTCTGTTAAGAACAAAAGTAAAACCTTTTGCTTAATGCAGGTACCAGGGCTGGGCTGTGCTGCAGCCACTTATTGCATCTCTTGGCTTTGATCCTTGGCTGCGGTGTAGGAGTGCACAACACAGCTCAGGAAGGTGTGGTGGTGGTTTCAAGCGCTTGGCCTAGACTGACGCCTGTGTCCCTGGCCCAGAGTAAGCAAAGATCATTGCAGGCTGCAAGCAGCCAGTGAGCTTTTGGGACACCTACAGCAGCCACGTCCCCTGTTGAGCACACCTTTCCCACCATGCATGCCCCACAGGCAGAGAGGTGGAAGGAAAAAATGCTGGAAAGAATGTTAAAAGGCTGTCTATTCCTTTATTTTTTTTTTTTTTTGAAGGTTGGGATTCTCTTACTGGTGTTTATTTTCAGCATGGTTTTTCTGTTAAACAAGTGCAGCCTGTTTGCAAGCTCCACTGCTCGTTGGGCTGAGAGCAGGGTGAGTATCTGCCTCATAGAGACTTTGTGGTAAATTTTGTTGCTGCTGTACTTGAACGCAAACCTGAGGGATTTTTTCCCCTTCTCTCTGTAAACAAAGTGTTTTTGTTTTTTTCCTTAATGGAAAATTTCAGCTTGTCTTCCACTTAACCACAGTTCAGGCTTTTCCTGGAAAACTGAATGAATCAGTAACACTTCCCTCCTTTGCTTCTTATGTGCTTAGCTGATTGTATTGTCTGCAGGTTCTGATTGTCTAAAGCCTTTCTTTTGTCCCTGCCAAAGTGGCATTGTTCTCTTGACAACAAAGGATAGCCAGGATCACTCGCAGATGGCACGGCACCTTCTCCAAACCTTCCACGGGTTGTGTCTCTCCCTTCATGGCTATATTCCCCTAAAACTTTAGAGCTGGGAAATCATAGAGTTAGGAGGAGGACAAAGCTGAACGAGGGCTCTGGATGCTGGGGGATTGCTCTTTCCCATCCTGGGAGCACGGCTGAGGGGTAGGTGGATCTCCAGAAGGGTGCTGTGCTGCAGCACTTGTGGTGTGCATCTGCCCACACCTCTTCCAGTGTCCTGCCGAATGTATGAGGGTGTTCGGTACTGTGGGCTTGCTGCGACTGATGCTACCTGGGGTTGAGGCTTTCTGCATTTCTCAGAGCTTAGGGCTTCCCCTCAGTACCTGGCCTTGTGCATCCCTTCCTTACAGAGTGCCAGAAGAGGCAACAAACTCTATACGGTGAGTGCAGTGTCATAACACGGGACAAAGGCATTTGGCTCAAAAGAGGGCAGGGATAAAAATCCAATGGCATCTTCCTGTTTCCCATTTGGTGACAGGCAGCACTCATCCACAGCAGTCAGATCGCAAGTGAGCCAAGCAGCTTCAAGAGACTACCAGTCACTCCCCTGTGTGGTTCCCAGCACTGTCCTAGAGGTTTGTTCTTGATCGTTTCACCTTTCGTGTAGACTTGATGGTCTCTGGATTGATGTCTTGAAGCATGAGTTTAAAAATCAAATAGCAAATGACTAAATGGATGTTATTGCACTAGGCATTATATTACAGAAGTCACGGTGGTTAAGTGGAGTACCTCTGGAATCCTGTTTTTATCAAGACGTTTATGTTCCCCTCTAATTTTTGTGGAGAGTCGTTTAGATGTTTTCCAGATTAGAGCATAATGGAACTGTTAGCTATAAATGTTCAGAGGAATCTATTACACATGGTGATTTAGTGGTTAGTCACAATTACTTGGGAGCTACAGTGTCAAATTTAACACCAACCTTCAAAGCCACGTGTTGTGAAAGCCGGTCATCCTTCCTGTGAGATGCTCCTCCAGCGTCCCAGCGGAGATAAAGACCTTTTGCCGTTCAGCATTTTGTACAGCGTGATACCAAAGCAATTTGGAGGGGACAGGGGGATGCTGGAGAAATGACTCTGTCAAAGACAAACCAGCAGGCAGTTTTTCCAGTTTAACCTTTTTCTTTCTGCTTAATTAAAATCCAGAAGGTTTCTAGGTGATGGTCTGCAATCAGAAAGACCTTGATTTGGCTTTAAAAAAAATGAAGCAGAGTAAGGAGCAACTTTTGTGTAAGAGAAGTAACACCAGACATTTTCATTCACCGTAGCTATATATAGGCACCTGCTTTAACCACAGCCTGCAAGCGGAAGTTGTTGCCTCAGTTTAGCTTTCAAAATGCCATGTTTTCCCCCAGATTACTGCCTGCTTGTTGCAGTTGGCTTCCCAGCAAGAAGTGTGAGCAGAAATGTGTGGGAGCTTGAGCTGAGTCTTCTCTGTCCTTGTCCCGGCGTGGAAATTTTCTCTGAATGGAGTGACCTGCTCCTTGCTAGAGGCTTTGTGACCTGCAGGGGTGTGTGTTCCCTTGCTCTCAGTCTGCGAGTTAAAAGTGAGTTCATCTGCAGACTTTTGTAGCATCACGTGATTTAAACCCAGGGTGAAGGCTGTTGAAATGAAATACCTAAACCTGAGATTTAGGGGATGAGCAAGTAAATCCCATCAAACTTGTGTGTCTTAGAGTCTCTGAACAAAATTTGGATTAATGGGCAAGCTCATGCAGTTAGGCATCCCAAAGCTCATCAGTCAGCTTCATTTTCAGGGCACATATGTTTCTGCAGCAATTGGTGCTAGAGATGCCTGCGGGATACTTGAACATGTTTTGCTGTAAATATTTTATTAGCAATGATTTAATATGCTTTAAAAAGAACTTTAGTTGGGATTGTTAAGACTTGGCCTTGGTCTGGAATTCCTTCTTGATATCTGGAGGAGCTATTGAAGTTCTGGGTTTGTAGAGGCTTGAAAGGGTCAGTGCCCTGATCAATAGCTGAATTTACCGGTAAAGCTTTGTAAAACATCTGGGATTTCTTAGCTAATTGAGATCAGATCCCCCTTCTTCTTACCAGCTGCCTAGAAATCTTGAAGAGTTGAAAAACAAAACTGTGTAACACACATTGTCCAACTCTTCCATTTTCTTTGGTTTAGAAAGTTGCTTTGAGGGCTCTTTTCATTCGGGAGCACAGGGTAAGTTCTTAGGAGGAGGTAACATTAGAAGCCCTTGCTTTTGCATTGAAATTTAAGGTTTCTGGGAGCTGTAGCATGGTAAAAAGGTTGCCAGAAATCTGAACTACCTGGGGAAGGAGTTTGTGCATTCAGCAGCACATCCTTGGCTTGCTCCTGGAGATGTCGAAGTACACTGACAAGGTCTAAGGGGATGCTATGACTTGCCTACACTGGAAACAAATCCTGCAGCTCTGCTGTGGATCTGGCACTGATCTGAAAAAAGCCTCATTGCCTCCAGCCTGAGCAGAACAGGTCTTCACCTGTCTGCTTTGCTGATGTATGTGAGCCTGGTGCTGGCTGGGGTAGGGGCAGGAGAGGAAGCGATAGGTTGCCTGCCCTCTGTGCTCTGGGAAGCTGTGAGGTTTCATCTTGGCTGGCCTCTGGCACTGTTCTCCAGTGGCAGCACAGCAGAAATTTACTCTTCCCATCAGATACGTGATGCTTTCATGGCCAGCTCACGCCTCCCAGAGACAAAGGTGCTCGTCCTGCAGTGCAGGAGCGAGAAGTCCAGCTCCCTGGAGAGGCGGCCTCCCAGGGAAGGAGATAATTTGTGCCCCATGCCGGCTTCATCTTGAAGAGCAGGATCCAGCTAGCTTTAACGATAAGAGCTGAGGTTTTGCAACATCAGCTGTTTTCTATGCAGTTAATGCTGGGACCACAAAACTCATGAGAGCAGTGTGATGGGATGAGAGGTTAAAAGCCAGAGTGATACATTACAGAGTGCTCCAGTCTGAGGAAGAAGTGTTGCTGCATCCTCCTTAAACGCTCATAATTAGTAATTCCTGCTCTGTGCTGGCTCTGCAGAGTGCTGTGCTGGGACAGCAAGCCTCCAAACAGTACCTGGCTTGGGTCAGTTAAACAGGCACACAGCTTTTCACATTCTTCATTTTTAGAACTGGATTCCCATGTCTTTCTTTAAATATTATTATTAGCAATTTGCTGGGTTTCATTCCAGTGATGGGAGATCGTTTTGTGATCTCTGAAGCATTGTGTAATGAAGCAATGGCGTGGCAGTACATAAATGCTTTCTAAGTGTGTTTTTAAAACTTTTCTTTTAAACTAATTCCTTTTGGCAACTTAACTGAACATATGTATCATTGCTAACATTTTCTTAACACCAAATCTGGTACCTACGGTTCTTTTATTGTTGCTTTTAAAGGACCAATTTCAGCCTTTTTTTCTTTTTTTTTTTTCCTCCAGTAGACTGTGTTCATTCTGCTCTTGTGACATTTTTCTGGTTTAATTGCTTTATAGCATTGCATTGCATTCTGCTTTCACTTTTTAACAGGCAATTGTATCATGGTGGAAGAGAGATTTCACTGTGGATTTGGAGGCAGAGATTTGGTCCATTGAGGCTTTTATTTCATGAGGAAAGTGGTTGGGAAGGGATTGCCTTGGCTGGAGGGGGGCTGGTGCCCTCTTCTGTGCCCCTGGGCTTTGCATGGCAAGTTAACCTGGCACTAGCCCTGCAGTAACGTGGATATAAGCAAGATTGATTTCAAGGTTAGAAATTCCTTCTTTGCAGTAGATAGGGATTCACTTCCTGCCTTTACTCCCCACCCATGAAAGGTTACATACAGCTTCCCTAGTGATGTTTGCACTGGTTGTACTGGGAAACTCATGAAACCGGACAGAATTGTTGCTCACGCTTTTGCCAAGGTCTTATCCTGGGTCCTGTTTAAAACACCCATTTTTGCTAGTAGATGAACTCTAAAGCTCTGCCCAGTTACAATTTATAAATAGCTGTTGATATAGGAGTCCAGCCTGTATAAATGCTGTAATGTCTTGTCTGTGATGGTTCCTGCACTTAGTATTTTAGGGATCTTAGGGTATGGCACAGACTACTATTGATTGCTTCTTATAGGTGCCTGTAGTTAACGTACAACAGGAAAGTACAACTTATATTGTGGGCACTTATAAATATCTCAGAGTTTCTGAGGAACCTGGGAAGGCACAGTCAGGGACCCTCAGCATGGGGCTGCGTCCTCAGGTTGCCCCAGTGCCTGGCACAGGGAGGGCACAGCCAAAACCAGGAGCCTTGCAAGCAGCAGGCGAGTGCAGGCACTGCCCCAGCCCTGAGAGCTCCCTGCATGGGTAAGACGTGAAGGAAAGCAAAGCAAGTTGCACTTCTGCATAATAACTCGGTCTCATCCTGACACCTGCTCAGGCATTGTCACTTTAAGGTCACATTGCTGGCACTGTGCTTCACTGCATGTGTGCATCTTTCCTTTATCCTTTTGAAATGCATGCTGCACAGTCCTGGAATTCAACTTAATCAGAGGCAGGAATGTTTATACCAAGATTGGCTGATGTATTTATTTTACTAGGATTAATTTATAAACTCTGTCTCTACCCAGAGAAGTTTGATTAGCATTATAAGTCCAACGTGCAGTGGATGTTGAAGAAACTTAATCAAAATGAAACAAAACAAAAAAAAAAAACAACATACCAAAAAACAGAAAACACTGGGAAATTTGAGAGAGAATTCTGGACTGAATTGCAAGACTGGCTGTGGTCTGGGATGGTATGAAGTTTTGTAAGGTCATTTCCCCTGGGAAGGTGGGGTGAGATGAACCTAGCCTATTTGCCCATTTTGGACTTAATTTGTTATTTATACTGGTATTCAAAACATTCTTGACAGCATCTGTACATCTTAATGGTTTAGAGGTGGTAGCAATAACAGTATTTTTTAAAAAAATATGTGCACACAAAACCCACATAAATTTAGTTGCTGAACTACAAGGTATTTCATTCCCTAATATGACCTCTGGAAATAATAATGGAAATCCCCCTGAGTAGCTATGATTGCAGTTTTTCATCTGTGATGCACAAGATCTTCAGCAAACATTAGGACCTGACTGCTGGAACAGTACCCATGTGAACATGCATCTGGCCTGGAAGTTAGTTTTTCATCTCAGCCTTGATGAAGCTCCCAGTGGCTATTCTGCAGACATTAGCAGAGTTGCTGTTTGCAGTATTTGCTTCTAAAAAGTTCTGAGTGCTGTTTTTTTCATCCAAAGGAAGATGCATGGCTTAGGGGAGAAAGGGAGCTCTTTTCCTGAAGGCTGGTGCCCAGTATTGATAAAATTTGTTATTGAAATTGATTGTGACTGCAGGCCTGCTCGAAGCCAGGGCTGTTTTTATAGAATAAGAAATGTGTTTTTCTTCTGTGTTACTACTGGAAGAGCATTGCTTGTTGCAGCTGTCTGTAGGATTTCAGAGTAATTGTGGAAGGTACTGGCTTGATTTCTTTTTGTTTGCTTTCCCAGCTGTTCCCCACTACATGCTAAATGGGCCCTGTAACCTAAGGGAACACAGCAATGGATGAAAGAAAGTGGCTGGAGGGGAAAAGGAAGAAGTGAGGAAATGTTTCAGGATGCACCTGAAGCAAATGATATCTCTGAGTGGTGAGGTGGCAGGTGGCCATCTGCTCACTACCTGGTCCTTTCTGATTGACATCAGATTTGTTCTCCATGGCTTTCTCCTAGAGCCTGTTAGAGCTGTTGGAGAGGGAAGAACTCCTCCATGAACTGAATCACGGGTGCTTGTTCTTTTATATTAGACTTTGTCTGTCTCTCATAGTAGGTTGCTAAAGCTAGTCTTGCATCTCCTGTCCTTATCCCAGAGCAAATGCTAATAGACCCAGTGTCTCTGTGCTGCTGACACAGGCAGAGGGTCCTTGAAAGCAGGCAGTGACAATGCAGAGCTGGCATTTTCCACTAGGTCTGCTAATTAATTAAGGTCACATGTTCTAGCTATTAGTTTGGCCATTGCTTTTCTCCATTAGGAAGGCAGTGAAATGGCAGGGCAAGAGCATTCTTCCCTCATCGGAGCAGCACCAAAAGACCTGGGTGATGGTTGTGGGGTGCTGTTGAGCCACAGGTAGGCCAGCCTGTTGATACAGCAGTATTGTTTGCTGCTACAGATAGAATTTATTCTATGTGGCAGTATATGGTGAGAAAATCTGCATGCAAGAATGTTTTCCTGATTTTCCAAAGGGTCTGCTGTGGTGAAGGCGTGCTAGGGAGTGTGGTGTTACTAGCTAAACTTGCTAGGCACCTGCTGAGAAGCAGGCTTCAGTATTTTTACGTAAGCAATTGTTGCCCTTTTTTTTTTTTTTCTTTTTAAACATAACAACAACAACAAAAAACACGCTAATTTTAATCAGGACGTATTGTTGAAATCTGGAGGACATTCCAGCACAGAGTACGTCACCTCCGTGATTGTCTAGACAGGTTACCCGTGTCCCTGTTAAGCAACCTCATTATTTATTTATAGTTATTTATTATAATAAATGTGATTGCCTGCAGTAAGACACTAACTCCGCCGAGTCATATTTCAGATCACACAGCTGTGTTGGTTGAATTTTCAGAATACATAAAACATTTGCAGCTGCGTTTAGATGCAGCCTCTGTGACTCTGCTGTCTCCAGTAGGTGCTGCTCCTGGGAGAGCTGCAAGGGGAGGAGAACCTCAATTTCTGTGCTCTCAGGGAGGGCGAGGAGGAGGTGTCCTTTGAGCTAGCACACTACCTGACCTTGAGTGATGTCCTTGTGGGACGAAGAGCCGGTAGAGACTGCTGTCATTGCTGACTGCAGCAGAGCTTAGGACGCTACCCCAGGTGCTGTGTTTAAACACTTTAAAAACATCCCATCTGTACACAAAACCTGAGGTTTTATGGATTTAGTATATTGCCACAGGGATCATGTTCTCTGTTTACTACAGGCCTGTGGACCTTGGTAGAATTACTTACAATTTGCACCTGTCAGTAGCTATGATGAAAATTTGGTGTTTGTGCTTCTCTGGTGGTTTGTTAGGCTGAAGGAGCTTACCTGCATCCTAGCAGCTCTGATACACTGGGAGAAACCAGAAGTCTGCATGCATCTGACTTCTGTCCAAGTGGGGTGGCTTCCTTTTTGGCCACTTACACAAAATCCAGCATCCTTTGTTTGAGGAGAAAAGATGGACAGTGAAACAAGGTATGTGTGTGTCCTTTTAAAAAAAAATGCAGGGCATTTGAGTCCTGTTTCTCTCAACATAAGAGAGAGTCAAATGGGGGAGCAGATTCCTTGCTTCACTTTTAATAACTAGTGTTCATCCTAGGAATGATCCTTGACTTTCTCCCCTCAGTGTCTCAAGTCTTCAGCTTCTGGGGCTGTCTTGCAGCTCTTCTGGTTGTTCAGCCTCTTTCAGAAGCTTTGCAAAGCTGTGAAGCTCCTCTGTGTGTATTCGACTCAATTTTGGACACGTGCTGCTTGCGTGTGCCTGTCTTCTGTGTAGAAAATGCTGTGAGTTCAGCTCTTTGGCTCTAGGGACAAATAATGTTCTTTATGTATCGTCAGTGAAGTGTAACCATCATACCCATCTGTTCAGTGAGGTGTAACCCAAACCATATGCAGAAGACAACCTTTTATGCTGCCAAGGAGTGGTGGAAGGCTTACCAGTGGTATATTTTGTATGTGTTCTGAGTGACAGGATTGCGTAAAGTAATCTTTTTGCTCAGTTTTGGTTAGGTTCCTCTGATGGCAACATATGGCCAGAATGGTTGAGCTTGGCTAGACGGATGTTTTCTTTTCTGTGGATCTTAATTTTATTGAAGTGTGAAAAATTGGTAAGCTTGGCGTTTTATGAAATTACTCGAGGGATCTGAAGTTAGTTTTTCTCTGTAGCATTTGATAAAATACACAAAGGCCAGAAGGAATGAATGATTCACTTCTCAACTGTCAGCCGTGGTGGAGAAATGAGGTGAAGCTGGATTCGTGATTTGAAAATCTGTTCATCAGCACTGGAACTTGTCAAAACATAATTTCATATTGTTAATTTTAGTGAGTTATTGAGTCAAAAGTAAATCAAAGATTTGTAGAAGGAGAGCAAAACAGTGTTTTACAGTGAATGCTTTTTTTTAAGCTTTGATTTTTTTTTCTTTTCAGGGAAGATTTCATGAAACTTCCTACTGTTAAAAAGTTAACATCTTGCTCCAATAATACCTACCCAATTACAGAATTTGAGGTTTAATCATGCATCATCAAATTCTATTTTCAAATTTAGAGTTAAAACAGTCTTTCAGGCTTAAGTTAACCTGCTCACTTTCATTTCATTGCGCACGAAGTGGCAGATATAATTATTGTGTGTGCTATATTTCTCTCATTAACATTAATAGGTTAGTATTACAGCTTCTGCCAGACCACAAATAATTAAGGGAGTGCTTTAAGTATGACTTTAAAAAAAAAATATTGTGAACAGTGAGTTAATGAATGTCTTGCAGCAGAGACCAGGTAAATGACTGAACAAGTCCAGATCAGCTGAAAGTCAAACATAAAACCTGTTCGAGCTTGTTAGCTAATCTCATCTATAAAACTAACTGCCTATTCTTCATGGATGTTAACCCAGTTATACTAATATTTTAAGTGTTTAAAGAAAAAAAAAAAAAAGAAAAAGTGGAAAACTTGAATCTGAAAAGGGAATAATAAATGAGCCTTTCTGCTGTAATTATGCAGACTGATTAAACAGACTGTGGGCTGATTCAGACACTACTGTTCAGTCTGCAACTTGTTGTGTTTAATCACAGCTATTGAATGGGATTGCCTGGTCGCATCTTAAGTAAGCTGCCAGGGCAGGGGCTTCCAGATTTCTAGCAGTGCGTGGATGTGGCAGGTGGACTTGTGAGAGAGGAAGAAATAGGCTGGCTTTTGGAAGGAAGTACTTGGAGAGACGGAGCGCTTACAAGCCCTCTTGTAGTGTCATTGACTTAGGTGGGTTCATGTCTAGTAATATTTGCAAACTTAAAACCCTGCATTACCTGCACGTTACTCTAGGATCCGTGGATGAAAAAGGCTCGATGGCTATGAGTTGCTCAAATGTACTTCTGGAGGCCTAATGAAACAGCAAAACTTTGGTTTGGGTTGTTCTTGGGCAGCACAAGGTGTCCTCCCACCTTTTCCAGCAATGCTCTGCAGTGGAAAATCAGTCCAGCCTTGTGTTTTAAAAAAAAAGAAGCGTGATGTGTAAAAGTAGTGCTCATCTCTAAAATTTGTATGGCAGGGTCCCTCTACCTTCTGCATTCTCTGAAGTGGTTTTTGCTGCTTTTTTTTTAAAAAAAATATATATACTGTTAAAATTAGTGCAGTCTTGGGATCCATCTGTTCTTGTTCTGGCTTTTGGAAGCGTGTGCCATGGAGAGGTACCCTGTTGTGCTCTAAGATGCAGGGCAGTCCCAAAGAGACTGTAGTCAGCACAGGAGAGCACAGAACCATGTCTCTGGTTGCCTCTCTGGGCAGAGACCTGAAGAAACTGAAGGATCTTATAGAAACCTCAAAGCATTTTATTTTATTTATTTAAAGTGTTTCCGTGTGAGGAGGGAAGCTGCTTTCCTGATGCTTTGCTTCAGCTTTGCCGAGGGGCTTGCTATGGGAGAAAGCCCAGAGGCTGGTTGCTTTGCTTGGCTTATGGATGGCACAGGCTGCTTGGAGGTGGGAGTCAGATCTTCCTTGCAGGACCAGGAGGTGGTGGTCAGGGTGGGAAGGGCCCCGATCCTGCAGCCACGTTGCTGGTTTGGTAGAGAAGCAGGAATGGAGAAATATGTGGATGGAGGCATAGGGGTTGGTGGCTAGGAGAAACACCTTTCTCCTCAGTTTTCTGAGCGGGTATCAGCAGGGAAAGATGCGCTTGTCAGGGTCGGAGAAAGGAATTTGCTGTAATTGAGGTGTGAGATGAGCGGTCCCTGGGAGGGAGCTGCTGTGTGTGGCTGGGTAGGAAAGGTTGTTCTTTAAATGGTATGCAGAAAGAATCAGCAAACCCTCGATACAGCCTGCCTGCGAGGATCTCAAGTGGTTTGTTAAAAGCATGTTCGATGAGTGTAAAGATGAAGGGAGGATGGGGAGACAGACAGCTGGAGAGACAAGTGCATCTGAGCCCAGGAGAGAAGAGCCCGTGTGTGCTGTGGGGGGCATCGAGCCCGGGGGCTGCAGGAGGGAGGGGAGGGGATGGCTGGGGATGGCACACGCCTGGGTTCATCCCTCTGCACAGTGCTGCTTTTCAGTGCACAGAACTAACGTGCTTTGGGGTCTAAAGGAATAAAATAAATAAATAAATAATAAAAAACAACAACAAAACCTTTGCCATTGAGGATGCAGGTACCAAATGAGCTTCCCCAAATTAATAGCAGCTCTTCCTCCCCCATCCTGCTTTCAAGCTCTGATTAAGCTTTGTTCTTTTTAAAGACGAGGTGGCTTCTAGAACTTGTTTGTATTAGTGAAATCACTTCATGTTGGGTGTTTCTGATGTTTCTTTTACCATTGCTATTGAGATGGAGCTTTTCTGTGGTTTCCCATCTCAAACTCTGCCTAGGAATTGTAGGAGTGGTGGAGTTTCACTGCTTTCCTGTTAGTTTACCCATAACATATCCATGAAATTGGCACTTGGCAGGATCTTCAGTATATAGTCTTATAAAAAAAAAAAAAAAAAAAAGGCAAAAAACACAAAACTCCTTAATTGCAGGTAAGGAGCTGCCGTAGTAATTTTAGGGGGGGATGCATTTCCCCCTTTTGTTGAATCTTTTTTTTTTTTTTTTTTTTTTTGCTGGTGTTAGGATCAATATTAAGTAAGCGCTGTTTTGAAAAGAAAATTAACATTCAGGTGGCCAGGAACAGTAAACAACAGATAGCAGTTGAAATGGTTGTAATATGGCCGAGCAGAGGAAGGTGATCATTCATCACTCTCCCAGTTCATTAGAAAGATAATGTTTGAGGAAATTAAAGTGCAGTGCAGAACTGCTCGGGGTTCTTTCCCTGGTCCATGCATATGTTCGTGCTTTATTTGCAATTACTCTGCTGTTATGTATGTTTGGCTGCTAGCAAGCACATGAAAATCTAATAGACTCAAAATGTGCCTTCTTTATTTATAAACAGCTTTTCTTTTGCATTACACTGATAGAGCGTGATAGAGACATCTTGCAATAGACTATTTCAGTATAAGGTGCCAAAAAAAAAAAAAAAAGAAAAAAGAAACATCTTATGTGATTAAACAGCTGAGACATTCTGACAGATGTTTGCCTGACAGAGTTCGCGGGGAGAGAAGTGCTGTTTGGATCTGGTTGGTGCTTGTGCCCCAAATTTGGTGGGAGGTGCTGCCAGCTAACTAATGCAGGGTTCTAGGGCCCCTGCCCAGTTCTGTGGACGTTGTGGTGTGTGTTTTCGGCACCCTGAGTAAGGAGTGCACCGACTTCTGGTCTGCATCCTGGGTTACCTGCAAAATCTTTTCCCGCACCTCTCCCCTCTTCCTTTTCTAGAGACTTCCTTTTTCTTTCTTAGCATCTCTGCTTTTGGCTTTCTGGCTCTTGGCTGTGTATTTGTGTTTCTTATATGTATTTCAGGAAGTTATTACTGCTTTTAGCAAAGTCTTTTAATGTAGATCTTATCAAGGTAAAATCAAAGCTTTTTTGATTTTTGACCAGTTTTGGCCAACCTGAATGTCGTTCCATTTAAATACCAAACCAGCTATTTTTCTGCTTTAGAAGCAATTTGTTGGGGCTTTGCCAATTTTTGAGTATTAAAATAGCTTTAATTTGAAGTCTGAATTCAAGTTAATACAACTCTGGCTTTTGAAAAGTCACAGCTGATCATTTCTTCTTCCTATGTAGGTGGCAGAAAGGCCCTAACTATTTTGAAGTTTTATTTGGAGGAGAAATAAATCAGAATTCAGATCTGTACATGCAAGCCCATTTTTTTTCTTCTCAGATTAGTAGAACAGGATGGACCTTTTCGTGATGTACCTACCTTTTTGTGATGCATAATCAAGTTGGAAGATAATGTTTTGAGTCACACTGCAAAGGTATAATCCCCTTCAGGGATTATAGTGCATTTTACATATTGCCTCCAAGTGCCTATCTGAAGATTCAATGGATGCTTTAGCCCTGCTGGTATCTGTAGCACTTTGGAAAACATTCATTCATAAAAATGGATTTTAACATCTTTGCAAAGGCAGGATGGAAAGCAGAGGTGCCTGGAAGAACAAGGAACACCACTGATTGCCCAGAAAGACATCACAATTCTGGCAAGTGCAGTGATGAAAACAAATGCCTACCTTACGTGTCACGAGTACTCTAACTCACGTGAGGCTGAGTTCACCCCAAAAAGGAAGAGTAGTACGAATTAATCCATGAACTGAGGGCCACTGAAAATACACTGCTACTGGAGCCATGTCATGCAGTTTTCACTTTTTTGCCACCTTATATTCTACAAACCTGGGAATAGGGTTTAGAATAAAAATGTCCACTATTTTCATCCTACAAATGAGTGAGGTAATGTATATTTCTTTACCCTGCCCCCCAAACTATACAACCCTCTCCTGGGAGCCCAAGCAGTACTTGTTCTCCACAGACTCCTGCCGTGTCCTACTGTTAAGTCATCTCCTCAGCTTACTGGCATGAATCTCAGCCCTACCCTCTACCCCCTCCAAAAAAAAAAAAAAAGGCTTGGGGGAGAGAAAAAGGCATGTGGGATCTTTTAATCTGCCGACTGCTTGCACACAGTGTAGAGGAGTGCTGAGGTGAAGTGCTTGCCCTGTTGCCATGTGCTGGGAGCATGTGCCAGGGATGCTCTGGGCTGGGAGGCACAGCTGTTCTGTTGTGGCCCCAGTAATTGCCAAGTGCATTGATACAGCAATGTCAAATACATGTAATGTCTTTACATCTGCCAGGTCAGACCAAAGACCTGTCCAGCCCATAGTCTGTCTCCAGCAGCAGATGCTTAGGGATAAGTATGGAAAATAATCCAAATCTATTCTCCTGTATACTTTATTGAATTTGACAACCCCGTGTAAGCTGTAAGACATGCTAGTGTCTTTTTTTTTAATATATATATATATATGTTTTTAATGACAAGAATTGTCTGACTTTCATCAGTGGGACTCCAGATATTTTAGCAATGAATGGTAAGACTGAGCTTGTGTGTGTTCTCCTAGACCAGCTCTCTGCAGTTGTTTGTAAACTGCTGTTTGTGTTGCAGTAAACCAATCAGGGCTTGCCATTAAATCTTAATTAGGTAACAAATGGTAATGTATTTACATGATATCTGTTTAGTCTCATTTGCATGGCGTGGAAGATAGCCGCTGAACTGGGAGCACGAGAAACTCTTCGTTGTTGTGTGGCTAAGAGGATTAGATGTGCTTAGGCAAAGGTGCGGGGAGCTGGGAAGGTGGGACTGTGTGTGCCATGGCATCACGTATGCTGGATGCATTTATATAAAAGACAACTTTGTCCTGCTGTGCTTATGTTGAAGGAAGCACAGTTGTTCTTTTTGAATGTTAAATTATTGCTTCTTCCAGCAAAGGCACTGGGTGAACAGGGTGGAGAGATAGCACAAAGGCTAAATAAGTGTAAAAGATTTAAGCATTTCTAATTTGTGGCACAGTGCTCACAGGCAAATGTGCTCACCAAGACCTGCAACATCTTTTCCTACTGAATGAACGGATTAATGATGGCAAATTCTGCCGTGTTAGGGACGTGTGTGAGGTCACTCCTCGTGGTTGGCTGTAGGAAATATTTCAACTGGAAAAAGCCACCATTTCCTCGCGGCTGCTTTGGATTCTGCTTTTACAGTTGAGAGAGCAGACTTCTTTTTTTTTTTTCTGGGGTAGTTTTGGAAAATATTTAATTAAGCGGCTCTAATGAGAGGCCATTATAACTGCAAACAGAATTATTGTTATCATCATTTCAGCTGTTAACATTTTAAGGGCAGTTGTTCACAAACTGTTCAGTAATTAGGGCCCAATTCACTGTGGAAAATTTGTGGTTGGGCTGCTGCAGCAAGTGTAACGCGGAAAGGAGCATTTTGGGGAGAAAGATGTCCTTCCCAAGATGTGCGTGTGTGGACCACTGCTTCTCTGTAATGTAGTCTCTTTTCAGGGCAGGTTACAAAATTTTGGATTATAGATGTGGTATGGTTTGCTCTGGCTTATTATTTGCTCGGGTATACTATGAAATGAAGTGTACATACCTTTTTCTAGGTGTGTAGAGCAACAGCAGAGGCTTGGGACAGAACTGTAGAGACTTGTACTTCCGCCACAGCTGCTCTAATGATTGTGGTCTACAGCAATTCTGTGAGCCTAGTAATATTGTTATATTAATGGCCAGGTGAGCCTGCTAACCTCCTAGGAAATTAAACAGTACGAGGAGGGGACGAGCACAAATTACCTTTCCGTTTGTGGTAAGAAGCAGCACCTTACACAGCTTGATGCAAATTGTTTCTAGTTAAGGAACGTCTTAAAATACAACTCTGCTGGCTTCTTCAGCTGTAGCTATAGTTAGAGCTGCAACTATAGATAGCATTAAATTCCAGCGCTAATAAAGTGAAATTTGGCATTTCCTCCAAGACTTATTTTAGAGTAAGTCTATCAGAATTGTTCAGCAGCTTTGTGAGCCTCATGTTCACACGCTTTAGGTTGGGCAAGTAGTGGGGGGATCGATCAGCGTTGGGCTGAGTGGCTGGGGATGGTCCCTGCCAGCATTTGGTCCTGGGCCGGGTTGGGTGGCAAAGCACGGCTGGAGCACGGAGCTCTTCTTCCCTAGGGAGCCATCTCTGGTGGTGAAGCAATTTGGTGTAAATCTTACGCTGACAAACTCTGGTTCCTGTGGTTTTGCTTTCTGGATTAGAGTGCAGGCTGCAGCTCTCACTCAGTAAATCCTCTTTCTAAGCCTGCGAGGTGGTGAATGTAAAACACGTGGGCACACGTGGGGTGCATTTAAGAGGTTCAGATCAAGAATTGAGCTTGCAGGTGGCACAGAATGAGCTCTGGAAGAATGTTTGGTGTCATGTCTAAGGCCTGAGACTCTCTGAACTCTTTTATCTTCTCTAGGTTAAGTAGGTGTCTTCTCTCTGGGGAGCAGATGTATAGCTTTTACTGGATCCGGGCAAGACGTTTTCCAGTTAGCAGTGGTTTGATCGTGGCAGAGGACACAGAGGGATTTGTTAGCGGCCTTGGAAGCGGTGTTGCTGAGTGGCTGTGTTGGTGTGAGCGGATCCCAGCATCCCCATCCAGTGACTCAATGGGAATGTGTGGCCTGTCATAGGACTGTCCCCTGGAAGCTGGCCTAGGGAGTAGGGTCAGGAACACAGGACTGCAAGACTCCTTTCAGGCTAGTCCCTGAAGCTAAGGTAGAAGCTGTTCTGGCAGCAAGCAGAGATGCCTGCTTCAGTTAGTGTTTCCAGGCTGAAGAACAGCCCTTGATACCCTGGAGCTGAAATCTTGTTGCTTTGCCTGCGGCATGGTGTCAAGACGGGCTGAGCTGCATCCCGGTGGGCACTGCCTGTGCTTACCTTCACAGGGCCAGGGAAGTGCAGGGACATCCTGGGGCAGCAGTCTTCTCTCCAGGTGGCCTCCAGCTGATGGGCAGCTTGGGAGCAAGTGCTGCCAACCCTGGTATCCCATGCTTCTGTGTTGGCCACCTCCTCAGTTGACTGTCTCTTGCCCGATGCCTTTTTGTTCCCCTTGTGACTCCTGGTAGATCGTGTACATGCTCCTTGCCTCAATTTCCTCCTCTTCCCCCTAGAAATGGGGGTGACATTTCTAGGGTCTAGGTGTCCTCCTGCTTGTTTTCTGTATGTAAGCTACAAATAGGTATGCAATGCCTCACAGCAGAGTTGTGTGCTGCCCTTGCACGTGTCCCAGGTCCTTCACAGGTTTGTAGTGATCCAGGCACAAGTGGTCCTGAATGAGAGCTCCTCTACTGCTGTATTGAAAGGAATAAGACAAGATTTCTGATGCTGGAGAAGCTGATGCTCGTTCTTGCTCCCAGCCTAAGCAGTCTGCTAGCAAAGGAATTCATGATAACAAAAATATTTTTTTGTGCAAAGTGCAGTAACATAGAGCAATAAAACCCATAATTGCTGCAGGAATATTCCGCGTTAAACCAAACTATCAATTATAGTTTGCATAGAGGTTTGCTAGACTAAAAAGGTGGTGCTTTCATGTGAAAAAATATTCATTATCTTCTCTCAAACACACCTTAATTGCCAACATCAAAGTTATTAATTAAGCAATAAATCTTGTAAAACTGGATTGGCTCATCCAGTGCTTGTGGAGTATGGTAGAGGAAGGGTATGTGAGAGCATATGAGCCTTCTGGATCTCAGCAAGAGAGCTGTTAAGGTGAACTGTTCCTCTCTCTGAAGGTTATACTCAAAGGAGTTGATTTTATGAGAAATGTTACGGTTTAGGGTGCAGCGTACTTGCTTTGGCAGCAAAGCTGTGACAGGAGCAGTGACAACTTCTTCAGCTAGTCCTTTTGCTTGGGCTCACTGCTCAACAAATGCTGTCAGAGCAGTGCTGCTGTGTGCTGGCTTTGCAGTAGGCATTGCTGCTGCGAGGGTTGTCAGGCCCTGGGGCTCAGTCCATCTGCACCAAAATGCTATGTGAATGCATCCCTGACAGCAGTTGTTGCAGCAAGGAAGGAATTTGAATTTTGTTTTGCATGTCTGTCCCCAGTTCTACCTGTGTTGCTGGTTTCCAGTTGCTCCGAGTGGTTTTTGCTGTTGTTGTAGTAAGAAGCTGTATTTTTCATATAAGAAGTATCCTTCTTGTGCTCATTATGGCTATGTACTTTTTCTTTAGAGACATTTTGTATTTCCATGCTAGCAGAGGTCTCTTGCCTTGGATAAAACTCAATTTTAAGACTGCAGGTTTAGGCCTGGAAATTAAATTTCTTTAGCTTCTGGTAACTCAGTCCTTGCTGAAAAATGGCTTTTCTGTATAATGTGGTTGGTCAGCATCATGTCTTATTAGTGCAAGAAGAATTTCAGATCAGCTCTGTTGTATATCAGATGCTTCTTGTTTTCTTTCTATTTTCCTTTTCTCTTACTTGTTTTATAGCTCAGGAACTCCTTAAAATTAATGGTGAAAAGCTGTCACAGAGAATGATCCTCACCGTTACAAGTGAAACTTCAGAGCACAGCTGCAGTGGGGGTATCCAGCTCATACTGCGCTAGCTGGACTGATCCCTGCCTGATCCCTGATCCTCAGCATCTCTGATGTCCGTTCTGTGGGCAGCAGCTTTCCTCATTCTTTGCTAATATGCTTAAAGCCATTTTAGTGCATGACCCTAATTTTGTACTGGTGTGAAGTTGTCAGAGTAACAATAAAGATATTTTTTTCTTCAATATGACTTTAATGAATGGTGTTATTCTCTGTTTCCCACCAGCTGTGGAGAAAACTATGACTCTGAAGTATTTGTTTCATCAATTTGCAAAGACATCTTTATTGCCTTTGGTGGATCATAAAGACTGCTTTCCAAGAGGGATGTTTACTGTAAAAGCTAATGAAGACATCATTGCTTTCCATGGCATCTCATAGCTTGTTTTCCAGAAAGAGTGATTGAATCCTTGTTGTGGCTGTATTTTAACTTGTGCTAGGTGTGTGCGTTGATGAATTTTTTATCAGGTTGTTAATGGTGGAGTGGAAGGATCAGACGAAGAGATCGTTGTCAAAACAAGCAGGACTTGCTTGTAGCAGGCAGGGAGGATACTTGGTTCTCTGTTTGCTCTTCAGGTTTTCTTTCAATAAGCAGGTGCTATTGTGTGTATCACTTAAATTAGACATTTCATAATTAAACATTTATTATTTTTTTTAAGATTTTCCCTCCCTTATATCAGTGCAAGTTGGAAGAGTGTTCCCAATTATACTTTTATGACTATAGATTTTTCCACTTCACATTCTCAAGAGCATGGAAGCATGATTAATGTAGAAGATTGTCAAACAGCATTAATCACTGTTGATTTCTCATTGATTTCTACCCTCCCCTTCTCCCAGAGAGCCAGTGTACTTTCACCGGCCACTGAACTGCTGCGCAGTGAATAAAATCTTGCACCTTTGTCAGTGCCCTCTTGCCCTGTGGTTCGAAGGAATGCAGTGAAGAGCCAGGGACCTGCTCACCTGGGAATTGTAGCTTTAGCCACAGCAGAGAAAAATAATGGAAGGAGAGGACAAACAAGTTTCACTTGATGCAGTCGCTTTGCTGTTACATGTGCTGAAATACGCACGCAAGACAAGTGGTTTTACATCTAATGTATATTTTCAGCCAGGGTGGCCTTTGTGAGACACAAATGACATAAGGTGAACAAACTGCTTATTAAGGTAAGACAATGAAGGCCCAATTTTAAAAGGTTAAGATGTACTAGGAAGTATCAGTGCATCCTCCAAGTCATTAATGCTATACAGAATGTACAGCATGTGGTATTTTGAAAGGCCACTGTAACCTTTTCAAGCATGAAGCATGCTAAAAGGAATCTATTTCTTTACTGCTTTGAAAAGGGAAATCAGTCTTAAAAAGCCTAGTTTTTATTTGTTTAAAAGGAAACCTTTTCTTGGAGTGTGAAAAGAGAGGGAGGATCTTTAAAGCGAAGTGAGCATTGAGCTGTGTCTGTTGCAAGGGAGTGAGCCTGGAAGTCCACAAGCGATGTGAGATGTAAAATCTTGCTTTTTAAAGAGGATATTCTCACTGTTCTACTTTCTCCCCCAGATCTTTAGCTGAATTTCAAGCTTAGCACCAGCTTGCTTTTGTCTATTCAGAACAGCGAGGCACAGCTGGTGGGTGGGCAGGCGATGTGGTGTGGGTCCACGCATCTGCATCCATCCAATGTTGGCTGTGGGAAGCAGAGGTGAGCAGTCGGGGGGAGCACAGGGAAGGGGCTGCTTGGGGGCTTCTGCCCTCCCTCTGTGGCGACAACCTGGGCTGCAGGACCTGAAGTGGTAAAACTGCACTTAGCAGTGAATGGGCTTGGAAAGCTACTTCTCTCCCCCCTAGACTGAATAAAAATAAAAATAAAAATAAAAAAATAAATAACAAACAAACAAACAAAAAAAAACAGACAAGCTCTCAGGCAAACAAGCTGTGAAAACCTGAGGAGGAAGGCTTTATATGTTCTTGGCAGCGTGTCTGGTGTTTTGAGTTACATTGGTCTCATCTAAAGGATGACAGATCTTTTAAAGTGGGTTGGGTAAGACTATGCTTTCAAGGCACTGTAGAAGTCGAGTTAGGTTTCATTTTGCTTGTGTGGTGCATTGAGGACTTTGCGTGTGTATGTCGTGCACCTCTCCGCTTTGCGTCTGTGATTGCACTTTAACAGGAAATGTTGTGAGGAGTTCAGAAGTCTCCTCGGACTTGAAGAAGCCCCCCAGGATGCCTTTTGCTTAAGCCAACTTGCTTGTTAGATGCCAAGTTGAAGCAGCTGGGCTTTGCAGCAGGCATCTTCTGCCACTGAGAAGGTCTTCACAAAGCAAATTGATGTTAAACAAATGCAAGGGTTGACTTAAGCCCACTGGGAACTGGGAAGACAGCAAGACATCTTGCCATAAGTTTAATATGAACACTGCAAGAACAATGTAATTGCTACTTGTAGTCTGTCCTTGGCATCTGTTGGCTAAATGGCCTCTTCAGACATACACTACCGCTCCAGCTTCACTTAGTTGCAGCTAAGCTCCTGATTGCAAGATGCTTTTTCCTCCTGACTATTCAGCCATTGACTTGCAGCGTCAGTGGAATTCAAGAGCATATAGAGCAGGGTTTTACAGCCAGTGCTGCTGCTTTAGCTCATGAATCCTGAAAGAAAGCTGCTTGGGAACGGCAGAGGTTTTGTGTGTGGAGGGAAGAGATGAATTAAAATATTCTATCCCCTCCTGAACACACAGAAAGAGTCCTTATGTTTAGATGAGCTCATTCAGTGGGTGTGTAAAGACTGAGTGAATGATGTGCAGTGCGCTGGGTTTTTCAGTACAAGTGGCATAGAAGGGGGCTGCTTGCTTTTCTGAGGGGATGAGGGGATCTTGGTCCATCTGGGCTTTCTCTGAGTTTGGAGTTCAGTTTGCAAGTTAAGTTCCGCAGCCTGGAAATCAGGCAGTTGTCACCCTTGTATCTCCTTTCAGATCTTTACAGCTCCTCCACCCATCTCTAGTTCTCATTTTCCTGAAAACCAATCGCAGTTTTGGTGACCTATCTGGGACTCCAAAGGGACCATTCTCCGTGTGACATATTCAAATATCAGCTCATAAAAGGGGAGTCTAGAACATGCAAGGAAGGGACAAAGCAAGGATATTGGCAGCTAACCTGCCTCGCTATCTTTCTTGGCTGACGCTTGCAAGCATCGAGTTGCACTCCTGTGTGGAAGAACAGTGGTTTAATGTTTGATAGTGATCAGATCAGTAGGAGAGCAGAGCACCAGGCATCCGACAGGTTGTCAAACCTGTCACTTCCTAGCCTTTTCTTCCCCCTGACAAGGTTAGCCATGGACTGACAAGGATACACTTTGCCAGAAAGGCACCAGAGCTGTTAGAAGAAGGAAAAATACTTAAATACAAAAAAATCAGTCTGGCTGCTCTCCACATATAGTAACATCTGTGAGCAAGCTGCATTCTCAGATGTCTTTGCAATGACTTTGCAAAGTCACTGGAAAAACAGTAATTGCCTGTTAGGCGAGTTGCAGACAGGCTGGGGGCAAGACCGTGGGGCCATAAGCACCCCTTATGGTGGCTGCTGGTGTGGGACTGACACTTGCAGTCAGAGGTCTGGGCATACCCAGCCATGCAAATATGCTTTTGGTGACATTTTTGTTAGAGATGAGGAGACTTCAGAAAGGGATGAATTTCTTGTCTGAACTGGAGAAATTTGTCTCTTGATACTTACTGCTCCCGCCCACGTTTGCTTCTTTTTCTTTTTTTTATTCCTTTGATATTGTATGGGTGAAGTGCCGCAGTCTGTCCATTTGTTGTGTGCAATGTTGACTTCTGTGTTGGTATAAAAATAAAACAAAACCACAACAAAACAGTTCTAGCAAAATATTTTTCTTCCATACGCATTCAACACTGCCTCACCCCCAAGTGCCTCTGAATTTTTCCAAGGCACCTTGGCTCTAGGATTTTGTGATGCAGACTGGCGTGCGTTTTTGTTGCATGCTTTTCCCTGTGGTGTGTGCATAATCATATATAAATGCATATGGCTCTTGCTTCTTGCTGCAAAAGGAAATTCTCTTTTCCCAAACAGTGGCCAACCTCAGTGCCATTAATATTAACACTGTAGGTTTGTGAAACCTCAGTGGGATCTGCGTTTACTTTAGGAGTGGAAGGACATTTGTTAATCCATTTCCCATGACGTACTTCATACTGCCTTGGATCCTGGTGTAGTTTTTGCACTTTCAAATCAAAATCATAAAGATGGTCGTCATAAGGCATAAAAAAGTTAGCACGCGCTCATCCATTTCAATTTTGTTTGAGTGATGCCATCTGCTTTTCTGAATATGGCAGGTAGCTGGAGAAGGAGAATATACCAGTTGGGAACTGCAGAAACAAAACAGTAGTATATTTCTTATTGCTGATTTTATTTCGTCTTTTTTTTTATTTTTTTTTTAACATATTCAGTCATGAGTGAGAAAGCAAAAAAAAAAATCAATGTTAGGGTGAAATAAACAAGAAAATTGAATTATCAAATTAGTTTGGCTAAGGTTCACAAGTGAAGAACGAACTTGAAAAGCGAATGTGCTGTTTAAACAAGAGAGCTGTGCATCCTTCTACATCATTTATGCAGAATTCATTCAGAGCCCTGCAGAGCTATGAGCGCTAATTGCAGTGATGGTTTCTTATCAATACCAAATTGCCAGATTATCATAGCAAGAAAGAGGTGGTTATTTGTGTGCTTTTGCAAAAATGGTTAGTTGCAAAAATGTCTTTGAACCTTTCCTTTTCTGTTTCTTGAGAGGCTAAAGGCTGCTCACCTGTGCCTCTGCCATAGGAAATGTTCCCAGAGTGTATGTCCCAGCAGTGAGGATGTGCTTGCTGTGATCTCGGCTGTGACACAGACCTTAACCTTTGCGTATGTGTGCATTTCGCTCACCTGCATGGGACAACTGCTTGGGATTAGGCCTGAATTACAAAACTTTCAATGAAAGCGATTATTTTTTTCTGCTGAAGTATTACGCTGACAGAGTGGGTGTATCATGTAGAAAGCTGTGTATTTGGAGTACTCTCTGTTATTTGCCAGCAGATCCAGAAAGGCGTTTTTGTTGGCTTTTTCACGGGAAAGGCAAGAAGCAGCTGTTTAGCTGAATGTTGGTGCACAAGTCCGTTGTTTGATATTTGTCATGTTGCTCTAAGAATCAATTGCCAGGTGGAAAGAGTTCTTGGTGAGCAGACTCATTGCTTTCTTGCTTACCTGGGTATAACTGCAGCTTGGAAGGCTGACGAATTAGCAGAAAACCACTACTTTGGGTTTGTTGTGTGGAGATCTGTTAGAAAAGGTGGATATGGACCGAGCCAAGCAGGTAAGAAAGTCATTAAATAAGAAGTGCTCTAGACAGGAGAATGAAGAGCTGGAACTGAGTTATTGTCATGCTAATGCTGCATGGGAGCATGTTATTAAACCTGTAGTTATGTACCAGCAGCAGCACTGATGTATGGCAGTTGCTTTATGGTATTCTTTCCATGTCATGTTGGCAATGAAGTTTTTAATTTTGCAAGATGAATTTTGCATCTGATGAAACTGGTATTAGTGCCCAGCCTGGTGAAATAATCCCCTCTGGAACCTGAGAGGAGGATATTGAGCTCTGGAAGGTGCTCGCTGTGAAGCTGGGTGACTTCGGGGCTGTAGAAAGCACGTCCATTTACATGAGGTTCCTGGGGTCTCGGTACTTCTCAGCTAGAGATTTCCAATGTTCTTGATGGCCGATGATCTAAAAGAGTTCAGTTAGAAAAAGAAAAAAAATCATCTTTTGACACAGTGCTGTATATCTACTGTATGTCTTCAGAATGTATGAAGACAGTCTTTGACCTGCACAAATATCAGAGGTCTGTACAGTTGCTTAAAGGTCACTTGAATAACCCCATCGGATAATATGTTGGCATTGCCTTTGACAGATAGCCTGGCGATTTGCTTACTGAAGCCTGTCTTCAGGAGCCACTGTGTCTTGGTAGCAAAGACTGTAATAAAATTGTTCAGTTTCAAAACATACCGTTCTTCATTCTGACGAGTAATCAATAACTGTCTGTGGCTGGTGTCGGCTCGGGCTCTGTCTCACGGGGACTTATTGTACAGTGAGTCCTCTATGCTAATCTGCACCTATAAATAAAAATCCATCCCAGCTGAGACTGCTACATCCTTCCTGGGCTGGTGGAGAGCTGGGGACTGAGAAGGGGAGCACTTGTTGTTTAGGGGCTTGGTGGACTTCTGGTTAATTTGGATTCTGGGTCTGATTTTTCCTGAAAAGAGACAAGGCTTAATATATTTAGCTAGACTAAGGGTGTGTTTGCCGTGTCCCAGGAGAATAAATGTCTTTGCATTCCTTGAAGCTGAATGAAGTAAAAGGCACAGTGTTTCTGGCAACTATGCTGGAAAGATGTGTCGTGGCCAACCCATCTCACATGTGGTGGAGCAGCAAAGTCTGCAAAACGTGCCCCTGTGCTCGGTGATGGGTTTGGGAGCAGACAACTGCCAGCAACTCATCGTCTCCTTGATGTGACCACATGTCACGGCAGCACCCTGCTGCCTGGCAGGAGGTGCCTCTTAGTGCTGAGGGTTATTTCGAGATGTTGGGTAAGTGGCACAGGAGTCTGGCTGGTTCTCTGCGTCCCAGTTTAGCAGCTGAGATGCTGGGAGGAAGCTGTGGGCAAAATGTC
This sequence comes from Anas acuta, assembly GCF_963932015.1. Classification (NCBI taxonomy): domain Eukaryota; kingdom Metazoa; phylum Chordata; class Aves; order Anseriformes; family Anatidae; genus Anas; species Anas acuta. The sequence goes on along the minus strand of NC_088991.1, from coordinate 13,436,704 downwards.
CTGGCTGAAATGTGAGGCTGGTGTGTGGGATTTGCTTACTTACAAACTTGCTCCTGCTCTGCTGGAGTTGTAAGAATTTATTTTTTTGCTCCTGAAAGGGTTAGTGCTGCAAAGGCATCTTTATATGGGTATCTGAGGGAGAGGCTGGTGGCGTGGTAGGAGGATATTGAGTTTCGTTGGGCTGCTGTAGGATTCAGTGTCTGTTGAGCAGGCAGATCTCTATTTATATGCACAGCCGATGGTGGGTGTGCGAAAACTCTCGTGCTCAAGCATGAGCTATTGTTGGTGTTGAAACAGCCAGATGGATGGCGGGAGGTCAAAGAAACGTACAGCATTCCCAGCCTGGGGCTGTGGACAGGGCAAGCCGAGGAGGAGGAACCGTATTTGAGATTTCTGCTCTTCTGTCTATAACTCAGATTTAGGAGGTGGAGCACCCCTCTTTAATGCCATGATACCGGCCCGTGAGGCAGGGCTGCACCCACCAGCTGCTGGATCATGATGAATATGAAATAGGAGCAGAAGAACGTGAATCTAACTCAGTGTCTGCCCACGCTGTTTCAGACCATGGCTTACATAGCGTTTTTTTCCATCAGCTGAAGCTGCCTCTGTGGTAAACTGGGCTGGGGAGTCCATACGGGGTAAAAATAACCAAGCTGAACGAGAGAGCATGACTAGAACGTGCCATGCCTCTGAAGGAAGTGCTTGCCAAAATGTGCCCACAGGGACGGGCAAGAACATTGCATGCTTTGCATCTTAGATGGCATGCTGTTGGGGAAGAGAGAGAAATGAATCAAGAGCAGTTTTTTCTGGCTTTATGCTGCTTTTTTGCTGTTATCAGAATGCTTCTTCCTTTAAATGAAGTGTCTTAGGCTGAGGGGGAGGCTTAAGACTGGTCTGTTAAGGTGTCCTGGCTCAGCATGGTGCTCTGCATGGCTCTATTAGAGCCTAGAGTGATGCTCCAAAATGTGCAGGTTTGGAATCTTTCTCTTTTTGTCTATGAGCTTCCATGCTTAAATTGCATAGCTGGCAGTAAATGCTGCCAAAATGTCATGTAGATGAAGCAGCTTCGTAAGAGCTTTAGTGCCACAACCTCTCCCAACCCCTGCAATTACATTTTAATTCAATATTTCATTGGAGTTTTCAAATAATTTTAAATTAATAGGCACCAGATTGTAGGGGGAAGAGTTGGCATCGTTCTCCGTTTGCTTACAGTCTTCTGCACTGCAGATACGCATTTGATACACACAGCTGGGAAGCCAGGTTTTCTCCGAGAACATTTGAACGATTCCTTTTACCAGTGATGAACCAAAGCCGACCCAGGGCTGAAATGCCCCAACTGGTCCCAATAAAGGAGTGACAGGGACAGGGGGTGTTACACCTTGGGGTGGGTGGGGGGAGGGAAGGCTATGTGCTAAGCCCCTACGGCTTGTTTTGCATTTGGAGAAATCCTTGCATTCATGTCCTTGGGGAGCTGTGGGCACCTTCCCCTCATCTGCTGTGGTCATGGTTTTGCCTCGGCTCTGCCTCCCCTTTACCAGCACAAGGTGCCGATGATGTGGTGTGTTCAGCTAAGCCCTCTCCTTGCCAAGAGGGCTGAATTATTGTCCTTGATGTTCCCGGGTGCTCCTCCAGCAATGGGCACAGTCCAGGTGCACCAGAATCCCACTGACTTTTCCAGAGTCAGGGTTTCACCCCTTTCCCTTAAAAACAATAAAGGCAGGAAAGCTCAGCAGGGATGGGCTAGTGACGGGCACACTTGCATCAGACCTCTTAAATGCATTAAGACTTGATTGATTTAAACCGCCAACTTTAGACATTGTTGCTTGCTGATGGAAACTATCTTCATTTGAATAATTGACTCAAGTCTTGTTTTTTCTATTTCTGTTTATTAAAGCGAGTCTCACGGGCTTGTAGCCATAAAGTATGCTAAGAGTGGCAGTGTTGCATTGGATTTGGTGTTCCTCCTTAGCTAGGGAAAGAACTCCAGTGTCCATGCATACATTTTTAGTAAGTTGTATGGATTTGTTGTGTTAGGATCTGTATCATTCTTGATATATTAATTACCGTTGTTTTATTTGTGACTTTGTATCAGGCTCTCTTTGGAAAGAAACTGGGATTCAATTACTGTGCACCAAAATAGCACTTGCAAGCTCTACTGAATTCTAATTATCTAAAGCACAAACACACACACAGTGCCCTTTGCGTTAAGACTGCTTTTCTAACAAGGAAGTCCAGAATGTGAAAAGTTTGGAGTGATTGCCAGTTCCTACCATGCTACTAAAAATGTAAGGATTAGTAGGGTGCATTGTTCCTTCGTTAAGCAGGAAGAGCCACATAAGGTCTCTTCTTTATCTACTTCTCGCTACTTTTCCAAGTCTGAGAGAAGGAAGCTGTTTGAAGAAGCCTGGAGCTGGAGTGGTGCCTTCTGTGCTCTGAAGTCAGGTCAGCGGCACGGCAGGGTCAACCCCTTGTTCTTAGTCCAGTTCAGTGGCTTGATTGCCTGTAAAACTTGACTCTCTTTAAAACGGGGGCTAATATCCCATTTCTGGGTAACGAATAATGAGTAGAGGTACTTGGAATCTTCGTTCAGTAGTGAGAGGGTAAGAAAATGTATTTATAATGTGGTTTGAGAGTACTATTTCTTAAAGCGTTGTGGATTTCCAACAAAAATTATTGCTACGTATTCTTGTCTTGGTCTTTCAGCTGTATTGCTTTCACGTGGGAACCCCAAAGGTAAACTGATGGCTTAGGTGTAAGTGGAGGTTTTGAGTCACTGCAAATATTTCAAATAAACTCACTTTTCTGTCAGCTGAGGAGAAAATAAGCTTCCGTTAATGAGTCGTTATCTAGGAAAATCAGTTATGAATTGAGAAATTCTAGCATCATCAAAATGTGTAAAAATAAATAAACAAGAATTAATAAATAAATATCCCATATTGAGCATTTAGAAAGGAAAAGATTGCAAGAAAACAAGCTAATGTTCTTTAAGACCTAAAGATAAGAGCTCTGATCATAAGAGTGAAGAATTGGATATGTCTGATCCACCATGGTTTCTGATAGAGCAGGAAAATGCATTAACTTTATTCAAAAGGGAGAAATGATTTTTCTTCATCCTACCTATAAGCAATTTCATTAACTTTTCATGATCAGTAGATTGTGAAAAAGAAACAATAACTGTGTGGCAGACTTCTTCGAGGTCAGAAATTTTGTATTTTTTGTGGGTATAAAAAGACTGGAGTTCTTTGTTGGCATGGATTGACATAAATTAAGCCTGACGTTGCCAGTAGTATTAAAAAAAATTGGTAATGCGATTAGAGTGATTTAATGCTGGCTTTACATAGAAATGTTCTTAATATTTAATCAAGTTAAACACAACTCCAGTCATTTTCTTTCGTGACTTAATTTTCCCTCCTTATGTGGGCACTTTGTGGGTAGGGGTTATGAGACCTTTCAAAGCCAGTTCAGCATGTGGCAGGGCAGTGCTGCTGCTCCCAGCACACCACCACACACTGGTTACCAACATTAGGGTAGCCCCATAGGATCACAGTAGTGGTCAGCCCTTTTTGAGTCTCAGCTCTATCCCGTCAGTCCTTTTAACTCCTTGTCCCTGGATGCTTCCTACCTCCGTGGCACTGGCACCTTTACAGTGCCTTTGGCTGTACTGAAGCTTATCTGTCCTCTTTTCTGCCCATTTACTCCATATTCGAGGTCTGTTGTCATCACTCAAATCACCAGATGAGATGCTTTGAATCAGTGTTCTTAAAATTTTGAAGATATTTTTTAAGTGATTTGTTTTTATCAGTGGATAGGAGTATTAACACATGCTGTTTACAGTTGCTAGTATTCCTGCTCTAAATTTGTTGTTACTCTTGCTAAACAGGCAGGCACGCTCTGAGCTAATGATGTGGCTTAGCACACGTCCATCTGCACGTGTTTTTATGTTAGGAACAGCAAATGCCATGGCTCATGTTTACTACAAATTGCTTATCTTGGACTTGTACCAAGTTGCATTTGCATAGGGTTGAAGTTTAGTACAGAAACGTGGTCTGAGTTTTGTTTTTTATTGATGAAAAGTCTTAAGTGGGCTTGATGCATTATAAAAACATGTTTAACATTATTTGCTGATCTACTAAGCAAAGGAAAGCTTGGATCAGATCAGCTACCTGAGTCACTCTCAAGCGATGTGGGTGCCAGCCCTTACGTATTATGGTTATGTGAGTACTGTGAAGTACTCATCTGTAGTTGACACCATTGAGAACAGGGTGGTTGACAGATTTTAGGATGCGTATAAAAGTCCAATGAATTCCTGTTGACACTGTTTGGGTCTAAGATATTATCTAACTTTTCTGTGTCCATGGCTCATGTTGGCTGGACCTGGGTGGAGGTGCTACTGAGCTCTTGGTTTGGTAGCGTCTTACTACTTCGGGGTCTCCACCTGAAGACCAAATACCAGGTCCCTCTGATGGTTTTCTTGGGATCTGCTACACAAAGTGCATGTGCTTGCTGATCAAACAGCAGATTTTTATAACCTGATTTACCATTAGCAGCTAAAAAGCTTCCCATTAGGAATCTGGTTTGATGGTGGGTTTTCATAACCCACATTAAGCAAAATGTAAACTTTCTTTTTCTCCTGGTACTGTGACTGGCAGTGGCCCCAGGGTAGCTGTTGTCTAAGCTGATGCTCACCTAAATCATGCAAAAAGCAGTGTTCTTCAAGTTGAAGGCTCCCAGATGCTGGGGTGGATTTCCCTGGGATCCCTGCATTGGGGCAGAGCTCAGTGTGTTTGTTTCTCTACACAAAAGCGCAACAGGATCTAGATAAGAAAACTAGAGTGGAGCATCAGATGCTTTAATATCCTACCTCTGACTGAAACAACCTCCCTGTGTGGGAGATTATAAACATTTCCCTTCTCTTAAGGGAAAATCATGCACAGACAGAGACAAGCACATATAAATAATTTACAAAGCTGTAATACACTGTAAATATAAGCCTACTGAATAATGAATTAACCCAACTGCTGATTCATAGGTAAATATCTCTTGTAAAGCAGATTTTTTATAGATTTTTACAGCTTAGTTAATATCCCCTCGTATTTTATTAAAGCTGTTCAGGTGAAGTATTCTGGTAATAATATGTATATCTTTGGAAGTGACACGGGGCGGTCACAGGCTGCCGTGCTGGCTGTAAGCCTGCTTTCCTCTGCTTCGAGGAAGCAAAGCCTTGCTGGGCTTGGGCAAGCTCTCCCTTTTGTGAGGAAGGCTTTTCTTCCGCTCTCAAGCAGGCAGCAGAGATTAAGCAGGAAGAATTTTGATGTGGCCAAAGAATCAGAGACCTACAGGGAGGAAGGAGTCTCTGAGCATCTTTTTTTTTTCTTTTTTCCTTTCCTTTTTTTTTTTTTTTTTTTCCTCCAGGCTTCTGGTGATAAATAATGCATTCACTCTACTTTGGCTGTGCTCGAGACGTGGCGAGAATTCTCTCTGCCTCCAAGGACGGGAGGTGGCGGAGCAGCTGGAGCTGGGTGGGATGGGGGGACGGCCGCGCACCCGGTCCTTTCTGGCTGCAGCGACCGCGTGCCATCAGCCCCTCTTGTCATCAAGTCCGAAAGAAACCAGACATGACATTTGCTTCCTCCATGCTGTTTTTTTTTCTCTCCTCTTTCTCAGGCAAGCCTTAAGAAATAAAAACAGTTGCTAAGCTACAGGATAGGGAACACGGCATCTTTTTGTTGCAGTCCCAGTGTTAACTCTGGTCTCTGAGCACCGAGACAGTGGGAAGGACTTTTTAGTAGCTTGAGTTGTTTGTCAGTGAAAGTGTCGTACTCCTAATGCAGATGGTATTGAATATTGTCGATTTAATTTATACCTGAATAGATGGGTGCTTTTCTCCCTCCCTTCCTCTTGCTCCTGTTTAATGTAGGCTGGTGGAAAAGGTATTATCTGCTTTCTGTTTTGTCAGTTTTGGGGGCATGTCGCTTGTCAAATATGTTGTTGCTTTGTTTTATTTCTGATAGCTTAAATAATTGCTTTCATAAAAGATAACCAGATTTCTTTCATCTGGAAGTACATTAGTTGTAAATTGCATTTTCTTTTAAATTTAAAGTACAGATGTCAACACTGATTTTCATTGCCATTGTACAGTGCTGCTGGTAGAGGTGTCTGTGGTAAAGGTGCATCTTTAACATTGAAGAAAATACTTTCTGAACTGGAATTGTTCCTAGGATGTGCATTCTGTATCTGCTGTGCTAAATCAGGTGATCATAGGGTGTTTTGTGGTAAACAAAATGGGCATTTTGCTGAATACGCAAGGCTTTCACATAAGATGCAAGAATGTATTTCTCTCCTTAAATGCTCTAAATCCTCAGTTTTGGCCTGCTTTAAGCACTTCACCCCGTAAGAGGAGAGTAAATCCAGAGGCATTACTTGCAAAAGCGACTGCTGCCCGCTTTTATCTAGTTGTCTTGGGAGGGGATTGTACCCGAGTTTCGACCTATTTTCATCTACTACAACTGCTCCATGTAGAGTTTCCTTATATCTGCTTTTAGAAAACAACCAGTGACACCAGGGACGTGTTTCATATAGGCTGCATTGAAATTAAACCCGAAATAGGGCAGTACTCTGGGTTCCTATCTCCTTTGCCTGTCAAAATATCTCCATGAAATTCCTGCCACTGCTGGGTGTTATGCTTAATTAAGCAGCCCATCAGTCGAGCGTGTGGTGTGGATGGCTCCGCAACGCGCTCACTGCCTCCCTCGCTGTCGGGGAAGCTCGGTAACATTTCCCGTGCTTGGGGGACGAGAGGAAGTGCTAATTGGTCACGCACACAGCTCCTCTTGCGTGTTGCATTGGCCACGATAGCTCCATGTGGCATCGGACCCCAATTAATTCAGAAAGTTGGTGCACGCACATCTTTTCCTTTGTTGCCCTTCTGCCAGGAATAAGCTGCTGGATTTTTTTTTTATGCTGAAAATGTCATTTGAGAAGTCCTACCAAATTACTAGGGATGTAACTTGGGCTTGAAAGAAGAACGGTGTGGTCAGGCTCACAGCAAAGTACAGATTTTTGTGTTAAGGATGTTTCTGCAGTCTGGCTGGCTTGGAGATTTGAGTGTAGCTCATTGAGGCTTCAAGGCACAGCAGTGGAAGTAATTTACAATGCAAAATGCTATTTTTTCTATTTCAAAGATTAACGGAGCCTAATTTGGGAGAAAGAGAAGTGTATGAAATTAGTTCTCAAACATTTGTAGTTTGTTAATACTTAAATTCTTCTTGATTAAGAAAAGATAAAAACGCTTGTGTAGAGTTCTGCTTTTTTGCACATGAAGCATTTTCCTTTATTCTTGCCATTCTATGTAGAGGGATTTCCTGGGGGCTGAGGAAAACTTTCTATTGTAAGGAGGATAGAAAGAATAAGCAACTTTGAAGATTTTCAAATTGCTGGAAAAAAAATAAAGCGAAAGTCTGGTGAAAGTCTTTCAAGTTTTTTTTTTTTAAACACTGTAAATTAGGGCTATTTATAATACCAAACTAAGTTTGTTAAAGACTAATATGCTAAAAGCTCAATTGGAATCTGACTTCTTACTCTGCCAGGCACCGTTGTGAACATCATCACAGGATATTTCTTGGAAGAGGTTGCGGGCTGCCCCTTGCTGCTTCTGGCTTTGGGATGTTGTTCCTGTACAGGCGGAAATTGGAAATGAGAAAGATCAAGTCATTAATGGAATATCCTATTTAAAACTTTTGTTCCCACAACTGTATTTATTCATGATCTCCTTTCAGAGCAAAAAATAGTCTTTCCATTTTATGAAAAAAATGAACTGCAAGTGAGCAACTTTTCTGAGTACAGCTTTACTGCCTGGCATTATCAGACAGTCTGATGTTAGTCTGTCCTGCCTTTCTTGCTTTTATATAGACTGGGGTTTGATGCTGGAGCATCAGTGTGCAAAGTACTTTCTCTTCTGACAGAGAGTCAGACCATCCATTATCTGCCCACATCCTGGTGGGCTTTTCTGTCTCTAACTCAGACCTAACTTCCTCCTTTTGTTTTTTTAAACACAATCTGTGGATTTCATGTCTGAGGGGAGAGGAAATTTGTGGTAAATAAACCAAAAGACAGGATAACAAGTGTGCTGTTTCCACCCTTCCCAGATAGTGTTGCTGAGCATCTCATAAAGCCTTGTCTGTGAGCTTCTGTTGTACAGCTAAAATACAAAAAAGATGAATAATTTGCTCAAAAAAATGTTGTTTGTTTTTGTGTGTTTTTTTTTTTTTTCTTTTCATCTATTAACCCTCAATGAGACTTCCCTTGACACCCTGGTCTCCCGTCCCTCCCAGGACAGCGGCAGGGCAGGGTACTCGCCCTGTCAGTGAGATGTGCGAGGGCTGTGCTGCCAGCGGCAGGGTGAGCGCTAGGTGTGTGCACAGAGGAGAGCTCATGCTGCCTGGAAAACAAATGATGGGGGGCAAGCCTGTGATCAAAACCTGTAAAACCATGTGTGGCTTTGAGGACTGAACAGGGGATGACTGCTTGCTGTTTCTTACATTGCAAGGGCCAGCAGGCATTGACTTCAAACAACCTGTAGGAGGTGGTTTGTGATGACTTCTCGTCACTGTGGGTACACAAAGTTTGTGTGAGCTCAAAGACTGGACGAATTCACCTTAGGACTTGAAGCTAGAAAGATCTTTGTCCTAAGGAGGCATCACAGTGCTTATGTCTTAAAGAGGCCTTACTGTGTCTCTGCTGACACCAGTCCTGTTCTTCTTCTGAATCCTGCTTCAGTACAAGCAAGCTGTGACTTCAGTGAGACAGGGCTCTGTAGGCAAACCCAGGGATGCCAACAGGTGACTGTGTATTTGCGGTGTTCATGATGCTCTGCAGTCATGCTCGGGGTCTCCTCAAAGCTTGGTCTGTCCCTGCGATGCCATCCCAAAGAATTCAGTAAGCATGCTCATGCCAGATTTGAGAGCAAGTGAAGTGCTTTGTGTTTGGGGTTTTGGTAATCCTTTTCCAGAAAATTTCAGATCAAAGTGTTGCGCAGGAAGGTAAGTTCAGAGTCCTGCTGTGGCTTGAACTGGGTTTGATGACAGAACCAGGCTTTCATACCCTCCGACTTTGATTCCCCCTTGAGTGTACTGGAGCTAAATGTCTTACCAAAAAATCTATAATTACTGATATTGCTGCTGGGTGAAAGGTTAAGAAATAAGGAGAGACTGTTGGCTAAAACTGAAAGTGTTAGGAATTCAGAGGTACTCTTGGGTAGGAAAGGCTAAGAATTGCCCTAGGCTTAAGCATCAACAGGTCGGCAAGTCAAATGTCCTCATGAGATGCTTCAGCCCTGTCTTCTCTGATTTTCTACTGGAGATTGTTTTTGCCTTTAATGCCAGGCTTTGCTCCCGGGGTAAGGAGTGATCTCAGTTCTAGATTCATCTTTATGCTGTGTGCTGTTGCCCTCTGAAGGTGATAAACCAGCAAAAGTCACCTGTCAAGACCCTTGGCAGCCAGAACTAAAGATGAAATGAATGAAGAGAGATGGGGTCCTAGGAGGCTTCAGACGTTCTTTTTTCAAGCTCCCTGTGCTCTTAGATCTCCACTCTGATACCAGGTCAACCTGTGCAAATAAGAAGCTGCTTCACATTCACTTGAGTACATTCTTGGTGCGTGAAGAGCTATGGACTATAAATGTAGCTATGCCGTCACTGGGGCATAGAAGATGGGAGCATGGAAAAGTTTTTATAGCTCTTTGGTGTCATTAGTGGATAGGCATGGGAGGACACTGCTGTAAGGACAGGTACAAATATAAGGAAATGGGTACGTGCATTGCTGTTTTTTGAAATGAGCCTCTTTGGAGCCTCTTTTTGAAATGAGACAATCAAAATCCTTGTTGTTGAATATTTTTTTCTGTAGAAAGCTGGATTTGGCCACCGGTATTATATTATTTCCTTCTTCCTAGCGACCCTTATTGACGGAGTCGTGTGCTCTGTGCTGCTTCCCTTTGAGCTCCTGAGTCTTGAGCCATCTGAGCTGAGGCAGAGGGATGCCTCTCCTCAGCAGTGGGACCCATTGCCCCAGCCATCTGCTGTCCAGCTGTAGTCTAACGCTTCCTCTCTCTGCATTAAATGGAAAAAGTAGCTTTGTTTACTGTGACAGTGAGCTTTCATCTTTGTGCTTGGAGCTTGCATTTAGACTCTTGCCCAGTGTCTTACGGGTAAATAGTTTGCTAAAGCATTGGAAATCAGCAGTGTAAGGTCCTACCGCATGGATACCCTACTGGTCTCCCTACAAAAACAGGTGAGCAGGATGGAAAGGAAGAGGGAGAGTATGTCTCTTTGTACCATCTCCCCTTGATTCCAAATCCAGAGCCCGATGGCTTCTTTCTCTTGGTCTTGGAGTAGTGAAGAACCAGATTGGGAAGCAGTCCTGTGCACAGATGTGCTGATAGATGTGACAGTTCATAGCCCCCTGCTCCCCCTCAACCCCCAGCTTTCTGCTTGGAGTTTGTTAAATTTAAGCTTGTTTAATGATCTTAAATTACTACTGACTTTAGAAGGATTAATATGTTGTCTGGAGCCTCCTCAGCAGAGCTGTTTATCTGCAGGGAAGCAGATGCATCTTCATAGGCTAGTAAAGCTCCAAACCTGAAGTTGAATGCTTATGGGCAATGTATTACTGTGGCAATGAGCTGGTCAGAAATACATTTTGGCTGGAAATTGAGGAGGTTGAAATGTTCATTAGAACCAGAAGTTATTTGCAGCCTCTTCGGGAAAACAAATTCTGTTTACTTCCAGGATAGGGCTTGCCTAATCTTAGGAGTGGGGGTGAAACAATGCCGCTGCCTGGGACAGAGCTCAGGATGTGGAAATGTTTCCAGGCTGGTGTCCCAGTCTGGGTGAAGTGCCCTGGGGCAGAGTGACATTCAGCAACAAGTGGTTCTTAAAGGATAGAGTAGAAATTGTTCATCCCAGTGGTGGGACACTCTTCCTTCAAGTCAGGCTCCTCTTCAAGTGAGGTAGAATTGTCCGCTAGGTGACTTTCGATTATGTCGTGGTACAGATGTAAAGCCAGTGGATGACATCTCTCCTGTTACCCTGTGCTTGTGTGTTTTGCATGTGTAGTGTGTGCACACCAGTACAACTCTGTACACAGTCTGAGGATTTCTCGATTGTTGTATTTCTAGAGGACAATTACTTTTGGACTCATCACTTCCCATAGGCAAGCCAGGCTCCTTTTCTGAATTCATCAAGCCCTTCTGTCCTTGGACATGGCTTGTCCTCGACAGAAAACATGCAGTTTACATGTGCTAGCCAGATGCTGTGTCACAACTATGGTGTGGTTCCCGGTTACCTTAGCCAGAGCACAGCAGTAATGCCCGTTAGGACATCTGAGCTTGAAGAAAAACTTAATCCTCGGGATTTAATATCATAATATTTTGTAGTATTTATTTATTTTTTTTCTTGGATGAGTGCTCATCTCGCAGCACTTCTGTCTAGAAAGCCTTTGGCTGTGTAACGAGGCTTGGTTTTGGCTGCTGCCCAGGGGGGCTTGGGGGCTTGGGGGGCAGCCGTGGCTGAGGGTGATGCAGGGGTGGGCAGAGGGGGGCTATTGGGGGCACCCGTCTGCCTGGCAGCCCCCACCGAGCACCCAGCATCCTTGCACGGGAGCAAATGCTGGTTGGCTGCAGGCGTGGGTACAAGGGGAAGCTAAGCAGAAGACTCATTTGAATACCCAGATGAATCTGCTTTTGATTTTCATCATTTTTACAGGGAGTTGTAAGACTTTAAAGAATCCTCTTTTTATGTTGTTCATGACTTTTTTCGCTAATTTGACACTCTGGGAGGTTGTTTTACATTTCGTTTTAGTCTCTAATCACAGAAAATTATAGCTGGCCGCACATGCTGGCTTTGCATTCTTGCATCTTGTTTATGTTCATTTGTACTAAGGGATAGCACTCACTGCGTCTGCCCAATTTATTTTTCTCCACAGCAGCAGGAATTTCCAATACTCTGGAGCTTCATTACCATGTGCGGGAAACTAAATTCAAGGTTATCTTATTTGAACTTTATGACTTCTTGATGTGCAATGTTTTATTTATTTATTTAGGGTTTATTAAACCTTAAAAAAAAAAAAAAAAACCTTTAGAAGAAGTGCATGGTGTGTAGCTTATTAAGAAAACTTGATTTAATTTTGAATTTTAAGGAGCTTGAATTATGAATGTCCCAAATATTTGATTTCTGCCCTGAGATATATGGAAGGGAGAGATGAGCTGTTGGAGCCAATGCTTTGACTTCAGAAGTCTGTAAGTCTGCTAAAAACATGTTTTCAGAGAGGGATGAATGCAGAGATTTCTTCTAATGTTTTTCCTTGGTGTTTTTTGTTTGTTTTTTTTTAAATCTCATTTTAACTTTCAGATTTTACCCCCATGACTTTTCACAACCTCCCTTTATTCACAACTAGGAAATAAGTATTTTTTTTCTTCCCAGCTTGATTAAAAACTGTTTAATGAGCTGCTTTTACTGCAGGCTGTTTTTTTGGCAGTTGTTTTTATTAACTATAAGGCTATTTCTTAATTCTTAACGCACCTATGGTGATCAGAACAAAATCTCTGCATGTTTTATAGGACTCATAGTCATTGGCAGCACCTGCTGGTTTATTTTTTGAAACTTTTCCATGGTCAAAAATCCCCATGAGGTGACTTTCTGTTGTAGCTGCTTCCTTCCACAGCAGATAAACCTTTTGACACTGAATCCATCCCTGTTCTAGCCCACAGCATGAAAGGTCATGTTCTTGGTGATATCTCCTAAACCAGAAGAGCACACATGTGCATGCACACACTTTTTTCTTTCTTTCAGAAGGGTTCAGTTTAGCAAAGCTTGATCTTTGCTTTATTCCAGCAAGAGTGCCCTTGGGTCACTCAGATGGTTTGCGTTGTCTTGTTGGGCTTGGTTGCTCGGTGGTGTCAGTAGGTGAGGAAAGTGCTTATAGACTGCTGCTACCAAGCAAGAGTCTCCTGATGGTGTCTTGGAAAGTTGCTGGGTCCTGGAGAACAGGAGGGTTTTCTGCATTGCGGTGCTTGAGACGTACCTCTTGGCTTTACCCTGCAGTTGTGAGCATTCAGAGTAAACTCATGCTTTGCTCAAGAGGATTGTTGTACATGATGTCTCCTCTTTTTCATCGTTTAACAAGTAAATAGCAACTTGAGCATTGAATAATGCTGCTTTCAGAAGAAGTCTCCACACGTCTTCCTCCTCCGTGGGGAACATGCTGCTAAACGTTCTAATGAATGAGTTTATTTTTGTGCTTTGGAAAGGCGTGGGCGGTGGCTGTTGTAGGGGGGTGTGCATGGTGTGAATGGGAGTCTTGTGAAGCCTGTCGGGATGGCAGCACGGAAACTACAAGTCTGTGCTCAAGACAGCGAGTGTGCTGTGGCTGCCGAAGTGTTTCCCTACCAGGTCGCCACAGGCTGGGTGCGCCGGCTGGTCAGGATTTGGTGACAATGTGACAGTGGCCTAAGGGAAGAGCAGGGTGAGCGGCCTGCTGCGGCCATGAGGATGTGGCCCCGGATTCCCATCTGGACACACGTTTCCTGCTGGAGCCGCTTGTGTCGGGTCTGTTGTGAGCTCTCTCCTGCTCCTGTGGGAGGTACACGACCAGAACTTTTATTCCTGTCTGTGGTGTGCTGAGGTGCCGCGTTGTCTCGCTCACGATGCAGGCTCTGTGTTGATTCCTGTGTGCCATCTGCCTCCCCCTGCTGCGGGTGGGAAGCTGTGCTGCCCCGCAGGCTCCCAGTTCCACATCTGTTTCTTCAGATACTGGCTCCGAGATGCAGCTAGCCCTGCGGTTCTGCACCCCTCCACCTGGTTTGGACACCAGGTCTGGGATCAAGCCTGAGGTTTCTCACGGGTTTGCAGGCTTAGGGGTCTGTGTGGTGGGCTGATAGGGCTCACCTGCTCGCCTTACCTCCTGCAGCTTCCTATCGGTCGCAGAAGCCCCAGGCTTCTCTCCTTGGTAAAGTAACCAGGCATTGATAAAGGATTAGTGAGAGTTTTTAATTTAGCACAAATAATTGGATTAAGCTGGAATTTGCTTTCCTGTTAGTTTTAGATCAGCTCGACTCTGTCCTGTTCTACGTGTGCAGGGTGCTGCATAGACCTGTGTTTCGGGGACTGCCATACCCTGCTGCTCAGGGGAACAACACGGCAAGAAAGTAAGATAAACCACCGGTTCTCTCATTTGCAAATATAAACTGTAGGAGGCTAGAGTTGACTACCATACTGTTCCTTGAGACTTAGAGCCTCGAGGGGCTCTCTCTTCGTGTCACTCATTGGTGGTAACATATGTTTATTTTAGACTTAGGTTCTGTGATATTTTCATGCCTGCAAATTTAAACTGCAAACTCCTTAGCAGGGAGGGTGAAGTGCCGTGTATGTTTATGGCATTTAGCATGCTGTCAGAAACCCTGCTAATGGAGGGGCTGCAAGAAGAGCAGGAAAAATGCTGGCTGTGTGGCAGTGGCATCAGCCTGCCATGCCCCAAGGCACGGGAAACAGAAGGGGATTTCTGTTCTGCGTTTGAGTAGCCATTGCCCCCAGACTTTGCCACTTGGGTGCCACGCAGACACAGGCAGGCCTGTTCTTGTAGCCCCAAAAAGATACAGGAGGCTCCATAGTAGTCTGCTAGTGGGTATCTCATCTATTTTTGCTAGAGTCTTTCCTCTTGTAAAACTTCGCTTAAATCTCCTTGAAGGGAGGTTTTTTTGTAGTACTGCTCAGCTGCTAATTTTTTCTAAGTGGCTTCAAAGAACTGCCTTGAACATTCTTATTTACAGTCAGCGTTTGTCCTAGGGATAGATTTTTACAATGGGTGCTTTGTAAAACTATTCAGTGTGTGGAAGATCTTAATTTTTTATCTCTTTCTAATGCACCACTTTATTTGATTTTTCTCTTTCTTATCATTTCTGTTTAAGGGTTTGTGATCTGATCCCTTTATTTTCAGAAGAGAATACCAAATAAACAGTGATTAGCATGAAATATGACTCATGGTTTCCTAAAGGATGTGCTTTAGAACTGGTAAACAGTTGTAATTGCTGTTAGATGAAAGTAGCAAATTGAATACATTCTCATAATAATTATAAAGAGATAGATAGACTCTTCTGGGTCTCAAATCTAATTGGGATTAGTATAATGTTCAGTTTTTCTGGTAGAAGATGATCTGTATAAAAGTTAAATGGAGTTATAAATGTGTTTGTAAAAGCTGGTTTAAGTCAGTCAGCAACAGAAACCTGCTTTCATACGGAAGCCAGGGAAGCAACTGTGTGGTGTGCTGCGCTGAGTGCAAAGAACTGCATCTCATGTTCTAAGGCCTAGAGGCCATCTAATCTGGCATCATGTTACAGCTTTGGGGTGGTACCAAGGTGCTAGGATCTTTGTCTGAAGACCCTAAGAATAAGCCTTTGTCAAGCTCTTCCATTTTTGCCAGAGTTGCATTTGAAAAAGGGTAGGAGGAGCATATTTCAAACATTACTGATTTAAATCAGAAGCTTTAAAAGACGTATTGAATAAAGGCAATATTTACTGTATCACTCATCAAGAAAAATCTGTATTTTTCTTAATGCAGCTGCATACTGTCTTATAAGTTATTGGTTCCTCTGAATGAAGTTAAATCTTATGGAGCATCCTCGGGTGTCTGTGTGGTGCGGACATGTTTCCTGAAGCATCTCTGTGATGTATAGAGGTCTATCAAAGAGACCTACCAAAGGGAAATGTCAGGTTTGGTCACACTTGCCCTTTTGATAGGACTGGCTTACAGCTTTCCAGAAAATGAGGGTCCACTGGAGCTGTCAGGGGGCTGCCTGCTGACCTGCTTTTTCATTGTTTGCATTGAGCCCTGTGGATGCTCTGGAGGGATGGGGCCCAGCATCCCAGCCCAGATGGATTCTTTGGATGTTGCTCACTTGAAGTGGCAGATGCCAGTGTGCCATGCACACTTGTTCCAGTACCCGTACCGGTGTGTGGGGAGGGACAAGAGAGTATTTTCAGGGAGCTCTTCTTCACCTTTACCATTTGTTATGTGACTAAAATGGCTTTCCAGCCGCAAGGGAGGAGGATTTGGGTTCACTTGATTTTGCCCAACAGTAAATCACTGTGTCAGTGTGGCTGAGACTGCCGAGCTGGCTGTTTCATCAGAACAGCAGGGCTGGGAGCAGGGAGTGGGGCTTTTCTCCTCCAAATTGGCTGGGATGCAGGCAGCGGGAGTGCTGTGGGGACACAGCTGGTCCCTCTGTGCTGCTGCAGCATCCCCAAGCCTCTCCAGCTCCCCTCCAGGCAGCCACAAGCGCTGCTGGGGCTAGAGTGCTTGTGGTGCCAAGCAGAGGCCGGAGGCTCTGCAGTCAGCTCTTTAACAAGGGAATTGTTTTAAAAGAGCCAATTTTGGAGCTAAACTTAGTACGCTTGGATGTCATCCAAAACTCCGCAGCAGTAATGCAGCAAATACAACTGGTTTAAAATACATTAAATATGCAGCTTGGCTCATAGTAGCTAAGCCCTTGCAGACAAAGAGTAGGTGAAAACTGATAACTTGCATTGTGTGCATATACAGCATGGTTAATCACTTGCAAATAAACATCCAAGTGGGGAAAAATAGTAAAATATACCATCAAATTGCAATGTTACAGGAATGTATTCTTGGCAAGAACTCTTTCGTTTCTAAACTGGAATTCTTACTAAAATCTGAGCTGTAAAATATACCAAAGGGGAAAAAATGATAAGCCTTGTTCTAGTTAAACAAAAGCAATGGATTCAGCGTTTGCTAGAGGCAGTTTTTGAAGAGAAACTCAGCCTGAAACTAGCTCAGGAATTCTAATTAGTGCATTTTCCTAACAATAGCATCGTCTTTCCAAGTGAACAGAAGAGTACAATTGAGGAATTTTTAGCAGAACGATGTTTTGGTTTTGAGGCACATTTTGATGAATCTGCAGTTACAATCTTCCCAGAAGTCGGTCCTGATGCCGTTCTTCCAGATCCCACCTTCTTAAGTAAATGTATGAACACTGATTCACCTGTGTGTTTAAAAATAACATCAATCTGGTTTAAAATGACAGCAGACAGATGATTCATGTTTTTAAAGGTTATTTCAGTTGGGTATATAATTTCTTTAAAAGAAAACCTGTAATAGTTATTACTTATTTCTGTTTGTGGATATTAATAGGGGTTTTAATGTGTACGTGTATATGTATAGTTCAGAAGAAACAACAACCAAAACCACACTAACAGCCTCCCCCCAGAACACCACCGCGGCCCAGCTCAGTTTGAAGCTGCCAGGCTTGAACTGAATGTAATCTTTCAAAATGATATAAACCAACAGTGCACAACTTTGTTGTACCCTTTTCATGTTGTTGAGATATGGGGTACTACTTTTCAGTTAAACACTGATTCAGGGAGAAAATAGATGTATATATATTTATAGACCAACTCAAACCATATAAATGTGAATGTCATGTGCAGATGCATCTGTTATTTTCGGTTTCCACTATGGTTTCTAAAAGCATAAATGCCAGCATAAATGCTTGCTGAGAGCTGATGGGGCAGGATCAGAATCTGGGCCAACAAGGAGCATGTCGCAGTAGGCAGAGGATGAAGAGGAGGAGAATGACAAAGCCTATTCCAGTACAAGGAAGACTCCTAGTTGCAATGTGGGCTCTTGGTGGGGATTTTTACCACCCTGATAACTGCAGGACTGTAGTCTTCTGTGGTGTCCACACAGTGAAACTGGGGGAGATACGGACTGAATGGGTGGGCTGTCAGCTGGATGAGAAAGTGGCTGGACCATCAGGTGCAAATGATAGTTGTTAAAGGTTGTGTTTTGAATTGGTAGTTGGGTACCGGCAGCACTTCTTCTAGGTAGATACAGACCCAGCTCTGCTTAGTATCTCCATACTAATATGATGGAGATGTTTTGCATCTCCATGGTTATGGAGATGGTGGGTTCAGGGTATGCTCTGTTCCTTTTGTACAGGGAAGCCAATTGCTTTAATTACCTTTGTCAGCTTAGCTAACAGGTACAGAGGGAATATTTTCTAGGTTGGATTCCTGTTTGAGGTTGAAAAATTGACTGGAAGCTGGAAAAGAAGAGGGAATTGGTACTGGTGATACCTATTCCTCCAGCCCTTTCTGAAAACCTTGGAGTAATGGAAGCGAGCAGCAGAAGATGTGACCCCAGGCTGAGAGCCAGGAGGAGCAGGTTCCCCTTCTAACGTGGGAAGATGCACGAACTTCTGGAGCAGTTGTAGTGAGCACTTAATCAAATCATATATTGAACTGCAATCAGTCTCAGTAGGAAACATTCCTCTGACTGCATGTAGATATGCTGAGCTAAATCTTGGAGATCTAGGCCGTTGTAACTGGAGATGAACCTGTCAGTTTTGCTTTACCTGAATTTACCCACCTTTCATTAAAGCAGCTTGAAGTGCAGGTGTGTTGTTAAAAATGATGCCACTTGTTTTTTACCTGCTTAAGCTGTCTTAAAGGATCCAGAATCTATCCTGTGGTATTAAGTTTCCCCAGTTTAAGCCATCGCCTCCATGGTTTCTGTGGGGTCACATAGGTAGAGTTAAGCTGTGAGGGTTTATTTTTTTTCTTTTTTTGCCTGTGGTCTCATTGTGGCAAGGACATGGTTTTCAGCTAATTGCAACCAATACCTCTTCTTGCTCCAGATGAAGTTTGCTACAGGATGAAAATTGCTGGTGGTAGGCCAGGATTTATTAACGATGTGTGTCTGTGGGCATTTGTGGTCTTGCCTCCTGCAAGAGCCAAGCATAAGGCCCTGGTGTTGCTGGTGGAGGTGAGGACAGGACATGGTGTCTGGCAGCCTGGGGAACCCGTGCTGATCTCTGCAGAAGAGGGGAGCACACCACTCCTTGCCAGTGGTGCATTTACAAGTGCAACAGAAGTGCTTGACAGATGCTTGTGTGTTTGGTGTTTGTTTTTTAACAGCCAAACAATAAAACGTAATGTTTGGAGGAGGCTGGAAGGAGGGGGCTGAATTTTTTATATTATTTTATTCCTTCAGGGTGTTTTTTTGGCTGTTGCTCACAAGAACTGGTGCTGTCTGGGTTTGTCAGCACTGTCTTGCCCAAATGAGCTCTATCTGCTGTAGGAATGAGGACAGGCAGAAGGATTTCAGGAAAGGTACCCTTTAAATGAAGATGCCTTATATCCAGCTATGCCTGCAGAATTAAATTTATGCAGCTGCTGCTGTGTTTTGTTTTTTTTTTTATGACCCAAGTTTCCAAAGTTTGTTTGAGGTCCCAGAGAAATTTGAATGTAGCGGGACGTGAGTGCTAGTGCTTAGAGTGGTCCTTTTAACATGCTGTTTGAAGGCTGGCTTCTGTATCAATGGCTTTTGGTTGGTGCAGAGAGCTGATGAGGCAGAAAGGAAGGAGAGGGGTTTGTGGTTGGCTGCCCAACCAGCATTATTTGCAAAATAGGGACCTCGTTTTGTACATTTGGCTTACATCTGGGCTGGGATTCTGCTTTTTCTGTGTCCAGAAAGCACACCAGCAAAACTGCTTTCACATTGAAACTTCTATTTTAAATCCAAAAAAAAAAAAAGCAGTTTGCCTACTTGGAAGTTGAGGTTTTAGTCCCTACGGGAATGCCTGTTATCCAGTTACAAGATAATACATGGCTGAGGCATGCTAAAGAGTGGTAATACACTAAATGCTGCAGCTGTAATTGAACTGCACCAAGCATCACCTGCTCTTTAGTAATTAATGAGTTTGAACTATTTATAAACAAGGAGCAGTGTGAAAAGCGAGGGCTTGTTTGTCTCTGGAGGAAGGCCCTTTTAAGGCCTTGGAGAACGTTCCTATGGTATGTGTTCAAGGTCTGTCTGGGATGGCACGGTGGGCCTGGTACCCGAGAGTCTGAACAAAGCACCCAGCACCAGCAGAGGCCAGCATCCCTCACCTCCTGAGCATCCTCCTCCCTCCCCAGGAGCACAGGCAGCCCTTGGCCATTTCTTCCTACGTTCAAATGCCGTGTTAGGATGTCTCCAAGCAGTTGCCAGGCTTGGGCAGAACAAGCTGTCGGATATGGTTGGATGAGGTTGTCTATAGTTGTGGGTCAGCACTGCCAGAAACGTTGCTCTACCCAGTCAGTCCTGCTGCTGTTGGGTGGCCCTGTGTCACACCTCCAAAGCGACACAGTGTAGGTCACTGTGCTTCATCTCTTGCCATCCAGAGGAGCTTGGAGGGAGGTGTTTCTTCCTCGCCATTTCGAGAACCTATTGTCAAACTGCCTGGTGACGTTTGGTCAAGTGAAAACTTTGCAGGTAATAGTATAGCGTAGGTCCCTGTTGGCTTCCAAACAGGAAAGAGGAGGATGGAAAAACAATGGTGTGGATCAGGTTTCAGGGGAACAAAATAGACTGCTGTCGGTGTTCTCATATGTGATTCGATCTCAAAGGAAAACAGATCTTCACTTCATCATTTTAAACCAATTTCATGCTTCGGCAGTTCTACCCACTTCTGTCGTCTCAGCACCGCGGGTCGCGAATAGGACCCATGCAACTCGCTGAAGCTGAAGCATTACAGCGGCCCTTCTGCGCTCAGCTCAGTGGGTGATACAGAGCTGTAAAGGCGAAACAAAGTTTCTTTTGATGTCCCCAAAATTGAGACCTTAAATTGGGTTGTTTAAAAGATTGCAATGTCTTATAAATGATGCATTGGAGCACAACTAGAGACTCCCTGTCTGACTTCAGGGGTTTAACTGTGAGGCTGTGACCTCTAGAGGCTAAAAATAAGCAAACATCTTTCCATCATTTTCCGTTCCTGCAGAAATGTTTTCCTGTGGTGACACATTTCTATGGTATCTAGTGAGCTCTCCCATCACACGGTGAGTCCTCTAACTATGGAAATCAAACTATGGTGTGCTGTAATTTTTTCTGGTTTTGGCAAGATTATTAGCAATAGGCAGTTTGTTTGCAGAGGTCATTTTTATATCTGTTCTTAAACCAATACCTTGAGCAGGTAATGGACCTCTAGATTCAGTAATACTTGTGCTTAAAGTGCTATATTGATTTTTATTTTTAAGTGCGTGCATATCTAAGTGTATGTTGCATTAGATTTAACTTTAAGTAACCTCTGCTATGGCAGTGGAGCCATTTCTGGGATGGAATATGCAGCCACAATTTGTTGTCACTGGCACTGCACAACAGGGGAAGCGGAGAATAGCTTCTCTGGCCGAAAGTACCATGCCCAGCATTGCTTAGCTTATAAGCTCAGATGGAGTCGCAGATGGTGCTGCTAATACGGCCATGGGTCTTACTGCAACCAGCAAGCACTGGGGATGAAGTCTTGTATACTCTAAATAAACCAGCAAAGTGCTCTTAAGTCTTGTCTGTGGGGTTTCTGGCATAGCATTGTGATTTTTTCTAAAGTACTGTATAGTTTAATCTGAATCTTTCTGTTGTTTTATAACATGTTTTCAGGTTGTAAATGGGACAGTCCCCATGCTCACCCAGCAGAAAACAGAAAAATTGCTAAATGGGATTAGACCACAGTCTTTCAGCTCCAGGCTTTTCAGAAGAAAAGCGCAGATAGACCATAACCTAAACCAAGGAGGACATGTTATACCCAAGGTCTAAAACTGTTCTTTGTTCCTAAGAATACTGGTTTCTGTGGCAAGTTCAGGGATCCTGGTGATGCCCACAGATGGCAGACCTCCTCCCCTGTGCCCTGCAGCATTTTTTAATTTTATTTTTATATATATTTTTATTTTATAATTATTTTATATTTTTTATATTAAAACCTGCATTTTTTTTTATTTTTTTCCCTGCCATTTTAAAAGCAGGTATCTGATGTCCTTGTGTATGGAGACTAGAAAAACAAAAACCTGCGGATTTGATTTCCCTGTTAATATTTGTTGGTTTTGAGCAGTCAGATTGTGTTTTCTCTTGTTGATACGGCTGCACGTCAATGCAAGCTGTTCTGGAGGAGCTCGGCCCTGCAGAGGCCTGGCGCTCAGCATCTCCGGTGCATCATGTGCTCCCAAACTCAGCTCTGAGGCTGTTCCCAGGGTCCTGATGTGGGAGCAAGAAAGCTTCTTGGGAACAGGGCTGGCTTCTCTTCCACCCTGTGCTGCACGCTGCTCTCACGGGTGAGGGCTGCGCCGGCAGCTGAGCTCTGGAGCAGTGGGTGTCTCGTGGCCATGCCCTGCCAACCCCACCGCGCACACTTCCAGCCCTTCCTGCCTCTATGGACTTCACTCTTTACACCCACGTGTGCCCAGTATTACTTCTGGCTGTGAAATAAGGTGGGTGTTAGATTGCAGCATGGATTTTCAGTGACAGCCCCAAGACAGGAAGATGATACAAGACGGTGAAGTCCCAGGTCCTGTTCCAAAAACTCCCTCCCCTCTCCACTACCTGTGTTTTATTTTCTTCTATATTCCAAAACCAGGAGGGCTCCCAGGACCATTCCGGATCAGGTATACCAGTGGCAGGTGATGATCTCTCCAGCTCATCGACATGTCAGATTTGCTTTCACATTTTCTCTCCCCAAACCTGTCAGGAAGTGCTTGCATCCAGTACCTTTTGCCTTCTCAACTCCGTTGAGGTTTGCCTGTGTGAGCAGAAGCAGCATTGCTCTTTCAGGGCTACAGCTGCTCCCAGCTAACCTCATTGCTGCCATCACCCAAGGCTGCTGAGGATGGAGCGGGATGCCTGTGAAAATACCCCCAGGGTGCTGCTTGTCAGGCCTTTTTGCAAGGGGGAGGTGAAAGAAGAGGGACTGGAGAAGGGACTTTGAGGCTCAGAGAGCAGCAAGTTCATTCTTAGTTGCTCTTCTGGTGAACTCAGTGTTGTGCAGCCCCTTTCCCAGCTGTGCTGGGGAAGGATGTGTCTGTTCCTGGTCAGTGTCCTCCCAGTCGGCCTACCCCTCGAGTGGAGCGAGGGAGGGAGGCTGGTGTAGGCGCTTTGTCTGCACTCACTGCTGATGGCAGAAGGAAGACGCCCTGCAGGCTCAGGCAAGCTGGTCCAGGGCTTGGAACACCAATTTTTAAGTGCAGAAGGCATTAAAAAGCATTACTTAAAACCATACATTCAGCTGACTTCCTGCCCTCATGTTGCAGCTTAAACAAAAACCTTTGGGTGCCCAGTTCCTATTTGTATTGAATTGTGCAAATGAACTGATTTGCATTTGCTAGCATTAAAATCAAGAGCTGTTGGCTACCTAGGGTGCCTTTGCAAAGACTTCTTTGTCTCTTAAAACCTGTGTTGGGTTTAATTTTGTAACTTTGAGTAGCTCCTATGCTTCTGAAAGGCATTGTGTGTGTGGTAGGACTGCTCCTCTGGGGGATCTGGGGTTCACGAGGAGCCCCTGTTCAGACAGCTGTGTCTCTGAGGTGATGTGGTGTAAGGGGCAGGACTTTGGTAACACTATGTGCGTTTTTTTCTTGAAACAAAGGCTTACCTTGCATAAGCAGCGCTGTGTTTGCCCTGTTGCTTCGTGGGACCCCTGCTCTAGCAGATGGCAGTGCTCTATCTTCTGGCAATATGCTGGTGGTGATTTGGCAAGCATTTTTCTTTTGATTTTATACTTGTGAACCTTTCTACTGTCTTTTTATTTTTTTGTTAATGATCTTAGCCTTTTGTTCTCAATCTGTTTTAAGGCTGAATTGTTCTATGTGCCACAACTGGAGTTTCTCAGAGCATTGCAGAATGCCATTATTTTCTTGACTGCCTTAGCTGAGATAAAGAGCAAAATCTTGGACCGCAGCCCCTGCCACACCTGGAGTGAAGGTTCCCTCCCTGATGGGGCAGGCAAGTGAAGCTGTCTTGCAAAGCAAGGGTCTGCTGCACAGGTAGCCCAGATCACATAGATGATCTTGGGAAAAATGAGAATTACGGACCAAGCAGATTTAGAAGAATTAAAAAACCCTAATGAACATCCAAATAGCTTGTAATATGGCGTTGCCATGGAAACATAGTTTCTACAGCACCTTGTAATCAGAGTTGTGCCAATACTCTATCGTTCTTCACCCGGCTGTAGAGCTGTTCTAAACAGCTGAGAGCCCTTGGCTTGGAGTATCCCGGGGATTTTCCATTGAAGTTAACAATGCTGAAACCCAGCTGGCCTGAAGTTAGCATCCAGCACAGGGAAGTGCTGCATGCTTGTGCTCTGCAGTGCTGGTGCTGGCAAGGGCTGAGCCCCTCAGGTGTCCACGGGACTGCTCTGGGCAAGGAGCACGGCTCCTCCGTTTTCAGCATCAGCACGGGCTGCTGAGCAGCCCAACGCAGTGCCTGTATCTGTTACTCAGGCCGTGGGCATTATCCCCTGTGCAAATAAAGCTGGGCATTTTCTGTGTCCATATGCACCCGCAGAGAGATGTGCCCTTTTGTTTTACTTACAAAGCGTGCCGAAAGGTGTTGTTTTCCCCACACCCTTGCTATGTTTCTTGCTTCCCTTCAGGCTCTGGGTGAGCGATCGATGAAGGAAGCAGCACGCAGACCCTTGACAAGAGGGAATGAAAGCATTTTGTGAACTGTGCTCCATGCGCAATATTCTGGCTCCCAAAATAAACCATGAAGCAGCCTGATCAGGGTAGGCTGTGAGTACAACCCTCACTCCAAACATCCAAGAGAAATAAGGGATGGTGGTGGTGATGAAGCTGCCTGTTGAGTGCTGAGGTCTGTGCTCTGTGGAGGGGCTCGGGGCACCGCAGGAGCAGTGCTGCAGGGAGCCGAACCCCCCGGGGTCTCTCTCTTAACGAAAAACAAAACAACCTCCCCACATACCCCTGTGCTACAGGGACTTAATTAAGCAACAGCATGTGGTTCTTGTGCTTCTTGATGATAACGGAGTGCCAGATGATAGGGTGTAGCAGAGCTTTTCTTATGTAAGTACCAGTATTGTGCTGTGAAAATGAGACAGGCATTAAAAAAAGTCCTCCCGATTAATATTGGAAGTTGAGTGCTCTGGGTTCTTATGTATGAAATTAAACGTTGTACGTCTGATGTAGAATGCTTGCAAGACAGGTAATTAATAACATTAGAAACTAATTAACTGGAAGTCCCGTGTACCTGATGCTGACTACGTGAGCAGACTTGATGTGCAAATCACTCTGGAAGTTGTGGAGAGGTCTGGGGTGTTTTCTTCTCTTTTGGGCACCTCTTCCTTGGCTGATGTGGGAACAGCCCCGAGCAGGGTCTTGGTGCCATTCTTGCATCTTCACGTTCGACCCTCATCAGCCTCACTTGGAAACATGTGGATAAACAAATCAGCAATAAGTGCTTCCATGTTTTCCCTTCCCAGTGACGAGAATCCTGTGGGAACTGAAAACAAAACCTGAGTGGAGGATGCACGGAGCTCAGGCTTGTTCCGCACTAATGCAGTGGTGCCTGCCTCTGTGTGTGCTCCCCTGTGCCTGAACCTCACTCGGTGACGTCTGCCGGAGCAGCAGTGCAGAGCCCAGCAGAGCTGTGTTTTGTGTGTAATTAGCAGAGGCCTCCCCTGGTGGTGGCCGCAAGCCCTGTGTGCTGCTCAGCCAGCCATCGACCCCTCCAGCTCCTGGGCCCCTCTCTCTGCACAGCCCTGGCTCTGTGGTCACATCACAGATTTCATTCACTTTTCCAATGCTCCTGCCTCGATCCAGCAGTAGCAGCATGAGGGTGAACATGGATGCTCAGAGACAAGGGGTCCAGTGATGCCTTGTCCTCTGGTCTTACAGCACCCTGGGCTCCCCATAAACAGTTCCTGGAAAGCTATTGCCTTGTCTCTCCATTGGGTTCATTGGATAACTTGCACATTTTGGGGAGAGAATGAAGAGAAGGGGGAAAAAGTTAACATCTCTCTGGCCTGTCTGACTCGTGTCCCTGGCCGCTTCTTGCTGGCAGCACGGTGCCAGCCCCAGATGGGTTCTGCAGGTGATGGGGAGGTGCAGGAGAGGGCAGCGCTCCCAGGCTGTAGCTGTGGGACTCGGGGCATGCTGTGGTGGGGTCAGCTGGACTGTCCCTGCTGTCCCTGACTGCAGGTCCTGTACGTGGAGCATCTTTGTTCCCTTCTAATCTGTGCGTGTGGAAACCATGACATAAAAGGGACCTCCAACCAGCTAGGGCATGGGTGAACGTTAAAGGAGAAAAAGTTTGAGTTACATGTCTGCTTGCCTGGTTTGGGGTGTTCTCCCAGCTATGCAAGGGTGTAGCAGGCATACCAACGGTGTGAAATGGCTGCTTAAAAGAGCTGAGAGTGAGTGAGACCCTTTGGTGCTTCTTTGTTGCCCTCCTGACAGGTAATAAACAGGGCTCACCGCTTCATTATTACTAAATCAAAACTCTATTGATTCCTTGTGTGAAAATCCAATGTGACATAAAATGTTTTATTTATGCTTTTAATCAGGCCTCACTGTAAAAACGCTGTGGCTTTTCGTCGTTGTTGTTTTTAATAAATGAAATGAAATTCTTTGCCAAGCCCCGGGCTCTGAAACCAGCCCAGCTCTCCCTGGCGTCTCCCCGTCAGTGGGAGGCTCGGCTGCGCTGCATCGCTCCCAGCGGAGTTAGGGAGCTGTGGTGGGCTGCCTCCAGCCCTGCATGGTGTCAAGCAGGATCCAGCCCTGCAGGCGGCTGTGGGACCAGCAGCGGGCCAAAAGTGCTGGAGCTGATGGACAGTAAGAGGGGAAGTGGCCCCCACGCTGGCTCGGACCCTGGGGCTGACCTGCAGCAGGGGATGCTGTGCGGGGGCACTGGGGATGGAGGCGTTGTGTGCAGCGTGGCACTTAGCTTGTCAGCACAGCATTAATTGTAGTTGTTTAATGTGGTGATTAGTGTTGTTTGTTCAGATGTCTAATGCAGCAATTAGCCTCGGCAGGGTGTTCAGTGATAGGTTACAAGTGCTTTCTTCCTGCCAAGAAGTACTCTGCGTCTCCAGCCTCCCCTCTCCGTGCTCCTGGGTGCTGTAGCACTCCTGGCACTTGGTCTCGAAGACATGACAGGCGTGTGGCTACGTTTGTGCAAGGTTTGTTGTCCTGCCAGGGGAGGAGTGCTGCTGGGTGTTGCTCAGTGAGAACCAAAGCTGGTGCTGGTGCTGCCTGCAGCTCAGCTCTGTTGTCCTGGCAGTGCCCCATGTGGCTTCACCTGTGTTGGTACATCCAGTGCTCTGATGGTCGAACCTCAGCCTCTTAGCAGGAGTGAATTTTGACCCAGAGAAGTGGACAATGGATAAAGCCCACTGTGATGTGCCAGGTGTCCATAGCTGCTGCAAAACCATCCCCTTGTCTTGGGGGGATGGTCCCCGATGCCTTGTCTTTGATTGTGCCCCTTGATTAAGCCCCTGGGAGAGGAGATGAAATGCATCCCCTGGTGCTGGAAGAGAAAGCTATTGATTTTTCTTCTACTGGGTGAGATCACTTTCTGGGTTTTGATGGACAACAAGTTGAAGTGTAGCATAATCCCTGAGCTGTAGGGGTCTGGCTCTCTCAGGGACCAACGCCATCATATTCCCAAAGCTGGCAGCGCTGCCAGGCTGCTCGCGTTGCTTAACAGTGCTGCCCTGCTTCGGCAAGGGGGACATGAGGGGAAGGCATTGCAGCAGCAACTTTATAACAGATTGTTTAATTAGCAGAACGCTTAAATGCAAACAGCAGATTAAAAGGCTGGGGCCGAGAAGTGTTGCAGCTCTCAGGAGAGGGGAAAGCACGTGAGATATACGGAAACGGGCTGCAGAGTGCTAGCGGCTTGCTCTGGCGGTTTGCTGTCCCTCCATCGGAGGCTTGGGAGGAGAGGCCGTGGGGCTGACACTGTGTGCCTGTGCCTTTTTTTTTTTTTTTTTTTTTTACAAAGTAAAACTGGAAGGAGAATGAAGATAGCTGCTGGCAGCAAGTGCATGTGATGGGAAAGCAAAAAGTAAAGGTGCAAAGAAGCTGCAGCAGGTGTGGGCCAGGCCTCCTAGAGCTTCAGGCAGCCCCCTCTGTGACATGCTGGGCCACTGGCTCTGCAGGTGCCTAATCAGGGAAAGGGCTGTGGCCTCCTTGCCTCCCAAAAAGCCTCTCCTTGATGAGGGCAAAGCAATTCTGATGTGCACAAACCTAGCAGGGAAGATGCCGGTGCTGAGAAACACTGTCTGTTGACTGGGTGTTTACAGAGCAAGAGCAACTGTATGTTGGTTGCTTCTTCCTACCCGGAGGCTGGGAACTTCAAAGTGAATTATAGGAGTATTGCACATCCACGCCAGGAGGGTGGCTGCTGGAAGGAGCCTTCTCCCACCCCCTGTCTGGCAGCCCTTCAGGCAAGAGCGAGCTGGCTGTAGAAGAAGCACTAATTCAGCCCTCAGGGCAGCAGTGCTATGGCCAATAACAACAGCTTGGCTGGACATGGTTGAGTGGAAATGCTAAATCACAAGAGAACAAGGGAAAATGTTGCACTGAAGATGCATTTTCGCTGTGGAGTTAGGCTGTGTCTAACTGGGGGGAGGGGGTTCACGTTCCCTCCCATTGCTGCACGTGTACCCGCACGTGGGGACCTTCCACCCATCGGTGTGTCCTGGGTTGCTGAGGAGGCACCGTGCTGTGGGACTCCTGAGCCTGCAGGTGAGCTGTCAGCCCCAAAGCCTGGGATCTGTGCGGGGCACCTAAGTGTGGGACCTAAGAACCAAGAGCAACAGGCATCCCAGGGAGGAATGCTGCAGTGAAATTGTGTCTGCTGCGATTCCCGGTGCGCTGCGATAAGCTCTCTTGATTTCTTTGTGAATTATTTAAAATGCAGGAATTGCAAACAGAAGCCTGACTGTTTCTGTTGTGTGCACAAGCTAGATTAGAGCAGGAAGCTTCATTACAATAGGCTTAGATGTCTTCAAAGGCTTGGATGTATTTTCCCCTTCATTGATAAGCAATATTGATTTCAGCAGTGGTTGCCTGCTGTGCTTGGCCGCAGGATTGTGGTACTCCTTTAGCCCCAGAGTTGTGCATTAGCACAGCATAGTGCCCTTGCTGTTGAGCAGACGAGTTTGTTGCCTGCAGACTGTTAATTCGCTTTCAGAAAATATTTAAAGGTGAGGTTTGTATTTCTGTGCGCCAGGTGAGACCATCTGAGCAGCTCACAATGTTGCTGCCCCTCGCGCTAGCTGCCAGAGCGCTGCTCAGCTCAGAGCAAAGCAGCTTAACTCAGACCTGCTCTGCTCCTGTGGAAAGCCCTCTCCAGTGAAAGCCAGTGTTTACCAGTGGTATCTGTGCTGAAAAAGGTGCTCTAGGTAATGAGCTGCTTCAAATATGTCCTTCTTTCTAAAGCGCAGCATTTTGTGATGCTGCAGGAAATAAAACATATTGTGATGCTGCAGGAAAAAAACAAAAACAAAACAACAAAAAAACCCACTTTCCTCCTAATTAACTAACTAACTGAAGGAATGTGTTATTTGTTAAAATGGGTCAGGTATCCACCTATAGGAAGGTGCCAGTGACAGAGAAGAATATGAAGATTTTAAAGGGGTTAGAGGAGACGGTGGAAGGAAGCACTTCCCTGACCCATGCTCTTGATGTGATTCAGGCAGCAGCTGGCGGTGCTGAGCAGTGGCTATAAACATTGCCATTATGCTGATTTATGTGTAAAGATTTATCCTAATCAACTGCTCCTTGTATGGTGCATCAGTGATACTGTCCCAGATTTGGAGATAGAGCCAGACAGAGCATGAGGCTGGGGGTTGTGTGCCCTGGAGATGAGAGATGTCTCCTGTGTTTCATGCACGTTGCTTCTATTTTTCCTGTGATTGCTCTTCTGATTTATTTATTTTTCAGAAGCAAAATAACAAGAAAAAAGTTATTAAAAAAAAAAAAGGAGTTTCTTTGCCATACAGTATGCTTCTCCACTCTTTGGTTGTGACGCAGAAGTTGACCAGAAAAATATGACCAAAATAAAACATACCCACCTGTGCACATCTGGATCTGGAGTGTTTGCCACGATGTAGACAGCTGCTTGGGAGTTTTCCCCCTGTTCAGAGTTGAGATCTACCCTGTGCTGGGACTTCAGGGGCACGGTAGAGGTGCTTGATGATCATCTCTTAATGGGCTTGGCCAAATTGATATTCGGCCTCTTAATTAAGTTCTTGGACAATTCTCAAAGAGATTTGAGTTTGGTGATCATTTAAGCTTAAGTTGCATCACAGTTTGCATGACTAACAATGTGTGTGGTGCTCCATGAAGCAGCTACCATGACTCAAGCTCACGTAGCAACTTCTGCCCACGAGCTATGTTTGACTGAAACATTAAAATCCCAGGACTGAGGCAGCAGCAACTTCTGGACTTTTTTTTTCTTGGGTTGTGAACTTTGTGGTTGCATTTGGGTCACACTGGAGTTTTGGCTATTTTCTTATTATTCACTTCCAGAATGACTAAGACCTAAATGGTTTTTTAACTGAAAGCTCAGATGCCAAAAGCTGAATCTATAGGAATATAAAATATTGTGAGGTGTTTCATACAGTCATGTGAACGTCAATGCTGATTCCCTGGAGGCTTGATTTTCTTTTCCTTTACATTCGCTTAAATCCAAATTAACCCAAGTTCAGCTGCTCTAAGCTGGCACGAGACCAGCCCTGACTTCGGCTATTTCAGCACTGAGCAGGTTCTCATGTTTGCAGAGGGGTTTTGAAAAGGCCACACTCTTGGATGCTCTCATCTGAGCATTGTTCAACCTCTGCATCCTGGTTTCTTTGGCATCAGTTGTAGACTCAGACATCCAGTTCCATCACTTTTTTTCTCTGTTAAAAATTGACCTCACCAGTGCACGAACTGCAATGAAAAGCACCAACACTTCAGGCAGTGGTCTCTAAATCTTACTTTCACATTGTCCCTGGATTTTCTCAAAGTTTTTGGTTTATTCTTGCACTCTTGTAACTTAGCTATGTTCGCTGCAACTGAGAAGTGTTAGAACTCTTCCTTCTCTCTTTGGTTGGTTTGCTCTCTGGAGTAGAGTTGTTTTCCCCATTGAGTGAATATATTTTTTTTCTGCTAGTAAGCCTTGGTGAGAGGTGATAATTAAATAAAACTATTATTATAATAAGGGAAAAGTTGACAGGCAACACTGAATATGATGACAGAGGAGTTCTATGGCAGGTGTTTTACACCTGGAATACCCTAAATCAAAAGAAATAATTAAGAGCAGTTGTCATTTAAAGGTGAACTAGCTGAAGCCAAGAAATACCGGAGTCCTTGCAGCCCTTCGCTGCTGCACAGGAAGGCTTGGAGAACGGAGATCCATCCTCTGCAGATATAGGTCAGGTCACAGGGAGCTGGGGGCCAATAACTCGTTACAGCTTTACATTTAGAGAGCTTTGTATCCCATTTTTGGCTGGTGTGTTCTGAGGCTGATGCTTCAAAGTCCACTTTATCTTTTATTCACAAATGCTGATGTGTTTAAATGAATGGTGCAGTGCAGTTGCTATAAATAAGCGAGTGTCAATACAAGGCTTTAGCACATGAAAGGCTCATTGATGGGAGCCGGCACTGATAATGGCTCTGCAGGTTCCCTCAGAAGTCTGCAGGACATGGGGGAAAAATCATTTTTGAGATCTGTTGCAATAACTTTTTGATCTTGGTGGTGGTACTTGCTCTGTGCAGGATGGGAAATAGGAAAATAATGGAGAAACCGTTTATTCTTGCAAAAAGATGGGGGATGGGGCAGGACTGGTGTAGGTGGCTATTATAAACTGTCATTTTATGGAAACATTTTTCTGTCTTAACCTCTCTCCTGCATCTGCAGGAACCCATAGCTGCAGATCCAAATCAGTCCTTTCAGTTACCTGCTCGGCATCCTGCATCTGCAGTCCCTTCTCTTGTTTTATTTGCAAAAGTAAAATATCAGCAAGCTGTTCTGTCCCCGTGACCACATCTCTTGCCTGTGGGCTCTTGAGGAGATACGTATGAGACACCTTGTACCAGAAGATAAATGTTCTAATAACGGATGCTGTGCGTTAGTTTAATAAAAGCAGTGCAGTCCTCTGCCTGAACATGGCCCTGCTGAGCCCTTCTAGAGCACAGGGGAAGCCTGTGGGGTCTGGAAGGAGAGCGAAGGATTGCATTAACTTTGGAGGACTGCTGCAGAAGGCATCCCACTGGAAGGTGCTTTTGGTGGGAGATCTTTTCTGCTATACCCTGGTGATTCTTCCAGGTCTCATCTGAGGATGGCTCTAGCCAAACATCACTGCAGCGTCGGGCCTTCCTTGGATCTGACCACTGCAGCCAGCCTCTGATGACTGGCTCAAACCCTGTGTGGGCACGTGGCATTGATGTGGCCTTTGCTCAGCCCTATGCCTTGGGAAAGGGAGGTTTGGACAAGGGAAAGGAGCAATGTGTGCCACGTGGACTGGTTACACAACGTGCTGTGGCCTAAGCTGGGGGCCAGCTTCCAACCCAGCCTCCTTTAGGGGTTGTTTATTTGGATGTAAGGTTATAGTGAGCAGGTCAGTGAGCTCCACTGACCTGCACAGTGTGCTCAGGAAGGGATTTCTCCTTCAGAGACAATCTTCCACGTTTCTGTTGGGTTTCATCCATCTCCAGACTGGCTGTTGGTCTGTCCCAGCACCTGCACCTAAGTCTGCTTGTATAAAGGAACAAAGAGTTAGTGCAAGGCATTGGCTTTAATTTGGAGGCTGTTTACTTTGGGGACAGTGAATCTCCTCCTACGTGCAGCATCAGTTGACGAGGATGTGTTTTATTTTCACTTCTGTCACCAGGCCAGACAGAAGGGTTGGCTCTGGTGGTGCTCAAGCACTCCAACTGGGATGCGGGGGATCTCATACTGTGGCATTTCCAAGGACATTTTCCTCCCTAAAAATGCTGTTGGCATAGAGATGGATTTTCTTAGCGAGGAGACTGATCCCTTCGCCAGGCCAGGTTGTGTTTCCAGTTACGTCAGAGCAATCTGTTGGCTTCAAATTGAGGAGAAATTGACTCAGTTTTGGCCCTTGGGTATGTGTAAGGCCCCTCTCATCACCACATCGGTGCTGTCCCAGAGCAACCTGGCTTGCCTTGCTCCTGTCCCCACACTGCTTTCTCTGCAGTGGCCGTTCTTTGTCCAGGCTCATTCCGTGCTGCTGCTGCGCATCGCGCCTCACTGCTGCTCTTGCTTGTTTTTCCCCTGGTTTTTATTTTTAATGCCACTGGGGCTATGATGATGGCTGTTTTCTTTCCCCCTGCTGTAATAATTGGTACTTCAGAAGAACTGAAATAGACAGCCCTGCCTTCCTGCTGGATTGCTTAATGCATTTTAATTTAATTAATTAAATTGTCCATTTTGATTGCGTCACCAGCAAGGCACAGGAAGTCAGGACCCGTAGCCGAGCGGGCTGGCACGGCTCGCAGCACGCAGCCTTTTAGTGTTTCAGAAAGGCTTTTGTTAGAGGTATGGATTGCTGTTTTTCCCCTCTGTAGTGGCTCCATTAAGTCTGTCGCTCTGTGGCGAGGGAGGGTCAAGTGTTCCCATTCTGCACACGAACACACACTTTGGGGTTTGTGCTACGTGGTGTCCTTTTTTCCAGACTCTCGAATGGAAAGCGATCCTGCAGCGGTGGTCTGCTCAGCTTTCAGAATATGACATTTGAGCTCAGTGTCCCCTGTGCTGCATTGCTGAGTCTTGCAGTCACACCGATCTCGTGCTTAACCCCGTGCACCCTGTCCCACTGCTGCGCCCCGCTGAGGGTACCAGGAGGTAGCTCTGCTGGTGTGTTGGTGTCACTCACCGTACCTCCTGGCCCAACTATCCCACCTGAATCACTGGATGTTTGGTATCATGTCCAAAAAGTGTAAGCCCCAGAGGTCTGGAAACCTGAACTGTAGTTAACACTTTAGAAAAGCGTCAGTTCAGCCTATCTGTTCAAGTATTCATGGCTGGAGATTTTAAAAATGCTGCCTGCAGTGGGGAAAACAGATGGACAAACAACAAAAAAAAAACCTTTTGCTGATTTGGTCTTCCATCATTTGGCTAGAAACGAGCTGGTTGCAGTATGAAATGTTACAGCAAGCAACGTCATGACAGTTCATCCATCAAAATCCTTGTCCTGCTAATAGCTACAGCTGTTTTCTTGCTGATGATGCCACGCAGGAGAGGATGCCCAGTTGCCCTGGGATCAATTAGGCAGCCACCACCCTCCCAGGTTGGAAGAGCAGCAGTGGGTCAGGAGGAGACCACCAGGGCCAGCAACCTGAACTGTGCGAAGCTAAGAATCAGATGTGAGGCTTGCTGACTTCAGCACAGCAAAATGTCTTGGAAAAGCCAGGGAAGCTGAGTGAAGGCCGAGGAAAACTGTTGCTCTTCTCTGCCAAGCAGCTTGCGGAGGTGCTCTACAGCAGCGCTGCTGAGGGGTGTTTTTCTCCTTTTTGTGGTGCCTAGTGTGGTTGAGCTGTCAGCAAGGCTGCTGCTTACCAGCTAAGTGTGGAAAAAAAACCCAGCTGATGATTTACCTGCCTGCAGCACAGGGTAGGGCGAGACTGTGAGGCCATGGGATGTGTTTTGCTGGTGCTGTGCTTTTGCAGGAGGGCAGGATTGTGGTCACAAGATCTTCCTGGGTCTTTCCTAAGCTTGGGAAGGGGAGGGACAGCATCCCCGTCCCTTGGAGGGTGAATTGTGGCAAGGAGAAGCGGTGCCTATGTAGCAGATGGCTGGCTTAGCTTATTAAAGCTTTGAGATAAAGGATCAAACTCCAATTTAACTTTAAAATGGGATTCTCAAGAGCAGTTGGGGCTGGGCTTATCAAGTGATGCCGCATAATTCACTGCTGATTTTTATCACATCATTTAAGCAAAACAAAACAAAAAGCTATCATCAAAGGGTCAGCCCAGGAGAGTCAGCTGCTGACAGCAACCTTCTCCTTCACTCACCCTCTTCCACACCAGGCGTGCTAGCAATGTGCATCCCGAAGGCAGAGCAGGCTCCCAGGGTCTCCTAGGGCCCAGCAGAGCTGGGAGCTCCTGGCACATGAGGCTGTACTGGGCTTGCTGCTTATTGCTGCAGTGCAAAGACCCTCACAGGGCACACTTCAAAATAGAGCAGTGCTGATAGCCAGTGCAGGTGGTTTGCAAAAGCCTTGGACAGGTATTCAAGCCTTTTTTGCAGCTCCTGAGTGCAGCCTGTCTCTCGACCTGGTGTTTCTGGTGCTTCACGGCGGCACAAGCTGCGCCAGGGCTTGTTGCATCCTCGGACGTGGGGATGGGGCCCAAACGGCCAGCCCTGTGCTGAGGCTGGGCTGCGGCAGGTGGCTCAGGGATTTTCTGATAATGCTGATGGAGAGAAATGCAAGGAGGTTCATTCATTTGCCCTATTAGACAAGGAGAGACTTGGAAATGACAGTATGCTTAATGTCAGCCTTACATCCTGCAGAGCAGCGGGCTGGGATTTTGCAGTCTTGTCCGGAGAAGTATAAAATACAGCTGGCATTAGCACACGATGGCAAAAACCTGGCCCTTCCCATTGGCCATCTGCCGCTTCTTGCAGGGCCTGGAAGTGATGAAGACTTCTTGCAAGGAAGCTTCATAAAAGCTGCATTTTATTGGGTTGCTGTTAGGGCCCTTGATACTTTGGTAGTTACCACTTCTCCTCAGACCCATTGACATTTAGGTCGTGGTTTTCCTCCAGTGAAATCGCTTTCAGAGTGAATAATTCTTCAGTCCCTGGTTTGGCAATGGGTTATCTGAAGTACTTCCAAAGTGGTTCACAGTAATTGTTTGTTTTTCTTAAGCTCTGCTTATCATTGAGAAATGCACACAGAAAGTTGTTTTGTAACAAAGTCCATGTGCTGTGCTGCTGCTGCTGCTGGTTTTTGGAGGTGAGGAGTGAGAGAGGGTAACAGAGGAAATGTCAGAGTGCTTTATTAAGCATTTGTTCCGACTACTTTAGTAGATATTAATTCAGATTCACCATGATTTAACTTCAAAAAATAAATTGTCTCTGCTTGAGATGTTAAAAATGCCTAATTTTGATAGCATCTGGCAAAAAGTCCTCATTTTGTAAGTAAAGGCAGACTGGCTCTGCTGCTACAGCTGAGGTGAGTCGTGGAGGTGACAGGTTTCTATTGGAGCTGAATGTGCTACCTATTCGTGTCTCTGTCAAGTCCCCCATGCTGAGGCCACAGGTAACGTTGCCTTATACGAGGAAGGTCTAAAGAGATGGGTCAGTGTTCGGAGCTCTGGGTAACAACGTGAGAGCCACACCAACATCAAGTGTTGGTAGAAACCAACACTTGATAACACACAGAGAGCCACGTGTCACCAGCACCGTCAGGCTGTGTAGTCATCACGCTGTTCCTGTGTGGATTTTAAGGCCTCAGTGTGTTGTGTCATGGATGGGCTGGAGGTGGGAAGTTCTCCTGGTGTTCCTGTTGTGCTGAGGTTTCTCTTCTGGTCTCGTTAGCACCGCTGTGCTGCGGGGCAATGGCAACAGCGTGGGCAGGCCTGCGCTTCACGCAGGTTTTGTTTTCACTGCAGCCTTTCTGAAGATGAAGGGCCTTTGGCTGAAGGAGTCTGGCTCTGAAAACCTGTGGAGTTGTGGCTGCACATGAAGGAAACCTCTGCTGAGGAGCCTGCTTCGATATTTATGAAACTTTGTTTTCATAAACTGCTGGTTGTTCAATAGGGCATAAAACAGCCAGTATGAGATAGTTATTTGCTCTACAAAATCATTTTGCTCCCTAGCTCCAATTTTACACAGCACTTGCTGCATTTCATTTAGTTCTCTAAGAAATGTGACACAGTAGATTAACTATTGATAGCAAAATATGGTGCTTCCTGTGCAACTGTCACTTCCCTTCCTCCATCCTCTCCTTTTTAACCCCAGATGATCCAGTAGTGGCAAACCCTGTTGCTCTTACAAGGAAATGGGTTCTGAAATGTCTCAGTGATGAGGAATTTTGCTGGGATGTTTTAGGCACTTCTGCTGTTCCTGAAGTCTTCTCCAAGTTAGCATCTGACCTCCTGAAGTGTTTAATGTGTGTCAAGCATTTTGTTTGGACTAGATGACAGCATCTCTCTTGGTGACTAGTCAGCACCTAGCACCTTCAGCACAGAGAGATATTGCCATCGTCAACGTAAATTGCCATCTATTAAGTCAATAATGCATAATTAATGACATGGCAAATAATTTATTGTGCAACCTATTGGGAAATACCTAAATAAATAAAGGTTAATAGGTTGAGGAGAAACCAACTGTTTTTGCACAGGGCAAGTGTCCCCTCTCACCCTGAGCACGCAGAGGAGCTCGAGGAGCTCTCCTCATGCTCAGCTCTGTTCAAGGTCCATGAGGAACAGGGAGGCTGTGGGGGCACCACGCTGTCCTATCACCTGTAATACCCTGCTGGGGGGTGCTGGCTTTGAGCTTGTCTTCAAATTACCACAGAGGGGACAGCGTGGTGTAATCAGAGCACTGGTACCTTCCTATGAACACAATAAAATCTGTTAAAGAGCTCTTTCGTCTAGTGGAGGTTTTGTAGCAAGGCTATAGATGTTTCTGCAGTGAGTGCGTGGTGCACGAGACAGGGAGGAAGGCAGTGAGCAAGCAGGTACAGAGTATTTGCAGCCAACATGCAGTGAGCTTTTCCCTTTTCCATCTCATTTGAGGTTCAGAAGAAATGTTGATGCAAAATCACGGCTGACAGGGTGCTCCTGACTTCCCCTCAGGATTTTCTGCGAGCACTTTGAAATAGATAAAATTCAAAGGCTCCAGGGCAGCAAGAGGAGGGAGCTGGGGAGGGCAGTGTTTGCAGAGTGTGATTCAGCAGATGCACAGAGGTGGCACAAAATCTTCTGGGTAGCAAGGAAGGGTGAACTTGTGAGCACAGAGAGAAAGAGTTATGAATCCCGTGTTATGTAAAGGGCAAAAATAGCATGCTCATTGTCAGGCTGGCGAGCGTAGGAAGCTGCCAGGATACAGCAGGTAATGGCAGGAGCATCGCAGCCCTGCGAGTGAAAGGCAAGTCGGGGTTTGCTGCAACTCAGGCTGTTTTTCAGACCAGGCTTGTTAGGGGTTGGTAGCAAAGAGGGCTGATCTTGAGGGACAGTGACGTGGAAATAAAACTGTCTGCTTGCACAGCCCGTCTGCTTCTCTGGGTGAATGTACAGTGCTCTTCATTTCTAAGGGGATCAACAAAGTTTTGCTGCTTTTTGTATCAGTCCTGTGGAAGCCTCAAAACTGCAGCGATTGGAAATGTGTGCTTTCACCCTGCTGTTTCTAGTGAGAGCAGTGTAACCCAGGTGCAGGAAATGTTACCTGTGCAGGCAAGGTGCCTACATTGTCTCAGTGGAGGATTTGATAGGTAAAACATGTTTTGAAGAGTGATGCAAAATAAATCAAGAAATGAGCCAGGTTTTCAAAATCTGCCGAACTGAATTAAAAAAAAAAAAGAAAAGAATGAAATTAAATAAAACAGGTAAAATCTCTTTACTTTGTAAGTTAAGCAAACGCAGTAGCAATTACTGAGAAGCAAGAGATTTTGGTGTCCTTCCAGTGCTCTTTTCAGGGGATTGAACAATGCTTTTAGAAGAGGATGTGTGCGCAATGGATGTGTGAAACCTGGGGTTGGTAACTCTGTGTTACTCATGGGAGAAGCATTTCTTGTGCCTTTTGGCATGATGAGAGGGACAGCCCAGCCTGCCACTTGAAAGGCTGCCTCTGTGGATGATGGCAGCCCCTTGCTGGAGAAGGGAGGTTCCCTAGGGAGCAGGAGGGTTCCCTCTGAAGTTTTGAGGCAAACTGGCTTAACTGCAACTCCATCAGTTCTAGCAGAAGCAACTTTAAAAAATATATTTAAGAAGTCCTGATGCCATCTGCCCCAAGCAGAGCTCGGTGGGAAGCCCCAACTCCCTGCTGAGAGTTGTCCTCATCATCTTGTTTGTCACAAGTCCCCTGCTCCAGATTTCAATCCACTGTAATTTAGCAAACATTTATGGTGCAAAGAGGTTGAGAAGCATGGATTTTTATTTTACGGGCATTTTTACATCTGGTCTGACAATCTCTTCTGTACTGTGGATCACCATCGTCATCGATTTTTAAATGACCCTGGGGAGTGTAATTCCAAGGCCTTGCACAATTGCCCCGATAGATGTGCCTCTAACACGTGAACCTTGTTAGCCTGCTGTCTGCAGCTCGCATTGACGCGTGCCAGGGTAGGAATATTTGAGATCATGCTAGCAAGTGGGGTGTTAGCTGGCCTGGAAAACTTGCAACTACTATGTTTTAAGTAGGAAGATTTAATTTATGTTTTTCAGTGGCTCTCATTTCCTCCTTAGAGGACCAAGTGCAATTTCAGGTCTGCTTTGCTTGACCTTTTAGCTTGGAGAAAGGAACCTTTATACATGATGCATGAGCATAGTTCTTTGAAACCTGCAAGAAATGGTTTGTTCATTGAACATGCAAACAAATTACTCTCCCTGGCCTTGAATTTAAACTGACATTAAGCTCAGAGAACATCTATATTTAATTATGAATAAGGGCCAGAAAACAATTTGTAACCTTAAAATGGTATAATTAAAAGTGAAGCCCTTCCTATGGAAGGAATTTATCCTAATAAAACCCTTGCTTTTTGTTTTGCTCTTTGCAAAAGCAAAGACATGTTAGGTAAAGCCAAAAATTTTTAGATTGATTTGAAGCTTCAGCTTATCTGCTTTGAGCTTGATTTTCATTTCTGATGTGTTGTAAGCTGCTTCCAAAGAAGCAGAAGCACAGAAAGCTGCTGAGGAGTTTCTCTTTTTCCATCTTCCCCAAAAGACAGGGTTTATGCTGGTGGAGCAAAGCAGGTTGGGCTGCCTGCAGCCAGCATCACCTGCTGGGAACGTGGCTGAAAGGGATGGTCCCTGCAGGCTTAGTGCTTTAAACCTAAACACTTGGGGTTTCCCAAGGGCTGAGACCTACCCTGTGAGCACATCACGGGAAGGAGAGGTTTTCCTGATGGAACAGGGAAATTTATGAATTGCAAAACCTACGGCCGACTGAGGCGGCTTCTCCTCTCTCCCCACATCCAACCCATTTCCACCTGGAGCCTCTTCCTTCCTCTTTGCCAGAGCATCCCCAAGCAGCTGGATGCTTCAATGTTTGAATTCACGGTGACCACCTGCAAGCTCTCCTTGGGCTGTCCCCTGACAGCCGCCCACCCTGTGCCACGTTATGCAGCAGTTCTCCTGGGACAGGTCTCACCCCCTCCACGTTCAGCTCCTGCTGCAGAGAAATGGTACAGGAGATGTGCCGTGAATGCCAGCCACCGGGTGTTTAATATTCTTTCCATCCTGCTTTTATTAGTGCAAATAATTTCAGGCTGGGATCGGCAATGACCGTGGGAGGACTGAAGGGCTTTCTGTTATTTTGTTTTTTTGTCCTGTTGGAAGACTTTAAAGGGGATGGAGACTGCTGGAATAAGTATGAGTTATGTACTTGGGTAATTCTCAGCAGCAGCCTTGGCTAAATGAAGTTTCTCTGCTTTTTTTGCATTTCTTCTTTTTGTGGCCACGTTTTGTGTTCCCCTGCCCGAAAAACATTACAATTTCAGGAAAGCCATTGAATTCAGTCTTGGCAGTTTGCCATCTGCTGTCTGAAGTGTCAGCATAAAAAATTATGGATGCAATCTAGTGGTAGCCCTTTGCAAAACTGATTGTAAAAAACTGAACTGTAAAACGCTTTCCTCCTTTCAGAGGGAAGGCCAGGGTTATTGAACACAAGTTATTGTACATTAAAATAGCATTAATCAGCTTGACTAAAAAAAAAAATCTCCTGGATTCTTGCAAAATCCACATCAAAGGTGAGATTTGTAGCTTTGTCCTTGACTTTTTTTTTATATTTACTGTGTGTGAGATTTCTTCATATTCTTTGATTGCTGCAAGCACAGGCTTATGTCAGAGAAAAACAGTCAGTTTGAAAAGGATTCAGGCTTTTAAAAATTAATTTAGATGACAGCATTCAGTGAATAACTCTAAAATTTTTAATATTCAGATTTTCTTTTAATATTTTTTTCTTCCTACCTTGCAGCATGCAAACTTTATGATTCTGGAGAAACTGATTTTTCAAAGGAAATGAGGAAAGTGCAGGCTCTGTCCAATGCCCGCAGCAAAAGCGGCAGCAGGAGCTCAGAGCCGGTTCAGCTGTTTCCATGTTGGGTGAATGGTAAAATAAACTCTGTCTGCCTCCAAAATGGGAACAGCATGCTTCCTACAATACCAGAGCACTTTTAAGCCTGCCTGCCTTTTGGGTAAGACTTGTGGATGATGCTGTCCTGCTCCTAGGCACAGGATTATGCATCTGCCTTTCCAGGCTGTGGGTTTTGTATGCTGGCATGGGCTGCCTGCTGGTAGATCTGGGTCAGCATGGAGTCGGGCTGGGTTAGGCTGGAAGGGGTCTCTGATCATCCCTTTCCAACCCTTTGCAGGGCCAACTTCAAAGTTGAATCAGATGGCCCGAAGAAAATATAAGGTAGTTTCTGCTTCTTGGGGAAAAGCTTTGTGCAGGCACACGAACGTAGCACACGTGGACAAATCATGCACTGACTGCTTCACCTGCCATCAGAAAAGAAATCATCTAAATTCTTCTGCTTAGAAACCTACCTTTCTAAAGTAGTCGGGAAGCACTTTAGGAAAACCAACTTCAGCATGTAAGACTTTGTAATCTTTACAAAGCTTCAGGCAGGACTGAATTTTACAGCAAAAGCGCAGTTGGATGAGCGCATGCAAGTCTGCAATGCAAATTGTGCTGGCCCCGAGCTGCGGCAGCGCTGGAGGTGCAGGGATAGCATGGAAATGGCAGGGCTTCGCTCAGCTGCTAATTCACAGTCCAGAGCCGGAGAGCTATACCTATAAATACAGGGAGCGAGTGCTTTAAGGACCTGTATATCAGCTGGCGTGGCATGGTTAACATTCGCATAGGCAATAAACACCATTTGCTGAAGATTTGTTCAGCAGTTCTCATCATCAAATCCACTTATTTTAAAAAATGTGATTGGTGCCTTGGTAAATACGTTGCTGGGGGAATGCATCTTCGTTCTCAAAGTAAGTGGAAGGAATATCAGAGTCGCTGGTGTTTATCATTGCAATCCAGCAGTAAAAATAACATTTGGGGGGAAACATGAGAAACAAGCATTAGTAGAATGCATGTTTATGGTTTAATAGCTTATGATAAAGCAATAATTCAAAATGCAGTTTGTTAATGGCTTTTAACTGTCTTCTCTATCCTGCTTTTGACTGCAAATAGTCAGGTTTACAAAAAGGGGATAGCAGAGGTTTAGTCTACTTCATTACCAGCTGGAAAGTACTTTAGCTCCCTGTACAATAGCATTTTTTGCTTGCTTGTTCTTCCCCTCTCCTTTGCTTCTGTGCAATCTGTTTTTTTTTTTTCTTTTTGTTTTTTTTTTTTTTCTTCCCTTTAAACTGTATCAGCTTCCATTTGTCTCTGAGCTCTTTGGAAGAAGAGTGTGTTATGGTGCGATGGGCATCTTGGGTGGGAGAAGAGTGTTGCTTTGCTGACCTCCTGTGACCATGGTGACTTTAAAAGCAGTTGGCTGTCATCAGACAATTGGCCCTGACTGAATAGTTCAGACTCATTAAAAGCAAGAAGTAATGGAAGAAGAAAGTGTTGTGTCATTGAATTTTCTATTGTCAATGTCTGCTTGATATGACCCTTGGGGAGATGGTAAAATAGTGAATTCCCATCAGAAGCATGTCAGCTGTGATGAATGTAGGATTTGGTGGGGGGGAAGTGGTTTAACTTAATTCAGAGATCTTAATAGTTGCTCCTTTTTGTTAGCTGGTAAGAATGCACACCTTGATTGAAGACTTCCTGGGCCATTTGGTGCCTGGTAGACATTTGACTGAAATCTTAATTTATTTCTTTTCTAAAGCTTCAAAATGTGGAGAGCTGCCGTTATTTCGATTTTTTTTTTTTTTTTCAAGGTTGTAATTGAGACTATAACTGTTTGGGGTGAAGTATAGTAACAATCCTGTAGGTCAAGTAACTGCCCCGTTAAGATTCCCTCACCTTCCAAATGTCTACAAAGACCTGTCACCTTTTAAAGGTTGTCCAGTAAATATTTGTTTTTGTGCAAACATATTAAGCTCAGTCCTCAGATTTAAAATAAAAATCATGAGCCAGGCATCAGAGTATCTGAAGTACCATTAAGTTAAGGTTTAAGGTCATCTTTTTTTTTTTTTTTTTTCTTATTTGATCCCACAAATCTCTCATGTGCTTGGAATCCTCTAGAAGCTTACAAAGTCCCATTGATTTCACAAAGCTAAGCATGTGCTTAAGTGCTTTGCAGGATCACAGCCAAACTTGGGTTTTCTTTAGTTGCTTATAGCAAGTGTTTAGGGATCAAGCAAGCGTTTAGGTTTTCAAGCCTTTTCTAGTTATTAGGGAGTATAAATTGTTATTATTTTTTTTTAATGGCAGTTCAGATTCTGATTTCACATGATTCCAGGAGCTGTCTAGCACATAATATGATAGAGTTAGCAACTCTAAGGAGCTTCCTGTTTGTCCTATATTTTATCTCTTGAAATGTCAGTTCATATATTCTCC
This sequence comes from Anas acuta, assembly GCF_963932015.1. Lineage (NCBI taxonomy): Eukaryota > Metazoa > Chordata > Aves > Anseriformes > Anatidae > Anas > Anas acuta. Next base: position 13,393,198 of record NC_088991.1, on the reverse strand, counting down.
TTAATTTCTCCTTTTCTTTTCTTTTCTTTTCTTTTCTTTTCTTTTCTTTTCTTTTCTTTTCTTTTCTTTTCTTTTCTTTTCTTTTCTTTTCTTTTCTTTTCTTTTCTTTTCTTTTCTTTTCTTTTCTTTTCTTTTCTTTTCTTTTCTTTTCTTTTCTTTTCTTTTCTTTTCTTTTCTTTTCTTTTCTTTTCTTTTCTGTGAGGGGACGCCAAAAAAAAACAAACAAAATCCCAACAAATTCCCAGTAGAACTTCTTTGTGCCAAGGAAAACAGCCCCCAGCCCGCTCCTTCCTAATGCTGCACTGCAGAGGTAGATGGCTCTCGCTGCTCGGATGGGACCTGCTCCCGTTCTGAGGCAGGTCAGTCAGAGCAAACTGCCCTGCGGGTCTCCATCCATCCGCTGAGGACAAGTGCTGGTCTCTGAGGAGCTGTGGAAGCCATCTCAGACTTGCTGTCTCTAGGAATAATGGGAAGCAGTACGCTCCATCAGGTTGGAGGAACTCCTCAGCTGTTTAAATGTGTGCTCTAGTATTATAAAGCTATGGTTTACAGAGTTCTTTTTATTACAGTTATGTGAGGCTTGATCACATAAAGTTATATGGGCAGCAAACAGACTGGTGCTGAAATGAGGTTCTTATGGCTTTGTTTTGATTTCCACAAGGAAAAAAAATGAATTTGAAATGTACCTTCCAGCTGCAGATAGCAATCTTATTAGAAGCAGAGCAAACTCTGAATTGGAAGTTCTGCTTGCCACAGGGCATAAATTATGGCTGCCCCCTTACTGGATATTTTGGGGGGAATTATTTTTTTCTTGGCTGGAGTACCCAGGCCTTTGGGCAAAGCTTTCCTCGTCTTGTCTTCATTTCTGTGGCTGTTGTGGGAGCTTTGTCTGAGTAAGAACTGCAAGATGGAGCCCAGCCTTCTGAGAAGTATATAAAGGAATCGTAAGTGTAAACAAGTCAAACAAGTCCTGTAAAAGAAAGTTGGAATGAGAACTCGCAATTCTTAGTGGAATTATGACTGCAATTAAGAGTGATTAAAAATATGTGGTGCAGACAGTGTAGTTGTTATGCTAATCAGTATCTTTTTGTTTCTCTCCTAATGCGTTTCACCTGCGATGATCGGAAATGCTTGAAATGACTGGATATTTGGCATTTTGCATTTTTTATCTCAACTCTTCTTATGGAAATTCCTACTCCCAGGTAAGCCTATTTTTATTAAAACTACTTGGATCTGTATCTTTTGTCTAGCCTAGGTTTTATATTATATTTTTGGGAGGAAATTGCCAGCAATTGCAACTGATCGGCCTGTTTTGTACTCGGTTTTGTCACCAAGGATTAGATATCAATGCTGCAAAATGCTTACTGGACAGGCTACAATTCAATTTAACATGCCGTGTTAAAGAAAGAAACACAGCATAATGCATTCAGGAACCTGCCAAACATTTCTAGCACTTGGGATTTCATCATGTCTTGAAACTGTTGCAGGTATTTTTGATGGTTCCTCTCTAGGAATTAAGGTTTTACTTGCATCATTCTTCTGCCAGGAACAAACTAGGTTTCTAATCCTGTAGCTCCTAAGGACAGCGTGAAGACAAAACCCTTAAGTGCTCTGAGAGCAGAAGTCAAATACAAATAACTGACTGTGGATGATTTTGTAGAGTTTTAGGATTCTTGGGGGCTTTTCTCAGTTTTTGAAGGCTTGATCCTGGGTTGCCTTTGGATACCATTCTTTAGTTGCTCTCTTACACAGCATTCACTTTTGTAAAGATGCTGCTGTTTGTTAGCCATGGTCTGTGAGAACAGCTCTTCCCTGCTGTTGCTGTATGCCCTGAGCAAGTCAGTGAGATCGTCCCTTGGGTACCAAGATGGTCAGCTGGGCGCCAGGATGACCTCAAATGGGTGACAGGCAACGAGCCAAGACTGGGTCTGGTGTGTGCAGGCACGAGGTAGTGTTTGCAAGCATCACCATATTATGTGTGATGCCAGGCTTGCTGGCACAGTACTCACGGGAACACAGCCCTGCACAAATTTCTTCTTGCCTGGTTGCCTTCTGCATGGAGACCTCCAAGTTGTCCTGCATGGCCTGCCTACTTGAGGCCTAAGTCCTGACTGAGTGGATTAGCTACATCCAGATGGCATCTAAGAAATTAATGTATCGCTTACTGTGAAAGACAGAATTCGACCAAGTGCTTTGAGTATTACCCCAAGTTGTGAAGTTGCACCAAAGCTGCCAGCACAGGGAGAGCTGCCTGGGAGGGGAGGGCGGTCCTTGTACCCTGCCACCAGTATCAAGGATCTGGTCCAAGTTAGTTAGACAACATTTTTTTATATATATATATATGTGTATATATATATATATATATATATATTTATTTTTTTTTTACTTCCTGAGGGTTAGCCAAAGCCCTGAAGTGCTTTTTGATGAGGAAAAGACAGAAAAGTATTGATCCCCAACTGCTGCGTGGGTAATTGTAGGAGGAGACATTTTGAGGTGCTGGATGCAGTGTCCAGCTGCTCGTGCAGCCCACAGCTTCTGTCACCCAGGTGCGTGTGTGTGGGCAGGTTGCTGCTGAGCAAAGGTGGGTGTGCACCCCAGACCCCATCTCATGGTGCTAGTTGCTCATCTAGCAGAGAGCCAGCCTTGGGAAGCTCTTTTTTTTTTTTTCCTTTTTTCTTTTTCTCTACACTTAATATCTCACTGACAGGCCGGAGAATTCCTTGGCAGTTCCTCCCAGGTCCGCCTGATCGTTCTTTTCTGTTTCCATGATGCAGCAGGTTTTTCGTCAGGACACAGATTGCTGTTCTTATTTTGTGGAAGGAGATTTAATTACAGCGCAAGTAAGCCACATCCATCATTTCCAGTTCAGAGCCCATCAGGAGCTTCTCTCTGAGTTTTGGTTACATGAAGTCACAGGGTTGTTCTCACTGCATCTCCCTTGCCTTTGCCAAAGCAATAGCTGATTGGGGCAGGAGCTGACCATCCTCTGGGCCATTGCCTTGCAGGGTTTTTTTTGAGGCTATCGCCATGCACTTTCCCAGTGGAGCAGCAGTTTGTGTTCACACTTCTATTTCTATGCAGTAAGTGGCGGAAGCTTCTGGATTTGGAGCCTGAAGTGAAAAGGGTAACACAATGTTGATTTTTCTGAGCTGGAATAACTGGCCTGGGAAACGGGACAGAAGGAGCAAGGCAAGTGTCTGCTGGCTCAGAGCAAGTGAATTTGCGTTTGTGTTGCAGTGTCATGGTTTTGTGTTTGGTTTTTGTTTGCTTGTTTGTTTTTTTTTTTGCCTCACTTATTTTCGTTGGTCTCCTTTCCTCAGTCTGAAGCAACAGATTTCGGAAGCTGAGACTTTCTGTTAAATGAAGTTTGGGATAAGCATTGCAGCACAGGTTGTGTTTGTCTGCTTCATTAGAGTTAGGAGAATCGTGTTTTGGGGAAGCTCTGAGCCTTTTATCCCTTCACCCCAGGGAGTTCATCCCAGAAAATGGACCCTCTGGGACTGCCTACAATCTCTTGCACTGTTGTCCCAAAAGCTCATGGTCAGGATTTCAGGTTTTCTGGGGGGCAGGTGGGACTTGAACTGGTGGCCATGTCATGTCGTAAGAGCCTGGTTGAGCACCTGCACACACTGGAGTACATCTGCATCTTCTCAAAGGACAATTTGAAAACTGTGGGGATGCTTTGACACACAGTCCTGTTTGTTTCCTAGGGCTCCATACCCAAAGGTAGACCTTTGTGTTCCCGTGACTGTGATCTTTATGCTAAAGCTTCTGATATCTTGTGGCCCTTTCTCATGCCAGCACGTGGCTGCTCCTGGGCTGCAGCAGTACCCACTGCACCGGGCTGTGATGTCTTGCAGTGAGCCGGCCCATCAGCATGGCTTCAAAAAAAAAATGCAGCGAGGACAAGAAGGCAACTATTGCTTTAGCTTTCCCTCTTGTACATGCGGTTGCATAAATGTGCTAGATTATGATTATCTCTGCCTCATAATTAGCAATTTGCATAACTGCTTGCTGTGAACAAGAAGTCCCATCAGTGTTATGAAGGATTTATTTAGCTGTCTGAATATATTTTTGTTATCCAGTGCAGAAAGAAAACAATCGAAATGGAAGCAGTCCCAAAAGCTTGGTGTTATTTCTAACCCACACGCATAATTAACAGGAGTACTAATTGTTCAGCACCAGAAACTCATTTGTTTCTCTGTAGGCTGGAAGAACATTAATTCTCAGAGTGCCTCTCTTTCTTTTTCCCCACAGCCAGCAGTATCATAAGGTCTGCAGTTGGTTGTAACCAGATTATATTTGTTGTGTTTGCAGTGTATCGTTTGCGATAGTCTTGTCTTTTCCCAAGCTTCTGTCTAAGCTGTGAAATGTATGTAAATGTATGTACTCAGGGCTACATTTCAGCTTCCAAACAATGGATTGTTGTATCTCTTGTTGTCACATGAAGTGAAGGCTTAGCCTAGGGAACAGGTAGTGCCTTGGGTCACTGCCCGTTGCCGCAGTGTTCCTCCCGAGAGGTGGGACCTGCCTTCGCCTTCTGGCTTTACGTGTTCATCTGCTCACAAGTTCTGGGAGATTAAATGTACCCTGGGAGAAACTTTGTATATGCGGTCCTCCTTTTGGAAAATTCACCCGTGTGAAGGAGTAGACTGGTGCTGTACAAAATGAGTTCTGCATTTAAACTTGTGTGGCTTGGAAATGGTGGGATCTGGGGAATGCACTTCTCTGAGCAGTCAGAGGGATTGTGCTTATTAGGTTGCAGTTATCTTGAGAGCTGTTTAAATGTCATTCTCAGGTGACTCTTCATGGGGACACAGCCTGAGTTGGGCGATGTTGCTTGTCAGTAAGACACTAGGGTCTGTGCAAGCCTATCCTTAGCCAGGGCTGGGAATTTTCAAATTTTTGAATGTCTGCTGACTTGACTTGTCTTTAAGAGTGTTGTTTGCAGCCTAGCTGGCTTTGCTTCTTAGCAGTTAAGACCCCAGAGCCTGTGGTCAAGCTCATGCAGTGAAGAGGTAGAGGAAGGCGTGCATGATGCGTAGCTATTGAGCAGTGCTTGGGTGAGAAGGTTCTTCCCAGCCTTTGGTGGCGATTCTGAAACAGATCCAGCAGGCTGTAGACCAAAAGTAGTGTTGCTGTTAAGGAAAGCACTGAAATGCGTGCCATGTAAATCATGGGACCTTAGGTGCATGGTTGAGGGTGCTCCTAAATGGGGGCCCTAATGTGTGCTCACTAAAAGGGCAGAACAGAATCTGTTAAACAACTTGCTTGGAACAAGATGAGACTGTGTAATCTAAGAGCCAAATGATTTAATATGCAATCAGCCTAAAATCTCATTTGAAGAAGTGAATGTGCAGGCTTGCACCAACATAATTTACTTATTTTTATGAGTATCTTCCATGCACTGCTAATAAATATGAACTATTAACGTGTTTTTAATCTGATTCGCATTTATTGCAGGTTGAGTGTGAGACTATAAATAATGCTTGCTTAGAGGCATGAAGTGTAAAGCTGTGCAAGTGGGGCTGCCATCCATTCCTGGAGCCAAGGCAGCACTTATTTGCAATGCTGATAAGCAACCAACTCAGCAAGGCATTTAGTTAATTCACCAGGCAGGTTTTCTGTGTGGCTGTGGGGTGCTTTTCTGGCACCTTGGCACCACATTTCCTCTGAAACCAGATCTTGGCTCTCAGCACGTGGGTTGAAACAGGTATTATGGGGCCATAATCAGTGTTTCTCTGTTCAGTGGGAACTTAAAAATCACTGGAGCTGCAACAAAACTGCTTGGAAGGGGTAATACAAGTAACGTGCTCTCACGAGGAGAGGAAGGGATGGGCAGAAGTGATTGGAGGGAAATGGGAAGGCGTTCTCAGGGCTCTTTCACAAGGCTGAATGTTTTAATCCTTTTTCTTTTTTCTATCCTGTCAAGGAGCCATTTTCTCCTGCAAGGTTGGGTCCCCAAACAAATGCCCTTTCTGGAGGGGTGGCAGGGGTTGCAGATTGAATAAGAACAAAATGGAAGTTGCTTATTGGAGTGTTCCCTGTTTTCAGCTGGGAGTTTTCAGCTCAGCAAAGTGGAGAAATGAGCACCTCTGCCATCTCAGGATAGCAATAACTAGGGCAGGTAAGAAATGATTGTGGTTTTCCTGCTGGAAATCTAGCTTTTATCAAGGAGAAAATAACAGAATTGCAGAGAGGCTTGGCATTCTCATTGCACTGCGTCAGGGGCATGGTTGGTACTGCACCGCGTGTCCTTTGTGTTCAGACCCGGAACAGCTGTCCCATAGTGTGCTCTGGGTCCCCAGTTGCTCATCTGCTACTGTGGGTTGTGAGAGATGTAGATTAAACTGGGGGTAGACTTGTCCAGAAAGAGGAAAATGCAGGGAAAAGGCAGCTCTAGGGCTGCCCAGTGAGATGGTGCAGCATAACTGCTCCTCTTGGCTGGAAGCTTTGTGATTGTTTTGTCTCAAATGTTTACCTTCCCGATACTCTGAAGTTCCCTGAGGAAAAGGAACCCTTTGTGATAAATAGTTTTGTCAAAAAAACAATTTTCCTTCAAAAGCGTTCTGATGGAAACTTCTTAGTAACACGCATCCTTAGTCTTACTTCTCCCTTATTTGCACAAGCAAGCTTGATTTATTTTGCCCTTTGATGTATCTTGCAGCTCCCACTGAAAGCAACTGCAGTTGTGAACAAGTCATGGGAGCAACTCTTTGATGGTACCCGAGACTGCATTAATGAGTGGGGTGACCCACGGTCCAAGGGACTGGCTGATGGAATTACAGCTGGCAGAAAGTAATTTTTAACCATCAATCTGAAGTACACGAGAATGTGGACACATTATAGGTGTAGGGGTAACTGTGCTTCTTGGTTCGTTACGATTTTCACACTGGTTTCCATTCCATTATGTGGCTGTTAATTGCAGAGAGGAAAGGCTAACATCCTGATCCAGTTGAAGAGCAGAGAAGGTACATGTCCACTTTGCATCGGGTATCAAAGGACAGCTCTGATGTTTTTGTGATATTTACATTAACGGTTCATGGTTGCATTAAAGGAGATGTGGAATGTGATGAATATTTTATGGTGCTGTATGAGTGGAGAAAAAAAATATCTGAGATTCTTTGTGCGATCTTTGTAATGTCACCTTTGGTACAAGGGCAGGGAGGATGAGAGGCTGTTCAAAACTTCCTTACAATGCCATCTCGACACCACTTAATGCTCTGTTTTCACAGACCTTTCTGTGCATGTTCTTTGCCTTGTATAAAAATCAATAAATGAAACATCAAGATCTGAATCCCACAGCTTCCCAGGGCGTGAAGGAGAGGAAGGGTTCCCAGCAAAGCTCTTGCAGCTGCGGTTGGTTCCCACTGAGGTTTGCAGAGATGTCCGAAAGCTCAACAACCTGTCAGGTGTCTGCAGGAAATGCGGTGCAGGAGGCTTTTATCCTGCACTGGGAAACCTGGGGCTGCCTGGATGTGGTTTTCTCTAGGTGGCTGCACTACCTGAATTTGGCAGCTTCGTGTGGCTTCAAAATATGTACTGAGTAACGCAGCAGGGGCTCTCTACAAGGCAGGACGCTGCCTTTTCACTTCTGCCATCTAGTCAAGTCTTACGGATTGTGTCAGTACACGTGATTGTGTGGCTGTCCAGTGGCCGCTGGCTGAGTGTGAACTCTTCCAAGCAGGTAGCGGTGAATAGGGCAGGCATTCACCTCTGTTAGATAGTGCCTAAGCGTCCAACGTTTAGTATTCGTCCTGCTTCCTGCTGATAGATAGGTGTCTATTGAATGCAGCCTGTAACAGACTAACTTTGCTGCCCAGACAATACTAAATGAAATGAATTCGCAGCGCCTGCAATGTTGTTTGCTGCTTTGTTATGTAGTCTAAAGTAAGACTGGGTCAATACGGCATTAGTTTGGGCTCGATGTGACCTATCTAAAGCCACCAAAGTAAATTCAATTTGTGTTTATTTCTGTGCTGGAGTCTGTTCTTCACAGGCTTGACAAGGAATTCATCTTACCTTGTTTTTACTTACTTTGAAAGGAAGAACAGTGGAAGGACTTAATCCGGGAAAGACTTTGTGCTGGCTTTCAAGTACTCTGTGTCTAATGTTTCTGTACAGCTTTGGCCTATTCATGCTCAGCTAATCCATCATATTGTAATTCTCACAAAGTCATTTGCAGTCCCTGCTCCCCCACCTCCAATTCCCAGGAAAGGTTTTTATAGCTGAGACAGCACTGTAGCAAGAGTTGTTTATTTACACATGTAAATACTGCAGTTCTTATCTGTGATTTTTTTTTTTTCCCCTCCACAATTCATTGAGTGCAGTAATGTGCAGTGACTTCCCAGAGGAAGGGCAGTTATAGATTTCACTCTCTAGTGCCTGATCCATGACCCATTGGAGTCAGCAAATGTCTTTCCACTGACCCCATCTGGTTCTGGATCAGGTGCTAGAGAGCATTTTGAGTGAAAGCTATCTGCATCTTTCTAATGGTCGTATCATGTTTCATAGGTTTTTCCTGGTTAGAAAAGGATGTAAAAGCTGTAATGTTGGAAACCATAATACTTTGTTAATTGGATTGCATTAAAGCACGTTAATCAAACCAAAAGGGAGAATAAACTGGATTGTTGTGTCTGCTACATAAAAAAAAAACATCCTGCAAAGATGAGTGTGGTGTTTGTGGACACAAGGATCAAACCAGTGTTTGCTTGCAAAGAGCTGCAGGGTGCCCATGTGTCTGTGATTGGTGAAATGCAGGATCAGGCCCCACGATCCAGCTTGTTGGAACTGCAGTCTCCAGACATGTACATTCAAACCTACCCAGCAGTTGCTTGGCCTCCTTAACACATGAGGTGCAACAAAAATTTTGTGTAGAGGAAAAACTGGAACCTCTCCATCAGCTTTCCTGGTTTTGAAAGCTGTTTCTTCTGAGCCTTTTCTGGCACGGATGACTTCTCTCTTCCCAGAAAAGTTCACCAGGCAAAACTAGCAAAGGCAAGCATGTGGGCATCCTCACCAATGTGCCAGTACTGCAGTTTTTTGAAACAACACTGGTAGGTTTTATGTCCACATATGTAAAGATAAAGATGTTAACAATCCAATGTTTCTTGTAATCTATAAAGGACCACAGATGAGATAATAAAGATATTTCTTTGCCTACTAGGCTTCTTTTGTACATCTCTATTCTCTGTGAAGCCTGTTGACTACATAGCTGTCACCAGCTGCTTAAACACAGCAGCCCCCCCAGCCTCCCCCAATAAACGATTTGCCATTTCAGTGGCAGATTTTCATTACACAAAAGGAGAGACAGCCAAGGCAAGTGTTTAAAACTACTTAAGAACTTGAACTGTGTCATCTGTGTAATTAAAAAGCACTGTTTGGGTCATTGTTCTGTTGTAGCTTTGCTGCTGTTGCTTTGGCAGATGGTCAAAGATCATTCCTGACCACTAAATCTGTTGCAGGGATCAGGTCTTGATGTGCAAAGGGACCTCCTGCTCCCCAGCACATGGAGTGCTTCCCTCAGAGCTGCAGCAGAGGGATGGGATGCAGCTTGATTTCCCCAGTGCAGCCATCCCCCAAGTAAACAAGCATTAATCATGCACCTCAATGAACTGCTCTTAAATTGAACGTGGTTGTTAAATTCCTGATAGCACTTGTGACTTGCATTGCCAAGCAGGACCTAGGGTTTAAATAATCAATGTTTCATCTTTCTTTTTGTGTTCTCTTTTATATGTGCTGGTTATCTCCCCGATGGGAGGTTTGGTCTGGTTGTTTGGTGCCTTTTGCTAACCAGGGCTCCCGATGTTGCTTTTACACCTAATTGTTAGTTTTTATTTTTAATTCCCAATCTGTTTTAAGTCACATCTGGTTTGAGATTGCCATTCTAGAAAGTCATTTTTTTTTAGAATTTGGTGTTAATTGGCTAAAGTATTTCAAAGGTGGAGGCTAATTTTTTGAAATGTGCCTCTTTTATGTTCAGGATTGACTGGGAAAGGCAGTATTTTGGTCACAGTTACAGTCAAACTCAGCAATACCTGGTCTTTCAATCCTTCAAGATGAACTAGCAATTTCCACCTTCTTGCGTCTTATTTTCATTCATAAACTGACAGAAGAGCAAAAGGTGTCATCTTCTCTCTCTCCTTGTTCCGCTTTTCAGCTCTGAATGATCTGGTCATTAGTGGACCTACCTGAGTAAATAAATGAAGAAAATACCATAATTTCTCAGCAGACGGTTCCTTGACTGTCCTCACTCTGCTCTGTATTGTCCTGCTGCATCCTGTCCTGTCCTGGCTGGAGAAGCTGTAGGATGATGGGAGCATCATTCCCAGCACCCAAAACTCTGGTCCAGGTCTGCTTGAGGGGTGCTTCCACGTGTCCCTATTTGGGGTACATAAGGAGAGGTGACCCCACATCCCTCTCTTGAGCAGTCATTCCTCTGCTCCTTCACAGATCACGTGCAGCTTATCAATGGAAATTACACTGTTGTCTCTGCAAAATGTTTTAACGTGTTTCTGAGAAAGGCGTCCCCCCTCACCCAGTGCTGTTTACAGTGTTAAAATAACAACAAAGGAGCATGCTTATCAAATAAGTATCAAAGCCAGGGTAAATCAACAATGCAGTGTTGATTGTAATTCATCAAATTAATGAAATTGCTGTGTTAGGATTGATTAATTTGGGTACTAATTCGAAGCCTAAGCGGGTGACTCTGTGGTTCTGGTCCTCTTTTGGGATTTATAGCAAGTCAATCAAATCTATAATTGCAAGCTGGCTAAATCACATGGAAAACAAATTGTCTGGCACTTCAGGCAGTGCTGCAGAGCTGGTTGCACACACGTGGCGCAGGAGGGCTGGGAAGGGCTGTCAGATACCTCTTGGCTTGTCACCCAGTGTTTACTCCGTAGCGAGATGAAAAGTCGTCAGGGCGTGGGAGCTGAGGTTTGCTGAGCTTGGAACAAGACTGAAGCTGTGATCTGTCCCTCGTCTGTAGGGGAGCACGGCTGTGCATGGCTCGCCGTCGCGTTTCTGGGGACTGATGATCTCTTCGGTTTAATGAGAGGGAACTAAAAGGCTCGCTGCGCTTTTAGACAGTTGTGTACGGGGTTGGGTGGAAGAAAGCAGAGAGGAAACCAGATTAACTGCTGGTGTCTTGGGAGTGCGACTGCGGGGCAGCTGCAGGGGCTGTGGCTGGGGGTGGCTGGGCAAAGGCTGCCCACCCTATTTGTGGCAGCTCACCAGGGATGCAGGGCCATGGACGCTGGCTGCTCTCAGATTCCCACTGAGCTCCAGAGGCCAGCCCAGGCTGGCCAGCACACGCCTCCCGCCACAGGGAGCTGGAAAGCTCCAGATGAAAAGCTGTGAATTGCTTCCTCGCATGGCTTTTTATCCGGCAAAATGTTTTGTTGCCTTATTTATGACTTCTTCTGTAATGCGGGAGCCTGGGATAAAAAGGCTGAAGGCTTCCTCTTATTTTTGTCTGCAAACTCCCTCTCGCTGCCACGGCTTTGCAAGTTCTTTAGCAGGATGAAAGTTGTGGCTGAGTCTGGCCTTCCCCTGAGTTGTTTCATTATGCTGTTGACACGAACACTAAATCCTGCTTTCCTTTGCTGCATGCTGAAGGTCACTGCTGCAGTATGATCGTAATGAGCCTCATAAGCCACTGTCTCATCTCAGCAGGGCTCTCCATGGATTGCCCAAAAAAACCCCGACCATTTATTTTTTAACGTTATCAGTCTACAGATGCTGAAGGCATCATGTGAGCTTAAAGTCTCGTAGCTTATCGATGTCAGATGATGCTTTGATCTTAAAGGACTTGGGGGTAAAGGGAGGAATAAGGCAGTGGAATAAGTGGGCAGTGTTTCAAGTAGTAAATGCAATACGTAGAATTGGAGAGACCGTGCTGGAAGCGATTTCTTTTGTGCTGTGTGATAATAGCTGTGTCCTGGCAGGAAGCAGTGTTCGTGCAAGCCCACCTGGCTTTAGCTTATGTGCAGCAGCAAAGGCACCCAGAGCATATGCAGGACGCTTGGAGGAATATCCCAGCCCGGAGACTGTGGCTGCTCCTTCCTGCCCTTTTCAGCAGGATGAACTTCCCAAAACAGTGCGAAGCTGGAAATGAGCCGTCAGAGTAAATGCACCTGCAGCTTCTCCACCCTCTGTCTGATCATGCTTTTCAAATTAACACCTGCACATTTAGAAATTGTTAAAATAATTTCATGCTCCGCTGACTACCCTGGCTGTTAAAATTTGGAGGGATAGCCTGGGACTACCCAAACAATATTTTTGTAGGGGGGTTGTCATGGCACAGACTGACATCAAGAAGCACCCTTTTATAAACAATGTTTGTTACGCTGCCATTTCAATTGTGTGAGTTTCATTTAATTAATCATGCAAAGAGAGGGAAGAGAAATTGCCCAGAATTTGGAATAAAACAGCTGACAGAAAGTATTTATCAGAGCCTCTCATATAATTGTCGTTGTGATTGGAACATGTATCTGAGGGCATGGGAGCTGTGCCGTGTCCCATGGGGTGTCCCCATGCACTGACTGCCACCTGCCCCAAGGGATGAGGTCCCTAGCGGACAACCAGAGGCCTCTGTGGATGAGGGCAGAAGTGTTGGTTTTCTTTATTGCTTGTGTCATGGCTGCAACATTTCTTATTTGAAAGTGATGCTCCAGGTGTGCAAAGGGAGAGCCTTATAAGACTCAGGAGGCTCAGCAGCTCTGGGCATTTGCCTTTGCAGTCGCAGCCCCTCTTCCCGACTTGCTGTCAGTGCCAGCAGACTGCACCTATTGCTTCGCCCTCCCCTTGCTTGCAGAATGAGGCTGAGCTGAAGGAACATGGATATCTTCACTTTTGTGCTTGCTGGTTTTCACAGGTGTCACAGTGTCTGCGTGCAGGTTCACTCTGCAGCACTTGTAAAACATGATCCCTCCTGAGGCATTCTCAGGTCAGCAGGAGGGAGCTCATCTCCACAACCTGATAGATGTCTAAAAGTTGCTTGGAATTTAAAGCCTATGTGGACTGGTTTTCCCGTGTGGAAAAGGGGGGATGAGAGGACATCTCTAAAGGCTAATTCCTTTTCTCCTTCCCCCTCATCTTCTAGGAATAAGTCAGGATGATGACACTTGAGCTGCTAGCAGTGATAGTGGTAGGATGGGAGGGAAGGATCCTGTCCTGAGGTCCAGGGCAGAAGCTCCTGCTCTGCAGGACCGTTTGAAGCACTCCTGGCCTCCAGGGCTGCTCTCGTGCTCTGCTCTGAAGCAGGACGATGGTTGAGCTGGTTTGGACATGCTGTGCTTGCAAAGCCATGTTCCGTGTAACCCCAGAAGAGTTAATTTGCTCCTGCTTAGCTGCCTGCAGGAGGGTGAATTGCACAAGCTGTCATAAGAGTGTGGGAATTTTCCTTTGGATTTGTGAGCCAAGAAGAGGACCAGGGGACCTTTATGGGGCTGTATTTAGGGCGGTATTTGCTGCTCAGCATAGTGAAGAAGAGATTGCTGTAAGAGATGAGGAAGGGCACTCATCTGTGATACAGTGTATGACAGCTGATTCAGCCCTAATCGGGCAGCCGAGCATGCAGAGCGCAATAGGCTTGTATATCTTTTTCTGATCGCTGTTACAAATATTCCTGGGTAAGTGCTGCTTGCTGACGGTGCAGACACCCTACCAGGGAGGGAGGCAGCTGCAGAGTTGGTGCTGTGCAGAAGCCAATTATCAGGACTTGCTTTTCAGCAGGAGGGTCTTTGCAAAGCATGTGGGTAAGGACATTTGCAAGCTAAAAGGCTGCCATATGCCCAGGTTGTTCTTTATTTTTAAAACTTCACCTGCCTCACTGGAGACCTGAGTTTGTTCCTGTCCTATTCCCCTTTCCAAGGCAGGCTCTCATCTACCTTCACCATCCTCGGCATGCTAAGAAATGTCTTAAAATCTCTGAAGAGCAGAAGTTCCTTCTGTTCCCTCAGCAAGGTGCTGAAGCTGCACGAGCTGCTTTGGCCTACCGGGTATCCAGCAAGGCCAACCTTCGCTGCAGCTTTCAGGCGTTACCAGGATGGAAACTGTAAGACAAGCAGAGGTGTAAAATCAGCTGGGGTGTAGTGCTGAGTTTTCACAGGCATCTACATGGAATAAAGGGACTGACCATATCATTTGTTCTCCAGGAAAAGAATGGGCTGACACAAAACAGCAGGCAGTTTTTTGGCCGCATGCTGCTTAATAACACATTCGGTATTGATTAACTGTAGTTTTAAGCCCGTTTGGACAATTCAGCTGCTTGACTGAGAGGTTGAAACACAGTAGAAGAAGTGTTAATAAATGTAGTTCCCTGTTTGATCATGACTTTAAATTTTAAAAGTCCTTCGTGTATGAATCAAGTTATTGTGTTCCCAGGGGGAAGCCAGTTTGATTTATGACCTTTTAATGTTCCAAATACAATTAGCACTCCATCAGTATGCAGATACTATCATGGGGTCTGGTGACTTGAATGACTTCCAGTTACCCCTGTATCGGGAAGAGGTGTCACAGCTAATGAAATTCTCTCCAAAAAGTATTGATTCATTAGACAACACAATCCTTTGACTGTCCTTTGCCCAGTGAACTGTCAGGAAAAATGCATCTCAGGATGTCAGAATGTTCATCCTATTCCTCATCATGCTTTTCGCCTCTCCGATGCTCTCTGGGATCACACACATCGTACGGTGCTCATACTTGCTCACCGGGGGCTTTTGCCCATCTGAGAAGTGTGGGCTCTGCTTTGGGGACCCAACCCCTTACCGCAGGCTGGTGCAGCACTGATCTGCCTGTCTGAACAGATGCAGTCTCCTCACACGACTAAATCCAGGCCAAAAAATAGCAAGTGCCTCTTAGAGGGTGTGGGGAGAGGGGGAGGGTGTAGCGTGTGCATTCAAGTCAGGCTGGGTGTAAATAAGGGACATTCAGGTTTTATTATGGGTTTAACCAAAAATGAACCATGGTCCTTCTCGTGCCATTACAGGCAAATAAGAGACCTGCTGTAGCGAAATCAGTTGCATATGGGGGTTTGTTTGCGAGCCCAGGATCATCACCAGTCTCCTTGTGAAGAAAGCTTTGTGGATGGCATACAGAGAAGCTAAGGAGCCTCAGCAGTGGTAACTGGGGTCCGTGGCTCTTGCTGGAGGAAGTCTGGTGTGCTCTGAAGGAAAATGCAAAGAGGGAGGTGGGGCAGAAGGCACATAGGTTTTGGTTGATGTTAAAACAAATCTTTGAAGCAAAGCCATGCACGGTGTGTGTTATCATATTGAGGTTTGAATCCTCTTAGTGTTGTTGCTGTTCTGAAGCCGTGCAAATTGATGGTCTTTGTTTACGAATCATCTAATATATGATATAAGCTTGAGCTTTGCTGAGAGCAACTGAGCTCTTATCTACAATGTGTTTGTGCACAGTTTATTTCTTCACTCAGAGAGTGACAAGGCACGGGCACAGGTTGCCCAGAGAAGCTGTGGATGCCCCATCCCTGGAGGTCTTCAAAGCCAGGTTGGATGGGAATGGGCCCTGGGCAATCTGATCTAGTGGGTGGCATTGAGAGGATTTGTCCACTCAATTTCGTATTTTGAGGAAAAAGGGGAAAAAGGAGGGTGGATTCAGTGATTTGCAGAAAAGCTGTTAACTCCTGGGTTTGACTTGGCACAGGTGGTATTCTTATCAGACTACTGACAAATACTTCAATAACAGTCTTCCCTGCATCTCTGTGGTGCATTAAGGCACTAACACTTTCTCACCATGTGAGTGAGATGGAGAACGCGGAGCCCAATGGCTTGGCCAGCACCCCTGGGAGCAAAACTTGGGGTTTCTGGTTTCCTGTCTTCACGGATGCACTTTGGGCTGTTTTCCTTTCATTTAATTACCACGATGATAGCTGCAGTGTTTCCAGATGCTTTTAAATTTATTTCCTCTCCGAAACAACCACTGGAATGGCAGGAAATGTTAAAATAGCAGCAGAGAAGCAGGGTGATGCAAATCTGATGCCAGACTCACCGACAGATTGTGCTTGCTTGTGTAGTACGGAAGTCTTTACTCGTCTTGTATCCGGAGCAAATGAAATTTGATGAGCTTTGTGCCTTTTCTGAGGGGGAGCTGCTTGGTTGTTTTTTTGCCCTCTTCACATTGCCGGCTCTGTGCACCAATTAATCCATGCTAAAAGGACTTACAATGAGCTTGTTATTCTGTGGGCTTGTGAGGTGGCAGCTCGCCAGATTTGAGCTCGTTTCAGATGTTTAATAGATAGAAAGTTGATCACTTGGCAGCTGAGCCGACACCCTGGAGATTCTTCCAAGGCTGTAA
Organism: Anas acuta; assembly: GCF_963932015.1. NCBI lineage: Eukaryota > Metazoa > Chordata > Aves > Anseriformes > Anatidae > Anas > Anas acuta. The sequence goes on along the minus strand of NC_088991.1, from coordinate 13,376,881 downwards.
AACACACTGGGATCCAGCAGCTTGGGAAAGGCCAGGTATTTATGAGATAGTATAACTTCTAGCCTAGCTGAAAACAAACACCTGGATACCTGCCTTTGCTTCAGATTATTTGAACTCTGGCATGACTTTCCCTCTGCTAATGCAGTGCTGTCCTCTTTCATCTCCCTATCAATACAGGCAGTGATAAGCAAATAGAAAGATAATCACTGGCAGATTAGTTGTTACTGTGGGAGATTCTGGTTCAAAGTTATGCAAATTTTGCTTTCTTCATTGAACCCAATGTGCATGTAGACCTAAATTTTCTTGTTTTATTAGCCGTGGTTGTAATAAATACACTCAATCTGAAAAATATATCTGGAGCCTATAAATATGGATTTGTTTGAGGCAAGAGGCTTCCTGGGCAAACTCAGAAGCATCCTTGCCAGCAATTTATGAGAACGGGCTGTGCATGGTCCTGGGAGAGTGTTCTGATATCAACATCTGTGGATACCTTAAAGGACAACGTGAAAGCTTAGCTAAGGGCAGTAGTAACTTAGGTCAGGAGAAGATTTTTGCTTTTTTTCTACTGTGGGACTTTTTTTTTTTTTAAATTAAAATCTATAAGCATTCAAAGTGCTACTGTTTGTGAATAGGGTTAGAGACCGTTTTATAGTTACAATCTGTAGAGACAGCATGAAAGCAAGCTTGCTACAAATGCTTTCTGTGTAAAACTTAAGGGAGGGAGGAAGGTCCAGGGGAAGGAAGGAATACAGGCAAGAAACTGCAGAAGTTTACAGGCAGCAGTCTTGTGATAATGGCAAAAATCATACAGAAGTCTCTTCCAGTGTCCTGAACGTTGTGCCATAAAAACATCAGGACAGCAGCAATTGTAATGAAAATCTATAGTCTCAAGCCCCATAAGGAATAGCACTGTGTGCTGGGTGTATCTTTTTTGTTTTCCCCCAGATTTCTGTATTTTTGAGTCTTCTAGCCTTCCCCATGCCTTGCTCATAGGTGGTTTCAGGGTGGGCTAAGGTCAGGCTCTAGCAAATTTGGAAGGCAAAACTGCTTCTGGCTCATCTGACTTTGCAGAGCCCAGGGAATGGGTGGAATTTCTGTAAGTTTAGTGTTTTTAACAGATTGCTGCTTCCTAAACCCTTTCCCAGACTCCTGGAGGGTGTGAGCCCCACTCCCTTCACTTTGACTTGCCTCTGTGCCTTGGGGTGCCCTTAGATGGTGATGTCAGAACAACCCAGAGGAAATGTTAAAGGGTGTGTGTTTGACAGCAAGGCTCACAATTGTTGTTCCCCTTTGGTCCCAGGGATGCTCTGCTGTCCCCCAGCACAGTGACAGTGCGGAGCCCCCTTCAGTGCCCCTATCTGCCACCGCAGCACATGGAAAGCTGCCCAGGTCCAGCCTAGGTAAGCTCCAGCCATCATCAGATGAGCACATTGGTGCATAAATGCTCGTCTCACACCTAGATGCTGAAATTAGCATCACAGCAGGGATGGAGAAGGTCCAGATGCCCTGCAGCATTAGCCAGGGCCAGCCCGCTGTCTTTTTGCCAGCCTGGGCATGCAGTAGGCTTTGTGTTAACCTGTTGGAAATGCCTGCGTGTGCAACTCGGTTCCCTCTCCTGCCTTGACGGCCTATTTTGAGATGGCCTATTTTAGGAGCGTGGCGCAGGTGACATGCCTTGGAAAAGCAGCGTTGCATTGCTAACGATTGCTGTGGCGCGCTGAGAAGATGACACCTTGCTGTTTCTCTGAAGTGAAGGGTTTAAATGAGTCGCTGCCTGTATGATTTATTGGGAAGTTTGGGTTGTCATGCTGGTTCTGAGCAACTGACAGGGAAAAGGGGAGCTGGGGGAGGAGGGACCACACAACAAAACCCTGCTGTGAAGGAGGACTGAGTGGCATACTATCTCCATTTCAGCCTTAGGTATAGACTGGGAGGATCAGTGTACATGTCTAGATAAAAATATAATGATGTTACCACTGTGGATATGTTGGCTTTTAAAAATGCTAATGATTAAGTAATTATTCCTTTTCTCCCGCGAGCATCCTACCTATCGAGTGAGACGTAGCGATAGAGCATTTGATTAGTACCTTCAGTGCTCCGCTCAGTTAAATCTCCTGGTTGAGGGCTGTTCTTAAAAACACTTATAAATGGAAAGTTATGGGTTATTATAAATGATCCAAGGCCTGTTATTTAGCTGTGATTGGTATGTTTGTGTGCTGAACAGAATGTGCTTTGTTTATTGAGGCTTTTATTTCCCTACGAACACGCCGCAACTAACGCACCACTTCCCACATCCTGCCCTGCTGAAGGCTGGCATGTGTTTATTCAAATATTCTGTTTACCAGAGGTATCTTGGTGGCTTGTTAAAAGCAGAAACAAAGGTGTTTCCAATTGCATTCCCAGTAAGTTGTCACAAGCTAAGGGAAGCTTGCAAATTATGTGCTGGAATTAAATCCCAATTACGTTAATAAGGAGAAAGCGATCACAGAGGTGCATGTGCATCTGTGCTAGGGCACTGGGGATGTTGCTTGTCAGCAGTGGGCATGGCACATGGCAAAGGTTTGAGAGCGCTTCTGCATGCAAAGCTGCTCCCTTCAGTGTTTGCAAGAGAGTTTGTCCCTTTGCTTTAGACCCAGACTTGAAATAAAATAGAAAAACAGCAGCTGTCCTGTGGCAGCCTGAACTGGTAGTGAAGAGAGTATCCCCAAGGTACAGATGGCAACAAACTGTGTCTGGAGAGATCTTAGAAATAAGGGAATATTTGGAAACCAGTGCTCAGTGTGAATCAGGCATAGCCACCACCCTGCTGTGAGAGGGGTGGGCGCTGGATGCCAGGGGCCGTCTCCTCCCACCCCTGAAATCTGGAGCTACAGCTCTCAGATGACTCCATCAATGTGGCACGAGCTGTTTTGGCTGCAAGTCCAAAGCCTGGAGAGTGTGTGTTTCCTGGAGTAATTCAGAGAAACCATAATGTATAGTGTTCACCACAACTGGTCTCCAGTTGTGAATTTTTAATTATGCCAGATCATTTTCAGTAAATGGGACTTCAGGCTCAATTAGTACTGTCAGATCCAATTTTTCACTCACCTACTATTGAGCTCATCCTGTGTTGTTTGCAATAATTGCCAAATCCACAGGAAAGATGAGACTTGCAGAAGATGAATGTCTGCAGCATTTCCCATTCTCAGAGCCTGCCTTTGGCAGAGTGGTAGGAGCACTGGGTATGGGGGAAAATAAGGTGCTCGGAGGAACATCTTGACTGCTGGGAAGAGAAATATTTTGCCTGAAGTGGCAAGAACGCAAAGTCTGTTCTCTGTGTACAACAAGGCAGCTCGGTATACCAGGCGCTTGCATCTTAATTAAAACAGCAGAGCGTTTCTACCAGCGTGATCATAGCTTTTTTTGGGCGGGGGAGCATGAGAGGATAATTCAGCACAGAAACCAGCCCATGATAGGGAACGGTCCCAGGCAGCCAGCTCTGTGCCAAGGGGCTCGGCTGCTTGTGACCAGACGGCACCCAAGCTCGTGGCCACGCTGCTTAGCTTCCTCTCCTGAATAATGAGAGCCTCTCAGCCAGACCTGCCAAAGAAATGCTCGAAGCGCTGTTCCTGACAGATGCTAAATGGCGTGGTGATGTCCGTGGCGTCCCTCAGCCAGAAGTAGCAGGGGGCCCGTCTGTTGTGAACCCGCTGCGAAGGGCAGAGGCTGCGGGGGTGTGCGTGTGGTGGCCGGCGGCCCTTGCTCCTGCAAGTCGGGGATGGGCGTGGGATAAAAAGCAAAGCCGCTTCCCCAGGAGCCTTCCCTTCAATATCCAGCTTGGACAGGCAGGTGCTCGCCAGCTGGGAGTTTTAGCACTAAGCAGTGCGTTGGTGAAGCCTCCTGGAGCAGCCAGTGGCACTGAAAGGAGATCCTGCTCTGGTGTTTGCTGCTACAGGGAACAGCATCCACGTGAGTTGCCTTCCTGGGAGGGCAGAACCCGTCAGTGACAGGCTGGGCAGCAGCACCTTTGCTCAGCTGCTTACCTGAGCTCCAGCAGCAGGTATTATTACCACTTAGCCCTCTGCTTCCTGAAGTGTCTCCCCATCCTCATAGTAAGACAGTCTGTGCTCACTGTGCAAAGAAAAACTCTGTCTCCCAGCCAACTGCGAGCACCTGCATCTCCTTTCCTGGGAGCGGGCAGTGGGAATTACAGTAAATCCCGGTGCCTGGCCTCAGCTGCTCCCTTACCATCCATGCACAGGCTCTGCATGCTCAGAGGGTGGAATAATAGCTGGAGGTGACTTAGAAGTTAAACTTATATTCACACTTTAAAGAAAAGGTACAGCATTGAAGAAGGTTCCAGGCTGGAGTGTAGCTGTGTTCCCTATTGCTTGGTCTAAGAAATCTATTAAGCAACAATGCAAGTAAATAAATAGTGTTGCTCTGCAGAGCTGGCTTTTCCTAGTCATGTGTCTTTTTGCATCTTTGTCCCATTTTTATGCCTGATTTGAGGAGATGCATCAGCTCCTGCTGGCAAGGGCACGGTCCTTGTGGGATCTCTGTAAAACATTGCTGGTGCTCTTGGGACATAGTAAACGCTGTTGTTCAGCAATGCCGTTGAGCAGTAGCTGCATCTGCCAGTTTTGTATGCTAAAAATTACTGCGCAGCTCCAATAAAGTTTACAGCCAAAGGGCAGATAGTGCGGGGACAAGAAGGAATTGCCTTAGACTGAAAAAGTGCATGCTGCTCGTGTGGGTCACTGATACCCTTCCTACAGCTCTGCCGGTGACAAGGGGGTGCTGGCATCTCGGTGGTAGCTGTAACTTCGACAAGTCTGTTGTGTTTTGCTGAACAGCTCAGATTCAGACCTTGGAGTTTTCCAAGAATAGCAGATCGGGTAGGGAATGTGAAATGTAGTATACGAGGGGAAGGATGGAAGATAGGGCTGGAGATGGCTCTCCATGGGGTGCATGTGTTTAATTTCAAAGCAATAAGAAAAACCCTGTTTTCCTGTGGATTTCTGTGGTTCGTCTCCCTTTCTGCTGCAGCAGTCCCAGCTCCCTCTCCTGCCTCTAGCCAGCAGGGAAGGGCCAGCAGGTGAACAGGGAGGCAGCTGTGCTGGCGGGCTGGCTGCTCCCCAGTGGTGCCAGCTCCCCACTGCCAGCTGGGTGCTTCCCTGTGTCTCCTCTGGGCTCTCATTTATCCTCCATCTAAATTTAACGAGAGATTCTCAAATAAGGCAAATGATTAAAAAAATATTAGGAGGCTGGGGGGGGAGTGAGGAGGGAGATGGACAGACAGCGTGCTCATGAGAGGCTGATATCTCCGGGAAATGAGGCTAAAAATAAGTTTAATAATGTTTTACTGAGCTTTTGCTTCAAAGCAATCTGCTGAGTGTGTCTCACTCTTCCTGCTCTGGGCATGTAACTGCTGTCATGTTCTTGGCTGTAATTTTCCTGCTGTATGAGCCTCTGCTCTTTCAGGAAGGCTGTGAAATTTTTTGCTAATCACAGAGGGCAGACAAGACCTTGGCTTTAAAGGTCTCATAAGAAGGAAAAAAAATAAAATAAAATTGAACAGGCATCCAGTAAATGGCACGGCGCTCCAGTGGATCTACCTTGGAATGATGAAAGCTTGTGCTCTGATTGCCAATATTTGAAGTGGCATCTCCAAAGTCTCTCGCAGAGTATTAACCCACTGAGCCATTGCTGGCGAGGGGCAGAGTGCGAGTCATTTATCTGATAACAATGAGCTTTTGTGTCTAATGTGTGATGTGGCAGCACGTTAGATAACCAGACGTAACCAGCGATCAGCTCTGCTAGTGCAGTGATGGTGAAAAGGATGTGGCTTTGATTTCCCAGCATCTGTGGTGGTAGATAAACCAGAAAATTAGCTGCCTAGCGCCGCCTGAGTCATCTCCCCCCAAGCCTTGCTTTTGGTGGAGATAACGATCCAGATGAGCATGACATTGATTGCTCTGTACTGATCCTGAATGCTTGGACACCCGTGCCCTTTATGGAGAGGAGCACAGCCCATGCAGGGCCAGGGTACCTGTGTGTCTGGACATGCAGGGACGTGGCAACCTTTGCCACCCCCAGCTGCAGTGGTGCTGTGTGCTTTTGTGTAGAGCATTCAGAAAGAGCTGTACTCGCCACGTTCAGACTGACAGCCAGGGAGGCATTCAGGAGAACACTCCAGTATTAATTAACTCGTCCTGCCAAGAGCAGATATTGATTTGCTTTTACAGGACTTTGATGAGTCTTGATTATGATTCTATGGAGGTAGGAAGGTTTCTTGCCCTCAGAAGACTAGAGCAGCCGTAATTATAAAATAATTGTGCTTGTTTTCTTCTAAAGTAGTATTTTATTATTTGATGAATCTCTTGTTTGTATTGAGTAGACAGTACAACTTCACAAATTACTTGTTTACTGTCATGCCTTGATTTATAATTCTCCCTTAAAATTTTAGTGTTTTTTTTTTTTTTTCAGATATGCATTCAAATTACTGTAAAAGTAGGTCACATCACATTCTTGCAGATGTTACCCTTCCCTTCTCACTCTAGCTCTCTGCTGGTACATGGGTTGATAAGTTTGTGCTGATGACCCAAGGCAGCACTCGAGAAAGGTGAACCAATCTCATAAATCTTTCACTGCAATCCTGCTGTGTGTTAAAGGCTTACATGTAGTTTGGAATATTAATTAAAGACAGTTAAACTGCCTTTTTTTTTTTTTAATAGAATTTTTGGTCTCTCCTGCCTGGTAGAGGTGCTTACTCTGCGTTTGCCTTCTGTGCATGGTCCCGTGGCAAGTGATGGGCTTTGGGTAGGGTGCAGGTCACCTTTGCTGCCTGTGCCAGTCCTGTATCGCTGCCCAGTCCCCGAGCCCAGGGGACTCCTGTCCCTCCCTGCTGGGACCTGGCATAACGGGAGGCAGCAGCCAGCAACGGGGTCTGGTGAGCACAGGGGCTGTAAGGTAGCAGGTTGAGCAGCTGCAGGGAGTGCAGCGGGGTCAGATGTAATGACGAGCAGATTTACACCACTGCTGCTTCAGCACTGAATAAGAGATTTCCCTTAGGAGGTTTTTAGAGAGAGGTGCAAAGAGCTGTTAAGTCATTAGTGCAGTTTCCCATTGTGGCAGCATTATTCCTTGTTATCTCCACTTTATAGCTTCTGTTCCTCACTAGTAACTACTGACCCAATAAATATTTGTCCTGAATATATTTTCTGCATCCCAAATGCTTACCTTAGCCTTTCACGTGCAGCTTACAAGATGCTACAGCCCCTTCTTCTGCCTGGTGTGGGGAGTCTGTGCTTAATCACACGGTGATGCTGCAGGCTGCTGCCTGCCTGGGAAACAAATCCTGACCTTGGGCAATGATTGGGGAAGTCTCCCTCCACAAAAACACTTCTCTTCCTTCTGCTTTTAAACCCACAACTTCCAAGGTGTGTCCCTGACAAAGTAGTTTCTAAAGCAATCTCCATTTCATAGCAGCAGCCTTTTGCCACCTCTTTTTTTTTTTTCCCTATTCCATTAACTCGGTGTTTTGCAGACAACGCTCCTGTTAATTAGGTGCTAATTTATTGTCCTAACCAGCTGTTATTACTGTGTAACCCCAACACCACCCTACCTATCTCCAGCTTTCACCCAGCTGGGTCCCACCACTGGGGGTGAGCAGCTTCCCCCAGCAGCACTGCAGTGATGGAGTGGGGAGCCTGAGAGCCCTGGTGCAGCTCTCCCCAGGGGCGAGGACTCTTGGGGCAATTCTTCAGGGTTTCTCTCCCCACCCTAGCCAAGTGCTAGTGTGCAGACCCCACTCCAGCACAGCTCTTCCCAAGCAGAGATTTTACTGAGGCATAATTGAAGCATTCCCCATCCCTCTGCCACACGGACCATTGTGCTGAACAGAGCCTGGGCTCCTGTAATGGTGGTGGCAGGGGAGGATGGATGACAAGAGGGGAACAGGACCAATTTGTGGCTCTTTGCTGAGGGTCTGCAACATGGTGGCAGCCCCACTGTGACCCGTGATGAGGCCGATGGACATTGTGACTGGCTTGGTCATCCCAAGGCTGGGGTATAAAAGCCCTATTTATCAATAGACTCTAGGATCAATTCTGCATTCTTGGCAGGTAATTCCAGCGGGGCTATTTTTTAGGAAGGTTTACTGGCTCTTACGAGCTGTCCTGGTCTGTTAGACCTGCTTAATGTTAAAAACTTGTTCCAAAAAAAATAAAAAAAAATCAGTTTAAAACATTTCTGGCAGATAATTGTTTGGAAATGTTCCCCCTCCCCTCCCAGTATTCTAAATTATTCTTAGAGTGGAAATGCAAAGTGCTTGATAGCGTTTCTTCATTCTATTCTTATAATAATTCATTCTTTAAATATTCACTAGAGCTTTTCTGATTGAAAATCAAACTAGCAAGAACTCCCCATAGAGAGGAGTCATTTCCCAACTGGCTCCTGTTAGTGCATTTCACAGCTATCAAAAATAATGTTCTCCTATCTCCCTGCCCTTGCTTTGATTCATTAATTAGTGATATTAATTAGTTGTAATATATTAATTATGAACTGATATTGCTAACATAAAGGAAGCTGAGTGCAAGGCCCTGGCTCCGCCTAGGCCAGATCAGATAAAAAGCCTGCAACAGCCTCAGTTCCCTGCTCCAATGGCAGATGCAGTCCTGCTGTTCCCCATCCTGGAGGTTCCCCAGTTCAGTCCCTGGCTTGTTAACTAGAGCAGCAGCCTGTGCGTGCCATGACGGTGTCGAGCACACGTTGCCTCATGGCATAAGTCGTGTGGGCTCGAGGACATGAGCACAGCACTATCCAGCCCCGGCAAGGCTCAGCCTTTGCAACGTGGTCGAGGTTGTTTGTGCAACCAGATGTGCTGAGGTTTTGCAACAGGCTGGTGCTTGACATGAAGATACAAGGATGTATTGTGTAATTTAGGCTGTCCTTCGGATCTTTTGCATGTGCCACAGTCGCTGCAGGGGATCTCTCTGGTCAATGGAAGCGAAGCAGTGCCATCGGGCTGGAGAGCTGGTCTCCATGGAGATGGGCGCAGGAGGAAGGTCGCAGCTTTGTGGCAGAGGAGGCTGGAGCTGGAGATTAATGAAAGATGGCTTGATAAAGAATTGGGGATGCTGCAGGCAGTAATCCGGTTTGGTTGGGTTTACGCTGCGGTCGGTTGACTCCACTGTGATACTGTTAGCCTGGCAGGAACAGGTAAAACATGCTTGGCAATTTATTTAGCAACAACTTCCAAGATGTGAGGGGAGTGCAGAGCCGTGGAATCAGGGAATTTTGGTGTAGCTCCTGCAGGCCAGTACTGGGGTGGGCAAATCTGCACAGCAAATGCTCCTGTAGGAAATATTGAAACTTCTTGGAGTTAATCCGAGGATGCTTAGGGATCAGGTAGCATCCATGTAATTTAGTAATCTGTAGATTTAAGATGTGCCACGTATTGCCAACTCTAGCAAAATAGCAGGCTGCTTTGGTGATGTTTCCTGTCCCCTCTCCCTTGCTTTAGATCTAGAAGTGTCACGAAATATTAGCACAGTATTTTGGACTGTGTGAGCCGTCAAAGCAGGATGACATGACCATTTTTCAGCAGCCGTGGGACAGTCCCAGTGGGAGCATGAGCTCTCCTGTTAATGCCTTCTCTGCCCATTGTGGGAGCCCTGTGACATTTATTACTTTCCGTGACACGCTGGTGCGTGCTGTGAGTGATCCCAGGAGCTTGGTGCTGAAGCAGCCAAGGAGTCAGGGTGAGACAGCATCACTGCCAGGGCTGGAGCAACCTGGTGCTGAATGGCGCAGCACTGGGGAACCTGGAGGAGCACTTGTTCTTCTCGTGCTTCCTTCATCTGTATGGATTAATGGCTTTTTACGATAGCTGGCAGTTACACCCGCTTAGAGAATTCGGGGGCTACAGCTTTGGGGGTCCACTTCTGCAATGAACTGTAGAGCCAGGACTCAGCACACTTCTGCCCACGTTGTTGCCAGAGGGATTCTTGGCAGGAGCTGGGCTGCCCGTGTTGCCACTGAGCCCTTCAGCTCCTGGGAAGATTTTCAGCCCCTGGTAGTGCAAGTAAATATTTAGCTGACTCCTCTCAGTGTTGATCTGCAGGCAAAGGGTAGGTAGGTAGTTAACACTTCTCCCCCTGCTGTGTGCTGTGTGCTCTTGCAACGCGAGGTAATTTGGTGAGTTGACAGCGTTTCTCCCTCGCACCGAATATAAATAGGTGTTGGCACACCTACTGCATAAATGCAGTATTGCTGGAGGTGGGGGGCAGAAGCAGCCGATACCTTTGTAGTTAAAGTGCAGTGTGCTGACGTAATCCCTAAAAATTGAATTTCTGCAGTGCGCTAGCCCTGTTTGAGTTGGATTGCAGATAACCCCTCTGCTGTCAGAAACCACCCAACTGCGGGCCGGTCGCCCAAACCCCTGTGTGCCTCGGGCCTGAGTTGGGATGCTGCTTCCCCTTCTCATTGCACGCTGCTGCCTCGGGTCCCCCATCTCCATCCTCGGGATGCCTTTGATGGCTCAGTGCAGGCTGGGGAGCCCAAGTCCTCCAGTAATTAACTGGGAGAACTGTGAATTCTGCAAGGGCATCCAAACTCGTTGTTGTGTTGTGTTTTTCTTTATGAATGCGTGTGTGTGCATGGAAATGTGTGGTGAGGATTGGAGAGCCAAGTTAAAGGAAAAAAAGCCTTTGATTTTTGCACCAGCAGTTAGCTGATGAAATGTAAAGATGCAGTGATTGAGCTGATTAGTGATTCTGGTAATGTAATTAATGCCTCTGTTCTTTCATACGTGCAGAGCTGGAGGTCGAGCTGAGCGCTCAGTGAAAATTTGCCCTGAATGCACAGTTCAGTAAGCTCAGTTATCGTTCCCTAGTTATGATTCCTTCAGTAATTCCAAATTAAAGTTGATATACTTGTAAACCTAAAACAGGGCATGCTTATGAATTGCAAGGGCTGGAGAATTTGGTTGTCAGATGTGAATGTTAATGCCACCAAACCACTGCTTACCAGGTATGGGAGGGAACAGCAGTAGAGCAGGGGCTGAGAAAACAGCTTGGTGGTTGTTGCTTTTCCCAAAGCGGGTGGCGGAAGGGCCTGAAGTGTCCTCATCTCCATTCCCCGGGCTCCTACAGGCCTTGCATAGTTCTGCCATTGCTTCTTCTAACATATCAAGCGTCATAAGCCATTAATGTAATTCCCAGTCTGAAACCAACCTTAGATGAGCTCATTTTTGCATGCAACGCGATGCTGGCATGCCTTACGTGAACCCTTTCTCTTTTCTCCTCCCGCCCCATTTTTAATAAACATCACATTATCAAAATATTAGTGACGCCGGATTTGCCGTCTTTGGTTTACCGTAGATAACAGCGTGGAGTGTTCTTTCCGTTTTGATTCAATAGTGCATGACAAGGGAATCCAATTTGTTCAGATTTAGATGACATGCCTCCAATTATGTAATTCCATTAGGAGGTGCCTGCAGCCAAGTCTGTGCTCACAGTCTCTGCAGACATAACTATAATGGGACGTGTTGCAATATTGCTGTGTGGTAAGCACAACTTTGATAGAGAGCATGACCTGTCTCTCCGAGTCGTGTTTGTGGGAACGGAGAAGATGAAAAACGGTCTAGCTATACTTAGGGCTCTAATCTGGCAATAAGTTATGTCACTACAAGAACAAAGCTTTGCAATGAAAGGTGAATTTGTAATGGCTATATATTTTATGTATTCAAAATCAGACAGTAAATGCAGCACTTTGAATATGATCTTATATTCAATTCCATAAATGGAAGATATATTGGTTGCAGTTTTTCCTCTTGAATACCATTTCAGGTTCCTATATACTTGGGAATGTTGGATATTTATGAGAATATAAAGCAGTGATGAAAACGTAAGACTAAATCTTAGCACAGTTACAACTTGCTTTAAATTATTAATCTTTAAGAAGCGTGATAAAAATTCTGCTATGCAAATTCTGCAAGGCTGGGGTTGGTGTACATACACATTACCATGCAGCTATCTAAATAACATCTTTAAAATAATCATGTAATGTTGATGCAGACTTACAGTTTCTGCAGGCAGAAAAAGGCAATTCTAGTGGCAGATCTGTCTGCCCAGGAAGCGGGATGTAACACCACTCATAAATAAAGCTGTTTAGATGAATTTAGCATCACTTGCAATCCAGCAGATCTCTGCAACGCCTTTGGGTCGTGTAGCTTAGGTAGGGCCTGGCTGGGGCTCAGCTCTGCTAGGGCTGGGAAGTGGTTGGATGGGGCGCATGGGATGTGTAGAGGATGCTCAGACCTGTGGAAGCTGCACAAGTTAAAAAGCATTTAATAGCTGTGAAAAGGTCAACGCTTTGACAAGCATAAGAGATCTCTTGCTCAGTCTTGCACTCTTTGGGCTGCTGCTGTAGCACCCTGTACCGCAGGAGGACGTTCAGCATGTGCTCCGTGCCTGCTCTGTGCCAGCAAAGCCGCTCCATCCTGCTCCTGCTCTTCTGGGCAGCCAGGTCCAACGCCTGGGCTGCAGGAGGTACGTGCCACAGCACTGGGATGTGAGCTGTGTGCCCCATGTGTGTTGGCTGGTACTAACCAGAGCTTGGATGGGTGTGTATTATTCAAAAGTATAGCTTTTATTAGAAGGAAAGCTCCCTAATCCTTACTTGGGGAAAGTATGAATGATAACATCTCTACTTTCACAATCTTTTGCAGTCCTCACATGAATATATGAAAGAATTTAATAATGTTCTAGGTTAGAGAATGGGCATGCATATGTATACATCTTTAAAATCAATCTTCTCTGACTTTCTTTCCTCTTATTTATGTTGAGAGAGGAAGCCAGCAAACGATTCAATGTATGATGCATCCAATATCACCTTTCACATAAACAGAAAAAATATGCTTCCTCTGTTGATGCGATGAGACTGGGACGCATTTAAGTGTCTAGAGAAAGTGTCATTTTGTTTAAAATAATGTGAAGAGAAGCCCAGTCTCAGTATGTTGAAATGAGTTATGCAGGTGCTGCTGTTTTAATGACAGTGGGGCTGAGATGTAGTTAAAGATGCTGCTGAGCCCTGGCACAAATCGCAGCTGCCGTGAGCAGGGGGGAGACCTTTTGCACCCTGCTGCTCGTGTCCACGTCCCTGCTTGGACGCTTCACCAGAAAACCTTGCTCAGGTGGCATTTGGCAGTGCATTAATCTGGCCTCTCAGCGGATGGCTCAGCCTGCGGATATAATGGAGTGTATCAACCTCAGGTTCAAAACCCAGTGTAATTTCGTGGGAATGAATTGTTCAGATAAAGTCAGTAGAACACAGTTTCTTAATCTGCTAAATGGGAAAAGACACTGCTGCCTGGCGCTTATTGGATTTTGTGCAATTTGAGGAAGAAATTAGATTGGTTTAGATTAACCCCTCCAGGAATGGACACCTAGGAAGAAGCCATTGTCACTCAGAAGCAGTTGATTTTCAGGTTTATTTATCTGGGCAATCCAGCTGCCGGCGTGACTGAGCAGAACCTGCACTGTTTTGATGCGCTTCTTCATCCTCTGGAGCGCCCGTCTGCTGAGTTCAAACAAGACAGCATCGATCTGCTGCAAACCAGACTGCACCCCAGTGTCAGTGGTGCCAGCCCGTGCTTTGGCTTCTCTCCCTGGTAACAAAGACCCAGGTGGGCTCCCCTGTTACTCAGGGGAGAAGCATTTGTGAAAGCACCTGTGCTCCAGGGTAAACTCTGCCCTTGGCTCCCCCAGCTCTGCAAGCCCCCTGTTTGCCTCCCTCTAAGGAAGAAGTCCCCAGGGTGGGCTTGGAAGAGCACCACGGACCTCGCTGTCTGCAGTTCTGGGTGCCAGCACGTTGTTGGATTAAGTGGCAGCAAGAATGTCTGCATGCAAAAGGCAGAGCCCTCACAGGAAATGCTTTTCCAGCATCAGGGTGAACCAAGGATCACTGCCTGGCTGTGGAGCTGGTGTCAGCCCCCATGCCTCCAAAACTCCCTTCCTGGATGCATTTCTAAGCAAAATGGAAAGAGCTTGGGGTCCCAAAGGGGCTGTGCCTTGGCCATACAGTATCTCACCTTGCCACTTGTCTTTGCACAAGTACTTGCACCTGACAGGGAATGTCTGCAGGAAGGTGAAATGTGAGAGAAGGAAGAGGATTGTTCACCCTCTTCTTAAGAAGTGAGCTGTCAGGTGAGGGATGGCTGTACTGTTACGTCTGTGAGCAGCCGGTGGGAACAGCTTTGCCCCGTGCCCATCCCTGGAGACGGGGCACTGCAAGGAGAGCGTGCCTGTCCTCCCAGAGGTGGCTGGAAGGCAGCCGAGCGCTGATGTTGAGAGAAGGGGTTATTACTCAGTATTGTGAGTGGCGAGAGGAGATGTTCAGCATATTATATTCTGGGACACCTTCCCAGAAAATGTTTCCTCGTGGTAATTACAGCAGTGATGCTGTAAACCCGGGCAGTGGCTCCCCTTTGTGTTTTAGGCTTGCAGTAGTGAAGATGAATGGAGCAGACTAGCAGGAAAGCTCTCAGAGATTAAGTTTTGCCACAGCCTGTTAAAACAGGAGCCCCTTCAGCAAGGGCAGTGCGTGTTCCTCAGCCTGACAGGGGAAATAGCCTGGCTGCAAGGAGGACAGTGATGGCCAAAAACTCGTCCTATTTCTTACTGGAACTCCGAGGAAGCTGCTGCAGCTCCCTCCCCGCTGTCACTGGACACATGCTGCCTCCTGCATTGCTTGAGCTGGGTTACGAGCTCCTGCTGTTTGCCACGGTGCTGTAAGCCCTGGAGCACTCACCCTCTTCGTTGTTTTCAGTAAGGGGTTAGAGAAGATCTGTGAAAGCCACAGGACAGATCTAGCCATAAGGGTCAGTGGCTATCCATCACGGATAACGTGCAGATAGAGCTGAACGTGCCTGGGGGGGGGGGGGGGGGGCTGTGGTAAGCTGAAGGGGACCCCAAGTCCTCCTTCCTTTCCCCTCTCCATGTTGTGTGACACTTGTACTTACGTTCTCCTGCGGCTCCTGTTTCTTCATTTGTATAAATAGACAGGTTTTGGTAACAAAAGAGGAAAAGAAATGTGTGACAGAAATGCATGCTGCTCTCTGACTCCGTGGTGTTGTGGGACTCTGCGTTGACAGGTCCTGAAGTGACACACATCCGCTTGTGTCCCTTCCCCTTCAAGAGGACCACAGAACACAGCAGAGGGGAAGAGGAGGAGCTCTAGGGTCCGGTAGCTGATACAGGCAGGGTTCACTGAAGGAAGCACGGAGTTAAACAAAGGAAGTCCTTCACTAAGGTGGAAGTAGCAAGGTCTCCTTTGCTCCCTTGAGCAGGGCAATTGTTCTTTCATCTCTTTATTCTTTTTCCAAGGCAACAGTACTCTCCCATTTCATGTATGCCATGTTTTTGAGGTGGATAGATTTGTGCTCCGTTTTGGTTCCTCGTTGGAAACAGAGTGTGTGTTCACGTGGAGGAAGTTGACTTGTGTCGTGGTTCTGCTCCCAAAACTGCCCTCCCAGCATCGCTGGTTGCAGTGGTTCAGATGCTGAGGGGAAACACAATAAAGTCAGGACTTGAAGCTCCCTGATTGGTGAACTGTAAATTTGAGCTGGAAAATGTGGCTGTACTGTAAAATTCAGGACACCATCTGTTTCATTGCTTGCTTGCAGTAACATTTGTACTTGATAATTAAAATGTCACACACATTTTTAGCCAGCATATAATCCATGCAGGAGTAGAACTGTGTCTTCTGAAAATCATTCAGAAGATGCTCACGGATAAGAACGATGCCATTTTGAACCATTTGCTGCTGCTTATAGAGGAGTGTTTTGCCATTTTTTCATATTTTGAAGAGTAGGGTGGAGGGATGGGAAGAATTGCAGCTTCTTTTGGAAGGACCTGTGAACCTCACTGAATAACGCTGGACTTTTGTGGTTTATTGCATGAAGTATGGTATGTGCTGATTCAATGCACTCATTCAGTGCTTGGGCTCATTTGATGTTCAGAAAGTCCTCAAAGAGGAGAACTAGAGTTCTCTAGATCTGTCTGCTTCCCTTTAGCATCAGTAGGAACGTGAGCAGCCTGGATAGAGATGCCAATGTGGTGACTTGCAGCCTTTTTCGCACACATGGAAGCTTCTTGACCAGATGTTTATTTTGTGTTAGGCTGTTGTGCTGGGGCTGGGCTGGTGGTGCCTCTCCTGGCTTTGTTCTGGCTGGTAAGTTTGCTTTGGCTTCAGTTACAATCAGTTTGTTTTTAGGGTGTTTCTAAGGATATGCCGACTATTGTAAGCAAGACTTCTCCAGCTGGTCTGGCCAAGGGCTCAAAGCACCATCTATTTGGTTAGCTCTCTGCCTGGGAAGCTGAGGATAGTGAGCACAGCAGGCTCATGGCTTAAGAATCACAGCAAGAGGATGCTCAGGAAAAGGTCAGGTTTTGGTCCATCTTTCTGTTGTTCTCACTGTGAGAGAGGCAGAGCAAACAGTGTTGTTTGTGGGCTGTGCATTCGAGTGTTTTTTGCCCAGCAATGCCAGTCATCACCCTTTCAGCTCGTGCAGGAGGGAGCTGGGCTCCTCTCCTCGGCTGGTGCAGGTTGCTGTGTCTCCTCTTTGCAGTGACCTCAGGGCAGCTGCCAATTTGGCTGAGGTTTGCTCCATGGCACTGAAAAGATGCAAAAACAGAATTTGGTTTTGGCTGTCCTGAAATAGGATTTTGAACATCTTAATGCTAGAGATTAATGAACAATGTAGGAGGCATCTGAAATCCATAAGAACGCAATGTGTCTTAGCTGATATCTGTGCTGAATGTGCTTTCGCTGACCACCAGGAAAGCGTTTGATTAGGTATTGCCAGCTCAGGCTCTGCTTCCCAGGCATGTCACGCGCGGTCCTCCTGTCAACACAACATGGTGGCCATATCCCTGCATTGGTTCAGGGTTGTGTAAGAAGCAAAAGTGTCATTTTCCACAAAAGTGCCTCTCTAAGGGCATTGTTGTAACTAATTCGGACTAAGTAAAACATGCTTTTACTAAATGTATGTGGCGGAATGAGCAGACATTGGAAACGGGATGTTCTGCTCCTCCTGTGATATCTGGAAATTCTTGATTGCTTAGCTGAAATAAAAACGTCTCCCAGCTGAGCTTTGGCACAACAAATACATCGGCAAAGTTTTATTAGAAATGCATTCTGCTATTCCGTGAACATTTTAAATCCATTTATGTGAACTATGGGTGAGTGAGATTTTTAAAATCCTGGTCTGCCGGGAGATACTTAAAGCTCACAGCTTTACGGTGCATTGGTGTGTGCTATCAGCAACTAGTCAAGATTAAAGATGAAGTCAGCAAAGGAGCTGCCGTGAGTACTTCAGGAGGGCTCACCAGCAAGTGAGCACAAGGTGCTTTCTGGGCTGTCTCCTGGCTTAAATCAAACAGTTTGACGACACGCTGGCATTCACGCAGGCTCCTTCTATGGTGAGGCTCTGGACATTGCCTTGCAGGGTTGGGTCCTGTGCTTTTGCCAGGAGACTCCATTGTAATGTGTGAGAGAAGGTTTAAAATATTCTAATTGTCTACCATGAAATTACAGTTTTGTTCCCTAGAGTAGAAAAGTGAGTTTAAATCATTAACGCCACAAGTCTCAGTGATGATTACAGAAATGTTTGCAAGTGACTTAATCAGAATAGTTTGTCTGAGTGGCCCATTTTAATATTATTGCGCTGATTAAGTTTTCTTAGCTAATATGTGTTTCATTTCCAATTCAATTAAATGAGAATCCCCTTTCATTACGTGATATTACTGAAGTGCCCTAGTGGGGCAGGAGCACACTTGGTATTTTCAATTGATACAGACTTCTTCATTATACAGTCTCGTGGTGCTAAATGAAATCAATGAAAGCTGAAATTAAAATTGTAGCAAGCTGCAGTTATAAATATGTTGTCCATTCCTCAGCCCCTTTCAGCAATAAGAATGAGAATATATTAGTATCAGTTCATTAATTACATTTCAAATACATTTTCAATAGATGCCTTCCTTTGACAAAATTTTAGAAAGACCATGAAAGATTTTTCCTTGCATTTCTGTGTGTCCAATAATTATGACAAGCAAAATATAAGTGGCATTAATGTGCTTTTATTATACAGTATATATGTTCACTTTTGATTTTAAAAGCATTCTTGTGTAACCTATCATGAGCTACGTTAACTGGCGTATGAGAGATTATCTGCAAATGGCTTGTGAAGGAATGAACATCAGCCTTATGTTTTCTCACATGAGCCAAACCTTGATCTTTTATGTATTATTGAAGAGAATTGATTTAGATCTGATATAGTAACAAATGATTTTATAAACACCTCTCTGGAGTTAATTCCCCATTGTGGGATATATGAAGTTCTTGAAGATAATGTGTGTGATCTTGAAAGCTCCAAGATTTCTCAAGTGTTGAGGCTGGGCCATTGAGTAGTACATATTTTTATATACGAAGCAGTTGGGAGGCATGTTACTGTGATTCAAGCAGTGATTAGGAAATTGCAGTGAGTGCTGAGGAAATAGGATAGATACAGCTTCTAAATACACATTCAAACGTTCACAGAAAAGACAAATGTATGTGGCAAGCTGAGACTGGGACCCTCTATACCCTCTTGTTCCTAAACGATATTAACAGCAGAGTTTACATGTAAAATGGGTTCACTAATCTTTAGTTTCACATGTCCTGTTTGTGTGGCTGTTGGTGACAGGTTCCGAGCAGCAGTCCCCATCCCTTGTGCTGCTTTTCGTGCCACTTGACAAGTCACCGCGAAGCAGAAACTTTCTGAAGTATTGGTTTCTGTTAAATTATTTAAGTATTTTCATCTGGTCAGAGAGTATGTGGCTTAGCGCATTTAAGGCATATCTAAAATGTGTATGATTGTAAGGATGAAGCCTTTTTCTTTAATACTAAATATATACTTTTTATAAACAAGAATCTGGAATTTTTTAGAATATGATAAATATCTTAGCATAGTTATCCTGGCTCCATAAGTGCAACGAAAATGTTAGCCTTGGCATATCAATCGTGCTTTACAGATGACTGTAATTTCCTGAATGTCAAAACTCCAAATTTTTCTACTAAGCAAACTTTTCAGTGGCAAAATAGATTGCCTCCATAATATATCACTGTGGGCAGGAAAAAATGAAATCTTTATGTACTGTATTATGAATCAATGAGGCATTAAGATTTTTGGAAGGGTGAGCGGACTCTGGAAAATGAAAAACTGCCACTATTCCATCTCTGTAAACCGCTGCTTATGGAGTGTCGGCTTTGCAAACCTCTATCTTCCACGCCACAGAAATATCAGTTACAAGTTGAAACCAATTCCTGCAACAGCATTTAGATAGGGTAAATACTGTAGTAAATATCTGATTTATAGCAACATCCTGTGGTTATTCACCAGCTCTTTCACCGTAGCCTAGCCTACCGTCCTTTTCATTTTGGGAGGTCTGCTCTGCTTTTTAATAAATCCATAAGAGAGAACGGGGAGGTGCTGTGTGACACAGCTCCTGGGGCCAGGGATTGTGCTGCAGCGTCTGCGTGGTTCCTTGAACAGGGAGCGGGAAGGTGTTCCTGGTGCTATGTGGATTTCAGTTTGTGAATTTTCCTAAAGACATCACCCACACCTGTATTTTTCCTAGCATGGATTAAGGGCAGGATTGTGCTCTGCAACCTCTTTTTTTAAGGAATAACTAATTGGGCAAGAAAGGTGCTTTAAAAAGCCAAGACCCTGCATGCTGCTGGAGGCACACCCCACAAATTCAGCATCACTACAGCTCAGCACCTAGCAAGGGGGGAAGCACGACATGCTCTTAGCTGGGGCTCCTCTGCCAGCTCCTCTCTTTCCTTTGGGTTTTACCTCCCACGTGCAGCTCCAGGGTCCCAGTACAGAGTGAGAGCGGGCTGCCTCAGCACCACTGCTGCCTTCCGTCCAGACGCCTCTATCGTGTAATGAAGTTAATGAGGTGGAAAGCTTTGCTGCTCTGGGTGGGTGGTGGTGGGAGATGGAGGTTACCAACAGGTGCTTCAGCCCCTTTCCCTGCAGCCCATCCAGGGTGGATGGGTCTGGGCGCTGCCGCCTTTCCTGTGCGAGGCTCCT
Organism: Anas acuta; assembly: GCF_963932015.1. NCBI lineage: Eukaryota > Metazoa > Chordata > Aves > Anseriformes > Anatidae > Anas > Anas acuta. The sequence continues at coordinate 13,356,762 of NC_088991.1, read as the reverse complement.
GGGTGGAGGCAGCGAGTTCGGGGACGGATCCAGCCGCTGAGTCACTCTTCTATTTGCTGAGTCTAAAAATGGAAGCCTGCTTCTCTTTTTATCCACCACTAAAAAAAAAAAAAAAAAGTGAAAAAGGCTACTGTTCTTGCTGAATTGGTTGTGTGCAAGGGTATCCTGCAGAGATCTTAATAATACAGGCAATTATGAAATTAATACCACTCTGGCAAATCTGCAGGGCAGCTCTCCCCTGCGCAGGCAATGCTGTGGACAATTAGTTTGTGCGTGAGGGTAGCTGGGAGCATGTGTGTGTGTGAGGCTGCATATTTTTCATTTCTTTAAAACCTTATTTTCAGTATACTTGTGTTCCAGGTACCAGCTCTGCACATACATGTATATGAACAGGTACCTTGAGCTGAAAAAATCTTCAAATGCTGCCTTCCTCTGTGCCTAAAGTGCTGCTTTTTTGCAAATCTTTCCCATTTGATAATTTCATGGGCAATGATGGGCTGGTATAATTGCCGCTCTTGCAAAATCCAGCTCCTTTTTATGGGTTCCTCTGGCATTTTTCTCCTGCTGCAGTTACTGTGGGTAGGCTGCTGGCTTCCTACCCCCACCATTAGTGTTTCTAGACAAAACATCTCTGTGATTCATTGGGTGCTGATAGAAGTGAAAACATAATGATTACTTAGAGGAAATGTAAATTTACATTTGCTAAAGGCTTTAATTCACAGTTCTGAAATACTTATCTCCTTTCCTCCTAGGCCCTTGTTCTGAGCTAATGCATGTTATGATTCTCCTGTGCCATACTGAGACCAGAGTAAAGGAATATAAGTCCCTGTGTGTGTAGCTTTGCAGACTGCTGCAGAGAAGAGTGTTTTTTTTTCTCCTCCTTCTCCTCTTTCCCATAATTTTTATATTTGACCTTATAAATGGCTGTAAAAGGGAATGCTGCTGCTGTTCTGACAGCACCTCCACCAGGTATTGCAACAGGTGGTGGCGTTAGCCACTGCTGTAGGAACTGCTTGTGGAGAAAAAAAAAGGTTGCATTGCACCTTCAAGATGTACTTCTTTGATAGGGTGTCATTTATACAGCTTGATTTTGCTGTACTTTGAATTTTGGATGAGGCAGATCTGGGCATTTGGTTTGAAATGATGGAATGAAGGTGTCTCACTTCGTAGCTAAAGCAATAGGACCAGCCCTGCTCCTGGTCTGCCTGCTCCGCATCCACTGCATTGAGGCTGCTGGGGAGCAGACAGGGCTGGGTCCCTGAGCAGGCACCCAGTGGACTTGGGATGGGGAGGTGAGAGGGGAGGGAGAGAGTGAGGGCAGCAAACCAGCTACAATGATCCTGCTCCATGCATGCTGCCGCCGTGGGATGCTGGGTGTGAGAGCTTCCTCCCGAAGCTCCTGGGGAGCACAGCAGCCCCCTCCGTGCTGCCACAGTCAGCAGCAGGGCTCTTTCCCTCATTTGCTGGGCTGGGAGCACAGGGAAGCACTGTGGGAAGTGGGTGGGTGATGCTTTTCAGCTGCTGCTTCTGTTGTCATCCAAATCACTGATGTGAAGCATCTGGGACCAATCTGGAGTAGATGCAAGCATTTTGATTCCCAGCGATGTGTGTGAGAGCTTGCCAAATATTTTGGCCTAGCCTCTGCAAACTGTCCTGCGTGGGCATCTTTCAGCCGGGAAGTGGTACTCGCATTTGGGGTTTTACGAATTAAGGGGTTTTCCCAAGTATGCTTGGTCGGAGCAGGAAGGGCTGTTGCCAGGATGTTCACCCCATCCTTTCAATTGTGTCTGTAGGTGACACAGTTTGTTAAGGATTAGAGTGAGTCACAGTATTAAATGAACATTTTGCTTCTCTCTGAGCGATCTCCAAACAGATGCCTGCCTCTAACAAACGAGGCAGCAGGGGTATTTCTCTTTGAGGAACAATTTGCAGTATTAGCAAATCAAATTCTCAGTGGGCCACTCTTTATGGGAATTAACCTCACCTACCGGGAGCCAGGCGCTCTGGGCACCTGGCCTGATATAATTGAGTTTGACTTCTGGAGACGTGGTGGGGATGATGGATGGGCAAGGGAGACCCACGTCACGCCGGCCTCGTGCCCCATCTACTGAATGTTAAAATACATCAACTGCAGGGTTTGGCAGCTTGGGAGCTGCACGTGGAGGATTTCTAACCTGTGGTGCTGTGAGACTAGCACCACTGGTGTTTCTGACCTTCCGTAGCTACGCTGTGAGGTTATGCAATGCACAAACCTTTTGCGCGTGGTGCAGGATGAGGGAAGAGCATGGAGCCTGCTGCAGTGGGGCTTTGGCGTGGTGGTGGAGGAAAGAAAGGATCTGGACCCATGTGTAGGATCGTCTTCGTCTTATCAGATAACTACAGAAGAGGAAAAGTTGCGGTCTCCAAAAAAAAAAAAAAAAAAGAAAAGCTCAGCTTTTAAAGATAAAAAGAATACTCTTATAGATTAGTTTAGTTTATGGGGAGGGTGGTGAGGACACTGGTCGTCTGTACCATTAGTCAAATCTGGTTGATTGCACATTGTTTCTGGTGCCGAGCCACCAACCATATGATTATTTTTCTTTTTTTCAGTAGCTCAGTACTTAATCCTCAGTTTCATATGCAGAATCCCTGCTGCAGGGTTTTATTTCATTTTATTTGCTTTTCTGTTGGACATGATACAAATCTCATCTGTCCCTCTGCCCCTGCCCTTTCTGTTCAAAGGAAACTTTCCTTTCAAAAAGTCTGTCCTCACCTGTGGTGTAACTGGGTTTCTCACTGCCCTGTTAATATACCACAAAGTCTGTAAACTGACCTGCCGTGAAAAAAAAAAAATCTCCTAGAACAGGAAACATTCCCAAATTTCCCCTTCTCCCCGTTCTTCAACCAAAGCATTGGAAACACTTTTGCAAAACTGCCTCCCATTTTATTGTATGAGCTCATCTGCATGTCCAAACCATCTTAGCCAGGCTTGCCACCTGGATGAGCTTGACCTAGATGCAAACTGATGTGCTTGAGCAAGTTTAAAGGGTAGCCTTAGTTTTGCTGGGAGACTGGGACTGCCCCAGTATTTCCCCCTGCTAATCACAGCTCTGCTTCCTCAGCCGTGCACCAAAGCTCTGTTGTCCTGGTTTACCTTTTCCCCGGGCACAGTCTGAGTGGGATGTCAGGGCTGCAGTGCTCCCCGTGCAAGGGCTGTCGGTTTCTTCCCCTCTGTAGCCTTCGGGAGCCCCTCTTGCTACAGCCTCCTCTCTTAGGGGAAACGGGAGAAGGTCACTCGGTCCCTCCCCTGCTTATCCGTACACTAATGGATGTAATGTTGAGTAGGTGGTTAGCTTTCAGCTTCCATCTCATGCTTCTTAGCTCACGGCTCCATCAAGCCAGGCTCAGGTTTCCAGGCTGAAGGCATGGCAGCTGCCAGCACCCGACCTCCAGTCTTCCTCTGCCTCAAAGAGCAATTAAACAGCCTCTGTCCTCTGACGGAGATCGATAATCCTCTGCCTGAGCACCAGCAGGACATAAAGGGGCTCATAGGGGTGGAGCCAACCCCCCCTAGTTGTAGTCCTTGTGGAATTACTGTTCCCTTGGACCCCAGAGCAATGGTTTGAAGCCTTTCCATTGGGGTTAAGGTGCCCTTCCCTGGGAGCAGCTGCAATAGGTAAAGCCCCTAGGTGGGTGCTGTATTCAGACCCTAAGTTGCTCAGCTGTCGGTAGTTTTGCCATGATGGGGTGGCAAAGCAGGAGAGAGGGAGCTGCAAACTCCCCACGTGCTCTGAAGTCTCTGACTTTATTCAATGCTGTCATCCCCTGGGGGTTCACACCTCCTCAATTTGACTTCAGTTTGCCTTTTTTTTTCTTTAATGTTGCTTTTAGAAGCTTGCTACGAGGATGCTTTTTAAAAAAATCATTAGGTTGAAAAAATAAAAATGAAGGATTCTCATTCAGCCCCTGCGCTAGGCAGAGGTGGGGAATGTGGGGAACGGCATGGCACAGATGCACTATATGACCACAGAATTACCTTTCAAAGAGAGCAGATGGCTCCATCTCAATAAACCCCTCAGAGAGAATCACCGGAGGTCTTTGAGGTTTCAGTTTGCTTCTTATTTTCTCCGAGGTCTGTGCAGGAAGAAGAGGGGGCTGCTGTGGGCTGAGGCACTGGACAGCTGAAAGGTTTGCGCACTGACTGTGTGCTCTGCTCGGTCACTTTTAGCAAAAATCTTCCCACACATGATAGATGTACCAAAGCACCAAGAATTTCCTATTTCTAGGCAGCACCAGGGCTGTTTTGGGAGCTGGTTTGCTTTTTGCTCTCTTAGGGCAGGTAAAGAGGCCCTCCATGCCAGGGCTGTGCATAAAGCTGAATCAGAGCCCGGGCAGAAGAGGGGTGTGGTGTGGGACCTTCTGGATCACCACCTCCCCGGCGCAGCTTTCTAGCCCTGGTGGAGGGTGTGTGAGCCATTAGCTGGGCATTTATCTGAAGAGAGACTCTGACCTTTTCTGAGCTCCTCTGCAGAAATGGATCGTGTGCAAATAGTTCATTGCTCCCAAAAATGCTCTCACTTTAACCTTGCAATGATGTGATAAGCAGAGCAGTTGATTTAGCACAGGGAGCAAAAACTCGGCATCGTGAGACTGCTCAGTGCTCGCGGTCCTCAGGAAATAGCTGTGTGCAGGGAGCTAGCAGGAACAAGTGACTGTCGTACCATCACAGATTCCTGGTGGCCCCAGGGTCAACCTACTTTCTAAGTTGCCTGCGAGCAACCTTTGTTCTCTTCTTCATAGACATCCAACTAAACTTTATTAGGAAACCTGTATTTCTGAAGAGGGCAGTTCTTTAAGCTGGAGGGATGATTCACAGTGAAGTCTGAGCTCTACCTGCAAACATGTTGTCTTGGGCTCTGAAGCACAAGCTTCAAGGAATGGGCAGGAGCTCAACACCCCCTTGTTAAGATAGCAGAGGGAACAAGCTGTTACGTACAGAGCTAAAAATAATTGCAAAGCTTTGAATCTGCCTCCCAATTGCAGCAGAAGGATGTTCTGAGCACTGATGGCCGAATCTGTCTCTGGCACAGCTCTTATTCGATGGTGCATTAAAGCGTTTGTGACTTTTTGAAGCTCAGTTCAGATAAACGCACAGCAGCGTGGCTGCTTTTCTGGAGCTGCCATGATTTCAAACTTTGATCAGTGTGGCTTGGGGCTAACCCAAAAGCTGGTGTTCCCAGAAGGAATGGTGCCTTTTCCAGAAGAATTTTAACAAAGAGGCTGAGGAAGGGGAGAAATGCACAAGGCAGCTGAGATGGGCCCGGCAGCTGACAAAGCAAAGTATGACATGGCATAACGAAGAAGTACAGTGCTTGGCCTGTTTGTAGGGTACTGTGCTTCAGAGCAGGTGATGTGGGCATCCCATAAGTCTGCCCACAGCCTGGTTTCTTGAGCACGAGGTGCTGGAGGGAGCCTGGCCACGTCCATCCTCACTATGAGCAAATGGCTTTGTTCAGCCTCCTTCACCTGGTCTTCAACTTGCTGTGACAGGTCCTGATGGAGATACTTGCCTGGATGAGGCAATCGGCCACCTGGGGTGATGGTGATCCATTACAACACAGTTTCTTCCACCAACATGCACATTTTATTCATTCTTTTGTTTTTACAGTAGCAGCAAAGAGAGGCACTTTGTCACTGCCTGTGACCAAAGAGCACGAAAGGAGAGAGGCTGAAGAATTTGAGCTATGATAAAATGCTCACTGCATTGATCTTGGCTCGGCATTTGTTTTCCTTCTTGCATTAACTCCCCATCGATTGCTGTGATGACCTTAGAGCTTGTGGGTTTGCTGGCCGCATCCCTCAGCAAGCAGCACCCCGCTCTTGCATCCTGCTCTGCTCCCAGCCTCCTCGAACCGCTGATGGTGCGAAAGCGGGCCAGTTGGTACAGAGGGTAAGCAGGGCTTTGCTTCAGCCTCTTTGGTCATTCAAGGCTTCTTACTATACATGTATGTTATATATAGGCATGCCACAGCTGTGGTACTAACTTGCTGTTGCTTGAGGGATCAGGTCATTATTTTAGTGCAGGGTGGTAGTAAACTGGATCCAATTGCAAGGAGTTCTGGCAGCTGTTAAAGAAGGGGCTTTCGTTTGCCTTGGAGATGTTCTTTGTGCCCACGCTTTGCAATGAGACTTTGGGAAAAGTTACCTTCCTCTGGACCGTGGCAGGGGCCTTGGCTCACCAAACATGTTTGCTTTTGCGCTCAAAGCCCTCAGAGCCCAGGGTGGCTGCAGCAGTGCCAGGGTGAGCCTGCAAACACGTGGCAGTGCTGATTGTGGCGTCCTGGCTCTCCAGACATGAGGTGCCATTGTGTCGGCCACTGATGCTTTATTAGGCTCCTTGGCTGTATTTGGTTTTGCAAGTTTATTGTACTTTCCATTTATTTAATCATTTATAAGCTTGGATGCTCTAAAAGAGAAGGGGAATGGTGACTCTCTCTGTTTCCTGTCCCCCATGCTACTGGATGCTTTCAGAGGCTGTGATTCATTTTTGAGTTCACCCAGAGACAATTTTCTGTAAAACATTGACATCTAGTGGCTTTTCTGCTGAAGGAAACGATGGGGAACAAAGGCTTGGTTGCGGGTGGCCAGCCACGATGTCTCCTGGAGAGCAAAGAAATACCCCGTCTCCTCCTCACGCAGCACCCAGGACACGGCAGTCCCAGCCTGGGGGCTTGGGGCTGCTGGGCACACGCTGCTCTGTGTCCTCAGCCTGGAGGAGCGAGCTTCCCTGGCAGGACAATTTGCTTATTGAGCTGCTTCAATTCCGTTTGCTGAAGCAGATTGCTCTTACCCTGACAGTACTGTGTGGCAGGGCATCCTGCTGTCTCTGGGCACTGGGCAGGGATATTCCCCATGCCCAGCCCATAGCGCTTCTGGTGCTGCCCTGGCACGTGCTGTCATGTCACAGCCGTGCATGCAGCCTCCCCGTGTGTGCCACCATCCTGCTGCTCCGAACAAAAGCCTCCGCTTCCCTTGGAATATCTTTTGTTACAAAGCACTGTAACGCACCGTTTAATTTCCTGTTATTTACTTCTCTATCCTCTCTCATCTTTGTATCAGGTGAAAGCAGGAGGATAAAATGGTGTTTGCCTGGGCTTTTCTGTGATCTTCGTTTCAGTTCAAGGAGGTTGGGTCTTCTGGGGACATCCCATTTATCTGGAAAGGAAATGTCTTACAGGAAATGTTCTCCTTGCAGGCATAGCCCTGCTGTAGGGCCTGTGCAGCTCAGACCCACAGCTGCTCACCGTGACAAGTCATATAAGCAGCGCTTTGCAGGCAACAGAAAGTTGTCACCCCAGCTTGGTTGTGCACAAAACAACGCTTTGCTCTCAAATGAAGTTCCCACGTGATTGGGGAGCAACCTGTGCTGCTCCTCTGGAGGGGGGATTTAAGTGATGTAGCCATGTGGGCATCTCTTAATGCCCAGTGTGAGCATGTTACTACGTGGGCAGCCCACCACAGATGGAAGTTCAGGGTTCCCTTCAGCCTGTGTAGAGGCAAACCCGTCAAGCAGAGCAATCCATGTGCAGATATCACTGTTTCTGTTCCCCCACAGGGACTTTGTTCAGTTATCCTTCACCTCGGAGAGGTGAGCACACAGAGGAGCACTCTGCAGCAGGATTTCTGAAAGCATCTTAAGTGCATCTCCAAGTTTCTATTGATTTTGAGTGTTAATATGCCGTGTGCTCAAGACGCAGGAGACTAAATGCTCTGCCTCTCTCTCCCCTTTGCAGGAATTTCTACTATATCACCATCCTGCGTGACCCTGTCTCCCGATACTTGAGCGAATGGCGCCACGTCCAGCGAGGAGCCACGTGGAAAGCGTCCCTGCATGTCTGCGACGGGCGATCCCCGACCACCGAGGAGCTGCCCAGCTGCTACACGGGGGACGACTGGTCGGGCTGCTCCCTCCAGGAGTTCATGGATTGCCCCTACAACCTTGCCAACAACCGCCAGGTCCGCATGCTGTCCGATCTCAGCCTGGTGGGATGCTACAACCTGTCGGTCATGCCAGAGGAGCAGAGAAACAAGGTTCTGCTAGACAGTGCCAAGGAGAACCTGAAGCGCATGGCCTTCTTCGGCCTTACTGAATTTCAAAGGAAGACTCAGTATCTCTTTGAGAAAACTTTTAACATGAACTTCATCTCGCCGTTCACGCAGTACAATAGCACAAGGGCCTCCAGCGTGGAGATAGACGAGCAGACTCAGCAGCGCATCGAGGCCCTCAATTTTTTAGACATGGAATTGTACGATTATGCAAAAGACCTTTTTTTGCAGCGGTACCAGTACATGCGGCAGAAGGAACACCAGGAAGCACGGCGGAAACGCCAGGAGCAGCGCAAGATCCTGAGGGCAAAGCAGGCGCACCTGAAAGAGCAGGGGGAAAACAGCTCCAGCACTGACTACATAGGGAACGTGGAGCGGTGGCGGCGGTAGTGGGGGGAGCTTCTCAGGAGACTGGCTGGACACTGAAAGCAAAGCAGAACCCAACCCAACACCCAAATCGGAGCCGACAGAGTAGTCCAGACAAATTAAGCTTCTTAAATATTTGAAGCAAAAAGAGGTTAAAATGTTGCCTTTGCAGTTGCCTTTGCAGTAAATGTTGTACTGTACGTGGAACACTTAATCCTAGTGCGTAATTAAATTGTCCTTTTTAGGTTTGTTGGATTATTTATGAAATACAGGAGCTAAGTAAGCTCATCGGAAATGGTTGTTTGGACATTTATTTAAAAAAAGAAATCCTTAAATTAGTTATGAATACAAAATGGGATGCTGGAAAATGTTTATGATTCTCTGCTGAAACCTATCTGGGAAGCAAACTCATTTCCTAATAATGAGCATTTAACATACTCTCACAATACAGTATATGAGCAAAACCTTTTCCTTTTGATTTTATCTTAATTTTATTTATGTGTTTTCAAAGGGCACCAACTGCTTATGATATTTACCAAGTTAATGAATGGACAATGAAGGGAACAGTAAAGGTCTAGAAAGAATATTGACTAGTTTTATGTATAATATTGGCTTTTAAAAGGAATAGAAGTAATTTCTCTAGTTATATAAATATTTAAAATTTTAAACTTTTTCTACCTACTGCTGTTTAGAGTTTTAAGCTTGATCTAACTCATATTAAAAAAGAAAAAAAAAAAAAAACATTTCTGAACTCAATGCCAACGTTATGTTAAAGACATTACTTCCAGAAATTTTCAGGTCAATATGATTTTAACCATTCTGGAGAAGTTACAGCACATCTTCATGTTTCATAAAGCCTTTTACCAATTATAATCTTGTGACAGTATCTAATTTTAGGTCTTTCTTACCCATTAGAATACATAATGCTGAACTTATTATTCCTTAATAATTGGTGATATAAACTAGATGAAATTGTGTTGCGGATATTTGTATAGTGTCTTTAAAAAGTCATAAAAATCTCTAATCCCAGCAATATTATAAAGAGAATTGCTCAGTTGAAGAAGTAGATTTACACTTGAATTAGGATTTACTTCCAGTAAATCTTTGCTACACAATATGAAAATAGGGCTGTTTTTTTACGCTCTTGAGCCCTTCTTAGTGACGACAGACTAGCAATGACTAAAAATGATGGAAACAAGTATTACCATAGCCATAGTTACACAGTATGAGAAAGTTGCATGGTGAAACAGGACGCAGGCACTGCTGGAGCTGGAGCTGTTGCCCCATCGGCCCCAGCAGGACCAGGCTCACCAAGACCAACAGGGAGAGGAGATGGGGCTGTAGGTGAGGGGCTCCTATAATCTCTATGCAAAAAAAAAAAAAAGAAAAAAAAAAGAAAAAAAATAAAGAAAAGAAAAAAGAAAAAAAAAAAGCTCCGTAAGGCTTTGGTTATAAATTCAGCAAGTTCAGAAATTTTGTACGTAGCCTGCAGCGCTGTTGAGCTTTGCACTGAAGGGCGATCTCTGTCCGCGTGCTCAGTCGCGTTTGGTGCGCGCGTGTCTGCTTGGCTCTCCCGCTCGGCGCTGGGTGACGGAGGCACCTGGAAACAGCACTCTTCGTCCCGGTATACACGATGCTTACAAGGCTCACTTGCACTACTTCCTTTTGCCTGTAATATTATATACACAAAGAGGGCAGGGGGCATGAAATGCAGAAGGAGGCTTTGAAAACATCTCAAGGCTCCGTGCCTAAGTTAGCCAAAAGCTGTGTTACAGCTGACGTTGTATCGCGACCTGGGTGGGCAGCAATCCTGCCTGGGGCAAAGGAAAAGCACGGCTGCAAACCAATACCCTGCGTTAGCAACTCAGAAAAGAGAATAATGTCATGTACAGCTTTTTTTTTTTTTTTTTTTTTTTTCTCTTTAATGAGAACTGCAGTTGCCAATATGATGTCTCTGTTGTATTTTGTTTTTTTATGGGGGAAAATAATGCGCTCTTAAAACTGAAAGGCACTGCTGGAAACAGGACTTAACCGTGAGCGAGCTGGAGGGCCTGTTGCAGAAGGTGCATTTTGTTTTTATGCTGTGGTGTGCATGGTTTACAGAGACTAGTTGCATTTTCTTTGTGTATACTGTTTATTGTATATAGGGGATGTACGAATATAAGGATACCGTTTTGTCATAATCATATCAAATTCTACTGATTTCCACTGTAGATGCTGTCTTATTGTGTAGATTTACAAGCCGATCCACTGACTTTGATTGTGTAATTTAACAATAGAACTGATAAATAAAATTTAACTACAGACTTCTGATTTTCGTGTGATTATTTCTTTATCTGAAGATGCATTGGGAGTTGTGCAGTTCAGAATGGATGGTAATTTTGACACAAATGAAATAGCTGTTGGCAGGCAAATATAGGAATTTAAAATTATGGCTTTTCTGAAGTGTATTTAAACTACAGCCTTCAAGAGCAAAGCCACTTTGGACTTTCTTTTGTTCAGTAGTTACTGCACAGGTTTTAACTGCTTTTCAGAGCTTTTCTCAGTGGTAGTTTCTGCTGATTTTAAATATTATTGTCAATGGTCTGCATCATTATGGGATTGTTCCTGGGTGTGCACATGTATGTGTGTTTGTATACATATGATTATTCTTTTCTTTTGTATGATACCCACCATTTTTGCACCAGAGCTGGCGCCAGGAGATGCTGTCTTGCAGCTTCCAGTGCACCCTGCTTTATTGCTTCCTGAGGTATTTTCAAGCACAAAAGATAATAATAATAATTAAAAAAAAAAAAAAAGCAGAATTAGATGCAAAAGCAAATGAGATGAAAAGGAGCAGAATGACCAAAATCAACTAGAAAATAGGCTTTTTTATGATTGGGATGGAGGCCTTTCTTGGTGATTATAAAATGTGCCCTCAGATCAGCAGGACTCACACTGGGGCCGGTAGACCCAAAGGTGTCCGGAGAAGCCTTTGTCTTGGCTTAATCCAATTCCCTGTATGAACGGAGGTGCCCTTCCTGTTGTGAGTACCTGTGGAACGTTTTCTTTGCAAGGTTTTGTGAAGCCTTGGTGTTTTAGATGGGGATGTGGAGGGATCTGCCAGCGCACATGCATTTGACTGACACGGCTTTATATATTTGTATGCTGGAAGTGCTGCCAGTGGAGCTGCTAATGGCATGGAGGTCACAAAAGGTGCTTCCCTGCAATGAAAAAAAACACCAAACAGTGAAGTCTGGCATAAATGCAAGTGGTTTGGGGGTTGCCTTTTGAGAGGAGTACTTTGTCAGTTGGGAAAACTTCTGCCGCAGGATGGAGAGGATGGGGGATGTGTTTGGACAAACGTAGAAGCTGAGGTGCTACATCCATGAACCAGGTAGCACTGAGGCCCTCAGGTATGTTTTGAAAAGCCTGGGCACGTTCTGAGACTCTTCTGAGCAATGAGATGTCTCTGGGTTTCCATCAGACAGGGATGAAGCAGAACTAGTGCTGCCAGCATCAGTGCAGGGGCAGCTGGCGTGAAACTGGGGACTGTTTGGGAGATGGAGATGGGTAACACTGATCTGTAATGTTAAAAGGAATCTGTAATGTTAAAAGCCATCCTGACTTCTGTAACAAAACTGATCTGCAGTTTTGCTGGTTTGTTCAGTTTGCCCTCCAACAGATTGGGAAGTTGATAGCTATGGTGGTCTTGCAAGGTGCTATACTTGGGGCAAATGTTTTGTATTTACTAAAACTTACCTAGATGGTGTCTAGTGCATAGGGGTTGTTGGAAGGGAATCGCTCAGCTGATTTTTGTCAATGAACTTTGCAACCTATTTGTATAACATAATTATATGTTTTAGTATAGCGTAATATATTTGATTGCACTGTCATCTTTGAGTAAAAGTGAACTTACTCGATTTCTATTTCATGTAACTTATAAAAATTTCACAACATCAAAAATGATCAGAGACATGAATGAGACCTAATGGATGCAATGCAATTGATGTTTCAGCTCATGAAAATCACCAAGGAGATGAGAAGGAAAACCGATACATCTCCTCTCAAATTTCAGCCAGAAACATCAGGTAATTGAGTGAACCTGTCAAACCAATGCACACCTTCAGCTGTGGGCCCAGAATGCTGCAAAATGTTTTCCAAGCAGGTGATGGATTTAAATCTTTGACTTACAAAAAACAGCCCTGTCTCCAAAATAGTTGAGAGGAGCTGGGGAAGCTTTGGTTGTTGCCAGACCCTGGTGGGGGGGACCTTTGGCAGTGTGGTCCGTCTGCTTTTAGTGCCCCTTCGAGACACTGGCTGTCCCAGGTGTCAGGTAAGGCTTGCCCAGAGTTAATATGCAGAAATGGCTCAACATGATTTTAAAATTGCAATAATGAGGGACAGGACATGCTCCATGTTTTCTTGTTTGCCTTTGCCATCAAGAGTGCCAAGGCGCTCAGGGAGATGTTCCCTACCAACCCGCGAGCTGGGACCCACAGCCTGTGAGTGCAGCCCTCCAGGGGACAGGGGGACATTTGTCCCCTGTGGCTGGATCCGGCCCTCCCGAGCCATGCTGGGCATCCCAGCCCGCTGCTACCTGTGGCTCCACTGTGGCCAGGAGGAGCAGCGTGCACGGCACCCTCGTGAGCAAACAGCAAAACATCTGAACTCTTGCCTATGAAATTCAATTCCGGATTTCCTAAAGCAATCTCCCCATTCCACCAGCCTCATCAGGGAAGAGTGTAATTTCATTTAATCCATTTCTTGAGTTCAGAGTCGACTGTGTTGCCATAATGCTAATATCACTGTTCTGCTATCCCTAGAGACTTGAGTGACGAGTTTAGGCCCAAAATCAAATTTGTCTCGAAGCTTCACGAGGATCTATCAGCGAAATTACCTGTGGTCTCTACCCAGAAGCTTTGTCATGCAGTTCAGCTCTGAAAGGACGCATTAGACCAGCCAGGTGAGGTTATATCATTTTTTGTGTTTGGAGCAATGAAATACTGAAACAATATATATGCAAAGCAATCAAAACATTTAGAGCGAGGGCTGTGTTCATCTTTAGAATATGAAAACAGCTTTTTGGTATTCTCAGCTCTCTGAACTTGTATTTGCCTTTGTATGACTGCAAATAAGGTTTTCACTTGCAAGGATGTTTGCAAGAAGTTGTTGGCATAAACCTCGGTATAAACTATAAACTGCACAAACTGTATTTTCTCCTGGATGTTCATGGATGGAAGGCTGTGAATGACTCCTAGAAGGATGCATTCATTTGAGCCCTTGTTCTGCTGAAGGGTTCTCAGCTACCTGACCTTGATGAGGAGCCCCACAGCAGAAATTCACTGTCTGGTGGCACAATGCTCCTTTTGTCAGCGAACAGTGAATTTTCTTGTAAATGAAGTTAGAGAATGATGAGAGCTAGAGTAAGGAAGGATGAGTTCAAGGGGTGTTTAGGCCAAACAAAAGGTGGGATTTCAGAACAGCTATTTTGAGGTTCTCAAGTCCCATTTCTGTTATTATCTTCGAGATGACGTTTTTCTTTCAAACATCACCCTTAAAATTTGAAGAAAATCCGGAAGGAGCTTGATCCAGGAGCTGAACTTACCCTTTTCTTTCAGGTCAACGAATTCCTCCTGCCCCGGGAGGGCCATTTTCGTGACCTTAAACCTCCTCAAAAGCCACCCAGCCGAAGCTGCGGCTCGGCGGCCGCCAGAGGGAGCCGAGAGGTGCCGGAGCCGGGGCCGGGCGGTACCGGGCGGGCTGGAGGCGGCCGAGCCCCGGAGCCCCGGAGCCCTCCTTACCGATGCTGCTCGGCCTCCGCTTCTCCCCGGGGGCTGCTCCCTCGGTGTGACCCAGCCACAGCTCCGCGGAAAGCGGGCAGGGGGCTGCCGGCGGCCCGGAGGTGCGTGATCCGCCGGGAGAAATTGGGAATTTCCCCTCCGGGCACGGCGAGCTGGGAAGCGTCTTAATAGACATCATTACATTAGAATAATTGCTGCGGAATCAGCAAAGCGCGGGCATAATCTTTAATGCCTGGGAAATCTCGCACAGTTTCAAAATAATTAAAAGCGGGATTAATCTAGATGCCAGACAACGCCTGCCTAATTACTAATGAATGGGGCTATCTGAATGGTTGCAGCACCCTCAGCAGCATCAGCGAAACGGTGCAGAAAGCGGTTACGTGGCTGGGAGAGGAACCGCAGCTGGGAGGGACCCCAGCACCTCTGAGCAGCAGGACCCCTGTGGAAAGTTCCCCCTGCTTGGAGCAGAGCCGGTGTGTCTCTCTGGTAATGATTTTGCAGACCTGGCGTTGATATGTCACCTTTTGACTCCTTTTAAAATGAAACCAGCAACACTGGGACAAGTCTGGAGCCCTGTGGAGCCCAAAGCTCCTCAATAGCTGTCCTCCTGCACAAACACAAATCAATGTGACTTTTGCTGGTGCAGGGTTGTGCCAATGCTGGTCGCAGCAGCAGGCATTGCTACAGCCTTTCTGCTGCAGCAGGAGGCAACAACCCTTGCAACTGCTGTCACACAGGACCATGCACTGTCCCTGCAGCACACATCACCGGGTCACATCCCAGGCAGCAGCAGGGTAAAGCCTGGCTGCAGGGTGCTGCTTCCAGGAGCACTGCAGCTGTCAATACACAAAACCAAAATCCTCTCTGCAGGGAAGGCATTGCAATGCATGTCCTGGCTGAGCCCTGGCCATTCTGGCAACCTGCTGGCACAGCTGGATAATGCCAGACTCGTGTTGAGGTTGGGAGGCCTGTGGCACTGGTGGATGGAAGCCACCTTGTGCCAGTTGTCCCCACGTGCCTCTAGCTGTGGCCAGTACACACCAAGGCTGTGTCCCCTGGAGCTGTTTGCAGAGATCATTCACAGATTTACAGTCATTGCTGGCATTTTTGTGTTTTCCTGAGACCTGTCACACTTGTAATAATTTCTGCTGCTTTTGGTTGAAGGCCGATGTCAGGAACTCCCCTTTTCCCTGTTCCCAGCGCTGTGGATGTAGTCACTCTGGGAGGATAAGTTGTGCTGCGACTGCTTCTGGGCAGTGCATTTGCTGCTGGCATTGCCCCATTTGTTGTCATCCGTAGAGGTGTTTTATGGGTATGTGTTTATTTTGATTCAGTAGAAAAATAAGTCTTCCATATTTGTGTTTTAAACAAATCCTCCCCACCAGATCAAGGTGGGCTAATTCCTTGTGTGGGAAGGTGAATGCAGTGAGCAGCTCCTCCAACATGGCTCTGTCTCCCCACCATCTAACCCACCATCTCCCTCTCTCCAGTGGCAGCTCCTTTTGTTTCTGAATATGTACAGATGAAAGAGAGAACCGACAAAACAAATCTCTCTGATCTCTCTTTACAAGCATCTATTCTCCCCTGGAGAGATCAATGGGAGGAGTTGGAAAAGGGTGTTTTATTTCAAAATTGTTCACACGGGGGATTCACAAGCAACGGTGACCTCCCTGTGGTGGAAACCACCTGGTGCACCGCACAGAGAGCTGCACAGGAGGAGGGAGGGAGAGGGAGTGCAGCTGGATTTGGGCTCTATGGTGGCCAGGGCTGCAGCCAGAGCACCTGTCTGCCCAGCACAGGCATCAGTGCCAGGGCACCACTTGCTTGGCAAAATCCCTCATCCTCCCTGGAGATGGGGAGCAGGATGGGCTCATGGCATACATGCAGCTATGGTCTGGTCAGAAAGAAGCAGCGATGCTGTAAATCACTTGTCATGCCTCAAGCAGGGGGTTGTGCAGCTCCTTTCTGCTGCTCTGCAGCTCAGGCTGATGGCGCTGGCCCCAGGATCTTTTCTTGCTGGGGAGCTGAAAGGGGTGGAGGGAAGAGGGGTCTGGAGTGGGTCTGAACGTAGTTCATCCTCTCCAGGAAGTGGAGAGAGGATGTGGGGAGGCTGCAAAAGCTGGTATTTCACCTGTAATTAAAAATTGTAGAGCTGAATGTGATGCTGTGCAGAATTAATGGGGCTGCATTGTTTATTTACATATATACAAAAAAAATGGGTGCTTATTGGGAGTAACGAATTGTGAATAAAAACAGCCACACACTGATTTTTTAAAATACGGAAAAAAATTATGCTGTAAAAATGTAAGAGAATAACAGGAAGGATATCACAGAGCCTCAGGCCCTGTACGTCCCACTCTGAATTTCCATGTGGAGGACCCACAGGTGGAGGTGACCCAGGCGGTGCCGCGTGCTGCCAGGCGTCCCCGCGTGCAGGTACGGTGTTTGTTCTGCCCTTGGTGGGTGTCTAAACTGGGACACCGCACCTGGGTGCTCATTGCTGAGACAAACAGTGGAGAGCTGGGGCACAGCCGTGGCTCAGCCCGTGCTGAGATCCTGCCCTGGGAGGCCACACCACACTGGGCTCTGCCAAAATAATAAGCCAGCTGCCAGGCCCTATTCGGCACGCACCTCGCCTCCCATTGCCAGACCAGGCAGGAGAAGCGCGCTTTGCCAAAGCAGTTTCCCAAACGGTCACAGATTTTGCAGCAGCAAGAGCAGGGCTGCTCCCTCCCACCCCGTGCCCTAGAGCTCGGTCATGGAGAGAGCACGAATTAAAATTAACGCTGGCTGGCTTCCTCGGTGCCCTTCAGAGTGCAGCGGCTGTGCTGGAGGCACGCGCTTGCAGGGCTGGCTCCATGCAGAGCCTGCATCTCGCCGGGCCCGCGGCCGCTGCTGACTCACGCACCGTGGTGCACGCTTCCCTGCACCGCCCGGTCACGCCATTGCAATGCACTTTTTTTTTTTTTCTTTCCTTTTTTTTTTTTGTGGATGACA
Organism: Anas acuta; assembly: GCF_963932015.1. Classification (NCBI taxonomy): domain Eukaryota; kingdom Metazoa; phylum Chordata; class Aves; order Anseriformes; family Anatidae; genus Anas; species Anas acuta. Next base: position 13,339,531 of record NC_088991.1, on the reverse strand, counting down.
GAATGCTGCATCGGCTGCTGTGCGTGCAAAGTGCTGCCTGCAGAATTTTAACTCCCTCCCAAGGCCTTTCAGGATGTCACTGCCCATCTGGAGGGAGTCGTGCTGGCTCTTTATCAAGCATCACATTGATTTTAAAATTACTTTGATGGCTCTTTAAGGCAGTGCACTTTTTGTGGCCCTCTGCATTTGTCAAAGATGATCTCTCTTTTCCCCATTGCAGGGCAGAGGGGTGGCATTATCTGCTTTTGCTGCATTGATTTTCTGTAAACAGGGGGTCATATTTTGGATGGGGAGAGGAAAATCTGAAATGAAGCAGCTGACTCTCACATTTCCCCCAGAAACATTCAGCTGTGGAGCAGAATGTCACTTGCTAAACACACTTTTAGGGCAGTGTGTTCCTTCCCAAGCCATCTGAGAGGTGGAGGAGATGTTGCTACAGTCCTGGTACTGTGCAACACACAAGCTGTAAAACAGGGGGATCAGGGCCCCAAATCACTGCCTTCTCATTCTTTGCTAAACCTGGCAAACTGTGCCCTGCGTCCTAACCCCCGGACGAGCCTGTTTGACCTGGCTGCTTCTCTGCCACTTCTGTACAAAGCTGAAATGCAAACCCAAAACTGCAGAGGCAACATTTGAAATTAAGATCTAAAGGTGACTCATTCTGTCACCTTCTGCAGACTGCAGAACAGCCTTTCCTTAAGGATAAATAAAATCTCTGTATCTGTACACTCAGCTGTTAATACTGTAAATGAAGTACAATGTTTTTCAGATTATTGAATCATTACTGTCAGTAGAACAAGCAGCTCAAGCAGGCTGCCAAGCAGGAAGATGAAAGAAATCATTAATTTCACGTTACTGGTTCATGCACAGATTCCTAAGTGGGGGTGATTAACTACTGGATCAAGCCACCGAGGAGAGCGGGGGCTTCTCACTTTCTTATTGTCTCCAGATGAAGCTTGGCTGCCTTTCTGCAAAAGCTGCTTCTGCCAGACAGAGTTGTTGGACTCAGTGTTAGTCAACTGGATGAACCATAGCAGGAGCCCACGACGTGCAAGAGGCCAGTGGAGACAACCTAATCGTCTCATCCACCCAGAAGGTTTGTCACAGGCTCTTAAAAAAGGTCTGGATATTTATGCACATTCTGAATACGCATAGGTCAGTGCATTCAGTTCCCTTTAAAGAAATACCTTTCAGCTGGCACCAGCTGAATGATGGTGATTCCATTCCCTGAAAACGTGGGTGCAGAACCTCTCCTTGGCGTCTGAAAGGCGGGAGGGGGGCAGCAAGGTGAATCTCCTTTTCTTTAGGGTCAGCTGTTAAAATGAGCTTTCACCCTGCAGCAGTGGGTGGAGGACATGCTGGCACTGCTATTTGCATCCCCAGCACTGCCGATTCCTGCAGGCAGCTGAGAAGGAGCAGTGTTAGCACCTTTCCCATCTCTCTGGAGGGCTTTGTGGGCTGTGTGATGCCGTGGGGAGCCAGTTCACACGATGTCGTGCCATGTCACGCTCTGGGACTCACTTCAGTGTTGTCAGGGAGGGCTCAGTGGGGTGATCAGCCCCTTTGAGGCTGCCTCTCAAAGGGTCCAGGCACCCACCAGTTACCCCAGTACGTTGCTTGTGGCTAATGGGGTGGATTCTCCTTGCACTGGGCCTTTTCCATTCAAGCTGGCTTTCTAATGAGATGAGATATTTCTGCATCCATCACCCTGTGTTATTGTCTCTCCCTGGGAGTCAGCCCTGGGGCAATGGCTCTCACTGTCCTGGGGAGAAAAGCAAGGGTTTTCTCCCTGAACTATCCCTGTAGATGCTTGGCCACCAGCAGTTCCTAGCCAGGATAGAGGATTGCAGTTGAATCTTCTCCGTCACAGCCCTACAGAAAAAGGAATACCCAATTCTTTAAAATTAGGTAGGCAGATACTCTGCACCTCCCGTGGATCCCATTGCCCCAGTAACAGTGTGTTTCACACTCCCTTTGGCATGGCCACCTTTATTTTAGAGAGAGCAAGCTGCTCCCAGAGGGCAGCTAGCCCTGGCTGCCTTTCATTACCATCTCTCACCCTGGGACGTTCATCTTCCTCGCAGACCTCACACAGGGGCTTGGCCATCCCCTGTGCTTGCATGCTGCTCCAGAGCTCAAAGCCTGGGAAATGTCTCTGATTAATTGATTAATTCTCAGGACTGCTAATTAAGCAGGATGTACCTCGGATTTGCTCAACAAAAGGATTTGGTTGCAAGCCTTTTTTTTTTTTTTTCCTTTTTCCTTTTCTGCGAGATTTTGATTTGCTCAGCAGGGGCCTCGCTCATCAGTTGGCAGTCAGCTATGAAACCCTCAAACATGTGGCAGCTGGAGACATGGATCACGCCGGTGGGGTGGCTCTTTCTCAGCTCGGATGCCCGCAGTGAGGTGCTGAGTGGTTCCCTCTGGGTGGGAGGAGGAAACTGGAAGCAGGACGGAGCAGTCCTCGCTGCAGAGGACTCGTGGCAGTCCTGCCTTTGAGAGGGGTGATGGACAAGGTGTTTTTTCCAGAACAAAATGCTTCTGGATGCATTTCTGGATCAAATCCCAGTGGGTTTGATATCATGACATTAAATATAGGTGTTGAGATTCTCCCCTCACATGCCAAGCAGCAGAGACATGCAGACATCTCAGCTCGCTCACTGCCCTCAGGGGATAAAATCTGCTCCCCTGCCCCATTTGGTCCCCAGGGAAGCAGGCTGAGCTGGTATATGCAGAGCACAGGACATGGGGTCCTCCAGCCAATTGCTGGCATGGAGTGCAGAGGGTGAGCTGTTCCTTGCACATTATTTACCTGAAGCTGTAGTGGATCTGCTCTTTCCAGTATAGTCATGCCTTTGACCTCATAATAATGCAAAGATTAAAAAAAATTAGGGGAGGACGGACAGACACATTTATTGAAGGGATATATTGTATGTGCTGTCCAAGATCTGCTTGGTATTCAGAACCGGAGGAAAGTAGGAACCTTAATGTTTACATTCGTACCAATTTAGGCTTTAATTTAGGCAATATAATGCAATCTATCTTTCTCTGGATTTTAATAGCTTTTCTATTATTTTGCTCCACGGATACTTGGAAATGGGAGCTCCTTTACTACGTGACTACTTAGAGCAATAGAAGAGCTATTTACTTAACACATTAGTTTGCAGGCACCCTTCTATGAGCCTGCTTGTGGAAGCTGCCTGCCGTCCATGGCTGTGTGTATGAATATGCATAATTAATAAATGTTATTTGCTGGACATATATCCCTGAGTGTCTCGGCTCTCCTTGACCGAGAAATGCTGTCTCTCTGAGATCTAATGGAAGGTTTAGACTTTTTAATTTATTTTCTTAGATTAGACTCAGAAAATAACCTTATTATTCTAATAGGTAGATTAGTCCCTGAGGAAGATATGAATAAATGAAAAAGTGGTAGGTGAAAAATAGGCCAGAGCTGCTATTACAGAAGAGTCTTTCTGACCTTTTAATTTTTGGTTCAAAACCATGGGAAATCAGACTCTGTGAGCATGCAAAATGCAGCCAGTCAGCCGTGCTGACCCAGTAGCTGTTTTGCAGTGCGAAATGGTAGAGTTTCTACCGGAGCAAACATTTTCTCTGAAAATATACGTTGTTTTAAATCTATTTCAGATTGCATCCAGTCCATCAGCTCAATGCGAGAGTCTCACCACGTTCCGGGCTGTACACGCTAGAGGGAGCCACGGAAAAACCAATGCCCGGGCTGCTGCGAGCGCTGCCCTGCTCCCCAGCCGTTCCCACGCTCTTCCCTTGGAAAATTGGGGGTCTTTCAGCAGTTTTTTACCCCAGTGTGGCTGTTTGGGGCTGCTGCAGGAGCACTTTTGTTGGAAGCAAAGCGTGCCATTTGACTATGCTGATGTTTGTCAAAGTTTTAGCTGGGAAAAAGCCTTTTGTTTCCTCAGCATCAAAGTGTTGTATTTTGAGCGTGCCCAAGCTCCCCGCTCCTTTTTGTGGTTAGCTGTGCTCCTGCTCCACACCAGCGTGCTGTATGCACACGGGAAATGCTTTGATACACCATACCACCCTCTGCAAGACAACCTGAAGGCACCCGGAACCCTATTGAAATGTTTGAGTCTGATGTGAAGATGCTGGGACTGATAGTTTCATCCTTCCAACCACCTCCCAGGCCCTGAGTTTCCTTGGCTGGATGGTGCTCGTATGTAAAGGCCATGGTATGATGGCAGAAATGCAGTCTCCTTTCCCTACTCACAGGGCAAATGCGAGGAAGTGGTGATAAAATCTCAACGCGCTGATGGAGCCTTGGGGAGGTTAAACCCTCAGTGCTCTGTGCCATGTCATATGGCTGCTCCTAGGGCCCTATTTCTGTAATGACTGCTTTCACCAATGGCTTTGTGGGAAAAGAGCGGGGCTACTACTAGAGCAAGGCTGAAATCTGTGCAGAGGTATGAGAATTTAGCCCATTCTGTTATTAATGGTCATTGCAGTGCCGCATATGTGAGGCCTGAATGATAACGTTAGCAGGCTGTTTGCTTAGCTGTGTTACAGTACAACAGCAGCTTTGTTGCAGCTTTGATGAGCTGTCTGTACTGCAGCTCTGTTAAGGGCTGCTTTTTTGTCTGTAAGGAAGCATCACTTCTGTTAAGGCAGAAATATTTCCCTCTGCACGACAGGAAAAGAAAAGCCAAGCAGTGGTCTTGTCAAGTGCTGTTCCACTGATAAAACAAAAAATAGGACAAAAGTTTTCTCCCGTCAAACACAATTATTTTCAGAAAAGAGTAGACATCTCCAATTTATTTATTTCCACTTACCTCCATGCTTTTTTTCTTTTATTTCTTTTTTGGGCCCCCAGCTGTGTTAATTTTCAGAGGGGCTCCAGGTCTGACAATGTGACTCCCCAAAAGACATGTCACTGTGGATAAGGAGCTCTAGCAACAGTCTGTAAGAGCAAAGCTGACACCCAGCATTTTGTTAGTTAAATAGTGGGGAAAGGTTTCCAGCTTTTCAGCTGCATGGAGACACAGCAGCTCATGCAGGGCTCACCTAGCTGGGTAAGCACGAGGCTACCTTTTGAGGCCAGAAGTCTGGAGCCCTGATGGTGTGAGCAGCGACCCTGCTGGAATGTGTGGCATTTTGCAATCCTCCCCACCTCTCCTGTTCTCCCACAGGCATTTGAACACCTTTTGTAAATCAGAAAAAGAAAATAATAATAGCTGACTAATACTTAAACAAAGCATCTTGGTATTTTGATATGGAGGGGACTACACAGGCTGGACTGACCAGCCTGGCTCAGGATCACATTTAGAGCAGCCTTTAGCTTCTGAGGAAGCCTGATATGTGCTTGTGCTTGTGCTTGGACAGGTGATGCTGGAGGAAGAAACAGAGACCCGTTTGGAAAAAGATTTCCCCTTGGCATCAGCTACATCGTGAGTACATCAGAGAGCCAGGGAGGTTTATTTAAGTCAGAGATGGAGACTTTATTCCAACAGAAATGGATATGCACACCAACCACAGTGCCTCCCGGTGCCCTGAGCTGCAGGGAGAGGTTTCCAGGGCAGACAGAGCCAGTTGTGTTCAGAGGCCATGCTGTGGTTTGGAGGGGCACACCAGGGCTGGTGTTTGTTAGAGATTCCCTGCACACTGGGCACCGTTGGGAAACAATTTTTCTCCTCCTTGGATGTAATTCAGGCTCTCCCAAGCCCCAACTCAGTGATGAGAGCCAGAGTTGTTTCCTGTGTTTTGTTCCCCACTACTACAGTGAATTTAGTTAGAAAAAAAGGCAGCAGGGCTGGCAGAAGCTGCTTTTTACAGGAAGACACAGCAACTAAAAGTAGAAACTCTGCTTTTTATGGCTCTCGTACCAACGTTTCCTGTTCAGCCTAGGAGTAGCAGCTGTTCTCCCAGTTTACAACACACAAACAGACCACATTGTTTTCTGATTTGCCTTTTTTATTACAGCAGATATTGGATGGGTAGCTATTGAAAAAAAAAAAAAAAAGGCAGGGAAAAACCAGCCCAGCTGGTTCACTTTCAGGAATCCGGGCACCGTCGGCACTCAGCACATGCTCTGGTAGGCAAACCCCCCGAGGTGCACCCGCGGCCAGCACCACTCTGTGGGTGCATGGGAAGGGGGCTGCGCATGGCCGGGCTGGTGGCAGAGCCAGCCTTTGGGACAGGGTGTGCCCACGGGTGGTCCCTGGGGAGCCCAGAGATGCCCCCTGATCCAGGCTGTGGACCAGCTAGGTGTGGCTTGATGGGAACACAGCAATCAAAAGGGACTTTTTTTTTTCAGTTGTCAGATATGATGGCATTAATGCGAGGGAGCAGACAGCTGAGTAGGCAGGGGCCATTTTAACAAAGTGGTAATGCCTCTGTCTTTTTTTTTTTTTTTTTTTTTAAGCCAAGATCACACCTGCAAATGGCTGAACTGATTTCTTCTCCTCTGTATCAGGTGCTTAGAGAGCAATTGCTTCTTCAGCTGATCCTCCTGCAGTAAACAGAGGATTTTTTAAGAGCTTTCTCGAGCTCATCTATCCTCTCATCTGCTCTCACAACATAGCAAAGCAAAGGGGCTTCTGCCACAGCTTGCCAGGTAGGCTGCTCTCCAGGGCTCTCCTCTGCCTTCTGGTGACTTGAGCGCTTGTGAATTCAAGGCAGGTTATTAGTCCTTGCTGGAGGCAGAGGCTGTGTCAACATGCTGGTTCATTCAGCACATAGCTCTGGTGATTACAGCTCAATCCAGCCTTGCAACACTGCTGCTGTTCCCATCCGAACCTCCCCTGGGACCAGGAGGTCACAGCAGGTGCTTCTCAGCTGGAAATTAGCGTCACTTGGGGAGCAGGGATTCAGTCACCACAACTGTCTTGTGTGCACCCAAACTGGCTGCAGACTGTGGCCATGGGGGGAGAGGAGTGAGTGCCAGCAGGCAGTGAGTCATCTCGCTCCCTTGGTATTTGCCAGGCCTGGGTGGGGTTCTTTAGAAATGCCAGTTCACTTCCAGAGGCTCGTAAATCACTGCGTTTATACGAGCTTCAGCTCTGCAGATCCATGTTTCACAGCCATGATGGGGTTCACAGTTAATTAAAGAAAGAAAGTTTTTTTTTTTTTTTTTAAAAAAAAAAAAGAAAGAAAGAAAAAAAAAAAAAAAGAGGGCATGTGAAAGCAAAACCCAAATGTCTGTAGTAATTATCCAAAGAGCAAAAACTTTCACTCGTCCTTCAGACGACAAGGAGCAGAGCAGAGCAGCCGCCCCCGGAAGCTCCTGCCCCTCCTGCCTCCCTCCCTTCAGAGCCTGGTTTCCTTCCCCTCGGCAGCGTGGCGACGTGACTCGGGACAGCATGTTCCTCACGTGCTGGCACTCTCACTCAGCTGCTTTCACAGCCCATGCCCTCCCTGCAGAGCAGCTCCTCCAGGGCTGGGTAGGAGAGGAGGGAAGGTTCAAGGCGGCCTGTATGAAAGCTGAAATCCGTGATGCTCGGAGTCCTGTCTGCTGCGTGTGCCTGGTGCTCCCAGACACCCATTGCCTCTCCTGTGAGCCCTCGTTCCCCTCCAGTGTTTCTGCCTTCACCGTTATGTTCCTTCTCTTGCAAGTCCAAAGAATAAAGCTGTCCTCCCCACGCACTCAGGCATTTCTTCTTTTCCTGAGCTCTGCAGTGCAGAGTTATTAATAAAAAATCACAACGTCATGTACAGCCCGCACCATCACATCTGTCAATGTCACCACAATGCAAGATTGTGTGTTTCTTCCACCTTTTAGTGTCTCTTTGCTGCAGCAGTTGTTTAAAAGGAGGAGGAAGCCCAGAAGTCTGGCCCCACCTGCCAGAAGCGATTTTCGGTTCAGGGTGTGGCACTTTGACATCATTTGTGGTTATTAAAAACTGTTAATTGCCAAAATGCAGCTGCTAAAAATAAAATATTTCTAATACTTTAACAATATGTATCTTAATGAGATGTCAAACTGATCCTGATGTGCAGAGCTTTTAGGTAAAACGTCATTTTCTGAGCTGCTCAGAAAACTGGCCTTGCCACTTGTATGACCAGGAATATTCAGCAGTGACCACTTAAAACAACACCTGTCTGAGTGGAATTAGGTTTTAAAGAGTTTTGCAATATTACTCTCGGTCAGTATTGTCACAGAGCGATACAGGAATTCAGTGCAGGACCCTCTCACAAGAAAGATGGATTTCATCACCTGTGAGTGCTGGGCAGGGTAATGGTGGATGTGGAGCCTCTCTGCCCTGGACAAAACCTTTCCTGAAGAACATTTTCCAGCAAGAAAATGCAACACAAGAGCATGTTAAAGACCAGGGGATAGGGAAGGAGACCAAGCAGGACTTTATGGTGATGTAAGGGTGAATCTTCTACACACTCTTTCTTTCCCTGTTTTCCTTAGGGCTTATCACGGTAGTGACGGGAGCTGCAATGAATTTCCTCCCAGATGCTTCCCATAGCAGTGTTTGACTCACACTGTTGTTAGTCTTGCAGCCTTTAACAGCAAGAACAAGAATTGGTTGTAGCTCTCCAGCACCTCAGAGGATTCCCTCTGCCATGAGAGTGGTGTCAGGGGAGAGGTTGCAGCATCGTCCCAAAGCACCAGGCGCCTCAGCAGGGGATGCAGAGGAGTCCTGGGTGTGCAAGTGGTGTAAAGGTGAGGCTGGCCCAGAGAATGACTGCAGTGTTAATTATCCCTCTCGGTCCTGGCACTGGAGGCCCAAATGCTTTTGAAATACACTCTCCTTATGTGCATATATCTCTTGTCACCGGGGCACAGCTCTACAGCCTTGTTTCTGCTCAGCACACAGATTTGCTCCTGCTGCAAAGCTGCGGGCAGTCGCGTGCACGCTGGCAGTGCTTCTGCAGGAGGCAGGCAGGGCTGTTGCCATGACTGGTCCCCAAGGGGATGTTAGGGACCGGCGGGAGCCAGCAGCAGCCTGCATTTCGGGGAGCCCAGCCGCCCGCACGGGTGATGTTGCGGGTGCCCTTCTGCGCAGCCGCTGCCGGTGGCAGCTGTGCTGCGGGCACAGGCTTGCGGCGCTCCCCAAATGGGACCCAAATGGATTTGCTGGGAGCGAGCCAATGTTGAAATTAGAGCGTGACTGTTGTGTCAATGGTGAGGGTAATGACAGCCCTGGACCAGCTAACTGTTCAGGCAAACAGCTGCTGGGGAAGGTTTGGTGGAGTCGGTGCTGCTGGCGGTAGAGAAGGGGCTGTGGTGCGACTGGAGGCTCCTTTCAGTCCTCGTTCACTGGTACATCAGGCTACCTGGGAAACTCATCGCTTAGAGGGGTTTAAAAGCTGCTGCTGTTTAGATGGACCCTGGGAAAGAAAGGGAAAATTGGTCTGGACAGGAGGCAGGATTTAAAGGGGCTGAAAGGTCTCTTCTGATTGAGAAAATCTCTGATTTCCTCGTGCTGGCCTCTGTGAGCGGTCATTTACTTCCCAGCTGGAGGGCTGCACAGCAAGTACAGCAGCATGAACTCGTGCTCCGTGCTGGACTCGCTCCTGGTCACAGTGTTTGCAGATGCTTTTTTCTCCTGTGGTGGGACAGGTACATCCCCCTGCAGCCACCGGTCCTGCCCTCCTGCACGTGTATGGTGGGCAGCCCTGTGCAGCGTGGGCTAGCAGAGATATTTCTTCCTCCATCTTACAACCACCTTGCTCCACGTGGTATTTTCTACTGTTTTATTTAGTTGTAAAGAGCAAAAGGACTCTTACTGTCCCGAGCCTGATGGGATGAGTGTGCTGTGGTGCAGAGTGAGTTTAATAGGAAAGATAACAAATCTACCTGCTCCCTCACAAAAACATATTGATGTCCCTTCCCTCCAGATTTATGCCAAAGACACGAACCTCTCCTGCTCTGTAATTGCTGCCCAGGAGGTTTTGGGACACAAATGAGAAGCTGTAGACTGGGTGGGTGCTGTCTGGTCCTCTCTGCTCCCCTCCCCTTCCCTGGGGCAGCCAGAAGCACGGAGCCCCATTATATTCCTTTCTCTCCTCCCTGCAGCAGGATTTAAGGTGCACCCAGATGGTCCCCTGCTTGTCCCCAGGATACACAGCCCAGTTGCATATCCAGTCTCCAGTACAGGCTCTCCACAACCACCAGCAAAGCAACCTGCTGGAGTGCTGCAGTTTTGTGCAAATCCCAGACCAAGTCACCCAAGAACGGGCACTGCCAGGCTGCCTCAAACGGATGCTCGGAGCAGCTCACACATTTCTAAGGCATGCAAGAAGCTGGGACGTAAAGCAACTACACAGCCACCCACAGAGAGAAGCCTGCCTCTCAGCCTGCTCCGCTCCAAATACGGGCTCCAGCGTGAGTCAAAACGAGGGACACCAGAAAATAATAGACTTCACATGAAGAAGAACAATAATTTGCAGCTGTAAATCACCTTTCATCTACAGATCACAGAGGCGTCTCAAGCACTCATTAAAGCCGCCTTGCAGCATCCCTGCCCCATAACTAGCGCGGGGCGATGGTTATTCCATCCACTGGCATGCAGCCACATGTCCTTGCAGGCACCTGCAGGAGGGAACTGGCTTGCAAGGTTGGTCCTGTTCCACCTCTCACAGCCACACCGGAGGTGCCCGGCATGGGTGTCACCAACCTGTGCCAAGGTGCAGGCGTGTGTCCCCGGCATGCAGAGGGGGCTTAACGTCTGCTTGCACAGCAGGCAGATGAAGGTGAGCCAGGGTTTTGCACCAGGGAATGGACAACAGGGACAGAGCTCACTCAGGATCTAATCCACCACTGCCTTGGTTTTGTTTTTCTTTGTGGCAATCAATATTTAGCTGGAAGAAAATTTGAGAGAGAAAGGTGAGACCCTCCAGAAACAAGGAGCCGCAGCAGGGTTGCAATAAAGCGTGGCAGAAAAGTTTCAAACCTAAAGTTTTCATAAATTTATGTGTGTCCATGTATACATAGATATATAAAGTATATATATATATAAACATATACATATATACTTATTTATTTTTAAAAATGTTTATTTATTTATTTACAAAATATTTTCAAAAGTGCTAGAGTTCTTTAACCTTATTGGTTATCTACATAAAGGTGGAGAGACACCCGAAGTGCTTGTTAACCAGGGCGTGCATTGGAGTACAGAAGGTTCCCAAAAGCCTGTACGTGGGGCTGTTCACATTCTTTGGGCAGTGCGTGGAGGGCTGAACACAGTCCCAGCCACATTCCCCCACTTCCCTGAGTTGATATATCTTTCCCAGTGAAAATGAAATATGTTTTTCTGTGAAGAATGTAAGTTCTTGAGAGAGCGATAAGAAGTAGTATCATCAGGAAATCTCGCAGTCAGCTGCAGGTGTACCAGTCTTCCCTCCCCCTGGGCTTGGTATCTACAACAAACACCCTACAGCACTCGGGTGCCTGAAGGATGTAACATGAGACTCTGGGCTACAAAACTTGTATATTTTGAGTTTTCAGGGAGGAAAATCAAGCACAAATCACTGGGCTCCATGTGGGAAATGAAACAGAAGAGCCTGTGAAATATGGGAGGGGGGAATCAGACTGAGCAGTCTCTCTCTGCATTCAAAACGTCTATGAACACTGTTGAAACACCATGTGACTGTGCGATTGTTTTGCATTTCTGGAAATTGCTCTGCAAGGTGCTGGGCGATAGCGAAAGCCAGCCCCTGGCGTTGCATGGCTCCCAGCGCCGCTGCACTGTCACACCAGGAGCTTTGTTGTACAAAGAAAGCACAACTGGAGTCTGCTGCTTTGTCCCTGTTATAAGCAGGTAAATTAAAGGTTAGAGGGACTGTAATTTGCTTCAGGATATGGGGAGTATTGGGGCAGGACTGGGACCTGCGAGCCCTAGCTGGCAGTCCCTTGCTCCGACTTCTGCATGCCAGCTTCGTTTGCTTTGTTAAAAATAACCTTGTTTATAACCTCTGTTTCATGATTCAGCTTTTCTGCAATCAACAACCGATCACCATCAGAGCAGGGTAGCATCAGATTTCGGGAGGAAGATGCAGTGGGATGGTGCAGCTCAGGGATGCTCCTTGCAAAAGGGCAGTTCAATTAAGGAAATGAGGGATACCTTGTCAAAGGACTGCTCTTTTTGGGGAGGAGTTCCCCTCTCCGAGATCCCTGTGCCAAATCTAAAACTGCCTGGAGCTTCTGTTGTGCAAATCCCCACCCATCCTTCTGCCCAGCCAGAAACACCGGTGCCTCATCAATGTGCATGTGGCCCTGTGCAGGCCCAAAGGTACAGGCAAGCTTGGTTTTCCTGGTTTTCCTCACCTCCTTCTTGCCTGTAGGTCAGAACATCAGACATGCGTTGCTCTACAGACTGCAACCTGGAGCCCTACCAGCAGCACAGCTACTGGTTTTACATCTAAGGCAAGACTCATTGCCAAGAAAAATCTCCTAGAAAGTCCTGCGTGCCCGCTTTTATTCCTCACACTGCTGGGTGATGTGTCCCGTGAGCAGCTCAGCCCTCCCTGCTTTTAATGACCGTGCTGCCAGGGCTTGCTCCCCACTGTAGTCTCTTGCTGGCAAAAATCTGGCAGGGATTTGTTTTACTACTGCTTGGATGGAGTTGAGGTGAATAAAAGTGTAGCTGTTGGTGCTACCGTGCTCCTCTGGGCACAGAGGTTGGAGCAGTTGCTGTGTGAGTGGGGCCGAGAGGGGATGGCACTGGCTGCCCATGGGGTTGTTCCTGTGTCCTGGACTTGGGAATGGCCCGGCTCTGGGCTGAGCAGGCCATGGCAATTTTCACCCCATTTGTCAGACAGGGAAACTAAAGCACAAAAATGCTCAGGATGGATGGGCTTTTTCCAAAAGCATCTGGTGATTTTGGGCTAGCTATGGATTACCCTGCCATTTTCTCTCAGGTGGGCCACCTCACCGGCTGCTTCAGAAAAAGCTGGCTCCATCAATTTGCCCACAGCTGCCCAGATAACCGGCAGCAGACATAAACAGAAGCCAGACACCAGAGGCACAGTCCTGTGATGCAAACCTGAGATCGTCCTTCCTTTTTTAGGACCTAATCCTTTGTCCTTGCAGCAAGAGGCATAAATGCGATTTCTTTTTTTACACATCACTGTGTGTTTAATGTTTAACAGTGGGATCATTACGGTTTTATTAGCAGTATGTAATGCTTTTTCATCTTCAACTGACTTTGCAAACATTAACTAATTGATTTCAACTATGAGTTGGCATGGTGGTAACTAAGAGAAGTGATCTGCTCCTGGCCGCAGAGGAAGTCGTCGTGAGAACAGGGTGCAGAAAGCAGGGCTCCCGGTGTGCTGCTTGGACCGCCAACGCCGGCGTTTTTATTACAGCCATTTCCAGCGGGGCTGTTTTCAGGGAGGGCCGTTCCGCACGCGATAAGCGATCCTCATCTGCCTCTTTCAGCTTCTGGTTGAGCTCGACAAAATGTTGTATGTGTTGTTGAACCTCGTATAATGCTGATTTAAAAAAAAAAAAAAAAGAAAAAGAAAAAAAAAGAAAAAAAAGAAAAAAAGAAAAAAAAGAAAAAAAGAAAGAAAAAAAAGAAAAAAAAAGGTGATTGACTCAGTTTTCTTATGTGATCCATTGGTTGCTGGTTGTTTCCAGCTCGCCCTGACCAAATGCATAATTAAAATGTAAGTATTCGTGGGAATTAGATGCTAAAGTCAGGAATTGCTTGCAGTCAGACAGCGCTATCTTAAAGACGGGGCTGCCTTGAAGCATCCTGAAGCCGTCCACCCGGACACGAGCCGCAGGTCCGCAGCACGCAGCGCATGCAGGGCTCCTCTCCCTCACGCTGCGCCCCCGCTGTCCCCAAAGCCACCGTCGCGAGGGGGAAGGGGCGCAGCGGGGTGACACAGCCCGCGGCTTTGGGGTCTGCGGGGACAGAGGGGACGGCTCCCGGGACGGGGAGGGAGGCGACGTGGGTTGGGGGGGGGGGGACCCGAGGGGCTGCGCTGCCCCGGTGCGCGGTGCCGCGCGGGGCCGTGGCGGCCGTCGGGTTGCCATGGCAGCAGCCAGGCGGCGCGGCGGCGCGCACGGCCGGCGGGGCGCGGCGCGGCGCGGCCCCGGAGCGTACCATGTGCGCCCGGCGGCGGAGGGGCCGCGACGACGACGACGACGGCGGCTGCTGCTGCTGCCCTGCTAGCTCCGCCGCGGCGGGCAACGGCGACCGGGAGCCGCTGCGTCAATGTAACCGCGGCGGCGGTGATGGAGGAGGGAGGGGGAGCGCGGGGAGGGGGCGCCGCTGAGTGACATTTCCACGCCGCGCGTGGCCGCTCCGCCGCGGGGAGGGCGGGCGGTGGAGGGAGGGAGGGAGGGAGGCGTTAAAATGGCGGCGCGCAGCCGGCCCCCGTGCTAAACCGGCCCCCGTGGCTCGCCCCGCGCCGCCGCCACCCAGCGTGGCACGGAGCGGCCGCCCGCTGCCTGCCCGCTGCCTGCCCGCTTAGTGCCGCCGCTGCTTCCCCCACCCCCCCCCCACACACACCTCGAGGTAAGGCCCCGCAGCGGTGCTCGGGAGCCCCCCGCGGAACGGGGAGGGGGGCGCGGAGGCGGCGCCGGGGGGAGCGGCGGGGCCGGGGGTGCGGGCTCGGTTCGGGGGGCTGGGGGGGGTTGGGGCGCTCCGGGTCTTTGTCTGAGCCGCGGCTCGGCGCTGCCCCCCCCCTCCCTTCACCCCCCATGAAAGGTCGCCTTGCTGCCGTTCGGGTGTGTGCTTTTATTAAAAAAACCCTAAAAATAGAGAAATAACACCAAAACGGCCCGGCCAACAAACTCACGGACTGGGTTCTGCAGTCGTCGTGGCTGCCCGAAGCGTGCCAGGCGGTTTTTCCGCGCTCGCAGCGTAGCGAAATGCCTCCTCGGCCCGAGGCTGGAGCGGAGTTTTAGTCCCGAAAAAGCAGCACAAAGTATTTGCTGGGCTCCCCTCCTGCTGCAGAAACGAGCGGGGGCTTTGGAGGGGGAATTTCTTTTTTTTTTTTTTCTTTTTTTTTTTTTTTTTTGGACTCTTATTAAGGCATGCGCATTTGTTCATTCTTGCCACTGCACTGGAGTCTGCCTAGAAACAAAGAACACAGCCTGGCGAAGTTGATGCTGGCTCTGAAAGTGTCTGGCTTTTTTTTTTTATTATTATTATTATTATTGTTTTCTTCGTCATTTACTTGTGCCGTGGTTAAAAGGCTCTAGATATTTCCGTGAGTTATCTCCATGTGTCTGCATAGATTTTCTCCCCCCCCCCCCCCTCCCGCCCCTGCCCCCCTCGACCCTGCCAGGCCAGGTCTCTACGCATTTCGGAAAGTGTAGCCATGATAGAGAGAGCAACTTCTCCCATTTTCACCCAGCCCCGTGGTATGACAGTTCGTGGTAGGTGTGCCTTCCGACCGGGAGCCACCCCCTTGCTGAATCATTGTGGAGCGATGGCCGGACAGCTCGTCTGCTCGGGGAGCAAAATATTCCCCCGTGGAGCATGAGGTGATGGCGAGGCGAGAAGAAAGTAAGAGACCTGTGAGCGTGAGCGTTCGGGCTCGGCCGGGCGGTTGCAGGGAGCGAAACCGTCCCCTCCCGCGGCAGCAGGAGCAGTGGGTGCAGGTTTGGGCTGAAAGGCGAAACGTGCGGCGCTGCCTTGGAGGTAGTGAAACTCCGAGGGCCTGATCCTGCCGCGGAGGCTCCGTGTGTACCACATTTTGGGAGCAGCGTGTGAATCGGTGGTACTGTGCAGCGATGGTTATGAGCGGTAATCCAGGGATGTGTTTGTATAGATAAGTGTTTGAGTGGTGCCGTGTCCGTGCTATTTGCCTAAAACTGGGTGCTTGTTTATTCTGCGCTGGTGAAAGTCGTCAGCTTCGTTACTGCGAAGGAATAATGACTTTGGGGGGCTTGGGGCGTGTGCGTGTCAATTACTGAAGTGCTGCTTGGTGCTTCTGCCTTTATTCAAAGGATGCCAGAAAGTATGGAAGTGAGAGGTGGGATGAGCAATTTTGAGCTGGGGTGTATCAAGCAAGACTAAATTGCAGTGGTTGTTGGACATGTAATGTGATCCTGTAATTAGAGCGAGGTAATAGTCTATATACCATGTTGAAACTATCGAGTGTCTGAGTTGGAGCAGTCTGAATTAAGCAAGTTCTGCTGGGATTATGCAGTAGCAGAAGTAATGCAGTTAAAGTTTCCATAAGCAGCTTCAGTGGGGTTGCAGAGATGTTTTCCCCCTATGGGTCCTCCTTGCGGGTATTTTGCTTTTAAGGTAGTGCGTAGAGGCTGCGGCGGTGCTGCTCTCCAGGTTGGAGAAATACCTTATGTGGCACAGTCCTGCTCCTTGGAGCTTTACTTACAAACGAGGGCCTGAATTTCACATCTCAGCCCTAGGGGGAAGAAATAAACTCCCGAAGGAAAGGGCTCGTGGGTTCAGCTTTGTGCGGTTCGCACAACTGAGGGGGATTTAAAGGGCTCTGTAATTTGGTCTTAAAACTTCCCTGCCCCCACCACTCTATACCCCGAAAAGATTTGTGTTACCAAGAGGTCTGGTCTGGAGCCTGCGGGGCCGTGGGCTTTCCAGCACTCCCTGCCAGCGGGTGGGAGCTCGGGGGGCTGTCGGACAGGGCCTGCCTTGCTGCGGGGCTGTGCGGCTCCTGGGCACGAACCGAGTGTGAGTGCAGAGCTCCCATGTGTGGGCACCAGCCCTCCTGCAAATGCTGATTTCCCTCGGTGTGTGTGTGAGTGTATAGACATGGTACATATTTAAATTAAGTCATTTCCAAGTAGCGATGGCCCAGAAAAGTTTGAGAGCTATTTTGGCATTTGAGTGTTTCTATTTGAAAGACAATGGGCTGTACAGAAGCTTCTAGGTATTATGGGATGCACCTAGAGCAAGAGAAGGTGCAGTCTGTTCTCAGACGCAGCCAGTCTTCCCAGAGCAGCTGTGTTTTACACACATGCCTGGTCAGTCTGGATGCATCTATGTATATAATGGGTCTGGTACTATCTTCCAGGAGGTTTGTGATAGACCCACTGGGATCCAGAGCAGCTGTGATGGTTAGGGAGGAAACCAACCCCTTGGTGCTGTGATGCTCAGCCTCCCGCAGTGTCTGGCCAAGTCGGGAGGAGCTGGGGTGCTACATTCTCTTCCCCACTAAGGGGGAGTGAGGGCTCTCCAAGGAGGATGAGGAAGTGCATCTGGTGACTGGCCTCTTCCCTTAGCTGCCATGGGGAGGTTACTGAAAAGCAGGGTTGCTGGGGTGTTGATGCTCCAGTTTGGCATCCACATAGATGATTTTCTAGTGGTTTTCATGCACAATTCTGCTTCATAAGCAACAGTGGCCTGCTCTGCCTCCTTCTTTGATGAAGAATGTCTGGCAAGAGGCTTAAGTGTATGTCTTACATTTTACAGGTCTAGAAGTTTTGTTCTGTGTGTTTAAGGGAACTCTGAAGTGGGACTTAAACTTGTGACCCCAAACTGGGGGGCTCTGGCTTTCTTACCTCTTGCAGTATAGTTTGGAAATCAGTTTTGAAGCTGGTGCTGCAGTGGAAAAAGTGGTTCTGCTTCCAGCTGTTTGCTCTCGTGCCTTTACCATCCTTACTGATTAAAAATAATCTTTCTGAGTAACAACAAAGAAACTGACGCTCTCTAACAGTAACAGTCACTGCTTCCCTGGTTTGTTTTTCCCTGTGGCCACACAAACAGTTGTGCTGGCACAAGGACCTGGGGTGTACAAGCGGGACAGGATGGGGCCAGACTGCCGCTTTTGTTAGTGGCACTGACTTGTGCCTTAGCATAAAAGTTAAACTGATGGCAAAACTGCATGGCTGGTGTCTTGCAAAAGGTTCTTTCTTCATGAACAAGTCAAACCACGGCTTTCCTAGGCACCGGTGACTGCAGCTTAGTCAGGAGCCTGAAAGCAAATTAAGTTTTTTTTTTTTTTGGTGTGTGTGTGGATAATGCAGGCACAGGTGATGATTATGAATCTGCAGTCAGAATTTGGTTACTGATGCCTGCAGCAGGACACCCTTGCCATACCAGTGGTAAGAGCTTGGCTTTGGCAGTGGAGCAAACCATTGTGTGACTCAGACATGTTGGGAAAGAATCTGCAGCCTTTATAGGAGCAGGCTTTTCTGACCATGAGTGTACTTGAAGTCACGTGTAGAAACCGAGTACTAGAAACACGATGCTGCTCATTCAGAGGGAGGCTGTGTGCTGAAAAGCAGAGTTTGCATAGGTCTCACCTTCCAGATGTAGTTATAGGAGCTGTGGCACTTTCACTGTGCTCTGAAAACCAAGTCCAAATGTCCAACCAAAGATCTGCCATCTCAGACACAGCGTTGCACATCTGGGTTACCCAGGTCCGGCCTCCTGGCTGGACCCAAAGCACAAAATGTGAGAAAAATCTTCTGAGACATTTGGCTGGAGGATGATCATGGCCTGGAAGGGACAGGATGTCTTTCTTTACTGAACAGTTTGTATTTGCTCTTAAAATCCCTTAAAAGCTCTGAAGCTCAAACTTGCTTGATTTGCTGTTTGCCACATATAACATTTCAGTGAGAAGTTTCAGTTCTGTGTGGGTGAGTTAGTGCAGGAACTGTTCCCTTTTAGGTGACAGGGAACTGTTTTACTCACGTAATGCACTGCTTTGCTTGTTAGATTATTTTCCAACTGTCTTTTCAATCAGTATATTTCAGACCTCTGGGCAGTGTGTGTCCTTCTCTAGGGCACTGCTCAGGTCCCGCTTTGGCATATGCTCTAAGCACAGACGCATCTCTCTTTGCTGAAGTGCAGTCTTTGAGCCAGAGCCTTTATAATACCAAACCATTTTGTAATTCTCTGCTCACCTTTAATGCAGCATCACGGGTACTCCAGACTTTGTACGTGTGTCTTCTCCTGGAACAGACTTCCTCATTGTGTCCACTAAATGTAGAAATGGTATAAACTGTTCCTTTTAGTTTGCTTTCTCTAGGCTCATGTAGGCATGCAAATTGCTGCTCCTGGGTAGATTGTTTGCCTGAATCTGTGCTCGTGACATTTCTGCAGCTGCATGCCTTTTGCCTGTTAAGCTGTGGTAGTGCGTGCTCTCTTAAAAGGTGTGTATCCTCCCATTTTTCCATGCCATCTTCCAGGAAGGATTGTCTACCCGGAGCGATGTTATCTTCCCCCATTTTAAGTGGTGTCAGCAGATATTTATTTTTTTCCTTTCTCCCATCCTGATGCTAAGTACCCACCGCTGGGATGAGTTGTCTTGTATTACTCACTTGGAGCAAATCTGTGGCTTGGCCTCCAAATTACATGGCCCTGCTCAGTAAGGGTGAGGTCCTCGGGAGCTCAAGTCAGGGTGCCGGGATCTGCTCATGTGCCGTTTGTAAAAGCACGTATGGTGATAGCAAGCCAGAAAACCAGTGGCCTTCAGAGCTCAGTATTTTATGTCTGAGGGCTTCTGAATGCATAAAATCAGAGAGAATGTGTCTGTGTAATCCGATCTGTTCTTGAAAGCCTTGCAGAGGGCTGCATGCTGCAGACATAAGCTGTGTCAATAAGAACTCTATTCACTCTCTGAAAACAGCCTCGTGATCGGGTTTGACTGGCAGGCTTCCTAAGGGAGGGCCTTTTTTGAGAAAGAGCTTGGATTTTGGCGGCAGTTCTGACTGCCTTTTCGGACTCCCACTTATTGTTCTTTCCTTGGCGTGATAAACTTGGATTTTGCTGGGAGGTTTCTTGGGTACAGTGAGAATTTCATGCAGCGTGATAACAGGAGTGCGGCGAGAGTTTCCTTCCTCACAATGCAACCCCTCTGCCGAAGCAGCATTTAGGAACACGAAAGTGACAGATTTAAAAGAATATGAGGTAGGACTGGAAATTGCTGTGTGGGGGAGATCATTTTTGCGTGCATGCTCAGGGTACTTTATTGCAAAACAAAGGCACAAAATGCACATCCACGTAAGACTTGTGGATTGTAATGGACAAAATGTGTTTGTGCACATTTACGTGCCTTTTTTCTTCATTTCTGCAGATGCCTGTATTGCCCAGAAGTGTTATAGGGTGAAATTCTGCTTTCACTTACACGGGCATAAATCTGCTGCAAAGCCAGTGTAGTATTAATGACCGTAATTTGGCCGGTAGTGATTATTTAAAAATAAAAAACAAGCAAATGCAAAACAATATTCTTATTCTACTTTATGAAGTATTCTAGACCTGTCGTGTAGTCTTTTAAAATCTTGTAGTAAAAATTTGCTTGATAAAAACAGTGTATAAACATTGTATATACAATGTGTAAACATTGCTTTTATCAAGCAGATTTTTTCGGAAAGCTGAATTTTAATCAAAATACTAGACTGAGCTGCCGTTTAGTATATAATGTATGTCTAAATGGCTTTTTTTATTGCATTGCATGAGTGCTATTCAACATTTCTTCTGCTACAGTCTTAAAGTCAATGTCTCTGGCATTTAGTTACCATTTTTAATAAAAGAGGTGCTGGACAATCAGTTTTGTATGTTTTCATTTTTTATTCTATTTCTTTTCTTGAAGATCCCTTGGTATATCTGGCATTTCTTTAAAGCTTCAGCTCCTTGACTCAAGTTATGATATTAAAATTAGCTCATCTGTGTCTTTCTGGGTTATTCTTGTACCTGCAGAGAAAAACTTGAAAACATAATTAGGATGTAATATACATAAGCTCAAAAAAAAAAAAAAGAAGAGGTAACACAGAACTATTGTTTAAAAGAAATGCAATTATCCTTTAAGCCATTTGAGGCCTGACTTAATTTCTCGGGGTTTGCTGGTGACAATGCAGTAAAACTGAAGTTGACTCCTGATAAATGCCTGTACTGAGTCAGGAGTTTCGCTGCCGAAAATTGAGACGGAGCCGAGGAACAGCAGGAGCCCCTCGATGCCTGGAACCAGGCGCTGCCTCTGTGAGGTTCACACCCCCAAATGCTGTTCGATAAAGGCCCGATCTTCTCTGTGAGAGCTGTAGAACAAACTGGTAGAGTGGTTCAGGTGGGATTAGGACCAGGCCCCAGGAAAACAGCGCGCAGACGCGGGCAGTGCTGGGTTGTGACAGGCATTGAGAGGAAACGCTGGGTTCGCTGCTGCTGCTCATGACTCGGGGA
Organism: Anas acuta; assembly: GCF_963932015.1. Lineage (NCBI taxonomy): Eukaryota > Metazoa > Chordata > Aves > Anseriformes > Anatidae > Anas > Anas acuta. Next base: position 13,318,490 of record NC_088991.1, on the reverse strand, counting down.
GGCCGCAGCTGGGTAATTTGTTTTTACTTCCTGTTCCCAATCTGTTTGGGTCAAAAGTAGCGGTGTTTTTCCATATTACGATGTTTGGCTTCATTCTGCGAGGCAGCAATAAATTTCACACCGGGCACAACGTGTTTCTTATATTTCAGAGGCTCTTTATTGCTGCCCTGACTTTTAATTTGGATGGTGAAATCTTTATTAGTACCTCTCTTATTGCATGGACCTGCTTTCTGGGAAAACAGAAAGCTTTTTTTTTTTTTTTTTTTTTCTTGCTGCGTTTTGGAAAGCCTTTGCAGGGCCGAGGTGCTTAGTGGGGTGCGTGCGCCTCACAAAGGGCAGGCAGATCTCATTCTTGTGGTGACAGAGGCTGGGGTGCCGAGCTGCTACGTGTGCGTGGCTCCCCCATGGGGAAACTTTTCCCCCTGTCCCCAAAAGACAAGCCCTGAGGACCCCTGAGAGCACGAGTGTGGCACGTGCTGTGGCTCTGCTGCTGGGCATTGCGCTCCAGAGCGCTGGGTCCAGGATCACCCCGCGGGGTGCGGGGCGCTACCACGGGCCTCCAAGCACAAACCTGGTGGAGAAGGGAAGGGAAGGGGCATCCTTCTGCACACGAACAAATGAAAATAAGCAGCTCCTGTTGCATCTTTAACAAAGTGTATCTAAAGTTATTTTTGAACAGAAAAGAAACAGTAGCATGGGGCTGTTAGCAGGGTTACATGGTAGCACTAAGAGGTAACTGTCTTTCCTCTTGCTCCAAAGCATGCAGATGCTTGTGCCATACCCACTGAGGAACCCAGGGCATTCAGGTGCCTTCGTGCCCTCGGACAGGCTTCCTGGGTTATGCCACTGCCCCCCTGCCTTGTAGTTGCTGCGTTTGATTCTGGCATCTGGAACTGAACTCCTCAGTCCTAGGTCCTCGCTTGACCTGGGTTTGTTCCCCAGACCAAGCCCTCCACCTGCAAATTCGGCGTGGCTAATTGCTGAGTAAAGTGCTTTGTGCAAGAGCCCTGTGCCCTTCCTTGTGCATAGCCGTGCTAACAGCTCCCATGGGCCCTGATGTGCTCTGCCTGATGCAGCAGCACCTTGCATGTGGGGCTGGAGGAAGCAATGCTGCAGGCCATGTAAATGAAGCTGACCAGCTGGGGACTTTCCAGCTCTGGTGGCTGTGTCATAATATGACACGTTTGATAGCTGACGCTTGGATATCAAGGTTGGAATGCTGCTGCTGAAAGTCAAACTCATTTTGTGTCCTACATTAGGTGGAAGGTTGTACTTCTGAAAAAGACCCTGAGATCAATTAATAACATGCAGGGAAGTTTCTGGTGTATCTGACAATAGATTTACTTGTTTACTGTATGGTGCCACCATCTTATCCCTATCGTGATAGCAGATTTGTAAATTCAGCACGGCTGTGGAGTCTGTCCTGGATTCCCTTAGGAGGGTGACTACACTATTTTGCATACCAGCTTACATTAGAAGCAGTTTCTCCCCCAGGTCTTGGAGCATCTCCACCTGCTCAGCCAACCTGGGGGATGCAATATCTGACAACAGAGTATTTGGTTGCAAAATGCTACGGGATTTATCCTTATCATAGAGTCTACACCCAATTCCTCTTGTGTCTCTGATATAGATGACTTCCAGGTGCAGGTAAAGAGAGAATCAAACTTCTGTGGAACTTGTGTATGTGGGGGAATTGTGGAAGCTGCTTGAGAGAAGCGCTGCCAAGGTAGAGCCTTTGGCTGCTCGAGCCTTTGGTAGCTCGAGTACCCGTGGGCTCCACACGGAATGGAACCTGCTGTCTGCTGCCCTTCAGAGGGGTTTTGGCACTGAAAGGTACAGACTATTTCCTCTGTTGCTGTCCTCATTCCTCTGCCTTGTGCTTGGTCTCATAAATGTTTGTCCTGGCCAGGAGAGAGGGCAGAAATGAGCCCTGGGCCCTGTGGGAGGGCAGAACTGCCCAGGCTGATGGCAGCCTGTGCTTGGGTCAGCTGGAAGTGGTGTTGAAATCGGAGCTGGAGGCTGCCCAGGCCTGCAGGAGAGCGTCTGCACAGGTGGGGCCGAGCTGCTCAGTGACAGCCTTTTGCAAGGTGCTGTTTTTTTTTTTTCTTTAATTCAGTAAATTGCTAACTGTTGTAGTTACATACCAGTTATTAAGGGCAGTGTTTAATACAGCTGTTGCATGAGCCTGTGAGCAAAGGCAGGTGCCTTTTACCAGTGGTAACTCCCTTTTTGAAACAAAAGGACTGGACAGTTGAGTTGGACTGATCGTGGGCTACTGGAATTCACCACAGAAAATAACTGCACACAGGTGCCTGCACTATAGGCTTGGAAATGTGTTGCCACTGTGGGGACCAGGCGAGCAAATGTGGGGGCTGAATCACTGAGACTGGCCCCACCGAGTGCTCCTGATTTGGGGCTGGCAGGCAGGGACTGGCAGCGTGGCTGCCACGGAGTTGCCTTTCCTACAGTGAAACAGAGATGTAAGCACATGTGGGAAGCCTTTCATTTAGAGGGGTAGCACAGAGCAGTGTCCTCAGGTTGAATGTGAACGTTCATTGAAGCCACCCGAGTTCAGAAAGAAAGAAAAGAAAAGTTCAGAAAGAAAGAGGAAAGAAAGCCGTTAGAACTGCAGAACTGATTTACAGAGTTATGCAGCAATTACCAAAATAAAAAAAACTGTGGGGGGGAAATATAGGATGCTTGTTGAACTAACACTACAAATATTTTTTTTTTAAGACTTCTAGTACAACAAAACCACTGAGGGGGAGAAGTCCATTACAGTGATTGTAGTCCAAATATAGCATCTTTGTGATAGGCAGAAAGCAAACCTGACTACAGGTAAGAGCAAGACTGGGAGGAAGATTAAAAACAAAACAAAAAAAAAAAACCAAAACCACCACTAATATTCTGAATGGTAGAAGAATGCATTTCAATTCATTTGATGTCAGTAATCTTTGTTATTAGCTGTAATATGCTGGTGTGAAGCACACAGTCTTGACTGTCCCCACCCTGCTGCTTCCCCAGAACTGTGTTAATAAGAACAGAGTTTCTCCTGACCTCTACCTTTAGACTATGAGCTCCCAAGAGCACAAATTACTCTTCTATGTTTTTGGACAGTATCTGCAGGTAGTGAAAGCTGCCACCAAAAAAAAAAAAAGGTAGCAGTGCAGCTAGGAATGTGCTCCTGCAGTCCCAGATCACTTAGCAAGGGCCTGATTCTGCATGATGCTTACAGGAGGATGGATCTGGGGCTGCGACTGGGTCTCAGGTATGTGGCTGCTTTTAGTATCATCTTAAACCTGTACGTATCCAAAGTGGTTGTCAGCAGGGTGATCTTGGGAGGAGGCTTGCTGAGTTTGGAGAGCAAGAGGGGATACAATCTGCTCTATTTGCTGATGTACACCTTCCTGGGAGATGTACTGAAAGAGAAATATAAATGCAATGCTACTGATGTACTTGATGCAGTAATGCTAGGTAGATTGTGGTGACAAAGAGGTGAGATTGGCTTTAAGATTGTTGTTTGCAAAGATTGAGCTTTTAGTGCTGGGAGAGCAGAGCAGCAGCATGTAATACCTTTGGGTGGGAGGTTATCTTGCTTGTCTTCATGTGTCTCCCTTTTCTGAGGGAGAGACTGGCAGTCATCCCTCTGCATGCAAGTTTGCTTAGATTTCTGCAGTAACGTGATGTTGCTCATCTTGGAGATTCAGGCAAGTGAGAGAATTAAAGTGAGAGATCTGCTTGCTCATGACCTGAATCCCCTAATCACAGCCTCATGTAAGTGAAGGTCTTAGGCTGGGTTGAGTAGAGGGCATCTCCATACGAGAAAATGCACATCTGTTCTCAGCCTTCCAGAATTAGAGTTTATTCGTGATGAAATGGGGTTGTCTCCTTAAGCCAGACCTGCTGTGTGGGCATTGCTTCCCCTATGGTGAGTGCTCCACAGGAGCCTTGGTGAAGGTGGGTATGTGCCACCTGAGCTTCCCGTAGTGGGAGAGCCTCACCCGGCTGCCAGAAATGCCTCTGGGGTGAGTCTGTGCCTTTTGGAGCTGTGCCTTAATAGGATGGACTCAGATTAGAGCCTTAATTTTATTTAATTTGAGCTTTGTGCTGCTGGTTTTTGTTCTTTAGCCTGGGAAGGAACATTAGCGTGGTTCATACAATAGTGTGGCCACTTTCACTGACCCTGTAATTTGCTTTTGACTGTCTCTGCTTTCTGTGGATGTTTTTCATAGGGTGCTTCACTAATGCCAAGGCGGTGGTAATCCCACACTTTGAACTTTGTGTTCAGCTAATTCCAGGTTGTAAGACTGCAGCCAGAAGTGTAAGACTAGCTGTTTTTTTTCAAGTAGATGGCTAAACTGAAAATTCAATTAAAAAAGAAAAGGATTTTATTCCACTTTAGGTAAACTGGTAAAAGAGTCCTTGGCTTCAGTGATGAGCTGAAAAAACAATCCCATTTTCTGGCATAGAGGCATAGGGAAGAGCATTTTTGTTGAGAAATATATAGTTTGTTTATTTATTAGATGAAAGGTAGAGATACTTGGCCTTGAAGCATAGTTTCAGCTGAGAGATAGAGGAGAAAAGTAAAGCAAGTGAGAGAAAAACCTAATGCTGCTTGCCTTTTGTGAAGAAATGCTCCGGTTTTTCTTTTGAAACGATCTGAAAATTCAGGTTAGTCACTAAAGCTGAATAAATAATTTCTCTGAAAAAACACTACCTAGCTTGCAGTCATTGCAGACATAAAGGCAGGGTAAAATATTTTGTGAAAGGACTTAAAAAGCACATTTGGCTCGAATCTGTCGTTGTGCAAACTGGGGGAGCATCTCTGATTCTTGTTTTCTGAGGATCTGGCCTGCATCTTGTTTTTAATCTATTTTTCTCTCCCTCCCCCACCTACTCCCATGATATGAAAGGTGAGTCTGTGTGGAGGCTTTCTTGCAGCACACGTTTGAGGAATGCTGTAGAGCTCAGAATTTGATCGGGAGGCTCCTCCTAACCTCAGTGGGGTTTTGTTTACAGCTCCTGTGCACCTAGTGCAAGGCTGCGCTCCCGTGCACCAAATATTAGCTCAGTATCAGGTCAGACACAAGTACTTGGGGTTTTGATCATCCTCCCACAAACTTTTGTAGAAAACACTGTGCAAATGTCTTTGAGAACGATGAAAAACACCTTTAGTGTTGCATGAAGGTTGGTGTGAGTTTGTTGTTGTTGTTGTTGTTTTTTTTTTTTCTTAGCTAGCTGCCTTCTCAAATAAGGTGATAACAGATTAGTTGCTAATATCTCATTCACAGGTTGACATTTCCACTGCTGCTGTTGATATGCTGCTGGGGCCGAGGTTTTCTGGTCACGAGGTGGCCGAAGCACAAACCCAGACCAGGCTCGGTGTGGGATAAGAAGGCAGAAGGCTCCTGGGAGCCAGTGCCCAAGGGCTGGGTGTCGAGGCAGAGGCATGGGGGTCCCAGCAGGCTGGGGACTCAGAGCCACGCAGGCTGTCAAGGTTTTGTGGTAATGGAAATTTTGCAGGTCTCTGCAGGTGAAGGCTCCCATTTGATGGCAAACTGAACAAGTAGGGAGATGAGGTCGGTGGGAGTCAGGATTTTTTTTGGGGGGGGAGGGGATAGTTAGCTCTGAGAGTGAATATGGGGAGCTTGTGTGAAGGAATAGAGGAGAGGAGTAGGAAGGAGAGGCAGGGCTGGGGCCTGAACCAGAAGAAAGGTGTTTGGATGGATGGCAGCATGGCAGAGAGGAGTGTCAGGGGTATCAGCAGGAGCCTCTGTGTTCTGGGGTTGGAGCATGACTTTGTGCTGTGCAGCTGGGATGGTGCCTGTGTTCCCATTGTTCCCCACAGGATCCGAGGCAAATACCCTGCTTATATGATGTGTCTGGGCAAGACATGACAAGCTATTGTCCATCTGCCTCTGGCCTGGCCTGCAACTCCTGCGTGTTGGCTGCATGGTGTGGGGACAGAAAGGAACATGCTGAATGTGAGATGGTGTAAGAGCCACAAGCCAGCTCTTAATTTTTAAGTACTATTGCAGCAAGTAGCTGGGCTGGGCTTGGTGAGGTACTGCTACAGGGTGACATGGTAGCTGCATGAAGTCCTTTGTGCTAAATGAATGCTCTGTACTGATGTCTCTTTGCTGAAGGAGGAAAACCTTTAGATGAAGCTGGATGTAGCAGATCCTTCTGTGTGCGGCCAGGGCTGCATTTGAGATAACTTTTGGGACTGTTAATTGAAGGCTCATGCCCTGTCGTGCAAGTGCTAGGACGGGGATTTACCTTGCAGAAGGTAAAGCCAGTGTTTCCCATTTGCTTTCTCTCTCTTGAATGCATGTGTGGTTCTAAGGGAGCCTTTTGTCAATAAACATTAGCATTTGTGCAGTGTGATCAAAAGAGTCTCGTGGCTCTGTGGGCTGAAGGGGAAACTGAGCATAGACAGGCCCGTGTTGGAGTCCCTGTGTGTTCGCTGTGCCCTTAAGGTAAAGGATTAGGCTTGCAGAAAAGGAACGAGGTCAGGTCTAGACCAAGAAGTAGGCTCTGGAATCCAGCCAAAAGCGTAAGTAAGGTTTTTCCTGTAACAGCATCCTAGATGTGGCAGTTGTGTTGACTTGGCCGAAATGAGGCTGACATCTGTAGGTCAGGCCTGATTAAAAGCAAAGGAGGGTGGAGAATAGCTCCGCAGCGTAAAGAGGATTTGAAGATAACGGCGGGGGGAGATGTGTAGCCCTTACTTGCAGAATTTGGCTTGGCCTTGGGACCTTGGGACTCTTGCCCTGTCTGAGAGCTCCTGGTCACCTGGTTTCTTTGTGAGCCTCCAGAGTGCTGTGGCTGCTGCTCCCTTCTTCCTTGGTTCACAAATGTTTTCTGATTCATCCATTCCCTCCAAGTCTGTGACTCTGTGGATAGAAGTCTGACTTGAGCGTTCTCCTGTTCAAGGAAAGCCTTCCTTGCAAGCCTTTGGCTTGCTCTAAAACCCCATGGCAAAGACAGCACCCACCCCTTGCTTTGTTCTGCTAAAGGGTTAAATGTCTGGGCCTTTTGCTGGGTGCAGATGAAAGGTGCTGTATTGCTGAGCATTATGTGCCAGAGGCTGCTTCAGAAAACATTTCTGTGTTCCTTTTGACCTCCGTTGAATCTTCCTGCCCACCCTCAGTTGTGCTGGCTGCTGAGGGTGCTGGAGACTGTTTCTTTGCTTCAGAGAGAAGGAAAGAAGGCGATAGAACTTCTGAAGCAATAACCCTTGTGCTTTAATAGGGCACCATCTTGTTTCCAAACTGAGGTTCCCTATCACTAGCTGCTGCTGAACTTATATTTTGAACGTGCTGCTTTCCAAAGGGTTTAATGCAGAGGATCGCCATCATTTGGTGTAGGTGAACTGAAGCATGGAGAGGTGAAATGACATACTGCAAACTCAATGAAGGAGCTTGGTGCTGCCACCACAGTCAGGAATGCAATCAGTTGGTCTTTTCAGTGCTTTCCTAGGAGGGGACAGTGAGCCAGGAGGGAGCTGGGGCTCAAGCAGGCTTGGAGTGTGTTCAAGGAGGTCTGCGGTCTGCTGCTAACCTTGTGAAAGAGGTGTCCAGCTGCTGTCAGCTTCCCAACTCGAATGGCTGTGTCTGAGCTGCCTGGGCTAGCCTGTAGCCTGGCTCCATGGAAGGGCTCGGATTTTCTCCCTGGGGACGCTGGTACAGTCTGACCGCAGCTCCCCAGGTATTCATGTTTATTTGATTGGAAGCATTCAGGGACTGGTCCACTGTTCTGACTCTTCCACTGAAAGAAATCATCATGGAAAAATGGCTTATTTGATTAGATGAAAATTCATGTAGTAAGAATCTGAGAGGAAAAGGGTTCTTGGTTTCTCCCTGAAGCAGGAGTCTCTAAAGTTTCTAAATGAAAACCTTTCTTAGCAAGATAAAAATAGAGAATTACTTGATGGGGAAAGTACTGACTTCCCTACCAACTCTGAGTGGCCTTCGGCTGGGAGGAAGTGGGGAAATTAGATCAGACCTGGTGGTTTTCCAGTGAAGTAGCTAGAGTTACACCAGGGCTGTGTTTTGCCCCTCTAAATTTAAGGGGTGTATGAATTGGTATGAAAATTTAAAATTAAATCTTGCCAAATAATACTCTTTATAGGATTTGCCATCTGCACAGCACTGTACCATGAAGTGCCCCCAGTGTTACATGGCAATACTCTTCACATTCAGGTGCTCAGGCCAGCTGAATGGCACTGATAGTTGTGGTAACTGTTCACATCGGTGCGTTAATAACTTTTATACTTGGGGAAATCACAGCACAAGCACTAATACCCTTGCATAGAGTTCTGGGCCTCTCTGTCAGGAGAGTGGCAATTGTTTGATGATTTTGTGGAAAATAAATGATCTCAGCTCTCATTGTAGTCCCTAAATTCATTTTCAGCTGTGACAAGAGCCAGGATTTAAGCCTGGGTCCCCAAAAGTAAAATGCAGTTAATTAGTCCACTCTATCATGTAGCTGTTCTCAGTTTAACAAAGGCAGTACATTCAGCCAGACAGTTCTTGCTCGTAAGCGCTGCTAACCTTTTGAGCTGCACGTATGGCAGTGTGCTTGCTCAGAGCCTAAAGTCCATATGTTTGCATCCCTTTTCAGCAGTGCTTCTTAACCCCTCTGTACTGCCTCATTATAATGCTGCTGATCTCCGATTGAGAAACTTCTGGCACCAGTGTGTGTGTGTGTTAAGCTTGAGTGATGATTTGTGTTACGGCGGTGGCTGCGGGTTCGTACCAAGATCAGTCTGCTGCAGAATAAAAGGGGAGAGGGTTTCTGCCCTGAGGAGCACGTAGCCCTGGGTGTGAATATACAGCGCTTGGTTTCTGGGCTGGAGGAAGGATGTGCGAGCACTCATCCTGAGCCCTGGCTTCCTGTTCTTACTGGACCAGATCTCCTCTTGGACTGGAAACCTGTTTGCATCAGATGCTGATAAGCAAGAGCTCCACGCTGAATGCTGCCGTGGGAGATCAGGTGTGGTGAGGTGCAACCTGCAATAAGCCAGCAGAGTGAAGAAGTGCTGTCACTAGGTGCTGTGCTGCACTTCTCCTGGAAGGTCAGGGATGTAGGGGACACTTTTGCTTGCCATCTCCCCATTTTTACGGGTCTGGCCCATAGAGAGGATGGGGCAGGGCAGCATGCTTCCCGAACAAGACAGGCTGTTGGGAAGTTTTCCTACCCAACCACTGACCTCAGGCAGGGCACTTATCTCTCTTCTGCAAAGGGACTAAAGCTTGGATTAAAGTTTCTTGATGTTCGAGTCCTTCATAATACCACAAGGGTATACAAGCTCAAAATATTATTTTTCTTTGTTGTGTAAATATGAAAGTTTGTCTGTTGCCCCTGCAGTGTTACAGCATTTAGTAAACTGGGGCAGGGGGAAGGGTCCTTAGTCTGGGTATAACTGCTGGTAATTTTGCAGGAAAAAAAAAATAGTGCCTGCACTTTAAAAAGTGTAGGGCCTTATTTTCAGACCCTGGCATCTTTTTCATAGAATCATCATAGGATGGCTTGGCTTGGAAGGGACCTTAAAAAAGTCCCTTCAGTTCTGACCCCCTGCCATGGGCTAGGATGCCACCCGCTAGGTCAGGACCTCGTCCAACCTTGAACACCTCTGAGGATGGAGCATCCACAGCTTCTCTGGGCAGCCTGTGCCAGTGCCTTGCCACCCTCTGAATATTCAGATTCAAGCTGCACAGTAAGTGCACATACTTGGCTGCTTACAGAAATGTACACTCACTCGTATTGTAATCCAGAGCTTGTGTTTGCAGGCAGTGCCTCTTGGTTGAATGCAACCCCTGCACAAAAAATCGTCTGTATGTAGATACTAGAATGTGAACAGTGATGGCTGTGTGACTGGATAACGGGTCAAGACCCCCTGAAAATAGAAGCATATTGATGTTGTTAGCAAAAGCTGTGGAGCATGTTTTCCTTGAAAATTGTTATTCAATATTGTCCTTGGCGTCTTTGAATTAAACATACCGTACAAAATGGCTTGCTGGAATTTTGACTGTACTGGAGGATTGGATATTGGGTAGTCATTATCAGCAGCCAGAGATGGTAGCATGACCTACTGAACAGACAGCAAGATGCATAGGCACAAGCAGCAGGGAAATCTAAGATGAGAAGGCATGGAAATATATGTACAAGGTAAAACTTGCGCAGCCAGCCCTTATGCAGCAAATAAAGCAAGGTCTTACTGACCTTGGCAGCTGTACAGGGCAGCCTTTGCATAAGAATGACTTGTGCTTAATATGCTGGAGAAATTATTCACGGACAAATATTGTTTCCTGCAGCATTGGGGATGTGATCTTCTTACTCCACCTCCATTTGCAACGTAGAAACACAAATGCATCATGGACAGGGTAAAAGGAGCACCTGACTCCTCGCAAACTCATTGAGTTCTTTTTTCTGTGATCTGGAGAAGAAATCTGGTACTGTTCTGCCTGAGCTGAACTTTTCCAGTGCCTTGTAGCAGCCACCTTCTCTTGGAGACCTGGCAGTGGCTGGATATAAAGGCAGCGTGGTGGGTGTCTTCCTTAATTAGTCCACGCAGTTTGTGTCTTCTAACAAGAGCTCTGCTCTGTTGCAGGCACGCGAAGTAGTAACAAGGAAGATTGATAGGAAAACACTAGTGTGGAGGAGGGTGGCATTATTGCTCTGTGAAAATGTGTTTTGGTTTTTTTGTTGGTTTGTTTTTTTTTGTTTTCTTTTACTCACAAATCTAGGCATCTGCTTCTCTGGAGTTGGGTCTGAGCTTGGACTGTCCAGCCCCCTGGTAAGCCCCTGCAGAAAGCTTGTGTTCCTGGATCCCCAGGGGCAGAGCTGTGGGGCAGGATGGCACAGCATCTGAGTGCCTTGCACTCCATGGGGTGCTGTGGTGAGGCAAGCAGAGGGACCTCGACCTGCAGGCTGGCACGGTGCACGTTACATGCCGGGAGATTCTGAGCTGGCAAAGCTTTGTTTTCCCTGACTCCGCTGTCAGCATCTCCCGTGCTCCAGTTCCTGCGTGCAGCTCTGCACCCGGCCAAGTACAGCTCACCTGCTCTTCCGAGTGGGCAGGAGTTACTACAGAGCCTATAAATGGTGGCTCCCCACATCAGAGCCTGGTCCCTCTCCAGCTGAGACGGGGGTGGGACAGATGGACCCTGAGCTGGCTGGAGCCTCCGCTCGGCATGTCCTGGGGCCTGGCCAGTCCCCGTGCTGCCGCCGGCGTGGGGTCTGTGCCTGCCCAGCTCTGTGTGGGCTGGCAGTTGCTTCCCCTGCTGAAATCAAGTCAGTGTTTCGCCCAGCTCTGCAGCTATCTGCTAGTGCAGGTTCTCACTACTTACTTGGTACCATGGGTTTTTCTTTCTCGCCCTCACCCACTGAAGAGATGAGTGCCATAAATGCCCGCGTTCCAGAACAAATCCCTCTTGCAAGTTTTGTCGGAGCAAGGTCTCCCAGGGCTTTTTTGGAGGGATATCGGGAGAGGGTCAGAGATGGTGTTTGTTAATATTGATCATGGGGAGTGTAATTAATGTGGGTATAAAGTGTTAAATGTTAAATTAAAATGGGAGATTTGAAAGCAGTCAATAGATCAATTCTGAGGCTGGGATGAAATGCTCAGACTTTCAAACAATAATCAGATTTCCAATAAAATCTCCATTGTGTATAATTAAAGGGGTTGCAATATTAAATCAGGTGTTAAGGGAATGATATTTAGAGGATGCTGACATAACAAAGATCCAGACAAAAAGAGCCCTCCTGTCTGCAAGCAGAGCCCCTGACTGGGCAGAAATGGTGCGGAGAGTGGGGAATGCACGAAACTAGCAACTAAAATCACAAAAAGAGGAGAGCGATGAGAAAGCTGCAAACTCCCTGCTGCAGTGCTCAACATCAGGCTGGCTTTGTCCTGGTAGGTCCCTTGTACTTGATCCATCCATGTGCATGTACGTCTACGCCTGAGGTCCTCGTGTTGGCTGGCCAGCCTTCAGAGAAGTGAGGGCAGCGTGTCAAAGCCCACCCCAGCAGCGAGTATCCCATGCAAAAGCCTCCCCAGGAGAAAGGGGGAAAATACATTACTTACCAACCATGTTTCAGTGATATCCCAGCTAGTTGATAAGAGCAAAGGCATATGATCAATGCTTTGGGAGCTCGCAGAGTAGCAATTAAGGAGAGGTGAAGTTAGGCTTGGCTCTATATCCAGTGGGATGTATGGGGTGTCCGAGGGCACATAGGATTTCCAGGATGTGTCTTTGAAATTTGTGTTTTTTTTTTTCCCTCGCCCTACAATCTGTAAATATGTAGAAAAGGGTGTGGAGTAGCAACTTCATAGTTTAACTGGCCTGTGAGTAATGGTACCAAACAAGTCCTGCTTTGTGGGGCAGTGTCAGGCTTTGCTCTTCCAGTCAGCTTAATTTTCTGGTGCCGCAAGCCACGTGGGAGGCTGTAGGAAGCACCACAGTACCCATTCCCCAAATATGTATCTTTGCTCTAATCCCTAAAGGGATAATTCAGAACATAGGACAGATGTAGAAGTTGCTCTGGGCTCTGTACCTGTCAGGGTAACATTACCATGAGATGGAGGGGGGGAAACACTCCTGTGCTGGATAAGATGAATGAACTTGCTCATTAGCCCTGGGCATTTATTTCCTAACCTTGTCCTGTACCTGTGATGTGATTATCTGTGAAGACATAGCTGTAAGGCTCTCCAAAGCCTTGAAAGACGCATGTTTCAAGAGTAGGTTCTCACTTTGTTTTATAATCCTGGTGGCAGCCTGTGCTGTGCATTTCTTGAGGTTTAAATGCTGATTAGGTTAATGGATTGTAATGTAACCCCACCCAGCCGGTCATCAGTCCCTTGGAAATGCCTTGTGATTGGGATCATTATTGCTTAATTGCAAGCCCTGCCTTACCCGTGGACTTGGCAAGGCTGGAGCTTACCCTGCTCCTTGAAGAGTGGAGGGTGAAGAGTGGGCAGGGAGGTGTCTGCAGGGCAAGGCTCTCCTGGTGCCTTTGTGTAAAGGTCCCTAAAATTTCTACTGGCACAACTGGGCAGAGGCAGATCTTTGGAAAAAGTGCCCTTGTGCTGTAACCCACAGAAGAGCTTCTTTATTAACAAATCCTGAAGGAGGGTTGGTTATATTGTAGCCCTTGTTTTCAAGGTCACTCTTAATTTTTTTTTTTTAATTGCAAGTTTGCTCCCAGATCTGACGTTGCAAATGAGACTTGCTGCAGTGAGCGTCCCCAAATGGTTGGAAATTATGACATTTCATCTTGAGATTGCTCTGTGTCACCCTGACACTCCTCTTTATCTAAGAGAAAAGCAAGCTTTACAGACTGCCGTACACAAACTTTAACTGGGAGTCACTAAAAAGAGATCTTTCTGAGAAGAGGCTAGTGCTCAGCCTGCAGCATATCATAAAAGTCCAGGGGGCAGGGAGATCAAAGTGTGACTATGGGCAAAGGCTCCAGAGGAGCTTCATCTTCCTCCTTCACAGAGGAGCTGTTGAAATCCTTGCTGAGAGAGGCCAGCGATGCACAAAGCTTGCACAAGTGTTGGGGAGATCGAACAAGCACTCAGTGGGGAGCTGGTTGGGGAATACCGAGCAGGCCAACCACAGCAGGCTCAGGAAATCCTCCGAGTTAAAAATAGTGGGTGGCTGGGTGAGTGTCACGCTGGGAGATCGCATGTGGCTGCCTCATAACTTTTGGGTGGCTGCTGGGCTCCAGGGGGAAGGAGGGCCATGCCTCCACCCCTGTCTGCCCCCTTCTTCAGGGGTGCTCTGAGCTGCCCTGTCCCGTGCTGGCACTGCCGCGGTGAGGATTGGAGTCTGGGGGCAAAGGTTCTGCTACAAGGAAAAGAGCAACCCGCTCTGTGGGAGGCTGGCAGGGTGTTGTGCTCCTTGTTGGGGCAGGAAGGTGTGAACCTGGGGTTTTTTTCTGACAGTCTGACCCCTTGCTGTGCCCTGTGCTGTACATACAACGCTGCTGCTCCTATACCTGTCCTGCCCTCAACCTCACCTTTGTAATCTGTAATGCTGGAGAGGCTCCCCAGATTCAGCTGAGCACAGTGTGCTGCTCAGGGGATGTTCTGTCTCTGCCTGCACCTGCTTGCAGACAGGAGCAGAAGAGACTTGCAGACAACGTACTGCTCGGAAGCATCGTGTTGGAGGACTTGTGTGCTGGGAGGCAAGTGCAGCCTCCCGTGACTGCCCATCAAAGAGCAGCGTCTTGCCTTCCCCGGGTTGTTTCTGTGATTCTGGTTCCAGTCTGCTGGGTTCTTCCACCTACATCTTTCTTCGGTATGAGTAGGAGACAAGCAGCTCTGGGCAGCACAGGAGGGCTGAGAGGGTGCTTTGCCCTTCATCCCGCACGCTTTGCCACCCTTTATTCCTTCCCTAGAGAGAATGACAAGGAGCAGAGCACAGATGCCGGCCTCTGGTTGCTTGGAGTCTGTTCCTGAAAGCCCCAATTCTCCCCAAACCGTACCCCTACCAGACAGGCTAGCCCTGGCTGTGCTCCTGTGAAGGTGAGGACCCTCAGAGTGCTCCTGCGCTTGGGCTCTGGTGATCCTGGCAGGGCAGCAGCAATGCGTGTGCTGTGCCTGTGTCAAGCCCCAGTCCTGTTTTTCCTGACCTGAACGCATGGAACAGCTTGTTCTCTATTGTCTGTTAACCCTTACAAAGGCGCTTAATCTTGTTCTCCTTTGTTCTGCATTGGTTGTGCTCGGCAGGGTCAGGTCCCTGCTTTTGGTTTAGGGGCAGAGCCTCGCTGAATAACTCCGTGCTCCGTGGGGCAGAGCCTGTGACGGAGTTAATTGCTGAGTGATGACGGCCCTCCCCTGCTGAAGATCTGCTCCCATGAGCTATTTAAGCCTCTGTTTCTTGTATCTCCATGCCAATCAGATTAGCCACTGCCAGGAAACAGACCGTGGCCTGCTTGCTCTTGAATGCACCCTTTTTCCTCCTTACCTGTTTATCCCAGTCAAGCCACTTCCCGCTCCACCTTCGTTCTTTTATTGAGTTTTGTTTCTTCCTTTTCATTTTCGGTCTCATTCTGGCTGTCTCTCCCTGAGGCTGTCTCGCTGCATTTTGACACCCAGCCTCAACGCTTAACAATAGACCAAATTCCGTTCCCTGCCGTGGTGCGGGATGCTCTGTTTGCAGCATGTTGGTGCTCTGTGCCCCTCTGCTCTGCCATGTTGTGCTTTCCTTGCTTTTCTCCTCAATGCTTATCCTGCTGTAACCTGGATTCCCCTTAACGTGCAGAAGTAGAGATCTCAAGTTCGCTGGAGCTACTGAAGGTGCTCATCTTTGCAGCAAAGAAAAAGGAAACGAGTCCAGGAGGGGAGAGCATTCTCTGCTCGTGTGGCTAAGAGCTGCTCAGCTGCAATCGATCCCTGTGGCTGTTGCTGCCCAAGCATCTGGGCATCACACTGCTCTTCTCCACGTTGGACTCTCCTGCTCTCTTGCTGCATATTTCAGGAAGAGCTTTGCTATTGCAAAAACAAACAAGCTCAACACCCCCCAGCCTCACAGGACCAAGCGTTCCAGCCTGGCCATGTGCGCTAAAGCAGGCCCATCCCCTGTCTCTTGCAAAGCCCCACCTTTATCCTTATTCTAAAAATAAAATGCAAGGACATTCCTTCCTAGTTACTCTGTTCTGTTGTTGTGACCTCATTAGACTTTCCCAATAGAAAAATTCATTGAACTCCTCCATTAGTGGTGAAAACAAACAAGACCATTAGACTTCCTCTGGAAAAAATGCATCTATATCACAGGGAATTGCAGGGAGCCAAATTTCCACAGCTGAGTTTGTGCTGTATGCATATGTTCCCTTGTATGCCTTTTGTAAACAAAGTTATCTTCACACTTAGAAGAATTTAAAACAATTTTTATCCTTTAGATCTGATTTGCCTCCCCAGTTTGAAATAAATAGCTTCTGTAATGTTATAAGGAGCAAAGTGGCTGCTACCTGGGGTTGCAAGAAAAGAGGCTTTTGTTTCTCCAGACCCCCAAGCTAAATATATTTTTGAGGCTTATGTATGTGCATGTACGTAGGAATGATAGCCAGGTGATGGATTGCTAAGCCACATCATAAATTCAGTTTGTCGGACACCTTTGATTACCTCCTCTGCACTCTGCCCGTAATCATTCTCCTTCAAACATCCTTCTAATGTTCTTAACAGCAGCCAATTAAAACAAAGACTCCTCTTGCCATCTATCCCCTCTTCCCTCTGCCATCACCCAAGCTTCTTCTCTTAGGGGAAGGAAATAAAAGCACTGATGGAGGTGCTGAGAGTGTGCTCAGGGTCTGGGGGGATATATACCTATTTAGTTTTCATCTGCTGCTTTTAAAGTCAGCTGGCAGGCACCAAACAAAGCAGGGGTGGGCGCCTGTGTGTCTGCGTTGCTGCTGACCCAAAGTAGCTGGGGGCTGCAGGGTGCTGGCAGGAAGGACAGGGCAGATAGAAGGCACCACTCATCTGGACATGGACCCTGGCTAGCTGGAGCCCACCTTCTGGTTCTGATTCAGTGGTTTCATATTAAGTCAGATGTTTTCTGGAAGACAAGAATGCCACAGGTGTTATGTGGGAACTTGGAAGTAATTCAGGTCACCAAGACTTCCATGGGGGAGAAGTTGGAGGCCATCACGGTGTGGATACAGGAAGGTGAGATAATTGAAGATCTGAGGACTTCAGCTGAAGTCCGTGACTCAGGCATCTTAGAGACAACGGAGGATGTTCAGTCACTGGAAAGTTGATTCATCTACCTGGCAATGAGATGAAGAGCAATGAATAATAGATTTTGGGGTGTGTGGAAGGCAAGAGAGGCCAACACACTAATTCTAAACAGCTTGGAAAGTGCCTCAAGGGTGACTTTGGCTTCTCCTTGCCTTTTTTCAGGGCTTAGCTCTGTTGGCTCCTCTCTGTGCAGCTCCCCAACCATTCCCTGTCCCATGAGAACACCAGGCGGGCAGCCCCTGGGCCCAAGCCAAGCAGGTGGCACTGGATGCCAGAAGTACACTTCCAAAACTGGCACCTAAACCTTCCACATGCCTCTCTGCTTGGCTCTTCCCCCACGTGTACTGCAGCAGTGCTTCCCTGCCATGCCAGCAGGGTGTTTATTGCTGTGCAAGCAAGACTGGAGCTGTTGGACATGCCTTTCATCCTGTTGCAGCCTGCTGGATTAATGGGGCAGGTGTGTGTGCATGCTTCCCCTCCTCCCTTTCTATATCCTGTTTCACGCTGTAATGGCCATGGGGTCCGAGAGATCCCTTCATCTAGTGCTTATACAGCCTTTACCGTAGGCATTTCTTAATGCCCAGTTGCTGTTCCTGGGTTTCATGTGCCAAACGTTGTGGAGGGGATAAGGAAGTAACAGCCTCCATTTGCAGAGAGGTTGAGCAACTTGTCCCATGTCACTTCTGGCACCCATGGCTGAGGTGGGGTTTGAGGCTCTGTCTCCAGAGTCTGGCACTTGCAGGCTAGAGCACCTATCCTGTGGCAACAGCAGGCGTGAAAATAATGCCTCTGGGGCTTGGGATGAGGCTGCTCTGGATTTTCACTAGCACATGGAAGTGTAAAGTAAGCTCTGAGCTGTTTGCTTTTCCTGGTTTCATATCAGTTGTTGTGTTTTTTTTTAATCCTGAAAGAAATTATCCTAATTATCTTGGATGCTCTTGTTACCTCTCTTTCCATTTCCTTCTGTCATTGCTTATTTGATTTGCTACCTGAAGATGCTGCTACAGGTTTGAGCTGAGGAATAATTCAAGGCTTTCCTTTTCCTGGGTCCTGAATTGTTTCACAAATGATTCTTTGGTACCTTTGTATGCTTTGTGCCCTTCTGTGTAGCTCAGAAGTGACAGGTACGTTCGTTATTGCGCATGACTCCTCATTTTATAACACATCATGTAATTCGGATGGACTTGAATGTAGTAGCATAAAGACTTTGGAGGCCTGCCCTGTGCGAAGGGGAAAATTACTGTCTGGCCCAGAGCAATGGCTTTGTGATGACTGCATTGTGTTCTGGTGCTCTGTGTTTGTACCAAACTGGTTCGCTGCCAGGTTACTTATGGCTTATCCAAGCGCTCAGTACAAAGAATGTTAAAAGAAAAACTATTTTTGTTTTCCGCAAATTCCTCCAGCTGGGAGAATTCAAACCGCTGCCCAAGTGGCTGTATCCTCCCTCTGCAGACCTGTTTTCACCAGGTAGGGCAGAACTAACGTGTTACTGTGTGAACCGACAGGGGTGTGTGCGTGTAAGAGCACATTTACTTTGAGGAGATGTGGCATGAGACCTGAAAGGGAAATGCCTCCCTGTTACTCCCCTGGAGGTGATGGCTTGCTTCTTGGAGAAAATCCATCTCCTGGAGCACCAGGCTTTGCATAATTGGCAAGTCCAGAGTGGGCTGGTCATAGCCATAACTGTGCTGACCCTGCAGCGTTTTTCCTCAGCTCTTTCTTGTGAGGAGGCCTCATCTCACTCCTGCAAGACCCGCTGCCCCCTCGGTGCTGCAGGTGTGCAAGTTGTTCCCCGTGGCTGTCCTCTGAGCCTGGGGAGGAGATTTGGTGGCTGTGCTGGGGAGCACGGTGCTGGTGCTCAGCAGGCCATCCCCTGGATTAGAGGGGAGCAGTGAGGATGTTTGAGGTGCAAGGACATGCATGTGGGCAGAGGCACCCATGGAGCACCAGACCTGCTGAGCCTGCCCCGTGCAGTAAGGCTGCTACCTTCCTGAAGCTCAAGGCCTTCTGTGCAGCGCTGTGAATGACCGAACCGGCCTCGTATTTCAGTACTTCTGCTGTTTGGTGGCATATATCGTCTGGCTCAAGGGCTACGGCCACGCTCGAAGCTTAGGAAAGGCTCGTGGGTCACTGTTGTGCCAGCAGAATCCCACAAAGGGCAATTCAGTGAAGGGATTCCTTCCCCTCAGCCATGTCCCTGTCGGCCTGCCCAAACACGCGCGGACACTTAGCTGATTGGCAAGGACCTTGGGGGTTTCTTGAGCACTGAGCAGGATAATCAGATAGATTGTGGGATACATCTGCTTGATCCTATTTCTTATGATTACGTGGTGGGGAACAAGCCTTAATGAGCCTTGGCCTTTCCTGTCTCCTCTGTAAATCTGTTTGACTCAATTGAGCTCTCTTTGTGTCAGACATCTCTCTTTGTGCTTGGAGATGGAAGCATCTACCTCTGAAGCTGGCTGTGCTTTGAGCTGGGGTGTGGATTAGCTGACCTCCAGAGATCCCTGCCAACTTTTTTTTTTTCCCTTTCTTTTTTTGTGTTTGCAGATGGTGTAATTGTGGTCCTAACCCCTTCCTAGCAGTGCTGGCAGCGGAGGGGATTTTAGCACCAGTTCACAGCAGCATCACAGCTGTTTCTGTGCAACAGAGGAAATGCTGCTTTTGGGTTAACCACCTTGCTCTAACATACTCCCTGGTCCCGGGAAGCTGCCTCCCATGTGCTGGAACGATGCTTGAGCAATGCTCCTGCTTCGCTGCCTGCTCAGCAGAGCATCCCTCGGGAAAATCCATACCTCACCTTGGGGTGCAGGCGGTCTCCATCACTCGTAGCAGAGAGCATCACAGTCCTGTCCTCCAACTGGTCCCAAATAAGCTGATAGTAGGAAATCAAAAGCCTGAAAGAACAGAGATGACTGTGGCGGTAGGGTTGTTAATTCTAACAATAAATCTGTTCAGCAAAGCAGGGAGAAGTTTCCTTTGAACCACTGTACCGCATGCTGCCCTGAAACACCCTATGGAAAGGCATTTGTTCTGCTAGGCACACGTGCAGGTCCAGTATAGTAGCTTCTCTCGCTTTGTTCAGAGGTAAACAAATAAAATGGATCCTTAAACTGTAATACATTTGTAATACCTTTTTGTCTTAGAATTTCCCAGCAGATAGTGGCAAATAGCTGTAAGCCTATTGCCCGTGGAAGCATTTAGGCGAAGAGCTAGTCCTGCAGGAGTGAAGGGGAGAGGTGTTCTTCGAACTTGAACTGGACAGGAGGTGGTGGAGGTTGATGATGAAGAAAAACAGAGTATGAGGATTTCAGGTGGCTGAGGGAGTAGGAGCTCCACGGGGAAGAATGATAGATTTCAGAAACAATCTTTTTTCCCAAATGTTTCATTAGATCTGGCAATTATTTTTCCTGTGATTGTTTGCTGCAGGTTTTAAATATGAAGAATTGCATGTGTGTAATGGAGGATAAAGTTCCCAAAGTTTATTTATATTTTTTCTCTGCACTGAAGCACTTCCCTCCCTCACAGTGCTTTATTTTATCTCGTGGGTTTTTTTTTTTTTCCTTCTCCCAGTAAGAGAAGTGCCTAGGTCATGCCAGAGCCATTATGAGCAGCGTGTAGCATCCAGAGGCGAGTGATGGATGATCCATTTTCCCGAGGACACCAGCACAAAGCTCTGTTGTCCCTGCAGAGCACCACGTCTGTCTTCTGGGGTGCCATAAATCCTTTAGCAAGGTGCTTCTTGGCAAGCTTTCCAAGACATGGGATGCAATATGTGCAACTGCAGCTGCTGAGGAGCGGGAGGATTTTCCTCATGCTGCTCTTTCCACAGAGGTCATGACTTGGGAACCCACACTTGGTAAAGTTACTCCAAGCCATAGACATGAGTGAGTGTGGGGCAACAGGGCTGAGTCGTTAGTGGCTCTTTGAGTGTGGTATTTACATGCCCAAGCATCCGGCTTTTGTGCACAGCCACTTCTGTCCTTGGTTTGTATCCTGTCAATGAGGCTTTTGCGCTGCAGCAGCATTGGGGGTGTTTTATTTGTGTGTGTGGTTTCTGGGTTTGTCTGTCCTTTTCTGAACAGACAGCAATGAGGGCTGAAGCTGACTCTTGGGCGCACAGTGTGATCCTTGGTGATTCATGGCCCCCTACATCTGCAATTAGGCCTTGAACAGAAACTTTCCATGCGTGGCCACAATAGAGAATCTGCTCTTTCTGTTTAACTGGTAGAAGGAAAAATGTCTTTTTTTTGTCTTTTTTACTAGCTATGAAGGTCTACCTTAAATTAAGTAAACTGTTCCCTGAGGGAGAAAGTGTCCAGGTACAGACTGTTCACAAAGGAAATATTCAAAGTGTCTACTGAGCTCCTAAAGTGTTTGCTTTAAAGTATAAGAGCCAGAGTGATAAATAGAATATTTTCTTATTTGAAAGTAAAAAATACCTCTTGCAGGTGGCAGAAAATACATGGACCTTCTTCAGGCTGTATCCTGCAGCCCGTTAGGTGCAGAGGCAAGGAGCAGAGCTGTCGGGAAGCCGGCCGCTTGCACAGATCCCTCTGTTCCTAGCACATGGAGTGTGCGGGCCCGGGGGTGGCACCCGGCCCACAGCCTACACGCTGCTGGCACTGGCACAGGAATTTGAGTCTACAGCAACTTGAATGCTGCTGATTTTTATGTGATGTAGGGTAAGAGCCCTGCTAATCTGAACCTCAGTAGTGGAGGATCCGTGATCCTTGATCTTACGGGGGTTATTTCTGTGGTACAACCTTGCCAGTTCCACTTGTGAACCACTCCCAAGAGAAGCAGAGCTGCTCTGTGGTCTTAGTCATGGCAGTGCCTCACTTGCCATGGGCTCTTGTGAGGCTCAAACTGAATTCCTCTGATGTCAGACAACTGAACTAATGCCATCGTGTTCCTGGCTTGGTAGGTCCTGAATGAAGATACGTGATTTTTTGTTTTTCCCCTCACTGATTGTGAAAGCTCCCTACGAATGTGGCTTACCTTTTGTCACGCATGACTGCCAATAAATGTACCAGTGCAGCACTCCCCAGCAAAACCTTGTCTTTGGCTGTGCCTTTTTGGTTCCTCTGAAGATCAAGATGCAGCTTCCCATGTCCTTCTTTATTACTGCTGGGAAAGTGGAGGAGAAAGAAAGAACTGGGGAAGATGCTCAGGCTTGGTTTTCTGTGGATATGCAAAAAATGCTGGTGGATGGAAGCAGTGTTCTGAAGGCCTTTGTTTCTCTTTCAGAACAAAATAGTTCAATGTGCTATTTTTATTGTTCCTGTTTCTCTTTGCCACGCAGTATTTCCAGGAACACAGCGTTTATTTGGAAGATATTTTTTGTCACTGAAATTGTGTCACTTCAGTCTGTGAAGGAGGGGTTTCACCATCCCGGCTTATCCAAGGAGGGAGGAGTGGGTGCACTAAGCTTTTCTGCACCCATCAGAGCGCAGTGAAACGCCGAGGTTACAGAACCATCTCTAGGTGCAAGGAATGAAGAGTGATGCTGTCATTTGGGCTGTCAGATGAATTTTGTTCTGAGGAAAAAGCCATAGGGGGGAAAAAAAAAGTTTTGCTGGCTGAAGAGCGGAGTTTATTGCTGCAGTGAAACAAGGTCTTTACCCATCCAGGCTGGCTTGTCACTGAAAGTTCAGACCAACGACTTGCAAAACTGCATGAAGTGTGCTGCTGTCTGGCAGCACAGAGCTGAGCTCAGACTCATGGGAACGTGTCCTTCATTCCTCCGGGAAATGCCGGAGGCTCATGTTGAGGAAAGGAGCATGGAGAGTGCTGGCTGCAGCAAAGAAAGAGCATCGCTGGAGCTTGGCTTTGAGAAAGCTCCAGTGCCCCCTCCCTGTCTGCCCTGGCTCCCTTCAGCTGAAGGGAGATAGCTGCCGTTCTCCCTCACCAGGACTGTCAGGTTGGATGAAAGCACTTCTGCTTCTCAGCTGAGCAGTCATGACCTGGAAATTGTTGAGGAACCATTAACATGCAACCCCACCTTGCTGCTTTTACTGAGTCATTTTTGTATTTCTGGAGGAGAAAAACAAACAAAACAAACAAAAAAAAAACACACACAGAAAAAAGGCGGGGGGACACGACTGACCCAGCTCCTTAAATAGCATCATTTATACATGGAAGCTGCTTGAATCCACCCTGTCACATGAATTACCATCTCTGAACTTGGCTGTCAGGAAGCATGCTCATGAGCTGACATCCATGGGGGGTGGCAGTGGAAGGGGATCGGTTTCATGGAAAGCAGGAGGAATTCAACGGTTCAGTGAATACACTTGTCCTCACGTTACCTCAAGCAGCGAGGGCATCTCGGTCCTGCCACAGGCAAGCTCTGCCGTGACCTTCGCTCATGACACTGCCCTTGTCCTGGTCCCTTCGGTAGCTGCAGGACTGGGTCTGATGTCTGGAGCAAGCCCCTGTCCTGCTTCATTTCAGGCAATTAGCGCCTGGCCCAGCAAGAGGCCCTGGAGCAGGGGCTTTAGGGTTATTGTTTCCTTAAAGGGATAAAAAAAACACTGGACTTTCTCTCTTTTGCTGCTTTTTTTTTTTTTTTCAGTTTTGCTGCTGCTACAGTTGCAACTAGATCAGTCCATCTGGTAGTGAAGGAGCTGAGCCCTGCCAGACAAATCTGGCTTGCTGAGCAGCAGCGCTGGGAAGGGTTCAAAAGGCAGCACCTACCCTTTGTTGTATTTCCTGCAAGCTAACGAAACCAGTGTTTTGTGGAGCTACTTTGTAACCTTGTTATGTTGGTTTTGGCATGGATGCTTTTATTCCTCCCGTTTGAAGTAAGTGGGAGAACAAAGTGACTAAAATGCCAATTCCAAAAACAGGGTAATGCGGAGTTGTAAAGATGTATCGTGGTGAGAATGGTTGCAATTGTTTGCTGCCAGGAGTTGAAACGCAGAGAAGTGAAACTTTAGAGCGTCAGGGGTGGGTTTCTGTCAGATGTTTTTATCTTCTGGCAGTCTGCATGGAGTCTCACTGCAGTGTTACGAAGCCTCTGTGTGATGTCAGCCTAGAAAGCACACGTTTTAGGCTTTCCCTTTGGCCACATGGAGAGGGAATTTGCAATAATCCAAACATTGACAGAACTGTATTTGTTGACTTGCAGAAAATCCTAGCTCGTACCCCTCTGGGCTGCGATCACATAAGCCTGAACACGATGACTTCTGTCTGCGCTTGCTGCTCTCCCAGCCTCAATAAACCTGGGGACCAGATTCATTTATTTAGGCCCCGATTCAGCAAAGCACTTAAGTACAGGCTTCAGCTCTCTCCTTTCCCGTCAGCCTGTCGTTGTGCTCGGAGTGAAGCGTGTGCTCTCCTGAGCCCGTAACAAGTGAGCGAGCTGGGGCAGCGTGCGCCTCGCCTGTGCTTTGCCCTTTGTCAAGCAGGCAGCAAAACTGATGCCCTGGTATTAACATAATTTATTTAGCTCCCCCAGTACAGGAGCCTTTGTGCTAGGGTCTGAGATGGGAGCCTGCCTGCCTGCAGAGAGGTGGGTGGTTCCCGTGGCACCGAGTATTCCTCGTGTCCTGCTCTGGCCTGTTGAGCACACCACTGTGCTCTTCTGCAGGGCATGGGGCAGGGGTCCCCTTTCTGTTTCTATCAGTAGAACATCAACAAGTATTTCTTCATTTTTTTTAATTTTTTTTTTATAATGGTTTTAAGAGAAAACATCAGTCGTGTCACGTGTATCTGAGTGTTTTGGTCTCTGTAGCTCAGCGTTTCCTGGGATTCACGTGATTTACCTTCCATTAACGTGCTTCTCTTCGTCGGGAGGATTCTCAGAACAGCTCACTGCATGCGAGTGCCTGTGAAGCCCGTGGGTGCACACGTGTGTTCCTGAGCTACATGGGCAGGCGACAGCAAGATGAACGTTTCCTTTGTTGTGGTCTTAGGGATTTCTCAAGGTGAAAGGGCTGGGAAGTGGCAGTTGCTCTGCTGCCTGTACACCTGGCCCTAGCTGTGTGAAGTTCAGACCCTCGCTTCCCCAGGAGTGTGAAGGTGCAGAACAGGCAGCTCGTCCACAAGATTTCAGTCTGCTCGGAACAGCTCCTGAGAGCATTCCTTCTAATCCCCACCCATATTTGACCTGTTCTAGCTCGTTTTGAAGAGCTGCACCCAGCCTGTCCCTAGCTCTCTGCAGAAAGGTTTCTGCGCAGCTTTTCCTGCGTACTGAGCTCATTTGAACTGGGAGCCCAGACATCAGCAAGTGGGATTCATGTGTAGATTTGCCCCACTCGCAAAATCAGAATTGATTGAGAGCATCTCTGTTTCTTACGAAACCCAGAAGACATGAGCGTGGCTAGATACGTTTTTTTTTTTTCTTTTGCTTTGAAGTTTAAAACATGCCTAGCAAATCTGATCTTTGCAGTCTGTTCCCCACCTGATGTGCAAAAATGCAGAGGTCTTTCCAGAAGCATGGGTTTGCTGAATCTTTGTGCTGAAGGTGCCATCCTGAACGTAGAAATCTGGCCAGTTTCTGTTATGAACTTGGCTTCAATTAGCCTAGAAAATACTTGTAATGTAGGTTTAGCAAATGTTGTTTTTAATGTGAAATAATTCAATCCATGAATCAAACAGCCTCCCTGCCCCACCCCCTGCAGCTGATGACAGCATCTTCCCACACTCCTTCCTTGGTAGCATTGTTTGACTGTTCCAGCTCCAGTAGGTTTCAGTTACCAATCAGCGTAATTGCAATAACACACCAATAATAAGAGGAATTTAAGCTTCCTTTTCTTGTAGTTGAAGGCTCTTGTGCAGAAGTTTGAAGTCTTAATAGCAGTCACACGAGCAACATGCTGCACCCATTAAGTGTCTGCAAGAGGGAATGGCAGCACTTTAGAATGATAAAGGGCTGGATTTGGGGGACTCAGAAACAGCCCAATCCTATCAGATGGTGTTGGTACATGAAATATGAGAATGGAAAACTCTAAGGATGGCTTAACATTTTAGTGGATGCCAAGGACGCCCTGAACAGGGATGTTCTGGGAATTGCTTGCAAGTTGCTGGGACTGGAGTAATTAGAGTTGTCTTCAGTCTCACAGAAAAGCACGGCTGTGAGCAACGAGTTAATATTTTCCCCTTGCGCATGGCTCAGGTTTCCCCGTCAGGTTTGCTATGTGTTTTTGCAGGTTCCAAATTTGTGAATCGGTAGTTTGTGCTCAGGTGACATCCCAGACCGCTGCTGCAGCCAGCAATGGGTTAAGCACAACACCTTAGAGCAGTTGGAGGGCTGAGCTGTGGCAGCTCCTTCTGCTTTGTATACAAGAGAGCCACCGGCTGCTCTTCCTGCCAGCACGCTTCCTACAGAAGGGGGAAGGAGGGGGGAAGATTAATGGAAAAAATACACATATCAAGAAAGACCCAACAGCGAAATACCCCTCCTTTGTCTGGAAGGGCTGCCCGCTGGTGCCGCTCCTGGCCAGCTGCCTGCTGGTGGAGGCTCGCAGGCAGTTGTGGGGTTGCAGCCACGGGTGTCGGGGTGTGGGGTGCCCAGTGGGGTCGCAGGGTGGGTGTGTGGGTGTGCGGGTGGTGGCACAGCGGGGCTGGCAGCAGCCGGCGGTGCCCAATGCCCGACGCCGAGCTGCGTCCCCGGTAGTGCCGGAGGCCGGCGGCGTCAGAGCGAGGCATTTTCTGTGCAGTGGGCACAAAAATGAACGTCTGCCAGAAGAGATCGATGTGAAACATTCTCTTTTATTGGGTGGCTGCCCAGCCCTTCTGCTGCAACAGTAAATCCAATTGGTTGCTTCCTCCTACCATGCGCAGCTTCATGTGGGAAATGCCCTTTTTATCTACAATGGCTGACTGCACTGTGCCGCACTGTCAGTGTCTGGGGAGCCCCTCTCCAGCGAGTACGGCTGCTGCTCACAGCTCGAGTTCGGAAAGGGGGCGATTGTCTTGTTGTAGCTGATTCTATTTCTCTTTTTCCTGCAGGTTGCTGAAAAGTGCCTTTCCTGAAGCCACCGCTGCTTGGATTTCTGTCTAGGGCTGCCTCTCTCTTCCCCCTTTGCCCCCCTTTCTTTTTAATTTGGCGTTGCTTGCAGTTCATACCCTGACGGCAACTCATCCATCCTCTTCCTTTTTTTTTTTTTTTTTTTTTGCTCCCCATTTACACACAGTTTGCTCAGCCATTTTTCTTCCCCGAGTATGTAGCAAATATTTTAAAAAAGGAAAAAAAAAAAATCTAACATCCTTCTGCTTGTTTTGATGCTCGTGAACCATAATTTTTAGAAGCAAGAAAAAGAAGGAAAAAAAAAAAGTTTTCCCCCTAAGGACCGAGACCATTCCACAAACTGAAGTGCTGCCAGCAGCATATGCTTTTTGCAAGAATAATTGAAACCATTAACTGGAGAGCACAGAATTCTTTTGAAAGTCTGCCAGTTATTTTCAAGTAACTTAGGCAGTGGCACAAAATATAACACTTATATTTTAACTTCTACAATTGCACTTTTAGGAGCTGGCCTCTAATTTGATTTTCAGTTATTCTGATAAGATTTCTATTTTATGATTGGCTTTATGTTTAATTCTTGTTTAAACAAACACGATTTGACTTAAATGAAAACCTAAGTGCTGATGAATAGGAGTTCTACCAAAGCAACAAGTTAGTTATTTCTTCACATTTAACTTGAATTCACTTTTTTACCCTTTTTTTAAAAAAAAAGAAAAAAAAGATCAGCAGTAAATATTGCCCTAAAGAAGGGTGTGATTGCTTGCATTTTAATTTTTGTTTTTAATATGGCTGTAAACGTTTCCCTGGTTCGTGATACAAAATGGCTGACATTAGAAGTGTGTCGAGAGTTTCAGAGAGGTACTTGTTCTCGGTCTGATGCAGAGTGCAAGTTCGCCCACCCGTCACGGAGTTGCCATGTGGAAAATGGTCGAGTTATTGCCTGCTTTGACTCCCTAAAGGTGAGGACTGTCTAACACATGCATTACCTAAGCTCACTTGCTTTCCTTCTCTTCTGAATCACTCGGCGTGCTGGGGTATGAGATATACAGAACAACTGGTTTTTGTTCCGTTTCTGCGGAGAGGTTGCTGTTGGTGTGGGATGTAACTCCCAAAATCTAGGTTAGGCAGGAGTCTGCTTTTCCTTTGTTCAGTCTCATTCAAAAATTGAAAGTTTCAGACAGCTTTTTGTTTAGAAATCATAGTGATAGTAGAAATAAGTGATGGGGGGGAGACTCTGCAGCAGTTCTGTTTTGATTGAGTCTGACATCAGGTGCAATTGTGTGAAGTGTCAGAGATCACAGGGGGAGAGAGAAAGAAAAAGAGGATTTTATCCAGAGCATTTTCTGATTTCTACTTCAGGTCTGATACAGCTCTCACTGAAATGGAGAATTCATGTGGGCAGCAAATGCAACTGAAATGAGAAAAGTAGAGAACTGAAACCCAGTGCTTTAATTTGTGTCCAGAGCACATTGGCTATGTATTCAGTGCAGGGATCTGAAATGTGCTTTTAATGAGCAGAAATAAAAGCAGCATTTTAAGATAATGAATCAGCTTTACATGTATTTCCTGGAGACGGAGTTGCAGTTGCACTCTACCACCGTCCTGTAGATGAGGAACAGGCAAAATATTTGGAGAGTGGTGTTCACAGGGAAAAAATGGTTGTTGGGAAAATGCATTCTGCAAGGGATATAAAAACACAATTGTTCTGCTAGTATTGTCTAAGTTAGAGCTGAGCCTTTTTGCTAGTGATCATCTTTGTAAAGTCAATTTTGCAGGGAGTAAATGGTTTTTGGTTGCTTGTTGCTGTCAGAGTTCCAGGGGTAACTTTCGAAACTTCTGAAATAGTCAGATTCTGAGTTAGGGTGGGTTGACAGGGGACGTGAGCATCTCTGGGTCACTTCACTGGAGGTCTCTGGAAAGGAACTTTTTTTTTTTTTTCCTCTCTTCTGAAAGTGGGGCCCCTCAAAGGTGTTTTAACTAGGATGATAAAAACCTTGAGATGTCATGGATAAGTGATTGCTTTCGAGAACTCTTGACATTGTGTTTAATGTTTTGATTTGAGTAATTAACCTGTTTGAATATCTAAAAGGAATCTGGTAAATTTTATAAGCTGAAAAGTTTTCACTTGAACTTCAACTGTTGCTTGAAAAGCTTTGGGTTTATTTTTATGAGCACAATGACTAACAGAACTGGTGGAATTATGTATGTGCAGGTTCAGACCAGGACTGGATCTGGTCTAACATGGGCTTACCCATTTTATTACTGTTTGTGGCTTCTTCATATTTTCGCTTCTGTTCCCTTTTACCAAGAAGTTCAAGCTTCCTATTTGCATTTGGTTTTGCTCTTTTTAATCTGAGCGTATACAATGACTTAGTTGTACAGTGACTTTCAAATGTTCATTTACATTGCTGGCCTGCTGACAGTAAGAGACAGAAATATTCTTTATCAGAGGGGGGGGGAAGTAATGTTCTTTATGCCCTTGAAACTTCTTGAATTGTAGCCAGTGGCAGTGCAGATATTTTGAATGAAGAGATTAATATGTTTACGTTTTATAGCATTCATTTGTGAACTGAAAGGAGTGCTGTAATGCCATGTAAGATTACCATGTCTTTTGCAGCACCTGCCCAATGCTTGCAGCTTTCTGAGGGGGGCATCCACTGAGGGGGCAGCCACCCCTCTTGGCACTGAGCTACTCTGACAGCAGTGCCCAGTGCGTGACGATTCCCCGTGTGCCCTGGTTGCAGCACAGTGTTTGTAACGTGCCCAGGCTCTCTGTGCTGGGCCTTCCTCTTCCTCTGCACAGCTCAGGCTGTGGGATGTGCAGGACACGTGTATTCACAGCACAGGTTCAAATCCCTGCTGCTGGCAAGAGCATGCACTTCTGCTGCATCAGCACTGAGGAATGTGATGGGGAACACCATGTTGAAAAAGGGGAAAAAAAAAAAAAGTGTTGGCTCTATTGGTATGGTCTTCTACAGCTCAGCTTGTTTC
Source organism: Anas acuta (assembly GCF_963932015.1). Classification (NCBI taxonomy): domain Eukaryota; kingdom Metazoa; phylum Chordata; class Aves; order Anseriformes; family Anatidae; genus Anas; species Anas acuta. The sequence goes on along the minus strand of NC_088991.1, from coordinate 13,288,779 downwards.
CTCTGTAACTGGCTGTTAATAATGTTCTCATTGCAGTTTTCTCCTGACACAGTAGCAGATGCCCAATATGTGCTAGTTATGTGGCCTGAATTTTCATGGGAACAGGTTTTCCAGATTTTTCAGGCTTCCGATAGCCCTGCGGAGGGCCAGCAGCTCTGCCTCCCAGGAATTACAGCTGGCAGAGAGCAGACTGTTCAGCACGTGGCCAGGGGTTGGGGGGGGCTAGTTCTGCACCCCTCTCCTCACCCAAGGAGTGATCCACAGCCCTTCCTTCCCCAGCCCCACAGCTCCTCTGTGTAACCCCATGGGTCCAGGTGCTCTTGTTGGGCAGAGCCTGGTTCTGCCATCCCCTGAAGGGTGCAGCTCCCAACGCTGCTTTCCCAGCCGTCGGGGCAGGCTAACAAGGGTGGGTAGGTGGATGTGTGAGCGCACACCGCACATTTCCCAGCGGAGATAACCGCCCTGGTGACTAACCACCCGAACAATAGCCTTTCTGTTCTTGGGCCTTGTGAGCCCAGCTCCAGCCCTGTTTGCAATGGTATCGAGGGGCTTGTGGTCATAACAGTGGCCTCCCTTACCGGTGGCAAGGGCAGCGTTACGCACACGTCCAGAACTGTAACCACCTCTGCTGTCTGGGTGCGTGACTATTCTCTGTCAGTGGCTGCGATGTGTAGAAGTTCATCTTTGTCTTTCACCATGCTGCTGCCTGCAGGGGGGGAGGTTGTCAGTCCTCCAGCCCACCCTAGGCTTGGCCCAGCGTTGTACTGAGGTCCCCCTGTTAACGCTGTTGCATTCTCAGACCTGTTACAGGGAGGTTTTCCCTGCCCGTCCTGTGCACATCTTTGTGTGCTCAATTGCTCTTCCCCTCTGACAGCTGTTAAACACCAACCCTCTCCTCTCCGGCGGAGGGCTTTATGACTGCTTAGTGCTCTTTTCATCTTTTCACGCCCTGCATTAGCCGAACATCTGTGTTGCTTTATTGGAGACAGGATATAAGATGCTTGCTGCTAATAAGTTTTCCCGTTGTCTTGCAGTCGCCCAGGGCTTTGTTCAGAGGTTGCTTATCTGCATCCATTGTGTAGTGCTGTTGCTTGTTTTTTCTCACAGACCTCTTAAGCCTGAACAATGCGTTCATACAGGAACTTCTGATAACCCAGCATACAATGGTTTCACCTCGCTGGTCAGGTCACGCACAGCATCTATGCGCTTGCTGCACCTTTTTTGTTTTTTCCTTCCCCAGCCTCACGCAGCAGTTCTGCTCCTGTCACAGTGGTAAGAGCAGCAGTGCTTCCAGAAGTAGTCAGAATGCTTTGGTGTCTGTTGGCTCACATGTGAGGGTGTGCTACCTGTAAGCACGTAAAAAAAAAAAAAAAAAAAGAAAAAAAAAAGATGACTCTTGGTGAGGTAATGCAGGGGCTTCATCAATGCTGCGGTGGGATTCACCAGCATACACTCTGTAGGAGTGATGTGTAGTTGTGAAAAGCTTTGGTCACGAAATATTTGGGTCTTGATTAGGTTGTAAGTGCAGGGCTGGATCTTGTTGTCCTGGAACTGTGGTTCTTCGAAGGGGGAGTTTGCACATTTGTAGGCAACAGAAGGAACCTTTCTCAAGCAGATTGATACGAAATTTAAAAATAGTTCCTGTGAGAAAGCTGTTCACAGATTTGAATGAGATGCCAAGAGATCTCTCACTCTCTACTCATGCTTCCCCCCCTCATTAGTCTTTAGGAACAGTGTTATTAATTTGCCTGAATGGAAGGACAAGTCTGCCCTGCTTGCTGAGGGGCAGCTGAGGGGTACCCAGTCCAGCTGCAGCCATGCCAGCCCTGTTCCAGAGGGGACCACAGAGGCAGGTGGGCAGTGGCCAAAGCCCTGCGGTACCCCCTGGGCAGGTCCCACAAGGACACTCGGATATTACTTAACAGTGCCACGGAAGAAGATGTGGTTTTTGTGAGGTGCCCTTCACGTGCAGGGATGTCAGTACAGACAACAGCAGGCTCATTTCAGAACAACGCCATCAGCTCATCCTTTCCCAGAGGGACCTCGCCACCACCTCCCCCCCCAGCTGCTAGTTGGTGAGGTGGTGTGAAGTCCGTTATGTTTCACTAAGGAACGTTTGTTTAAGAAGCTATAAAGTAGAAAATAACATTTGAGCAAAGGAGAAGACTGTACTGTCATCGCTGTAAACTGAGATGCCCTTTGTGTTCATTCATCAGCTTTTCTCCCAGGCTCGGTATGCCCTGGCCCATGCATAGCTGGTGTTTTTTTATAAGGGTCAGGACATGGTTTGCTGGCTCATGGCAATTCCTACAAAGGCTTGTCGTGGCACTGTGGTGGGCTGTCTGCGAGTGCTCATAGAGTCATTAACCTTCCTATTCAGATGGGATCAGGCAGCCGCGGTATGAGTCTGTCTGATTCTTAATTCACCAGCCAGCAAATTGTTAGTTGTATTCTTCAGTTTCTAAGGATGTCAGGAAGAAAAAGAAAAAAAAAAAAAGTTCACTTGAAACACAAATTGATAAGCAGTAAGCTGATAGAGAGAGCATTAGTAGACAGCAAGGAGGTATTTAAAGAATATGTGGGTAATACACGCCAGGTGTTCAAAGAAGCTTTAATTTATTTTGCTCATAGTTTGGGTATCTGCATTGTGACCTCATGGTTTAAAAAAATACAAGCCTAACTTTGTGTTTTCTTTTTTTATTTTGTTTGAATTTGTTTTATAAATAGGTGTTTCCATATGCAAATTAAAGTTTTGAAGAGCACTTCAAAAGACAAAAGATAGTGAGGTGAAAATTTTAGGGTTATGAATTTTGACTTTAGGAGATCAGATTTAAAAATACTCATAAAGCTACTAGGTGTTTCAATGAAATTCTAAAGAAAAGTTATCTGTGAACATGCATAAAATCAGTAATGTAGTTTTATTTAAATCCTCTGTTCTCTAAAAGAGGTCACTGTCTGGTAATCGTATTCAAAGTCCCACAGCAACCTGAAAAGCTGACTGTGTTTAGGCCTGACACCAGAGTACCTGAGGTTGTTCCTTACAGGTTTCATGCTGATTTGTACTTGTTTTTTGCCGACTTCATCAGAACTATTTCTGATTGTTACTGATTTGCAGTCAAATCTTTTCAACTTAAATAAACTACAAACTGGCAAACAACTGAAAACACCCACTAAACTTAGCATATGGTTACACTCTTACAGAGGAAGAAAGAAAACAAAGCCATAGAGATATTTTTGGAGAGACCCTGACTATATCTGAGCTCAACATAATGAAGGTGCAAATAAGTCAGGTGAACAACTTCAAGCCAAGTTACCTGTGTGAGAAACCTTTCCTTCCCATCAGTTAAGTCACTTACCTGCATAGTGACAGCTTTTGATAAGACATTTGCAGGAGCATGCTGTTGACAGTCAATGTCTCGTCTGGATGATTGCAAGTCTTATGGCACGCTTTAAGTTTATTTTTTTCTAGTGAATCAAATAGCTGGAAAAGGGAGAAATGTATTTAGACTAAGTTTTTATTTATAGGAACTGTTGTGAATGCATTTCTCTCAAAATAGTCACTTCTGTGTGAAGTACCACTCTGGTTTTGACAGCAGAACCTGACAGGTGTGTGCTGGTGAATCTGGCTTTGGTGGTTTAAAAGGATGCTGTCTTGAGCTGTCCTCTTGCTGCTCTGTCATAGGTTGAACATCTGAGATGAAATCCCCTTGGTTCTGGCTTTTTGTTAAGGTGCTGGATGGGGAACTTAAAGCAACTGGAAACAGACCTGTGTTACCTGCTGACTCTGCAGAACAGTAACAGACAGCAACGGGCAGGAAGGTATTATTCACTGCAGCTATTTGCAAAGATGTAAGGCAGAGCCTTTGGCAGGAATCTCTTTTCTGTGCTTTATAGCAAGAAGGTGATTTTGAGGCATACTGTAGAGGGAGAAGGGTTAGCCCTGTCCTTATCTCCACTGGGTCCTTCTGCAGCTGAGCAGCCTCAGCAGGGAATGCTTTATCTTGGCCTTTATGTTTCCAAGGATATGTGGCTTGTAAAAACCCGGTGTTGTTCAAGGATAACATGACAAAGACAAGATGTCCATAGATTTTCTTGTGCGTAGTCTAGTTTTGGTGCTATGCTGGAGCAGTGCTCCCTTCTTAGCTCATCGCTAGAAGCTCCGAGGAAATATTGGGAGTACCAAGTAGCTCTGGTGGAAACTGAGAAGTGAGACCCCATCCCAGAGTAGAGGGCTTCTTTGGGATTCCTGGAGATTCACACTTTCTTAACTGATAAGGTTTGGGCAACTTCTTCCTGAAAGTATTGGTCCTGGTATGCCAAATTGGCCTGAATGGCCTCACCCTCCTATACCTGTGGAGGATAGATTTTGGGTGCTTGCTTTGCAGTGGGTGCTGGGCAAGCTTGGTGTTATGCTGGGATTTAACTCATCAGGGAGATGCCGAGCAGATCTGTGTATGGCAGTGTATGGTTGCCTGAATTCGGGGTGCTGTTCTCACGTGTGGTGTCCTTGGGTCAGGTTCAGAGAGTCTGGCAGAGGTGCGAGTGCAGACTTGCACTTGAGGGCTGGGCCCCTGAGGTGGTCTTGGTGCAAGAAGCCACACAAGACCTCTGTAGTTTTCTTTTAGGTACGTGATTTTTTTTTTCCTAACTTTTCCTTGGGAGAGTTTCTCAGATGTGTTTGCATTTTCCCTAGAACACGTTGGATAGCAGAGCTGTGGCCACAAACTTGTTCTGAGACCACACTTTGGAGGCCAGCCTGTTAGGGGAGACAGGCCAAGCAAATTCAACAGCAGGATTTTCCTGCCAACCTCTCCTCTCCTCATCAGCCAGCCCTGGCAATGCAGGGCCTCTGCTGCTGTCTGCAGTTCAAAATGTCCCGATCTTGTCCCCGTGGCGTGAGCAAACCACCATCCCAAAAGGATAAAGCCAGCAGCATTTACATTATTAATATCAGCCAAGAGTAACCTTGGTTTTCTGGTTGGGAAGATGATGGTAAAGTGCTGACTGCTGCTCACAGTTGCCTAAAAAAGCAGGAGAGAAATTCTTTTGGGATGTGACTCTAAACCCTTCTGAGTTACGGCGTCCGCTTAAGCACATACATTTTGAAACCTTTTATGGGCATATTGCAGTGTTGCATGGGCCATGGCATGCCATCTCCTGCTCCTGAGTCTTACTTCCCTTTTTTAAGGGCAAAGCCCTCCAGACTGATGTTCCAGTTATGTGAAATACTGAAGTCTGACTTTAAGCAGTTTAGAATTACTGTGGAAAGCAAAGGACTCCTTGTGCTGAAGTGAGCTGTTGAATCAGGTTTTGAGAGAGGGAAAGCCCTTATCAGCCCTTATCCAAGGGGAAGAACTGCCTGTAGTTTCCTCTCTTACCTTTGGTTTTCCAGTTCAGGAGAGCTTTCTTCACACATGCTCACAGTCCTGCCAGCTCTGCTCGGATGTGCAAGCACAAGCTCAGTGCCTGTGACCCAGTGCAAATGCAATGCCGTGCTTGGCAAGCCCCAGGGGTTGTCTCTGCACTGAAAGGAGTGAGATGGGGCTCTAAAACCTAGCTGGCAAGTTCTAGCAGCTTTTACATTTACCCTTGTGTGTCTGTGAGTCAGAGCCAGGAGCTGGCCAAGGGAGTGCAGAGGGGTTGGTTGTGCCTAAAGTGAGCTCTGGCACCCCGGTGTCCACTGTAATGTAACCTGCAGCATCGCCGGATCCACATGGGGAAGGAAGTTCAAGCCTTCCTTCGTCTAGCCCAGATCCATAACAGTAGCTGGTGCTGGGATTCACATAGATGTCCCAAACCTGCAAGTCCCTACCCTAGTGGGGGTTGGGGCAAATGGGATCCTTGTAAATGTGGAGCCATGCTTGGGCATGGTGTCCCGCCTTGCTGCTTCGTCAGCAAATCTACCCAGCTATTTCTCTTGATTGCATTAGCCAGATGAAGCTGGCTGCAGGGAAGAGAGTGGAAGATTCCTTCAAGGAGAATGACACTGAACGAGCACATGGAGTTGGTGGATTTCTTCAGTAGTGTAGCATCAGTTTGATGTAATCCCTTTGCTGACAATTGCATTCTGCTGCTTGGTTCACTCATCTGAAAGACGGTGCAGTAATGTGTATTTATGTAATTGAGCTGTTAGGAAGCTTTCAAACAAATACAAACAAGATATGCCAGGTTTTCTGGAGAGCCCATAGTCTGACATCTCCCACAGAACATTTAAATAAGTGGTTAGATTTCCAAGTGAGGAGCTGAGCTCTTTGAAAACCTGCCCCTATAAATATTGTTAAGCTGGTATTAAATAAATGAATTTGAGGCACTTGGGTGAATGTTGCCCCCATACAAGCACAGTTTTATTTATGGCTTATTAATGTTGTTTTATTGCTGTTCTTAAAACTGCAGAGAACCATGCAGTGACCACTAGTCCCATTTAGTCTCTCCTACTGTGTCAAACGATGGCCTTTTGATTAAAGGAAAAACCAAGGATTTGGAAAAACAGCCTTCAAAGCCTTGCTATGATGCAGCCTGCCTTAAAAGTGTTGCAATGCCAGTCTCTGTGCCTAATTGCACTTCTTGACCTCTCAGAAGCAGTACAAAGAAAATGCCTTAGACTGAGTGGAGTTGAGCTACTGTAGTAACGAGACCCTGGGTGTCTTAGATGTCCTGACTGAGTAAGCATTTCAAAACCTGACTCTGTCTAAATGAATAGCTATCAAATGTGGTTAGTTCTGCAAACAAGACTGCCTGTTACTGAAAGCCCTCTCTCCTGGAACAGAAGGGGAAACATTCTGCTTAACTCTAGCTAACGTGTTAAGGTGGTAAAATATTTCTATTGTCCATGCGATATAAAGTACATGGCACAAAAGGAGTGGTGATCTGTGCTCGCGGGAGCCTTGGCACTTCTGACATCTGACTCTGAACATCTGCTCAGTGTCTGGCCTTGGTGTTGGCTTTCAGTGCCTTGGTTACTCTGTCCCCGCCATCAGAAGAGTTGGAGGCTGTGATTCTGGACTGCTGGATGTTAACCTCTAGGTGTATTTTCACTTCTGTCTGAAGCTGGCACCTTGGTGTGGCTCTGTGCTGTTTCCTGTGTTATGCTTGAGCTCCAAGCTGGAAAGCTGGGATCCAGAAGTGCCTTTCTATAGCACATAGTTTAAAACTGTGGGGAAGGTACATACTCCTGAAGGAGAAAATGGGCCTGCTGAGAAATGAGTGTACTCAAACCGAGAGCACTTGCAATTCCCAAAGTTTGTAGTGAAATGTTATAGCAGATGGCCCGCTTACAACGTGGGATATTATTAGAACCATGATCAGTGCTAATAAGGTCATTGACAGTGGGGGAGGAGGTCGGTGTCTGACCTTGTTTGCAAGGTGGCAGCCTGCGCTCTAGGGGACAAGTTTTTCTCTTGCAGGAGTAGAATGTGAATACATGAAACAGGCTACTTCTGCATGCCTTAATGTGGCTGCAGAGGAGACAGAAACACCCTTTGCCCAGCCCTGCACAACTGCTGTGGGGACACTGCTTGCTGTGACCCTTGGCTGAGGTGAGCTCGCAAAGAAAGCACCCTTAAAAAGTGGAGACAAATTCTGCTTACAGTAACAGTCCCAAGAATGGGAGCCCAGGATTAGGTTAGCTGGTTCTAGAGAATTAGTATGTCATCAGAGGCATTGCCTGGTTCCCTGCTAACTGGTTAGTGGTGTGCACTGAATTTTGTCATGCCTCTGCGCCCAGCACTCCCTCTGGGTGGGTCTGCATGGATCAAGTCTTCCTTTTCTAGGCACAGCCTCTCCATGTCAGCGAGTGCTGCTCCTCAGTGCATGGGGGAATTGGATCATCTCGTAGCAGAGAGAAGGGAAAAGTAGCTCAGGCTTAGAAATATTGCGACTTGAGCCTCCTGAACCTTCTCTGAGCCCAGCTGGAGAGTCGAGTCCCCATTTGGGGTTAGCAAGGCTTAGCTGCCACTGGGATGGCTGGAGAGGGCTGGTGTGCATCACTGCTAGACAGGAAGGTTTGAGGGAAAAGGCTGCTCTCATCCTCCCAGCTCCTCAGCGAAGCAGTGTCTTTTAAATGGATCAACTTGAGGCAGGCTTACCTGGACTCTATATTAACACGTTTGCTTCTAGCTGGTCTCTTCTAAACTAGGTGTCAAAGTAAACCATGACAGACAGGAGTTTGGGGATCAGCTGGGTTGTGTTAGTGATGCCCTTCTCCCTGCCCAGCAGTACGTACACCAGGCTCTGATGAGGGTTTAAGCCCTTGGCCCAGATGGTGATGCTTTAACTCTGTCTCCTTGCTTCTGCTTTGAATGTGCAGGTAGCTGCTGTGGTCAGATCTGTGTGTTTATGGAGAGAAAACAGCTCTGCCCTGCCTGCATGGCCCCACTGCATCGAGGGGCTGCAGGGACAGCACGTGAAGTACCCGTCTGCTTTTGCTGGGGTCAGGATTTGGCCAGGGCAGTGCAGCCACAGGAGGGTTGCAGTTAGCCTGCCTGAGAGCACAGCCTCTATGTGACGGGGGTTCCTAAGTCCTTATTATCCGCATGGGCACGGCTGGCGCTGGGAACAATCACATGGAGATTAGGTCCTTAAAGAGCCCCTGCCACAACTGAGCAAAGTTTGAAAACAAAACCTCAGCGTGTAATCTCAACTGCACCGGCTGATCCTGCTGACCGGTGTTGTCCTCCCATTGCTGGTAGTTACCGCAGGATCAGAGCGTGAGTTGAGCTTGCTTTCTGACCATTAAGTTCAGCCTGATCGTGCATGCTCCGTTTGTGCAGCACCGTGCCACGTGTGGTACTGGGGCTCCGCTCCTGGGGGTCCCTTTTTGTGGCACTGTGGGTACAGAGTGCTGGCTGGGCTCTGAGTTTGGCAGGAGGAAGCAAGAGCCTTGCTGGGGGAGGCATTTCAGCCTATGCAGAAATGCTTGAGTAGCCCAGACAGCAAGGAAGTGAAAGCAGGAAATGGAGATGAACCTTCAAGGAGGGCTTGCAGAGTCACGCAGATATGACAGAGGTGACTCTCAGAGGTTTGAGGTCAACTGTAGGAAGTAAAGTGCTTTACTCCCTGTGAGGGAATCTTGTTGCATAAAATTGTGGATTTCTGAGGCACAGGCTTGTCTTCTGATGCAGTGTTGCTTCTTCCCAAACTCTGGAGTGGCAGGTGTTAAAAATGCATCTGGCGCTTTTTGCAGGAGTCCTCCCAAATCTCACTCCCGTGTCACAAGACTTGCAGCCTTATTCCAATGCCTAGCTTCTCCTCCTTTCTGCTCTGTATCCTCCTCCCCTCCGGGTTTATTTGTCCCCGAGCCCTCCTGCAGCTCCGATGCCCTCTCCACCCCTGTCATTAGATGGTGGTGTCAGTGGGGACTGAACGAGGCAACCTGGGCAGTCTCCTCAGCCTCTCCCTCCTCCTGTTGCTTCTGTGGTCACTTTTTAGTTCAGTGCACCTGGTACACTTGCAGATAAGCAGTAATCATCACAGTTACCTCCCTGCAGACTTCGGCTCCCTGCTGTGTCAGTCATGTTGCCTGTAAAGCCCCCGTTGCATTCTGAGGTGTAGGAGCTGGAACAAGGCGAGCAGGCTGAGTGACTCAGAGGTGCTCAGAGCTGGGGAGCTGTCAGCTTGATGAAAGTAGGCCAGAGATGTCTGAAACGTTCATGGGGCCGGGAGAGGTGGATGGCAGGGGGGGGAATAGCTCCCGGGAGCTCCTGGGGCTAGCACATGGGGTGGGAAGGCTGGGCACAGGCACGCCAGCCTGAGTGGCACGGGCTGGCTGCCCACCATGCTGTAGCAGGGGGCGGATTATCCAGCACTGCCTCCCCACCAGCTCTGTGTCACACTTCTGTCACCGGAGCCCACTCAAACGTTTGGTTTGTGAGCCACGGTTTGGAGCCTTTAGGAAAAAAGTGCCTCGGGGGCTGAGAGGCAAATGGATGGGGTTGCTTTCAGCTGGCGATGCGGAGGTGGGGAGAGCACCGTGTCTATTGCTGGGAGGTAGGAGCTCAGCACCCAGGGCCACGTGGCTGCAGCTCTGCAGCTGCAGCGAGGAGAGGCTCATCTGGAGGCTCGCTTCCAAGTGAATTGTCTGCCTGAGTTAGCAAGTCTTTGAGGAGGGAGCGCAGAAGTGGTCTCCTGCAGAGCCTGCGAGCACAACTTGCAGGCTGAATTCAATTGCCTGGATGTGAAATGCAATGGAGTCAGTCCTCCTGCGAGTCTCAGCAGAATCGTAACTGGATGCTTTCCCCCCCTTGCTGTCACACGGCCTCATGGTTATGGAGGATCAGTAATTTGGAGATGATTCATAAAGAATGGTAGCAAGCAGTCCTACATTGTAGCTTCCTACAGTGCAGAGAGACATGGCAGAGAAGGGGGCTCTTCATGTGGCAGATCTGTGGTGTGACTGAGGCTGCTCCCAGCAATAGTGTTGTTTTTTCCACCAAGTCTTGTGTATTGAGACTGTGAAAACTCTTCAGGCAAAGACCGTCTTGTTCTGTGTTTGGGTAGTATTCAGAGCAGGACCCAGAGCTGTCTCATCGATGAGTGTTTGTATTCCTACAGACAAAAATCCCCTGTTGTGGCCTTGTGTGATGTAGCGCAGAGTGGATTAAAAGGATTTTGATTGCTGTTGTTTTTGTGTTTTTCTGTGTGGGTTTTTTGGAGAGCCCAAGGTAATGTAAAATCTTTAGAAGCATTTACGCAGAACAGAGCTTACATTAGCTAGGATAAAAACACCAATGTAAATGATTTTTGGTGTCTTGTTTTCTTAGAGTTGGCACAAATCGACTTAAAGCATCCTCTGAGCGTAACCCTGTCAGGAGTAGCCCAGCAAGATAAAAAGTTTTAGTGCTATTCTTTAAATACTCCTCCTTTGTATCAGAGGTACTTACAGAAAAGTTTGCATGGGATTTCTGCCCAGGCTCTATCATAAGTCCATCTATCAGTTTAAACGAGTGAGAGCGTTTTTTCCAGCCGGGTGTTCACTGACGTAGGCACCGGTTGTGCTGCATTCCAGACTCGCTAATGACACTGGAGCTTCTTTGCAGCAGCTACTCCTCTCACGTGGCCAGCGAGGCTGCAGATGTCCTCAGGAAAGGTCACGCTGCCTTGCAGAAAAATCTTTCCTCACCCCATACGCTATGGGCCCGTCTTGCTTAAACACAAATTAATGTTTGCATCACAGCTGACTCTCATCCTGGCTCTACGTGATCAGGGCAGTGAAAGGTCTTTTTCTTGCTGTCCTTTTAAGAGAGGATTGTGCTGTGTCTGAAGGTCTCTCTTGTCGGTGGCAGCAGCAGAATACATGAGGTCGGGTGTCTGCCAGCTTATGTAAGGAAGTCATATTGTCAAGATAGCTTTTAAAGGCTGTTTTCTATTAGAAAGCGAATCTTTGCATTCCTTTGTGTCTGCAAAAGGCTGAATGGCAGGCAGGCTGTATTGTATGGGTGACTGGGACGAGGATAAGCAGCTCAGAGTGGAAGTTGAGGGCAGGAGTTTGGAAATTAGAGTGGTAATATGGAAAGGACAGAAAAAAAACCACAGTAATTTAATCAGTTTGCTTTTTGCGACTGAAGCCTGAATAAACAAGTGTGTGCACATGGACGTGCTTTAGTTCCTTCCACCTCCCTCAGCTTTTATGCTGTTGAACCCAAATACCTGAATCTGGCAGCTACTAAAAACAAACTCCAAAAAACAAAGGGAATGAAATGAAAGCTCTGGTCAGTTCCATTTCTGTTGGTCTGCTGAGATGGACAGACAGACACACACACATGTCACGTTCCCCTCTTTACTGTTCTGTTACTGAGCAGTGTTATTCTGGGCTTGTACTAGTGCCACTCAGAAGAGAATTTAGGTCAGGATTTCTGGCAGGGCAGAAGTTGCATCCTGCAGGAGAAAGTGGATACATCCCCAGAATAAGGCTGTACAACCTTTTCATCGTCCTGTCCTACAGCTCTTGTTACATGAGAGGGAACAGATCTAATCAGCAGCTACATGAAATTAACCTTTCAGCGTCTGAAATTGTTTTCTATAAAATGCCTTATTAGTTAATCCCCATTCCTGGCATTGTTTGGAGAAAACAGACGTTACTAGATTTTGGGGGTCTTTGGGCAGTATATTGCCATAGCTGCTCTGATTTCCGGGTCTGTAGGTCAGCATTGCAGCCTCCATTTGGCTTCTGTTCTGGGAAGGGTTTATTATTTGACGGTGCTCAAGGAGCAAGGCTGTGGATCTGCTTTGGCTCAGCAGGGTTAGGGAGCCTGAATTTGCACAGACCCCCAGGAGACTCTGGATGACAGACTGGGAGGAACAAGGTTCCACAAGGAGCTTTGTAATGAGGACAGATCATTAGAAGTTTTTTTTCTGTGGCTGAGGCTGCTCTAATAAATCCATCATAAATTAACAGGTTTTCAGATGCTGGCACAGAATTAGGCGTGCTGTCCCTTCAGACTTGCTGCCTGTGTGGTACTTGTGACGAGCACACATGACGTGCAGTTAAAGCTGTCCCATAGTTTGCAGTGTGTTATTGACCAAATTCTCTGTGCCCACAGAGATCGTATTGCATTATCTTAATGTCTGCGGACAAATTACTGTCTGTAAAAGACTCCTCCTGTTGTTGCTGCAGCCCATGTGCTCCACTGCTGCTGTGGGCTGAGCCCTGGACTCTTAACAAATATTTACACTGCCTTCACCTTCCTTTCACTTGAGATTGTAGCTAAGACTGGTGACATATCTGCTTTCTAGTGCTAGACATTTCTTAAAGAACACATCTGAAGGAGTTTTCTTAAATGAAAAATCCTCTGTGACTTAAATGTGCATACGTTACTGGCTGTAATAAAGTATAAAGAACACAAATCAATCTCCAAAAGCTAACCAAGGTGAAATATTTGCCTGGGGCAAGGCAGGTTTTATTTTTCTTTTCCTTTATTATTATGTTTTTCCTCACTTCATTTCTTTTCAAGCCTTGCTGCCTCCTAGATAGAGGAGGCCTGTGATTCAATGGCACTTGGCCTGGATGCCCCCCTTGGAAGCTCAGACCTGTTTAAGGTGTGCGGTCTTTCCCATTGCGCTTAGCAGGCTGGAGGAGCTCTCCTGAAGGTGCTTTCTTTGCACCAGTCTCAAAGGCCTGTGGGAGGTGGTGGATGGTCTCCAGCTGTAGCTGACACCCGGGAGCGTAGCTGCCAGGAAACCTGAGCTCATCAGCTATGAGGTGAATGCTAAGTGAATATCTGGGAGCAGATCCTACGGTGGCAGCTGAGGACGTCACCCTCTGCTGTGTCTGCCTGTAGTCACCTTCTTCAGTGGGTTAAGGTAATGGACAGAGGGGCCATCCTGTGCTGTTCGGACGTCTGTTGGTGTCACCAGCAGAAGGGTGAAAAGCTGAGGTTGGCACTTCTGTGGTGTGCCCCCCTCTGATAGCTGGAGCTAGGAGAGCCCAGCCAGCATCTTTCCCTGCCCAGAGAGCTGCTGGCACAACGGTGCAGCTGTGTTACTCCATGGCAGCCCCTTAGTAGCTGAGGCTGAAAAACATCCTGCCAAGTTATTTTTCTAGACTGAGGATTCTCCCTGTTAATTGTCAGCCCAGATGGAAATAATTTTTTTTTTTTAACTTTTTCATTATTTTTTGAAAAACAGGAATCTGTTTATGCCCATTAAGCTGTTGCTTTCAGAGTGAAGCAACAACACGAACAAAAATTGGGCTAATTCTCAGATGGTAAGATGTTATTTCCTGCCAAGTTCTAAAAATCGGGGGGGGAGAAGTTTTTATTTGCAGGTTCATTTTCTGTGTTTTGTGTTTTGTTTTTAATTATCTCCAAAGCACAGGGAGAATGAGGCTTTCTGAGCATCACTTTGCCCTCCATAGGACAGGAGAGAGGGTTTGGGGTTTGGACTCTTAGTTAACAGTCTGTGCTTCCTTGTTTGTCTTTTCCCTTGTGTAAACTCAAGGAGTGAGGCAGCCAGAGGTGGTCACACGTCTGATATTTGTATTCATGAACACAGTGCTTTAACATTTATTCTCCTGGGCTTTAATGTACTTTGCTTGGGTCTGTCTACGTGTGGTTTGCCTGCTTCAATTGTAATATTCAACAGACTGTAGGTAGAGGAAGGTCAGAAGCATCAACTTTCCATATGACCTTGACAGATTCAATCAGCCAGTGAAAGTTGTAGAATTGGATTATGGGATTTGCAATGAAAAAGTGGTTTAAGGAGCAAGACAAACTACACCTCGTATTGTCAAAAGCTGGCCTGGTGTAATAGCAATCTGGAGCAACACTGACAAAAGGTGTAAAACATATTAAAGAATATTTTTTGTGTTTTTTTTTTTTGTTATTGTTGATTTTAGTACTGTATTTGTGCAATATTGTTTGAGACTGGCATAGGTTTTTTTTAATTATTACAGAAAAAAAATCAATGAAATGCCAGTGTTTCTATCTTCCAGGTAGAATCAATTTCTTTACTTAAGAATATCTCCACACAGAAACATTCACCCCTAGGAATATTAACACTGGAGGATGTCACCTGCTTTATGTCCTACTCTAAATACATGCAGTGATCCTAGGGCTAAACAAGCTTTTAAACTTGCTCTCTTTACAGGGCACTAAATGCATGCTTTCATAATTGTTATTGATCAGTTGCTTGAACAGTTCTAAGGCTAGGGATGTCTATAAAAGCTTGTTGCACTTGGAGAAAACTTGTATTTGATACTGTATTAAAGAAATATTTCACTATGCTTTCAACATTCCTGAACCTGGGAGCATATCAGAATACTTTGAAGACGTTAGATATGATCAAATGATGAGTTCAGAACTCCAAACTTGATGACTCTTCCGTTCTGTTTTAACCTCATTTCAAGTATGTGCTGTTAACGGATTGTGAACAAAACATAACTTGATCAAAATGTATTGCCGGATAAGTGTTTAAAAAAAAAAACAAAAAAAAACACCACTTTTTTCCTCTTTTGTGAAATGAGATTGCTGTTCAACACAAGTAGTAATCTCTCACATAAATATGTTTTCCTGCTCTTTGGCTCTGCAGTTCATAAAAAAAAATATGCTTTGACAGTGCTGTACTCTTTCAATATATATGTTTTGGACTTGGTAAACACTGTCCATTGCTTGGAGCAAGCAAAAATGTTCCACAAAACAAAAAACGTAAAATCAATACACGTTTTTCATTGAGCATAGCAGAGCATGCCATTGGCCTGAATGAAGAGAGCTTGGCAGGAGAACAGAGCTGGAAAGAGTTGTCAAGTTGTAAAAATATAATGAAGGAGCTACAGGGCTTTTCCCCAACAAAATAACTGTTCTGAGTTTGTAAGAACTTCAAGTATAACAAACAGCTTGGAATGAAAATCCTACATGAAAGCAGGACAGCCATGACCTCTTTGTGCTGTCCTGGGGAAATTCAGCAGAACATTGCTGTATTCAGCAATGTGCAAAAGTAAATTTCACTCACAGCAGCTCTCAGCTTTCCTAATTGCCAGGTGAATGAGGAGTGGGGAGACTAAGCTGGTGCCTGTGGCTACTTGGAGTCCACCAGAATACAGCAGAGGCATGTCACCCTTGTTTCTAATTAAAATTTTTAAAAAATTGCCAGGGTGATGGTACTTGTATAAATACACGAGCTCCATGCTAACAAGCCATCCTGTCTGTGTGGAGCAGGATTTGCCTGCAGAATTGGTAGCAGTTACGGTTGTCACTGGTTAAGGTGATACCAAAAAGGGTACACCGATGTAGAAACGTTGCGGTGTTGGCTTTGTTTTTCTCTTGTGTTCTGTTACGAGCTATGTGACAAAACCAAGCTTCACAAACGTTTTTAGGCTGCAGACTTTTTAAGAGAGTCCTAGATAAGCAGGTTTGTATCCCAGCAGAAAGCCTCTGATGTTGAGAAACCCCTGGCCCAAGTGCTTTATAGCTTTGTGCATTCCATTTGAAAGGACCAGTGTCTGCAATGGTATTTGTCCACACTGTGCATCTGTTTCCAGCATTTTGCTTCTGATGTCTACTTCAACGCTATTTCACTCACCAAAAACAAAAGTTGTGCTTAGCTTCAAAAGTACTGGTGAAATTGCTTAGTAGCTGAACTGTTCCTGTCCCATGATGGGAAGCATGTCCCCTGTATAAGCAAAGTGCTGCTGTTTGTCACACAAAGCCTGCTGATGAAGGCCTGTCAAACTGTAGGACAGGTGCACAACCAAAGGCCCATCAGCTTGGGTTTGTGGCAGGTTGGAAGGGCAACTTGCTTCCGTGTCTTGGGATGGAGAAGTGGTCACGGTATCAGGTCCCCTGAGCTTGCCTGGGGTGCTGTGTGGCCTGAAAAAGCCACAAAGGGGGAAATAATGAGTTTTAGATGAAAACTCCTTCCTGGGTAATCAGTGCAGCTGTTGGTTAGTACCTTGTCTCAGCTTCTGAATACCCTGCTCGTCTGTCTTCAACCCAAGGGCTCCAGCACAGTATATTTCCCCAAGGCAGGGGTGTGCAGGAACATGGTCTCTTCAGCTTTGGTTTGGGCTTTCATGGGCAAAGGCCTGAATGACAGAGAGATGGAGGTACAGGTCTCCAGCACTGTTAGATGAGCAGTCCCCTCAGCAGGCTGTTGATGGCTTTTGTCTGGACTCAAATGTACTTGCAAAAATTATGCTGACGTTTTGCTTCCTCCTGGCCTTCCTTCCACCTCCCTGCAAAGCAAAAATATTCTAGCAAAGCAGTCACAAGGGTCAGACAGGGAGACTGATGAATGGTGCCAATGTGCTGGAGCCAGGGATTTTTGTCTCAGCGTCCCATTCCTTCTGCATTTTTCTAATTTACTGGATGTAAAAAGCCTCACTGGACTGAAGTGACTACATTTGCCCCATCTGCCTTTTTAAAGGCTGCAGAGGAACAGAATTTTTTTGAAGCCCAAATCCTTGCTTACCTCCTGGTTGGCTTCCCAGAGCTCTGCCCACAGCTGTAGGGAGAGAACAAGGTAGAGCAGGACTGGAGAATGTACCAGCATCTCTTCCCTGGGGTGAGCATGATGTGGCTCCTTGGTTCACTCTTAGAGCTTGCTAGCTGCCCTGTGCTTGCACATACCACTGGGCTTTGCTTTGAGCTTTCATTTCAAAAAGGCCCAAACTCTTTGGAGCTGCCAGATGTCACCTGCTTTCATATGAAATCATGCAAAACATCAGAGTTCACTCGCTTCAGTCAAAATCACATCTAGGCTTGCTCAGAGAGGGCTTGACCTGGCGCTCATTGAAGCCAATGGAAATTCCTTTGCTATTTCAGTGACAAGCCTTGGTAGCGCTGGGAGCTTGTAACAGAGGCAGTTTTTCCCCTGAAGTTTGTGGATGTCTGAGGCAACTTGAGAGTTTCTACTCCTCTGTAGGAAGCACCTCTTCAAGCAGTGTGTAGGAAATGGCAGCGTGTCTCTTTCTGCCAGGAAATAAGATTGGGGGGAGGGTGAAAGGTACATCTGACTTGCCCTCTGTTCCCTGACAAAAGACATGACCTTCTTTGTTTGAGCAGCCTGCGTCTGAACTGACAAGCGGCTGCTGCAGCAGAGAGCATCATTTCATCGGAGCAGAAGCTGCAGCGTGGTTAGACGCCTTGGCACCAGCCCTGAGAGGGGGGGATTGCTTCTGTCCCTGACATGAGGCCAATTAAGTGAATTACATGGTGATGCGTGGAATCATTTTTCTTGTTTGTAGCACTCTTCTGAGCTATATGATAGTAGGAACTTGAAAAGCATTTGGCTTTGCTCTGTTTGCTCCCAACAAAATCTGAAGAGGTTTGTCTAGCTACTGCAGGGGGAGCTGACTTAGGATGAAAGAGCGTTTGGGGTATTTTCAGCACTTTTCTTCTCATCTGTCTGCTCAGGCTCAGGGAGGTGGCTCTTTGGATACAGAAGGTGAGAAGTTCAAAGAAGTGAGGCAAAGCTCATCCTACAGATGTTGCAAAGCTGTGGTTTTGTGATTTTTATGGGTTGTTTGAAATGTATCTCCAGCAAATCACATATTCATGAACTGTACTCGTTCTTAGCTAGACCATGCATTTCACAAGAGCTGTATTATCTGCAACTGGAAGTTACCAGATCAGCTGTAACTAGCATTTTTATGCATATATTTTGATACTTCTGAACAGTAGGAAATTTGTGTTGCTCCCCCTCTGTTCAAGGCTGATCAGCCATCTGGTAATTCTCACTAGAAGATAACGTTATGCTTTTTCAGCTATGAACTGTTCTCAGCAGGGATCTATGTCTTAACAGTAGTCTGTGGGCTACTGAGAGGTAAGTGGGTCTTACACCTGCATTTGAAAAATGTCAGGTTAAACCAGCACCTGAAGAAAAAAAAAAAAAAAAACAACCCACAGATTTGCTGTAGTTTTTTATTAGACCGTTGCAAGTAACTTCAGACCAACAGTTCCTTTGTATGAAACATTATGTACAAATGCATGCTTGATTGCAAATAGTCCTGTCCCAGGACGGGTGCAGACCACTAGCTCTCTAGCATCTAACAAGGATGGCGAGAGAGGAGCGGAGGAAGCAGTAGAATTTGAAATCCTTTGGGACAGGTTATTTTAGAGACATGGAGATGGAGCACTGGCATTTGATTTGGGAGTCTTTGTGATATGGCACAAATCAGTTTCCAGGTAAGACAGGGAATAAAGCATAGGAGAAACTTCTGTGCGACAACCTGTAACTGCTTGGAAGACTGCTAAGAGTTCAGTAGCAGCCTAGAAGAATGTGCTTGGCAAGACTGTTCAGTTTATTTGTTTTTTATTTTTTTTTCCTGATGATTTGAATGATGGAATAGAGATCATGTTTGTTAAATTTGTAGGGTGTTCTGAGCTGGGAGGAACTACAGGCACTTCAGAGAACCAGGTCTAGAGTTGCAGATAATCTTGACAAGTTGGAAAAATCATCTAGAAAAAAGGTGTAAGTTCAATAAAAGCAGTGTGAAATGAGAAGTAAGTAATCAACTGCTTGATGGAAGCTTGTTGAGAGTCAACCAAAAATGTTATGCTGCTACAAGCAAAGAAAATGTCATATTAGGATGTATAAACAGCAACATCATCTGCAGGGCAGGTAGGGGAAAAAAAAAAGTCCAATCTCCACAGCAATGGTAAGGGGTTTTCTGGAGATCTGTACCCTGTGAATGCACACACATCAGCAGGGGTGCAGGGTGACTGGAGAAAGCTGCTCCTAATGAAAGGTTTAGAGACCACGTTCAGAGTTGAAAGAGTGTGGTTTGCATAGTCTAGAGAAGAGAGGTTTGAGGATGGAGATAGATGTGACTGCAGTCTTTGAGTATGGCACTTTCTCAAACAGGAAAGGAATAATTGCTGTTCTGGCCCTCTGGGGTGAAACAAGGAGTTTGGGACTTCAGTTGCAGGAGGTGCAAAACTGCATTTGGGAATCAGGAGTAGCTTTGTAGCTGCAGGGAGAGTGATGTGTTGGAGTTCCTTGCCTGGGAAATACTAAAAATGGGGAGAATAGGTGGAGTTGATCTGTGTTGGCCTAAGGATGGTCTCTCACTTATCCAGGTCCTTCTAGACCGGCTTGTTAAAATCCTTGTAAGTGGGCCAACAGCCACTGAGAACAATGAGAACACGTTTGTGAGGAGCAGGGCTTTGTACATAATCATATTCTAAAACCTCTTTCTGAAAGTCAGCTGCTCTAACACTACAAGGAAAAAAGCATTGCAATTAAGGAGAAGCTATCTGATGTACTGTGCTTTGGTCAATGTTCAAGGGAGGCTATAAGATTGTACTTCCCACTGACTCAGTCGGCAGCGTAACTTCAACATTTCATTAGTCCGTAGAAAGGAATTGCAGATAAGGTATGTAGAGAACTAGTCTTTGAACTGCAGCGAGTGACAGCTTGGCTGCATGAACACCAATCCGTGAGACATAGCACTTGCTAATGATCAGGCTGCCTTGTCTGCCCCAGCTTCCTTTGTTTTCCAGTTGCCATTTCCATGCTATTTGATGTTTGCTAGGCATTTTGCTCCAGCAGGGAGATGGACAGCCTTCTTCCTCCAGCACAACCCTGTACTTGTGTGGGAAGAGGAATGTGGCACAGCATCGGAGACAGCAACACGAGCCACACGGTGCAGTAGGCATGCTAGTTGTTCATCCGTGGAACAAACTGCTTAGGGACAAACTGTAGGGAACATGAAACACTTGAGTTAGGGGAGTGGGTGGACAGTGTTCCCAACTCCCCGAACATTTGCATTCCTGGGAAGGTAACTTTGAAGCTGTGAGTCCTTACAGGGTTACCAAAAGACTTTGAGCTTGGACCAGGTGCCAAGTCTGCCTGTCAGTGTCTCTGTCATCTTCAAGAGCAGATAGCAATAGGGTTAGACCCAGGGCAGCACATGCAGCTCCTCACATGCTCATAGCATGGGCACAGGGGACGAAGTACGGAGCTCCCCTGTTGCTGGTTCCCCCCATCACACGCTAATTCATGTGTTGTGGCTACGTCTGCTGCCTGGTCTGTGTCTGCCCTCCAGATGTAGTTACAAAAACCACGGTGGCCAAGGATGTGGTGCACATCCAGCACGTGAATGCTGTGCTGGGCTCTGGCAGGAGTGAGGATCCCCCCCAGCTAGGAGAAGGCCTCTGCATGTGCTGAGTGGGTGAAAGCAGAGCGCTTCGTGCCGCAGAGCTGGAGCAAGAGGCACTGAGTAAGCAGGGCCAACGCATCTATGACTGTGCCTCCCCACAGAGTTCCTCTGAGGGGGGGAAAATCTGCTGTTTCATGCAAGGAAGAGTTATGTAGACAAGCTGTGTTTTGGTGCCTGGTTTTGTGCAAAACATGGAAATCCTTTCCTGCCTGGTCTCTTTTCATTCCTTTTCCTGTCAGTCATTGCACGTGTCACCAGTGTCTGTGGAGAAGACAGCACAGTCAGGGCCCAAGACCGCTGCAGCCTCTAGTGTGTGAAAAAGCAACATTAGCTTAAAGATTTTCACATGAGAACTGCTGGTGATTGACAGGACGTACAGCACAGTCATTAAAACCAGAAATGCGTCTGCTCTGGAACCCCTCACTGGCATCCTGAATTAAAGTGTGTAACAAACTTCCTAGCAGTGTGGTGCAAATGTGAGCACAGCCTTTGGTTTATACTGAAGGTTTTGTTTTTGTAGCATGGTTTGGCTCACTTCAGCAGCCCGTAAGGGGAGAATTTTTGCAGCATGCTTGGGGTTGGCTCACCCAGCCATGTGCGGGTGTGCAGTGTGCTCATAGCCGCATCTATCCAAGCTAGGATGCAGATGACCAGATGCAGCCCAGCAGAGTCCAATGAGGCAGGTGTAATACAGGTATTCTGACTGGATTTAAGTGTGTTGCCATCAGTGCTACACTCAAAACAGCTGGCTTTGTTACCTACACTGCAAGCTGCTGTCGCGTTAGCTCGTGTCAGATGCCAGCCATTTACAGTATGCGCCATCACAGCATGACTTCAGTTGGCAACACAGAGTCAGTCACATGCCAGCAGCCTACTGTAAGGGTGGGGGAGTATGTGGGAAGAAGGGGGAGAAGATACTCTCATAAAATGCTTTAATGATTTATTTTTAATATCCATTTTTTAAGCCTGGGGAATTGCAGTCCATATGCTTTTCCCTCCTGGCTCTAGTTGGCAAAGAAGCAGATGAATATGGTCCTTCATACTCCTTCCATTTTGTGAGGAGCCAGAAAATATGGCTATATTTAGCACGTTTCCAAGGCCAGCAGCAGAGTCTGTTGCTGGGTGGTGATTCCCTGGCTGGAGGCTCATGTGCCACCCTGGGAAAGGGTGGGAATGTGTGTTGCCTGGAATCAGTACTCGTGCTGAAATAACAGCACCAAAACAAACTCCACCAATTCTAACGCAATGGATGCAGTGGTTACAGCAGGCTCAGCACGCTGCTCAGTGGCGTGGGTCAGTCTCTCACCGTGCCTTTCCTAATGCACACAGCCATCCAGTTCAGTTGCTTCCCTGTGTGATGCTCGGTGCTCCTGTGTAGGGCTCTGAGACCATCTTGTGCCCTTGTGCTGAACATCGATACGCTGGAGCTGCAGCTGCTCACTGCATCAAAACAATCGGTGCCTTTTAGAGGTAAAAATATTCATCTGAAGCTTAGGAGCCTGTTATATTTTCTCTTCCCATTTTCCTAGGCGAACCCAGGTATAAAATGGAGTTGTCCTTATTTGTCCCCATCTCACTATCCACACAGCAGATTTGCTACCTGTTCCCTGTTGTTTTCCCTGCTGTGTTTCAGCTGGTACTGAGAAGTGAATAATGTCAGTTCCTTCTTCCTTCTGGCTGCTTTCGTAGAGCTCAAATCAGTCTTAAAAAGCTTTTGTGTTGCTGAGAAGCACTGAGAACTGTAGACTTTATGATAGAAGTGTAGAAGAAGAGATTAGCCCTACCAGTATGGATGTTCAGTAGTGCCCATTGCTTTAGAGCAATTTTGAAAATTTTTTTTTTCATAGCTGGATGTCTGAACTGGGGTTGCCAGGAACAGAAATGTTTTGTCTCTCTGTCACACCATCAGTTCCTAACATTCATCGTCAGATGAAGAATCGACAGCAGAGTTGGAGAGTGAAACTCTTCTCAATTGTGGCTTTTAAGCAGTCATGGTGAAATGCAGCAGTTAATGATGCTTGGGACTAAAATGATGACAAGTGGGAGCTAGGTTGAAGGTGTGATTTTGAATTTGCATGCCATGGTGATTCATTTAGCCTTCCTGGAGCCATAGAAGGCCTGAACAACAGCAGTGCTTGCACTTTACAGCCTCTGCTCTGCAGTAGCATCTCTGCAGCTCTTAGTTCCTTGCAAATATGTGTCACAAATCCTCACTGAAACCAGTAGCCCTCCTTTTGGGCACTGATTTCTGCTCACAGCTCTGTCTGCAGACAAGACCTCATGCTGTATGTTTTCCTGATAACAGAAACATTTTATTTTCAGAACCCCCCAGCTGGAATCAAATAAACTCTGTTTTGAAGGGAAAAAAAAAAAAAAAGCACAAAGCTTCACACCAAGCAGGGGCGCCTGGTGTCAGTGACATGCAAAGTTTCAGTTAGAATAGCAGAGTCCTTTTCCAGCTGAAGTAGGTCCTGTAAGTATTATTTATAAAAATGGTAGCTGTTTTATCTTCTCCATTCCTGCAGTGAGAAAGCAACTTCCCAGATTTATTCCAAATTTGGTAGAAATTTAGTGTTTTCCCAACACGAGGTACTTATGCCAAGTTTCAACCAGGAAGAATTTGTAGGATTAATATGTAAGCCCTTGAAGGCTGTAGCTTAGAATAGAGCAGCTGCCTGGCCGTTGACAGCACGCGGCTCTGAGTGGGTCTGCATCCCTGCAGAAGCTGTGGAGGTGGGATGCTGCAGGCGTGCTCTGAGCCTGAACTGGGCTCTGGTTCCAGGTGATGGGAAGGGCTGCGGAGGGACCTGATCCTATGGAGCTGGACAGATGCCACCTTCTTTGTGAGCTCTTCGATGCGCATGGGTTAGGGAGGGGAAGACCATAAACAGATCACAGAAACAGCTTGGTTTGGAAAAATAGATTCAAGATGGTGTCTAACGTCACCTTGAAGCAACGTGGTTGCTTTTGCTGTTCCTCATGCCTGCAGGCAAGGTGAGCAGGATCAGTCTGGGAAGCAGGAAGGACAACCCAGGCCACCCTAATTCCAAACGAGTCTCCTTCTCCTCCTGGTTTAATGCAGTTATTTACCTTTCAGTGGTGCTGGCTTATCTGGGCACCAAGCTGCGTGGTGCCTTTTTACCCTCACTTCAAGCAGATGTAAGAAAGTGTCTGGTGATGAAGATTCATGTACTCGGGGCCTGTGAGCAATTAACTCACTGCTAGGGATCTGGTGCTGTTGGATTGCAGAGAAGCCAAAACAATAGCATTATAAAGCCTCCTCTTTTTTGGTTTGGTTGTCAGGAGACACTTAGCACCTCCTCTAGGAGCAAGGCACAGTCAGAAGCCCGCCTTTGCAGAGTGAGAAGTTTGCGAGTGTTTTTTTCCTGTCCCAGCAGGTTTAGCCCATCACTTCTTGCATTTAATTATTTGCCTCTAAATAAGAGTGGTGAGCTGGGAGTTGTGTTTAACTGCTTGGTCCCCTCAGAGCAGATAAGAGGAGTCTGTCTCCAGTCTGACACTCCATTGTACAGCCCCTTCCACGCTGCAGACCAACTCTGCAGCCCTCTTCTCCATGAAGTCTGTGTCCCTACCAGGAAAGGGGCAGCAGAAAGCACACCTAGAGCTTGCAGCAGCCTGCTTCTTCTGGTGTGCTGAGAGGGTTAAAACCCATAAACCCATCCTCTCCAGGGTGTCAGAGCACTGGCTTTGTGCAGTGATTCCACCTGTACTTTTCTACTGGCAGAGACAAGCCTTAAAAATCCCCAGGGGAGCATCTCAGTTCAGGCAAGGGACATCACAGGGAGGTTTCCACAAGCCTGAGCCCTGTGTCTGGTGGTGTATAGCAGGGTACACACGTGGATCTGGTTATGGGGTTATGGTTATGCTGTGTGTGATCCTGCCAACAGGCAGGGACAGGAGATCACCTCGTTTGCCCTTTTGTATTTTTTTGAAAGCACGCTTAATTATATTGAGGCTGAGAACTCAGTGTCCAGCCCTTGGAGAGAATGCCTGCGACACAGGCTGGGTAATGGATGCTCCTATTCCTTTGCTGTCTGCAGCAGCAATTATTAGTTATCTGTCATGTAACAGCTCTGTGTCCCTCAGGTCTGGCCCTGTTCTATTGGGCTCTGAATAGCCACAAGAATTACTGTCCCCTTCCTCCATCCTTCCCCTCCTCCCCCTCCCTCCCCCCCCCCCCCCCAAAAAAAAAAAGAAAAAAAGATACAAAACCCAAAAACACACAAACATTTTTGCATAAAATTTATTTATAAAACTTGTGCATAAGTTGTGCAAAATGTCTGTATTATTCTGTATGCCTCTTTTGAGGAGGAAAAACATAGAGAAAGGAAAAAAACACTAAGAAAGGAAAAAAAACCACTAATTATTTATTCTTAATGTTAAAATTTGTCACTAGTTTTGTGTGGTTAGTGGACTATTAGCATTTATTATTTGTTATTTTATTAAAAAAAAATGTTTATTTGAAGATTCATATGACTACTTGCAAACACTATTAAAGCAAGGTACTGTTTACAGATGGTTTTTGAAAGTGATTCTTTCAGTTTATTTCAGGTAATTTGTATCATTAGTGATACTCTGCTTTTTTGGGAGCCACAGGTTTCACTTGTACTTTTATTTATTTAGGGGGGGGAAAGTAATCAGTGACACAAAGTACTGTGGCTTTTAATGAATGAAAGCACAAAGGGGAAATTGTTTTAATTATTACTTCTGTTACCGCTAGTCTCCAGAATCTCAGACTACATGTGTGCTGAAGATCAGAGGTACTTTTTAGGGAGAAGTTGTCTGACGTTTTACCCAAAGCAGCTGGGGAAGCAGTAGAGACAGTTTTGTTTCTCGCTGTCTGGTTGTCAGGGCCAATTAAGTGGCCTGGTGTTGGAAGGGAGGGGAAAAACAAGAATCGCAAGAAAATGGGGAATTTTTGATACTGCTTCTATAGCTGTTGTTGCTAGCTTCTCAGAATAATGGTGTTTGTGTTTTATTTTTATTTTTACAACAATCGTGTTAATGTCAGGAAGCTTCATTTTTGGATTTAGCTTGACAGTGTTCAGTAAGTGTTACAGCAGCAGAAGTCATGTTGCTCTTTTCTTCACCTAAGTATTGCATTGCTACAGGAAAATCACAAAAGTAGCACAGTAGGTACCAAAATGCCTCTGCCTGGATGATTGTGTTGTTACAGTAACCCAAACAATCCTTAATTAAATTTCTCTGGCTGCCATGAGTGTTACATGCACTGAGATGCTGTTTCATTATGTTTTCCAGGGCCGGTGTACCCGAGAGAACTGCAAATATCTCCACCCTCCCCCACACTTAAAAACGCAACTCGAAATAAATGGACGCAACAACCTGATCCAGCAAAAGACAGCCGCAGCCATGTTTGCTCAGCAAATGCAGTTCATGCTACCGGGCGCGCAGCTACAGCCAATTGTAAGTTACAGCAGCGGATTGGGTTCACGTTGGTCCCCAGATTTGTTGCCTGTTTACTTCTGGAGGCCTCAGCCCTGTGCCTGAGCTCAAATAAGCAGATCTTACTTCTGCTCTGACTCAGGCAGCATCTGGGTGGGTGTTGAGTACTGCCTGAGGGCATCCAAATGCAGGACTGAAGAGCTACAGCAAGCCTGGCCTTTGGGTTGGTCTCATCCAGTCTCTGTTGTCACATACTGTAAGCACAGGGCTCTGTGATGCTGCCTCTGCATATTCTTGCAAGGTGTGGCTCTCCTTTCCTCTGATAACGAAGTACCTGTGCATCAACTGGAAGCATCGTAGCGCTAGCTGGATTTTTGACCAGTTAATTCATGTATATCGCAGAAATTGAGTGTCTTGATTCCAGTGGGTCACGTTTTGGATATCTGATCTGCACAGGGGTGAGGATGCTGGAATTCTTCTCTTCTGTACATTGCACTCAAGGGCTAAAAACATGGAAGGTGAATCCCACCCAGACTGTAAGGTATTTATGTCTGGGAGTGAGATGAATTTCATTGCAGCTGCCCCAGCAGAGAACTGTGTTCATGTCACAGACCTGTCACGGTTTTTCACAGTGATGCTGCTTTGTACCTACAGCAGGAAAGTTTTGCTTCTCTTTAGGTAGGGAGGGAAGCCTGTAGGAGGTAGATGTTTGCAGAGCAGGTGGTTTGATGAAGCCTTCACTAGCTGTCCCTGCTGTGGACTACCAGTTAAAGCAGGTTTTCAGGCTGGAGAACCCTGTTAATGCCAGGGAGAGGATGGCTTGTGGCTTGTGCTGCCTGCTGGCTGGTGTATCTGGGAAGAGGCAACAATCGTCTGGTGAGTTTGAGTCTGTCACTGTGTTTATCTTTAAGAAAATGTCAAAGGTCTTGAAGAAGCTCTTCAGTGCTGACATAAATAAGCTGCACATTTTTAACTGTGAGCCTAATTAGGAATTTTCCATTTAAAGTCATGGCTGAATGTCTTTCCTGGGGCAGTGTGCACTTGATGTGCAGTTGCTGGGTGAGGCTCCTTGGGCTGTGCCACCCAGGAGGTCTGACTAGATCCCTAAGACAAACTCTTCTAGCCTGAAGACATATGAGTCTGTAAATCAGCCTGCACTTGGCCTTGTGGTGTCCCATCTACAGTGCCTGGCTTCTCTGCACAGATAGGGCTTCAGACTCAGCATCCATCACCCACTTTTGACAAGTTTGGGTATCGCTGGTTTATCTTTATAAGACATTAAGGGAGTGTTTTTCCTTCTTGGAGGCTGTTGTGCTGTTTGCTATAGGAGTTTGATATGATGTTGTGCTTCGCTCTGCCTCTGGACTGAGGCATTTCTGCAGCATGGCACATTCCTTCTTTCTTGTGAAGGCTATTCCATGATCATCCTGCATGTGCTAGCAGCTTTATCTTCACCCTGCTATGTAAGATAGGGAAATGCTGTTAATTCTTCCAATTTCAAAGGTGGAAAAGTAAAGCAGAAAAGAAAATGGGCCACAAGAAGAATCATTAGTTTCTCTGGATCTTAAACTCAAATCTGCTGCGGATTTTTGCACCTCTTTTTGTGGAGTTCGCTTTTCACCAAAGTGCATGTACATGAGAAGGAAATCCTGAACTCCCACAAAATGGTAGCACTGGTTTCCTAGCCCTGTATCGAAAGCAAACCTTTCCTGTTTGGGGTTTTCCTCTGTGGGGAATTCACAGTGGATGCTCTTTGGCTGGCTATTCAAAATATCTTTGGGATTTCCTCTTTGGAAAGTTCCCATCTTCCCACTTTGCAATCTTGCAGGTCCAGTTCACTTCTACCACAATTTCTCTGCTGCCTTTTAAATTGCCTCTGAGACTGAATCTGTTGCTTTGTCTAGTTAGTGCTCTCATTTCAGAGGTAACCTTATTTGATGAGAAAGGTGCCTGCTTTCTAAATTGTGCCATGAGGGAGACATGGGCAAAGAAGAAAAATAAAAATTTGTTCTGCGACGACTGTTCATTTCCTGCTTTCCCACACTTTGCTCAGAGTAAACGAGCTCTTGTTGTAATTCCTGCTGCCCAACTTGTTCCACACCAGTTTCAGGACAAACAGGAGACTGCTCTTTCACCTGCCTTTGATTTCCCAAAGATGCTGCCAGTGGAAGCAGGCTTTGAGATTTTTTTTTTCCTCTCTCTCTAAATGAGAAGGGTGGGGCCTCCTTCTGGCTACACATGAAATTCTTCAAAGCAAAAAGCATTATATCAGATGCAGCAGCAGAACAAATCCCATGTGATCAGAAAGCTGATCAACAGTATGCCTGCTTAATTGGGATGCTTGCCAGAGACAAGATTTGAAGCCGTATATTTAATAGCTCCAAACAATAGCTGAATGCCTAGACATTTTAAAGTGCATTTTCCCCCAGAAAAGCTACTATGTAAAAACTACTTAATTTAGCAGCTTTGCATCACAGTTCCTGAAATGGCATCAGATGTGTCTGTGTATGAGCTTGCATCTAAACATTCACCATCAGATCTTCTTGCACCACTGCTGATACCCAGCGAGTGCTAATCTTCCTGTTGAACCAACAGTCAGGACCCTCATGATGCCTGTTTAAAGAAGGCACTGCTTGAGGAACTGTGTCCCAGGTGGGTTGCCTGCTGCACACTGCTCACAGAAGCCTACTAGGTGTGAATTGATGGTTGCTAGCGTGAGCCTATTTCTCTGAAGTCTCTGGTTGCTCTCTGATGTTGCTGTTAACCATCCATGCAAAGCTGAGAATCACATGAATGTTTGATGCCCATGATGCAGTTTTAAACAGAGTGCTTCACGCAGCACTTAAAAACAAGTCAGGCAAGGACACAGAGGAGAGTGTTTACTCTGTACGTTATACTCCTCTTAGAGGAACCTTGGGGAGATCACACAGGTGGCAAGTAGGAAGGCTTTGTAGTAAAATTTCAACTTTTAAAGGTCCAAATTCACCTTCACTGTTGGCTTTGGCTGAACGGTGTTGGAAGCTCTCTGGGATGGTTTTGCCTATGTCTCTGTTGAAGACCAAGTAGAAGTCAGCTTGGAGGTGGATAGAGCTGGGTTCTGGCATTGATACAGAGAGCCATTTCAGTCAATGCTCAGATTCAGTTACTTTGAGACGTGTGTGCAGAAGCAAAGACACCAAAAGGGGATGCACCCTGGGCCTGATCCACACCCTTTTCATTCTGTTTCATCCCTTTGCAGCGGTATGAGGCAGACTTCTGGAGCTGGCCATGGAGGTGCTTCAGCACTGACTGTGTGACTGACCCAGTGGTGCCTGGTTGTGACTTTCAAAGCGCTGTCCTGTTAGTGCTGTCGGAACAGATGGCTGGATAGAGCACTGCAGTGTTGGTACGGCTGCCTCTGCTGCCTTGCAGCTGCTTCTGCTGCTGCCCTGGGAAGTTGTTTCCCCTCTCTGCACTCTTTGCTTTCAAGCCCTACATTTTTTCTTCCTGTCACGCTCTTTGTAGACTGAACTGTGACATCAGTCAGTCATGTGCACCCCCAGTGACAACCTGATCCAGGCTTTAACCCAGCCCTCTGTCCCTCTCCTGGTGCAGCAGGTCCCTGCCACTGCCCTGTGGTACTGATCGAGGGGATAAAGCACAGGGTGACCAACTTTCTTGGCCTGTAACATGGATAAAGTGCAGCAGATCAGAACTGATATTTTAGGAACGTGCTTGCTCCATGCAGCAAAAATCTGGTCCTGTGGACCTGTAGTCAAAGGCATACTACGAATGGATAAGCACAAATACCTTTGCCTGCCTGGGAGCTGGTATCTGCCAGCAGTCGGTGTCATGGGGCATTTACACCAGACTTTTATGCAACTGCAGCCCAGTCTTTGAGCTAGGAGTGTGTCTTTGTGGTCTGACTGGGGAAAGAAACATCTGTGGTAACAGGCAGCTGGACACTTTGTCCAGTTGGGTTCACTCCAGCACGCTCAGCCTTCATGCTAAAGCGATTGTCTTGCAGCAAATCTCATGCAGTTGCATTGCATGGGAACACAAGTTTTTGCTTTTTCTGAACAGTACCACTTGTGTCTTCAATATCAGGGTCTTCAGCCTTGTCAGTACAAGATCCTTATCTCTATATTTCTATCACCAGACTGTAATAAAAGCTGCCTTTTTTTTTTTTTTTTTTTTTTTTTTTTTACTGGGTCTCTCATTTTCAGGCTTTCCCTTTTTAGGGGCTGAGGTAACTCAGAATCAACACTTCCCGCCTGAGGCAGCACTTGTGCTGTGCTCAACAAAACACCAACCGCTCCACTGCCTTCCTCTTCACACCCACTCTGTGTTTCTGCTGTAGCTTTAGCACAATTTCTGTTAGGCAAATTGAATGCAACTTCTAGTTTGTTAACAAAATCAGCTGTTCCAGGTCATATGTCATTCTGGTGACACACTCCTCCCTTGGACAGTCCCTTTGTGCTCACGCCTTCAACCAAACACCTCCTGTGCTCTGGATCTGGGAAGAGCTCAGAGCTGGGCAGTCAAACAACGGTTGCTGTGGACAGAGCAGCCTGAGTCTTTGGCAGGTGTTCCTCTGCGAGATAGTCTCTCAACACCCATTTCAGCTCTTTTTTTTCTTGCGAGCATTTTAATATTTAGTAAACGAGTCTTGTGAGCTGCTACTGGTTTGAGCCCCTCTGCTACTACACTGTAACCTGTTTCCCTCTGCTCAGGAGTTACTGGTAGTGTTTGCATATGCTAAGCTTAATAAAAGGCAGTCTGCAAGGAAACCTGTCTCTGTATTTGCTGAACTTGCGAGAGCTCTAAGGGGGACAACAAGGGAAAGTGGTGATGTTTTCCATTAGGCTGTTTTACCCCAGAGCATACTGGTACTTGTGCAGATAGCAGTCTGACATACATGAAGTTTTCAGGGAAAAGCCAGTTCGGTTTCTTCAGACTCACCTGGTAGAGTTGATCCCTAATTCTACTGAAGCCGGGCTTCCTGCTCCCAGCGGCATCCCTCTGTCCTCAGTCAGCATGGGGACCTGCAGGCTGTGTGCCCTGGTGTCCTGCAGCTCTGAAGGTGATCATCTGTGCTCCCAGTCATTAAAAGGAGCCTATTACGCAGGTCTGTCATTGAACCTTCTTAATGCTATCCAAGCTGGCTGTTGCCTGTGTCGTAGCAACCTGTGTCAGACCTCACGCTGCTCAGGCAGTAGGCAGGGCTGATGGCCATGCTGATGCCTGGCAGCTCGAGGAGGTGTTGGGACTGTCCCATGGTGTCTCCAGTGTCAGCGACTTCACCCAGCCCACCAGGCTCTTCCCTTGCACATGTGTTTGTTGCAGTCTGTACTGCCACAGGTGCTCCAGGTGCTCGACTCAATTTATAGTGGCAGTCATTTGGATTTTTTTTTTATAATCTTTAAGGCAAGCTGAAGCATTTCAGCATTCCCACAGAGATGGTGCTTTCAGCCTGCTATTCAAAAGCTTTGTCATGATGCTTCATTAGTGTTGTTCCCTCATCAGTGATTTGGAGTTGCATTGTTGGGTTTTGCATCGAAATTACCTTAGCAGCCCTCTATCAGGGGCTCACAGCATGTGTGGCTGTCCACTGATTATAAGACATTTTTTTTCTAGTGTGCAGTCAAAATATTGATCTGTCAGGCAAGTCTTTTGCCCAGCTGCAATCACAAGAGATGAATGGGAGGTATGTTAAGGAGAAGACTGCTGTTTGGAGTAGAAATTACAGGCGGGTTCTGGCTGCAAGGAAGAAATTTGCTTCTATTCCCTCGGGACAGGCCTGGCACAGGGGACCTGCACAGACGTAAAGGGAAGAAAGATTTGGCTGGCAGCATCTTTATTACTGGTACTGATGCATAAGCCAGACTGGATTTCCCAATCCAAGACAGGCAGCCGGGGCTGGCAGTGAGCACAGCCCATCTTTTCCCCTCATCAGCCACAATAAATACAGAGCTCCCTGATGCCAGCTTACAAAGGAGCAGTTTTCAGTGCATTTAACACGCATCAGACTTAGACACCCTGTGTTTTTAGGTTTAATGCATTGAGTGAGGTCTGTTCGTTCTCCAGCTGTGCATCTGGATTTTAATACATCCTTCCCCTAGCTAGGCTTTGCCTCTGCTCTCCTGGGTTTCCTAGAAATAGGAGCCATGGGTTGGGTTCAGACTCTTATTTAAATACGGGATTTTCTGGGAAGATCTGCTAACAGGTGTGGCCTGAGGAGGGCTGGGGAGCTGCATCAGCACCCAGCAGGGCAGGAGAGGAACGTGCAAGTCTCCCAGTGGCAGTGCCTGCACGGCTCCTAAGTTTTAGTCCCCTGCCCTCGGGCAGGGTGCGGAGCAGAGCTGTAGCTTTCAGTCAGCAGCATCAGATGCATGGTTCATGCAGGCAGAATAAACAGCTATGAAACCTTGGGAATGCTGGAGCAGATGCCAGGCAGGGCATGGAAACAGGTGAATAACTGGTAGCAGTAATAAAATAAAAACCATCCTGATCCTTCGTGTACCCCTCTGTAGGCCCCAGAACCGGGAATAAATAGCACTCCTTAATTGCTCTTCATGGACGTTTCTTTCACTTGCTTCACATCAGGTTCAGGTCTGTTAGCTTGTGTTTTGTGTTGCTTGCTCCCAGTGAAGAAAGGAGATGCCCATGAGAGTACGGCTTCGTAGATGGGGACTGTGTTTCAGGGAGCAGGACCTGCCTCCCAGTCGTAGTGGTTTTTGTGGAGAAGCTGGTATATATAATCTCTTCGGGAACATTTCAAATATCCTGCTACATATTTCTGGTGAATTCAGGCACTGTGAGGCATTGCAAGCCCCCAGCCTTACTCCCTGGCTCCACAAATGCCCCAGCATCTTCCCCTTGAGCAGTGGGAGAAGTGCCTCTCCCTCCATCCACACTGCTCTCTCAGGATACCTGGGATTCCTGCTGTATTAGGTGCTGGAAAAACATCGAGTAGATTTGCCCACATGTCTGTGAAAGCCGCACGTACTGCAAGGTTCGAGCTACTATGGATGCCTAAAATAAGTGCTGACAATGTGTGTCAGGCCCTAGCATAATCCTGTGCAGACTGGCCAGGCTGAAGAAGCGCCTTAAAATAGAATTAACAACGTGCATTGTGACAGAAGTACAGCAAATGCCGTTGTAATTACTAGTGCTTGTAGGAAAGAAAATAGCCCAGTGGATACTGCCTTCTCACTAAAGTGTTCAGGGAGTCACAGTGTTTGAAGATCCTTAAAGAGCTTTTCTAGCAGCAAAAGGTGTAATATGTCTGGGAGCCACTGAGAAGTGACAGAGAAGAAAATGATTTATTAAAGGGCTGTGGACTGGAGGATCTCTGGGTTTAATAGTTAGTCTCCCATCAGCTCAAGCAGGGCTTGGATCAGGCTCAAAAGAAGGAACATTGGAAATCCCTCTTAGAACATTATTTGGTTCACTACATTTAAAACACCAAGGCCCACTGATTCAGGAGGCTGTGTCTTGTCATTGTGGAGAAGAAAGTGGGATGTATGCTGGAGGTGACCTTTCCTATCAGCACAGGGGCTGCTGCTATCACTCTGACCCTAAGAAGAGGGCATCATTAGGCTAAAGATAGGTTAGGTCAGCTTAGCTGGTGTTACTGTGGGTTAATTTATTCCAGACCACAACGAGCAATGTGTTTTCTAGTATGTCAAAGTACTGGGATGAGTGTGCTTTCAGGAAACAAACTGTTCACATACACTTTCTTTTAGAAACCCATAGGACTGGACATACAAATGCAAAGGCAAGGAAGGGGTGATGCGAGTGGCCAAAGCTATGCCTAAGGCCATTTTGTAAGCACACTTGTGTTTATCACTAAGCAGAGGCTCTAGCTACTGAGGACAGTGTGGTGTATGCCAGTAAATGTGATCAGGCTTTAACTGTAAGCCAGAGTTTCCAGTGGAACAGGTGACAGAAGGAAAAATAAAAACAGTTGCAAGTCACGGGGTGTTTCCCCTGGGCTTTGTTGAGCCACTGTTAGGAGAGTAGAAATGCTTCCTTGCAGGCTCTTGCCATCTGGGTGGTCGGGGGTTACTTTACATCAACTGGGATTGGTTCCGTTCCCAAACACACCTCAGATCTGGTGCTTGAAAGTTTCACAAACTCCCTGACTATAGGGGCTATTCACAGACTTAAACTCCTAAGCAGGTATTGAATTTTAGTATGATCTTGCCTACCTAGGAGAATGGAAATTCTTCTAACAGACTGGAATTGCTGGAGAAGTTCAGGCAAGGGAAGCTGGTCTCTGGCCAGCTGCACTCTCCTCTGCTCTTCTTGCAGGGCCTGCCTAGGGCAATTAAGGATTCAGGAACAGTCAAGGTCTTTATGGCCTGATGTTCTGTCTCCTCATGGGAACATCGCTTCTCGTAGCACAGGTGGGGTCCTGAGCCTGTTACTGGCCCACCTGAACGAGCCGTCTCACCTGGCATGCTCTGACCTTGTCGCTTCCAAGCCAGCTACCCATCTGTTCTTGCAAATCTCTGAGGTCTGGCATATTGTGTCGCTAATGATGTTGGTGTCCTCTTGTAGCCATTCTCGTGGAGTGTAGGCGCATGATGTTCCTGTAAAATGGCTTTTGCCTGGAGGATGTTGTCAGTCTGAAACCTGTCAATGTGCAGAATGGTAGACCTTGAAGGGTATCAGGGCAGAGATGCCTCACGACTCTGAATGATCCAGTTTGTCTACCTGAGCCAGACTATCCATGGTAACCTGAAACTCAGTGCAGGTTTATAGTAAATTCAACCATGTAACTAACTGGGTTACCTGCTTCTAGGTCCTGAAGCTTCAGTTTACCTTGAGGTCTCTGTACAGCATTGTGGTGTAGACATACAGAAGCTGAGATATTTATTTGGAAATGAGAAGTCTGTTTTATTTGGGCCTGCCCTAATTGCTGGCATGAAATCCTTAATTGTGTCATTAGACTATAAAGATCATCAATATGCTTTGATCTGACAAATAAAGATGCCTTGTGTTCGGGATGAGTCACAAATTTGTGAGTCAGGAGAAACGAATAGATCACAAGTAAATGGCGATAAATGAATAGATTGAAGAGCACAGCATTTTGATGTTGCTAATCGAATTGTTTAAAAGGATTGAAGTGCTTCAAGGCTTTGACTGGATAATCCAAGGGAGAGCTCTTTAACTAACATTTTGTTTTTCCTTTTTCTATACGCAGACAACGTTTCCTGTGACTCCATCGCTTGCAACAAGCCCCACGATGGCTTTTAGTCCCTACCTGAGTCATGTCTCTCCTGGGATGGGCTTAGTTCCTGCAGAGCTTTTACCAAATACTCCTGTCCTGGTTTCTGGAAATCCTACTGTTACAGTACCAGGAGGCTCTGCTGGGCAGAAACTGATGCGTACGGATAAACTGGAGGTATTTGGACATCTGATTTAATACTGCTAAAGGAAATGAACAGGGCATGTGGGTCCAACTGTTGCACTCTGCTAGCGTGACCTCATGCAGTGTAGTGCAAAGTTAAACTTAGACCTCTCCTAAAACCGGGCTGCTGCCCTCTGCTTGGGCAGACTTATTTGCAGACCAATCCCAAAATCTTATGAGGTTACTGGAAAACTGGGAGCGCTCACTCTTCTGATTTCAGTAGGCATTAGAGCAGGCATGGAATTGTTGTTTACTGTGTGTGATTTGCCACGGTTACAAAAAAAAAAAAAGGCAAGTAGATAGTCTGCCCTTTAACTGAGTTGAGTGGGAGATGTTTTGGAATGACAACAAGAGGGTGGAAGTAACAGACACTTCCCTTGTCTTGAGACAAGCTTACTAAATTTTTACAGAAAATATCAAGCATTATGCTGTTGGGATTGCTGAGTACAGGGCATTGGAAAGACATTTCTCCGGCAGGCTTGCCCTGACAGTTGGCTGGGCATGCTGGGACTTAGTGTTGGAGGAGTTGTATACATCTTTCAGACCCTGAGCAGAGGCTCTGTAGGAAATAAGGGCTGAGGACTTGAATGCAGAGGCTCCCGCAGGTGTAAATTATAACACAGGAAGGTAGTGGAAAAGGGTGTAATTTCAAAACATATTGTTTTGTGTTATGTGCTTTGTATTGCATTGCTGATTGCCTCCTTTCTCACGTGACAGCTCACCTTTCCCTGCACACAGTCTGATAGCATTCCGGTATGTGATTTACGCCACTGGCTGTAGGCCTTTGCAGTGTTTCTTAATTCTTTCATACCTTCAGACAAGGAAGCCTTGAAGATCCATTTTGTGAAACCTTTTTCTCTACCTTTGCTGCTTCAGTGCTCATAACTTATGAGGAGCTGCACGATCTTTTTAAGGCTAGCAGTTTTGGCAACTCCTTATGAACACATTGCAGTGGAATCAAATGCGCTGTCATGTAACCCCAAGGTCAGAGTTTTATTATTGAGGGTAGTGAGACTATATACATGGAAGAGGTTATTCATATTTAAGAATAAGAACCTGTTGCAAATACCACAGTTTGCAACATTTAGAATTAAAAGTCCTACCCATGAGTATGCTCCATAAAAAGAATATATATATATACATATGTATATATGTATAAAATTCACCTGGGACACAAATGGCAGAGTTATTAAAATATTTTTTTTTAAACTTTAGAGGCTGGGGAGGAGTACTGAGCTCCTCGAGTTTTGGCAAAACACCATTGACTTTCCAAGTTCAGGATTCAGGTCACTTTCCGTTTTGTACAAATTCTGTACTTCACTTACATTTGGTAATTGGCATTGGTAACAATGAGTTTTCCTCATCTTGTGAACCAGTTATGAGTAGCACCTGTCCCTGTGACTGTCTAAGTGGTACCCAAGAGCATGAATTTAGAGCATGAATTTAGAATATACCCATAATTTAATTCAGCCAAAGAACTGATATTCTGTGTTGAAAATACTAAATGAAGAGTAGCGTGATGTCTTTCTCAACAATGTGACTTTCTTTTAAGGTTTGTCGAGAGTTTCAGCGTGGAAATTGCACACGTGGTGAGAATGATTGCCGTTATGCTCACCCTATAGATATTGCAATGATAGACACAAATGAAAATACTGTTACAGTTTGCATGGATTACATCAAAGGTCGATGCTCTAGGGAGAAATGCAAGTACTTTCATCCCCCTGCACACCTGCAAGCCAAAATCAAGGCAGCTCAACACCAGGTGAACCAGACAGCTGCAGCTGCAATGGTAAGTAGAGCTCTTATCAAGCTATATTTCTATTGCTGAGAGATTTCATTTGTGTTATATGTGTCATTTGCGGAAGAGTATTTTGTAAATTGCTGAATAGAGAGCTGAGAGCATGTGCAGTGTGAATCCCATCTTTCCATCCTTTGTGTGTGCTTGCTGTAGCATGAAGCACTGAGTGAGGCAGTGCCATCTCACCAGTTAGGGATGCAGTGTTGAACCCTGTGATTTTCTGACAAGACATCATGAGGTGAAGTGCATCAGGCCTGAAAGCAAGTTCAGCAGTACACGGAGCAAACACCTTCCTGCTAAGACGCAGGTGTCAGGTTAGCTTCCTCAGTACACAATGAAAGGAAAAAAATATTAATGTTATGATATATCCTTTGCAGGGGAATCTTGGCCTGTTGAAGTCAGTAGCAAAATTTCCACTTACTTCAAAGCAGACAAGGTATCAATTGTTCCAGCCTAGCAAACAGGAGGCTTGTGCCTATTACTTTAGCCAAGGCTTAGTGAAATGACAAGTCTCAAATCAAGGATCACTTCCTGATCTGTTTGATACTTAGAGCCTGGTAAGGATGGTCCCACCTGCATTTTAACTTGAATTGTGATTCTAATACCTAGAATTATAAAAAGTCAAAGAAAACTTACGAGCATGGATCAAATTCCTAGGTAGAGTGAATGTTTGCCATTCTGTTGACTTCCCTTTAATGACACCTTCATTCTAGTTGGAAACTTGTCTTCCAACAGTACATTAGAAAAATCTAGTTGTACTGTTGAAATTGTCCAGAGTGGAGACGATATTTATGTTATGATTTTTTCTTGTGCCCTCGTGGCAAAAAGGGCCAACAGCATCCTGGGCTGCACTAGGAAGAATAATGTCTGCAGATCAAGGGGGGTGATCTTTCTCTTCTCATTCCTGGTGAGGCCATAACTGGAAGGCTGTAGCCAGTGCTGGGCTCCCCAGTGCAAGAAAGACATGGACATACTGGAGTGAGTCCAGCAAAGGATTCACTCAGATGAGTAGATGAGTGTCAGATGCTCCAAGTTCTTCATCATCTGAACTACACTGGGAAAGGCTGAGAGGGCTACAACAGCTGGAGAGAGGGATGGGAGAGGGTAAAGAAGACAGAGGCTTACTCTTCCCTGCAATGCTCAGCGAAAGAACAAGAGACAGTGGGCACAAATTAAAATACAGGAAATTCCATATGAATGTAAGAAAAAAGATTCCTTACTGTGAGGGTTGCCAAACACCAGAACAGGTTGTTCCATCCTTGGAGATACTCAAAACCTGCCTGGATGCAGTCCTTAGCAAGGTACTTTAGTTGACATTGCTTTGAGCAGTAGGTTGGGCCTTTCCAGTCTTATCAGTTTTGTGATTACATGAATAACCAACATTAAAAAGGTCCTTGCCTCCTTTTTAATTTAGAAGTAAAGATACTAAAATTTTTCCAAAAACCTTTTTTTTAAGACAGTTAAGAAGGTTGCTTATCATTCATGGTGAAACATAGTACAAAAAAGGGGAGGATTCACAAATGTTTTTCACATTACCGGGAATGTAACTTGAAGAACCAATTTATAATGGAGTATTTATCTCTCCTGAACAGTTTATTTGTTATATTTCTTATTGTTTTTATTGTTATTGAAACAGCAGCCAAGGTCTGTTGAAAAAGACCCTTCTGAAATTAAACTCTTGTGTTTTTTACAATTGACACTTTACTTTTTCACTAATAATATAGGACACTGCTACTTAACTAAAGCCAATGCATGTTTTATTCATGCTGCTGGCTTCTCTTAAAAATGTAATTAACCTTATTTGTATGCTGTTAACTAGAACCTTTAAAATATTTATTGATGGCTTGTTGCATCACCCTTGCCACCAAAACAGCTTACATTATTCATTGACGTTTTAAGTTTTGATGCATTTCCTGTACCTGTTGAGGAATAAGACTTTATATTAAAGCGAAGACTGGTGCCCAGTCTTCTTGGATCAAAAATCACGTGCCAGAAAAATGCGTGTAATAAGGCCTTCTAAAATAGATTTGGAATGATTCCAAATCTAAATTCAGAAGACATTTCTGAGGGACACAATCCTGCAGTTACTTTTCACACATGAGTAGTGGCTCTACTCTCTGCAACTTGGCTCAGGACTGTGCAGCACAGCCGGGTGAATTGGGTCAGGCTCACTCCCTGGTTCAGGATCACACTTAAGCTGTGCTTGAACCTTCCTTCTTTACCAGTGGTCCTTTTCCTGCCATGAGCCCTCCTGCTGACCTCCACATGTAGCTGCAGAATTAGGGCTGGAGCCCAGTGCGAGTCCACGTGCAGGTGCTAATCCCCAAGCACTCCTCACCAGCTGCAGTGAAAATGCTCTAGGGCACACGCACATGATGTTATTTCTTTATTTCTGAAATTTACTGAGGCAAAATAGCTGACTAGCCACTGGGCCAGGTAATTACTCAGACATCCCATGTTGTGCATGCCTCGTCTTTTTAATATATTGTATAATGCATTCATTTTTATTTTTTTCTCTTCACCTCCCCAAAATATGGCTCTCTTGACACACCTCTGCTTGCTGTTTTTGTTACTGTGCTTGACCCCCCTCCCTGGCCCATTGCCATCATGTGCTCGCTGCCTGCTAATTAAGACTCAGCCAGCTGTCAGATCACTGAAGCGACCGCTCGAGGCAACCTTTGACCTGGTACTTGGACCTTTCACCTTCTCGCTTTGCACGTAACCATCTGCATGAAAGCCTTCCTCGCTTGGTCTGTTGTGTTAGTGCCTGGGGAGACTGCCCATCCGGGTCAGAAATGTTAGTGTCCTTTCAGACATGCCGATCCTGCACCCACACGCCACCCATTAACCACGTGAGCTTTTCCTTCTAAAGCCCAGATGTGTTTTGGAGGCACAGAATAATCCTGGGGGCCTTTGTGGTGGCAGGCAGCTCAGGATTTTGAGCGACTTTTTCCAAACTACAGCAGCAGAGTTGTGAAACGCAGCGTTTTGGTGAGGATTTAACTCCATTAGGTCTGCACTGTGCTGGATATGCCACAGGATTGGGTGGTGCAGGATAGATCCTGTTCCTGCCACTAAAGGCAGAGATGCTTTTTGTGGTGTGCCCAACAACATGGCCTTGCCTGGCAGTGTCGTGCTGGTACTGTCCTTGGCAGGGTGTTCTGTTTGATGGGCACAGACCAGATTTAGGACTTCTCCAATCCTTGCTGTTTCCACTGTTGAGAGAAGCAGAGAGAGCTAAGCAGCATCACAGAGATTTGTGCTGGGAGCTGAAGCAGGTGTAAGGCAGGACTTTGATCGTGTGTTGGGTAAGCTGGGAAGGCCATGGCTACTGCAGCTGGCTCTGGCTCTGGTTCCTCCCCCTATATCAGTAAAAGCACCTGGCTCTGGGTGCCTGTTTGCTTCTGCCTCAGGCATGGGATCTGCTTTGCAGCCTTCTGCCTGCAAATTGCCTTCATGCAAGCTAATTTTGATTATTTTCTAAGCCCCAGATATATTTACCCATCTTTGTGATCCCCACAGTAAGGCAAAAGTCATCCTCCCGGCCTGCTGTCAGTCCTGGCTCTGTAGAAGACAATTCCTTCTCAAATCACCTCAATGTGAGGTATTTAATACATCCTAAAAAAAATCTAGTCCCAAAGCTGTAGGTGGAAAGGGAAGAGTGGACACAGAGTCCTGAAACCTTCAAGCCACTGTTGCTCACCGTTCCCAGCACTGGGAAGCACAGCTGATCTGCTCCCCTTCCCCTCTGGCTGGGCAGATTCCTTGTATGAGCAAGGATTCCCCCACCTTTCTCATTCCCTGTGTCTGGTTGTTCCTCACCCCGAGGCTGAGCAGGTCACCTTCCCAGGGGTCTCAGTGGGATGAATATTCCCTCCAATGGCAGTGAATATTAGCTCAGGCAGGGAGGCTGTTTTTCCCAGAATGGGAATGTCAGCGTGTTTCTTTAAGCTCTGTTTGGGGAAAATTTAAATGAAAAGAGGTTGTGTTGAGTTTGGCCAGAGGCAAAGCCCCTTTGGCAACTTCGCAAGACTTGAGCTGTTTTTGTTGGTGGTTGTGGTGGTTTTTGTGTGTGTGTGGTGTGTTTTTGTGTGTGTGTTTTTATTTTTTTTTTTAATAGTCAGCAGGCTTCCCTGTTGCAGCTTTAGACAGCAGCATGAGGAAATCTTGTTAGGGGCCAGCTTCCGCCAGCAGGCTGGAATTACACTGTGACTGACACAACAGCCTCTCAGTGCTCACTGCTGGCACAGGCACAGCCCCAAAGCCAGCTTAGACAGTGACCTACGTAGTGCCTCGCTGCCCTTGCTGAGAGCCACCTCGCTTAGGAGACAGTCTGGCTGAGAATGGGAAAGCCCAGTAACTCCCCTACCCTCCCGACCTTCCCCGCTGAACAAAACCTGATCAGATAAGGGACTTTTAATAGTCTTCCTGCCTTGGAATATCTGAACGTTTTCAGCTATAATGTTGGAATATGTCACCTCCTCTGAACCCTTTGTGAAGGCTGCACCAGAGAATGATTTACAGTGCCGATAAGAACACACATCATCTTCAGAGGAAACTGCTCAGATTGGTTCCCCTGCTTGCCAGGGAATGGGTGCAACCTCTGCCCTCTTTCAAATCATTCTATCTGTTGTGACTTGGACTGAAGCAGCAAGTCAGATACAGAGCCAACCCCTCTAAGCTAAGTGCAAAGGAGTGAAAGTGCGATCTGCTCCCAGGAGATACGGATCTGAGGGGAACTTTGAGGCGCAATTAAATTGTTTGTTGCAAAGATTTAATCCAGTTCCTGTCTTGCAAAAAAATAACAAGAGAGAGTTGTTAACCTGCACGTGGGAAATCTTGACTTAGGCATGCATTGCATTTTTGTCTGTCATTCAGGCTGATTTATTTCTATGCCATGCAGAGAAGTGACAAATCTTTTTGTTCAGATACTCATATTCCAGCAGGAATGTGGCTTTCCCAGCCCAAAATGGGAGACTGCCTGGCATTTTTCTAGTGGGAATTGTTCACTAGGATCAGTTCGGGCTATCAAATAGATACTGAACAGAAAAAAAAAAATTAACCCCTTCATGAGTGCAAATGGCCTGATCATGTTACAAAAGTTGCATATCTGTGTGCACGTGGAGACAATAAGAATCAGAAAAGGTTACTGTCAGCTATCAAAGGTTACTGCTACATCTGTTTTGACTGAAGTTTGTCCAGAGGGCAATGACAAGCAGCACTGTGTACCAAACAGCAGGGCAAACTGTCCACTTGCCCCACTCTCAGTAGCTGCAGTGGTGATTAACTCAAGAGTTAGATAGGTTGGCAAAAATAGGAGTTCTGCAGGACATGCTCTGGTACGGATGCTTCCCCAAGAGCTGGCGTGGGAGAAGGACACCCAGAAGGCTGTCAGAACAGGAGCAGACCAAGATAGGCTCTGACTCTTGTGCCCAGGGAGCTCAAGTGGCAGAGCTGGCCTCTGGGCTGCACAGCAGCCACTGCAGTGTGCTTGCTTCTTTAGGAGACTGTAGAAATGTTACGTTTATTTGGGCTTCTTCACCCCAGCTGCTGTGTAGGCATTTCCCAAAGGTGCTGTTCAGGCAACAGAAATGGAATTGCTGTAGCTGCATTCTCTCCCATGCCCCCAAGGGGATGAAGCTGGGTAGGTGGAAGCACAATGTTAGAGAGACAGCAGGGCAGACTGTTGTGCCTTGACATCCCTGTGGCTTGTTTGTGTTTATATGCCACCTCTGACTGCAGTGCTGGGCTCAGGAATTGTCCCATGTGTAAAGAGACAGCACTTCACAGTGAGATCTCAAAGCTTTTGGCACTGACAGTAGGGATAATGAACTTTTTGGGGTGGTGACAGCCTTTGGCCAAGAAGCAAGGAGTCAAAAGTCCATTACGTGCCTGGCACAGTTGCTTTGCTATAATTAGTAATTTCTTTTTTCTCAGGCAGATTTTGGAAAAAGCATGTTTTGCAATCAGGCGCAGTAAGGAATATGGATTTAAGCAGCAAGTTCTTCAGTTACTGTAAATCTGTAAAGCACCTCTGATGTCAGTGGAGTTACTACAGTCTCTTACAAGCTGCAAATCTGTTTTGTGCCTGAAGGAACATTCATGGAACCATCATTAAATAGACATGATGTATATAAAGACAGATTTAGTGTAGATATCAGTGGGGGCTCCCCTAAAAATGGAAACGCTTTGATCTTTACGTAGAAAACCTCATCCTAAAATATAGATCTTAAGCAAGAGGCTTTGGTTTCTGTCTGAGAATGCTGGCTCATGTTTGACTGCTCTCTCTTGATACTAGCCAGAAGAAATCTAGAAAGATATCATTAAGTCGTAATGCTGGCACTGGATGTCTGCTAGCATTAGCAGAGGATGTGTGCATGTCTGAGGGCAGTTTTGCAAATGCAATTTCTTCTACTTATTTATTTTTTTAATATTAAAGGTACCCCAAACCACCATGTGAATAGCAATAGGTTGGAGTAATGTTTTGCCTGGAAGTGTCTTAATGTTTCTCAGATGAGCAGTCTCCTATAGCAAATTAACTTTAAAGTGAAACCTGTTTCTAGATGGTGACAAACTGTTGCAAGCTTTTGGTTATATTCTGTTGCGTGTTGAACTTCATGATATTTTAAAATACCTCTTCCCTTGTTGTGTGTTAGTCTTCATGACATTTTAAAACCTTGTGTCCTTTCTTACAAGTACTATGTGTTTGTAGCCTTAGCTCTTCATTAGCTAAACCTCCCCTAATACCCACCCTTCGCTGTCATTTATTCAAAAAAAAAAAAAAAGAAAGAGGAGTGATAACCCTATGGTTCAGCCATTGCTTTACTACATGATATAAAACACAACTAGGCAGAAATGACCTGATTCTGCATGACTTCCACGTGCGTAAATCTCATTGACGTCAATGGGAGTGTTACGTGCAAAAGGACTGCAGGGCATAATTAAAAAGGACCCTTTTCTATCACAATGTGGAAAAAATTGTGTTTTTTGCTTGGGTACAATGAGAAGCTGTAAATCATTAGACACGTTTCTGTCTCCTAAGAACCTGACATACTACTTCGCTGTTGAGACATGCTTTTTGAATGATGAGTACCTTACTGAGAGAAGTTCCTGAGTTGGGTTAATGCTTTTTACCAAGTCTGATCATGAAACAGGTTTGACGGGCTGGAAGAAGCACTGTGGTGTGATAGAACAAAAAGAAAGGATTTGCCTGATAGCAAGACCCACCCAAATCTTGTTCGAACAGCAGATTTGTCAATGGCTTTTTCCACTGTTAATAATGAGCAAGCGGTATTTAACTGTTGGAGGCCTTCTTCTAGTGCTGTGCTACTAGAAATTGGGAGCAAGTCCAAATCTACTGTTTGTGAGCTTTGCAGCTGTTGCAGGCAGCAGAGAATCAGGCCTATTCTTGGCTATGTTGCTCAGCCTCACTAATAACAAGTGGAAATGCATTTTACTATGAATGTGACATTATATGTGTAATTGGCAACAGCTTTCACTTGACCACCTGAACACATGGGTCAGCTGCATACAAGAGTGCACACTCCCACAAATGCACACATCCATGTAGGCAGGTATTGGAATAAGCAGAGGCAAGCATCCCTAATTTTTCCATGGCACTTATTACTTACGCTAATCTTTTTGTTTTTAAATAGTCATCTACTGTGTTTCTCTTAGCTGGTATGTTTTTTAAATGCTTGTTGCCTG
Source organism: Anas acuta (assembly GCF_963932015.1). Taxonomy (NCBI): domain Eukaryota; kingdom Metazoa; phylum Chordata; class Aves; order Anseriformes; family Anatidae; genus Anas; species Anas acuta. The sequence continues at coordinate 13,243,863 of NC_088991.1, read as the reverse complement.
CAATTGTGCTTTGTGGTATCCTGTCCAGATGATCACCTCTTCCCTTCTTCCCCCTCATGCTTTTTTTCCAAGTCAGTCCTGCTGAAAATCTTCCTTAGTGTTTCCTCATTCTGGACTCTGCCCCTGTCTCCTGGTGCATTTACTAACTGCTTACCTAGTGAAGCTGTGGTTACACCTCCAACTTTTACTGTGATTTAGCTGCTCTTCTATTTCCTGTCTGCTAAGTTGATACAGTTGCAGGTGATTTGCAGCCGAGACCCCCTATTATTTATTGCATGCTCTGTCTGCTTTTGGGTCTCTTTTATATTCCACTTGTCTTTAATGACTCCCTTATCCACAGGCCCTGCCGCCTGGTGCACTTCAACCTTTACCAAAGAGGCCAGCACTTGAAAAAAACAATGGTGCCACCACAGTCTTTAACCCAAGCGTTTTCCACTACCAACAGGCTCTAGCCAACATGCAGTTGCAACAGCCTACGTTCATCCCTACAGGTAAGTGTTTCCTTGCTTTCCCCATCATCATTGCTTTCTTTTTATGGCCTAGACATTGAGCTAATAAGCAGATTTATAAGAGTCCTTCACAAAAGAGTATTAGTTTATAAAGTCTCATGTTAAAAAATCAGTGGAAAGTTAATGTATGTTTGACTTTTTTCCTTCACCTAATACAATTTAGAGCTTTTCACTTGTAATGATCCCTTCTTAGCCTTCTCTTTTTTCTTTTTTTTTTTTTTTTTAAGCAAACTAAGAAAAATGTCTGCATGTTTCTGAATTCACACTTCCTGTTTCTCCTCCTTATGGTTCAACTAGTTAATCCCAAATTAATTCTTTGACTCTTGTGTAGCTATATTATGGACTCATGTTAAAATGTTTGGTGGATCTCTATGTAGAGCTGTCCACTCACTTCAAGCTGCAGGTATCTTTCTAACCTTCTGTCTCAGTGACCTACATATTCCAGCAGCTGTGATGTTTATGGAGGGAATGGCTCATCTTTGGTAAATACAAATCATATAATCCTCTTTAAAGTCATATATTTTCCTCTTGCGTGTCTTTTGACCAGTATGATAACCTAAGATTTTTAAAAGCAATTTAACTCCCAGCTTTTATTGTACCTTTAAGGTCTCAGAGTAAAATTGAAAGATGCAGTTCAGTAATTCATATAGAAACTGAAATATTGACATGGCAGATGTGATAGCTGACTAGCCAATTAACCTCTTCACTGTGGCCAAATTAAAACCAAAACCTGCTTAGTACTTAGTAAGTACTGAAAGTGGCCAAAAAAGGAAATATTCCAGAGCTGATAGCTCATTTTTAGTATCAGTATTTTCATTGCAGAGCATCATATGAAAATGAATGCCTGAAGTTTTTAATGTCTAATGCTGTATTCATATGCCAAATTTTATATTTACAAAAACATACAAAGTCTTTCTCTGGGCTGTCCATGCAGTGAACATGCAGTGGCCCTGGACCTTGGCCTTGCCATTCCCTGAGGTCAGGGAAAAAGCTTTGAGATATCCCAGTATTGACACCAAACTGCATTTCAGGTGTGAGCATGGATCCAGAGAGCTGAGACCTAACCACTGGGTTCATGTGGCCTGTATGTTATGAGAGTACTTGGAAATATTCAGAATTCAGTAGATGCCGGAATGTTTTTCCTGGGGAACTGGGTCTTGTATGAAGAGATGGATGGAGGGACTAAGCTGGAGCCTTGTGCTCTGCAAAGTGCTCTTGGAGTGGATCGGTTATACCAACCTTACCACAACTTTTTCAGATTCCAACTAAAATACAACCTCAGAAAACAGACACTTTCTAGAAAGTGAAATCTGTGAGCTGGCTACATGCTTCCCTCCCTTGAGGTCGCAGTCTTCAAAGCTGCCATAAAGACCTACATTTCTGATGCAAGCACTATAAATTAGCTTTTACCCAGAACTCTTGTAGTGCTGTTGTGCCCTGTCTCATGGGAATAGAATTACACACAGGCAGATGTGTAACAGGTCTATTTACTGGCATCTGCTCTCATCTGACGATATTAACACTGGTCAGAGGAGTAAACTTCCAGTCACAGAGTGAATCTCTGATGAATTTACACATCCACGTTTTCCCTTCCTGATGCATCAGGCTGAAAATCTGGTCTAAGCCTTTGCAGCACTCTTGAAAGCAAAGCAGAGAGGTGGCATGTAACAACTCACATGGCTGGGAGTGGAAGTGAGTGGTTGTTTTTGTTAATTTCGCCTTTTCAGTTATTGAGAGATCAGCATCATGGTTTCCCATCGAGCCAGGGGGAGTCAGAGTGAATATTCAAAGTGGTGTCAGAACTGCAACTGTTTCAAATCTAAAAGCAACTGCCTCTTTCAGTTTAAACTGGAGACTTTGAATCCCAATCCTTGCTTTCAGGAGTAAATTGTTTTTAGAAAATTGGTTTTAACATGAGTGTGTTTTTCCTATAAAGCAAACTTGTCTGTTGACATCATCAGAAAAAAATCAACACACTTGATACCAAAAAAAAACAAAAACCACCAAACAGCCCTGATTTGTCGGATAGATCACATCACCTAATACCAGGGTTGGAGAAGAAATACTTTTTCTACTATCCAAGAATTCAAGAATTAATTTGGTTTGCTATGTTCTCTTAAAACTGAGTTTAAACTATCTATGTATCAACATGCAGAATCTGTTTTGCATGTGCTTAAATACTGAATGCTGCAAAGAGAATACCTGCTTTTTAGTTAAAGTGATTTCTAACACTGAAGCTTCACTAATGAAATATCCCTTTTGTTCATCTTTCCACGCTTCAATGCATGGTGTGCAGGGTCAGTTCTGTGCATGACACCCACTGCAAGCGTTGGTAGGTTTTTCTACACAAACTTCTCAACTTTTCCTAATCTGAAAGAGACAGCAAATTAGTATGCATCAGTGAGAACCTGGGTGGCTGAGTGGTGTGACTGTCTATCCGCTGTCTTCTTTGAGGCTTAAATGGTTGTATCCCTTTTAATTTCTGTGCAGTGCAGTGTTTTGTGTGACTAATATGAGAATCCAAGGCGATGCATTCCCACCCCTATTTAGTTCTGCTGCAGAGACAAAAATCTGTCAACCTAAATGTCTTTATAACCCATTTAAGTCATCCAACAAAAGAAATATCAATGGGAGGTTACTCTTGGTTTATTATTTTTGTATCAGGTGTATTAGCACTCAGATTTTTGGTTGTCCTTCTGAGGACATTTTAAGAGACTGTTTTAATAAAGGCTTTAAGAAGGAATGTATCCAAGGTCAGCCCCTTTACCAGAGCAGGGTGCTGCTTTTGTACAGTGAGTGAAGAAGAGCTTAAACTGTGGACCAGCTGAAGATTCATCTCTTTAGTAAATTGTCAGCTGTGCAGGTACAAGTTGCTGTGAGGAGGTACCAGGGATGCAGTGAGGCTGAGAACATGCTCTCTGCTGCTAACATAGAGTCTCAGGATCCGGCATATGCTAGGAACCTGTGTGGGTCTTTGAGGGACCCTCCCCTCTCTCTACGGCTGCTGGGTACAGCAGGATGGGTGAAAGCTGAGATTTCATCCTCCAGTCAAGGTTATGCAAGACAGCAGCCATCCAGGAGCGCACCTGCTTCAGCCAGAGTGAGAAAGAGGGGAGCAGGAGCTTTGGGGAGAGAATAGAGCAGGGCCTCCAGGGAACCATTTGGGGTAGCCTGAAAGCCAGCAGCTTTGGCAGAAATGGCTGAGCACTCTGCTCTTGAACATCCCCATCCTTCCAGGCTGCTTTATCCACCTGAGGGTGATCCTGCGGGGCAGGAGGCCCTGTGGGCACAGGGTTATCCCGCTGCTGAACCCTGCCATCGCTCCTGCAGGCCCCAGCTCCCAGTCCTGGTGGACTTTGCTGAATCCTATGTCTGTGCTGAGATGGGCTGGGTGGGAGCACACACAGACAAGCTATGGCTGTGGATATACCTGGGTGACTGCAGTAGCCTCTGAACTGTCCCCATGGAAGGCCAGGTGTGTCTCCAGGGTTTTGGTGCCAAAAAGTTCACTGCTGTCTGCTGCTCTGCGCCCAGCTCTTTCCTGGCCAGGAGGAGAAATCAGTGGCTGCAGGTTGGAGTGATCCAGGGCAGCATCCTCCCCATCCTCCCATGGGTTTCGGGGGTGGCTCTGTGCACCCCAAGAGCATCCCCTCCAGCTCCGCGCTCCATGGGAAGTGCAGCTTCGAAAGGCTGCCGAGCTCCCTGCTGCTGCGTTGTCCTTTCAGATGCTCTTCCTGCGAGTTGTGACCGTTTGAATGCATTCGTGAATTTCTCCCACTCGGCCTCCTCCCCTTTCTATTCCCTCCTACCTCGCAAGGAGGGAATTTTGCCAAATCCTCTAGAATTAGAGCGGAAAGGAAGCACGCTGGATTTGTGCGGAGAGAGCTCGGGCTGCTAGCCGCTCGTCTGCAGTGCCTTCACCCCTGTACTGTGCCGAAACGTCCCCGCTAGAGAGAGGCGAGAAAACCCGGTTGAAGAGCCGCTCTGCGGCTGCTGGCCCGGCGAGATCGTAGCCGTGAAATGGGCCCTGCCAGCGGCTCGCTGCAAAGTGCATCATGTACCTCTGGTTCCTGGCGGGGACGGGGAGGGGAGGGAAGGGGATGAGCTTTCCAAGGCGGGTGGGAGGGTGCGCTTGCCAAAATGTCCCCACCCAAAGGAACGTGCACTGGCTGTGTCTAACTCCCCACGGGTGCGAGCTGACGTGGGCTTTTGCTAGCACACCCGCCCTCCCCCCCTTTGGAAATTTGGCCCTCAGAGTCTAATACATCATTGTTCTGCTTATAAATGTACTAAGTGTTGAGAATGTTTTGGTTTTTTCCTTAATTATAATTGTAATTGGCTTTTCCCCTTCTCTCTTGTTTATTTTTTTTCCCAACGCTGTCTTGCTTTGCACTGTGATTGCATGCTGCGCCCCGATGTGTCCTTCATGACGATGTCACATGGCTTGTTGCTGTGATTCCTGCCACGCCCCCAAATCCACCACATGTTGCCATGGTTACATATAAAAAAAAAAATACGCTCCACCCTCCCGTATGTCGCTTCCATGGTTCCCTTCCGAAAGTGCCCATGATGCACGGTGCTACGCCCACCACTGTGTCTGCAGCAACAACTCCTGCCACCAGCGTCCCCTTCGCTGCAACAGCTACCGCCAATCAGGTTTGGCCCTTTCAATGGCTTTCTTTCACGTGTTCAGATCTCGAGGACCGGGCGAGGGCCGGATCCTGCGCGGTGCCGAGCGCCTCCGGGTCCCGCTCGGCTCGGCGCAGGCTCGGGCGTGCAGAGGCAGTGTGTGCGTGTGTGTGTGTGCGTGTGTGTGTGTGTCTGGGGATCGGTGAGGGGGCACCGGTGCTGGTCCTGCTGCGGTGTCTAACCCAGCCGGAGCGTAGGGATGGGCGATTCTCAGGGGTGTGTGGGCTCCCGGAGGTCTGGGCGCTTCTCTGGCAGCGTGTCCGGCTTCTCCAAAAACCCCGGGTCCTGAAAAAAAAACAGGCTGTAAAACTCCCGACAATGCTGTCGCATTAGACCTGCAGCACTTCTGCTTTCAGTCTCAAGCAGAAATACCACCCCGAGCATCCTTCCCTGTGGTATTTTGGCATGTCCTCTCCTGGCTGGAAAGTGGAAGTGGGAACATGAGGAGGTCTGCCCCAGTGCAAGATTGGGCTCTGAAAACAATCTCCCCACTCCCCCCAAAAAAAATGAAAAACGGGAGTGAGGCAATGAAGTCTGAAGCTTATTTCCATCAGTAACATGTCACCCATCCCTACAGAAATTACTCTGGATGTGCAGTACGTGCCGTTGTAGCACTGCCATAAGTGTACAGGACTTCATGCATGTCTGCCAAGCCATAATTCTCTCCAAAACTTTCCTCTGAAGATACTGAGTTGTGATGGCTGCTTCCGCACCAGTCCTGAACTGTATATGCACAATCTGTCCTAGTGATGCTTCCTGATAATTTGGTGTGCCACAACTTTTCCCAGTTAGACCAGAGAAATTTCAAGTGCTTTCCCCACCACTCCCCAATACCACTTGTAGCATTTTTTTAGTTCTTTGTCCTGCTCTCAGGTTTAGAGCTGTAGCAAAGAAAATGGGGTATCACTTTATTCAATAGGATGCTATTGGGCATGCTGAACGCCAGCGTTATCTCAGGGGGTATCCTGTAGTCTTTTGCTAGTGCAAGGTCATAAAGCTTTCAGAAGAAGTTTTGCCTGCATAAGTCCTCAGCAGTTTTTTACTGCTTGCAGTAGGTATTGCTATTCTTTTTGTGTGCTTTGTTGTAATTTTCAGGCAGAGAAGGTCTTACTCATACTTGTATCAGTCATGAGAGGAAAGCAGAGATTTCTGTGCAGTGTTGCTCTGTGGCTGTATGAGTCTGGACAAAGTTACGCTCCTTATGTTTCAGCCAGCTAGCTTCAGGGCATTTTGTCTTTCTTGTAGTCCATGGAGTTAAAATCCCAGTACAATTACCACCACTCCACGAGGCATCCATAGTGATGCAACTGTGTTGTACTTAATGTGTGGCAAAATAAAGACAGCTTGGGAATGGATCGTGTTTTATAAGACACTGATGTACTTACTAACGTGAAACTGAAGACAGAATGAAGAGACTTTTCTCAAGGCAATGTTTTAATGTGTTGTGTTCTTTGTTTGTTTTGCTGTAGATATCCCAGTTATCAGTAGATGAACTGAGTAGCAGCATGTTTGTTTCACAGATGTAGAAGTTCCCGATAGAACAGTAAGTTGTTTTTTGGTATTTCTCTTTACGGCGGAGTACTTTGTACAAGGGCACTGCATCCCCCAAAAGGGGCTGGTTTGGGCAGAGGGACTGAGCCTGCAGGACCCCGCTGGCTTTGCTCTCTACCAAGTCAACAAGAAATTCAGCAGCTGAAGCACAGATATGGACCAGCCTTGTAGTTTACAACAAGCCATGTTTTGTTGTGTCTAAAATACCTGTTTCATGGTATTCATAGCCTCCTGTCTTGCATCCCCCTGAGTCTGGCAGTTGTGTTTACACGTAACTCTTGCTCTGCACAGCTCCCAGGTGCCTGTAGGTGCCTCAGGGGGTTGTGCTATGGATGGTAAAGACTGCTCTGGTAATGAGTCAGCTGAAAAGGGGAAACTTCTGTTTTGCTGTTAGCGGAATATTCCTTTTCCTGGGGTAAGCAGGTCTGGGTCATCAGCAGCTGCTGTGCCTCAGCAGGACTGGCTCGGTATGGGCACAGATCTGCTGTTAACTGCAGTAGGGGCCTGGCCCATGACAATTTGCTTTAGAGATCCTCATACATCTTTAAGATGAATGCCACAAGCAGTATTCTTCACACTACATGGAAATCCTGGGCTTCCCTAGGCTGCTGGGTTTCTCTGAATGTGAATAACAAAGTTGTTTGTCCTTTTCTTTGACTTTGAGTGATTTAAGGCCTTAGCAGCAGTCATTTTTCCATTGCTTTTATTTGTAAACATTAGCTAATGTTCGTAAGAGAAAATCCCTTGGGGCTTTTAGTTCATCGCTGTATTTTTCACCCCAAGACACAAAAGAGTAGTTCAGCCACTTCAACAGGAAATCACCAGATTTTCCCAATGCAGGCCATTTAGCGTGCACAGATAGGCAACCTATTTCTTCCATAGGTCACATTTACAGGCAAGTACTTAAATGCTGGAAATTAATTTGGCAAGCAATTCTCTAATTATATCTTTAGCAAATGACAGAAGTTACTCATGTTGGTGGTGGCCCTTATCTCTGGTGACCTAAATAAGCTGTTGTATGTATAAATGGCCAGCTAACTGTGGCCGTCGACCCCTTTTAGTCTAGGGGTGAACACTGAGGTATCCCTGTCAGTTGAAAATGTTCTGCATTATGCAATGTACTGCTCTCCTAAACCACAGACAGATGTGTATGACCATATGTATGACCCACCAGTCTGCCAGAAGCTCTTGGCCTCTCAACACCTCACAGCTGCAGGGTGTAAACCCCCTTCATAGACTGGTAGAAAAGGGCTATTTCCCCCACTGTCAGGAGCCCTTGTATTTTGATCCCATATCTGTGTTGTTTCCTACCATATCCATGTGTAAACTAAAGGCCAGCAAATCTCCCAAGCACACGTCGTTTCATGCTGCCACCCAAGCATGTGAAGTTGTGCATGTGCTCAAGTTTTTTTTTGCCAGATAAGGATCTTCACTGACATTTCTCAGTGCCAAGGGGTGAATTCCCAAAGCTGCTGTGAGTAGGAGTTCTGTTATAGAAATACTTGCTGCTCTGGCAGATGTTGTTCTTTTTCTTCATGGTTGACAAGGTCCTGGTAGCCAGGCTGACTAGCCTAGCTCTTTACAGGGAGGATTTTCACAAGTATATCCAAGGAGAGGAGATTTGCTTGCAGAAGAGGGTAACCTGGGCACAGGGTTTGTATGTTCATATTTTGTCTCTGAGCCTGATTCATATTTGGCTCCCTAGGATTAGATTTTCATGTGAATATATGTGGCTGCCTTCAAAGGAAATAGGAGCCAACAGTGGTCAGGGATTCCTCCGGTCCTCTCATTAGTCACTCTCCACCTGCCTTCTTGTCTCACAAATGGAGCTGTTATTCTCCCACCTCCCTATTTCATAAATTGTTTTTTCAGCATGTGTGAAGCACACTGGAAATGGAAAGCCTTAAGTGCAGACTAAAGAGGATGCCAAGTGTGTTATTAGTAGTTTCATCCTACATCAAAATTGAGAGAATAAAACATTGTCTCTCCACAACATACAAATGGCAACCTGTTGGGCAATGCAGTGGGGGTGTAGATGTATCTTAGTAGGATGACTTTATTGAAGAAAATATATAGCTAGCTTCACATTCTTACTTTGTTCTTTTTTTCTTTCTCCTGCAGCAGACCATGTTGAAATTCTGAACCGTAAAATTATGGAGCACCAGGACTTCTTGGTGGGAAGCTGCGCATGGCCTTTCTGTATATATTCCCTCTTCCCTTCTATCGTTCTCTACCACCTCTACAGTAAGCCTGTTGCAGCCTACATGTTAACCAAAAACTGATCAATGGGAATGTCAAAAAAAAAAAAAGGAAAAAAAGAAAAAAAAAGAAAAAAAAAGCACTATAGAAACAATTAACAAACAGCGCTCTGTTATATGAGATATACAAGTAGAAAATTATAATAGACTTTTATAACACATTACTTTAACACACTTAATCATTTTATGACTACCATCCTGATAAGTGCATCTGCACAGCGGACTGTTGGTTTACTGTATACTATCGATGGATAAATGTTTGTCTTGTTTTTAAAGTGTTATCTTACTGTTTTGTTTACATCATAGTCTATTGATTTGTTTTAAAGTGTACATCATTATCAAGTATACTCAATACCATTTTTTCATTATTGTTATGTCTTAAGTTTTCATATACTGTAGGTTTTATGGGGTTTTGTTTGTTTTTTACTAAAAATGTTATTGTGGGAAACAGGAATTATGTGCTTGAAAAACACGACGCAGGAATGTTCTGCCCTTTTCTGGATTTTGCAGTTAATGTCAGCTAGAGTTGCTTGTGTTAAATGCTCCTTTTATCATGGAAAATTTGCCTTCAAGCAGAGTCTCCAAATTTTTAGTACAAACAATATAAAAGGACAGCTGTCATTTTAGTCCAGTTCAGGGTATTTCTTTAAATACAGTGAGCTTATTTTGGAAACTGAAGAAAAAAGAAAAACACAAAAACCCAATCTCAGTAAGGGGATAAGAAAGATTTGCTCAGATTATGGTAAGCATCAAGGAATTTCTGCAGTTCTGTTGTACGTTGAAGTGCATTCTCAGCTGCAAACGGCGCACAATCTTTCTTGCTGTTTTCATGGTGCAGTGAAAAAAAACAACATGTGGATAAGTAAGATGGCTTCAGTTGGGCAAAGATGCATTTGCATTGGAGAGAAACAAATGCCAACTGTTAGCTATAAAACATGTAGCTGGAGCAGGCCCATAATCATGACATAGCCCAAGCTGGGTAATACCATGAAGACTGGGCTTGTTTTCTCTAGGCATGCTGAAACATTTCCACCTGAAATCCTCTGTGGCTCTTTGAAATTTTGTCAGCATGCACCAATTCTTTAATCACCATTGTTCATGATTCGGTGACTTTTCCCAAGATCTCTGGCCCTTTAAAGCAAACACAGCAGTAACAAACCAGAAAAAAAAATCAAAGCATAAGCTTTCTACCATACATAAACATTCTTTTTAATGGGGTTCTTGTAGGTCAGTGGATGTATTTTGGCACCTTCAACTTGATCAAGACCAACGTTTGTCACAACCAAGGGCTAGTTTTCAATACCTCCTCATCAAGCGCATGAATAAAACAGCTTCCAGCTGAGCCTGCTGGGCAGCACAGCCTGGTGTCGTGCTGCCTTGCTGAACAATCTGGCTACACAGAATGCATTTTAGTTCAACAATGCAGCTAAATTCATCCCTGTCATAGCTGTGTAGTATCACTGGCATTATGGAAGAAATGGATTTGCTCCTGTAAATCCACGAACTCCATAAATGTATCAAGTGCTAGGAGAAAGACAGTCATTATTAAATACAAGCAAGAGACAAGTTCCTAGTGTCCTGCCTCCCTGAATTCACAGTGGTCTTGTAGAGTGCCAAACTCTGACAAACAGGTTATATTTTCTTTTCCAAGTTCCTTGGCCTTGGTTAGAGAATTTCCTTGCCCCCCTCTCCTCCAGTAGGGGCACAGATACATTGATAGACACGTACCTACATGGACCACAAGTGATAAAGGGCCGTGTGGAGCACAACAGGTTTGTCCCTGATGAGGCTCTGATCAGCTGCTTGTGGCAATTTATTCATGGCAAGAACTTTTGAAGAGTCCAGCTCAAAAAGGCCTTGAGCCAGAAGGGATCTTTCTATTCATTTCAGCAGGCTTTGAACCAAACCCTGAAAGAGGGGAAAAAAACACACCCCTAACCCTTAATCATGAACCTCGTGTTTTGACAGTCACTTGTGTCTGTAGATGTTTCCCAGTCATCACCATTCAAAAGCAAGATGGTGTTGCCTGAAATTAGTGACTCTCATTTATATTGGCTACCACATACCTGTTCTTTTAACCACTGAGTTTCTGTTTCCCAAAACCATAACATTGTTAGTGGAAAAAGTGGATTTGAGTACTTCCTGTTTGAAATTATTTGTGTATCAAAATGGGTTTTGCACAACCTGTGCCAGTGCCTCAACAAAGAACAGAGCTGATCTTCTTAAGCCAGAAAGGATGCATTCAAGCTTGTATGGCTTTATGAGTTAAAGGAGGTTGGAACTTTTTCAGTGCTAAATGGATTTTTGTATATCTTGACACTTTGATGTAACCTCCTATTTTATTTATCTACTTAAACATCTGGCATAGATGTGCATAGAATGTAAACCTAGAATACAGCTGTTTTCACGTCACATTTAAAGCACTGAAAAAAAAACGTTTAAGGATTATTTTTTATTAAAGAGGTCCAATGAGGGATGTTCAGGGTAGTTATATTAGGTGCCACAACAGTTTTTATATTGCTGGCAAATTTAGAGTTAATTTGTAAATGAGTTTAAGGAAAGAAAAGCTTGAAGCACTAAACTTCACCAAATTCAAAACAATCTCGGCAAAAAATGCCATTTTGAGGTAGCACTATTTAAACTAGTTGTGCAATGACTTGCTCTAATTTTCTTTGTTCAAGAAAGAAAAAAAAAACAGTCGACAGACTATAAATTTCCTAAATAGACTATTACAAAGTCACCAAGCTAGTTAGTGACTCTAAACAAATGTCATAAAAGCATGAATATCATCCTTTATTTGACAAGAGATGTATGTAAGTTTGTTTAAATCAATATAATTTTAGTGACATTTTTATAAGCTTCCCACTTTCCATGAACCTATATTTTTTATTTATCCAAAGTTATTTCTCTTTGTCCATTTCTCTCAGCCTTATGCAAACAATATGCAAGAAATGCTGAAACTTGGATAAAACGGGTCATGCAGAGGGAAAATGAAAGCTGAGATTGATCATTTTCACGAAAAGGTTGTTAGTAGTTTCAATAATAAGTACTACTACTAAACTGTAACATAAGCAGACAATAAAAGAGGGATTTAAAATAAAATGGATTCATAAAACTATTAAGATTATTTTTGTTAAATACAGTGTTTTTAGTAGTTTGGAACATGATTTCACAATCAGCCGTGTTTTTTAGTTGGAAGTTTCTAGCTGATGATTTTTGACTTTGTATTTTTGCATCGTGATGTTCTAGAAACCATTACCTCCCTGGCCAGCCTGCGCCGGCCCCGTTCCTGAACACTCTGAAGCACTTTTCCTCTCTGCCATACGTGTCATTTCGCACTGCACTCGGAGTGTTCATGAACAGTGGCGCGGGCGGGCTGGCCGCGCGCTCTGCAAACCACAAGCGCCGTGCTCCTGCCACGGCTCCAGCAGCGGCTGCGGAGCTCCGGATTCCTGCGGCGGGGTCCTCCCAGCGTGCAGTCGGCTGCAGACCACGGCGAAAGTCCCGCCTGAGCGGCTGGAGCTGTGCAAACCGTACAGGCAGCGATGGAGATGGGTATGTGTCTCTTGTAAGGTGCATCGGGTCGGATAAGGAGACGTGTGTGTCTGATGAGATGTCTTCTCCACCTTGCAGACTCCTTGCTAACGCAGTAGAGTAGCTCTAGGACATGCTAGTACACAATGATTGAGAAACTGGAGTCCTCATTTTTTTTTATCCCTTGTACATTTCACATACATGAAAATTGAAAAAGGTGAAATTTATGAGGAAAATCTAATTTCCCATTCCTGTTGAATGGATTTAGTTTGATATTGACCTGATTTTACCATGTGCCTGTTGAAGGCCTTAGAGTATATACTGTATGTTAAAGACTGTAATAACATTAAAAAAAAAAAATAGTTGATAGCCTAATCCAAATGTAAATATAGCTACAACACATTGTTACTAGGCTACAACGCATTAATTCATGTCATATATTTTCATTTCTTTACCATTAGTTTTTAAGGTTTTCATTATTGCTTTTTTGATATCTTTAGTAACTAATGAATTTAATTTTGAAGGAGAGTTAGAGAAAGTTTAAAATTTTTACTACATGTATTCAACCCATTTAGTTATATTCTAAACCAACACTGAAGCATGGTAAGGTATAGAATACAGTCCATAACTAGTTTGTATAGTTTACAGTTTAAGAACAAAATTAACTTTGTATGTAACTCCTACAATGATAGATTCATTGTTAACTAATTATATTAAGTTGTTGTTGCTATGGCAACAAAACTACAACATGGCTACCTTTGTATACATTATTTGTGAAATTTTCACATGTAAATTAAAAGTGATGTGTAACAGTATGAGCTTGTTAAAGGTACAGTTCGATACTGTCAGATAAAGATATGATTGAATATTTTTAAAATCCCAAAGTCCCATGTGAACGCTGAATTTGTGTCTTTATGTCACTTTTTCAGTCAAGAAGTTTACAACACATGGATTTAGAGTCAGGTTTTATAGCTTGTAGAAATTGTTGTGTGGCAAGGGTTATTCCACAGTATTTTAACTTTGAAAACACGACAGCCTGTATTTACGACATAGTGACTGGTCTTTCTTTCATTTCACGTTCACCTGCATTGTGGGAATTCAGAATTAATCCGTTTCAGTACTGTAGCTCTGCTTGCAATTTTGGTTTGTTTTGTTTTCCTGAAATTGAACACTCACATGATTATGTTACGATCAGGGCTAAATAATTAAACGTGTAACTATTTTAATACTAATTTATATTAGCAAAAACTGTACATAAGAAAAAATATTGTGGAATGACCCTGTAACAGTGTTGAAGATACAAATATGCTGCAGTTAAACTGATTCAGTTAGTGTACGAATGTGTGAGACACACCTTTTTTGCACTTATGTACATAGTCCACGAAAGAAATCCTTGGAACTTATTTTGAATATAAAAAGTCTGTAATAATACAGGAAAAGTTTGTAAAAGAGATAGGTATTACTAAGGCTTTGAAAAGGAGGAGTTTTTTGCTATAAAACTTATCTGAAAGCATGATGTTGCTTTGCTGTTGTAAAAGCTTTGTAGTTTGCCATAGCTTATTATACAGCAGACTGATAACAGGTCAGCTCCAACCTGCAGCACAGAGAAATGGGAAACAGTGCTTAATTAATTAGTAAGGTCACTAGCAAAGATTTTTTTAATCAGCCTACATTTTCAAACACACCCTAGGTCATGTTTCTGATGCTTTGTATTCTCGGTGAATCCTATTAGGACTGATAAGTCAGTGACAGCATACACACGTTTTTCCTAGCACCTAATCCTATTTCTAGCTGGAAGTGTTTATCTCTTATAGGTGGCTGTCATTGCAGCAAGTGTTTTAAATCCCAGAGGGAGTTTGAACTGGTGCAGCATGCTGGTTTGTTGTTTGTTTTGGTTGTTTTGTTTTTGCTGATTTTTTTTTTCCTTTTTCTAAACCTTTTGGGGCAAGCTAACCAAATTGTAGTAACCAGTGAGCAGTGGAGGAGCTGTTTCATATTGTCTTGGGATAGTTTTCTCCTGCAGTGCCTCTTCCTTAGTGTTCATCTGAGAGAGCCAAAGGTCCTGGTCAGACAGCAGTGCTGCACAGTGCTGCCTGCCACGAGGAAGCTGTTAGATGGATGCTGGGCAGGGAAGTGAATGCTAATCGTGGCAGTGTGGCCAGCTTGGTTCTTCTGGCTGGGTTTAACAGGCCCTATTGTCTTGACATCAAAAGGGAGTGCAACCATCCCGCCCAGCCTCCTGAGCAGCAGCACAGTGCTCCTCAAGCATCTTCTGGGTAGAAAGGGGCTGCCCGGTGGCTGAGGGCTGCATGGCTCTGGAACTTATCTCCCTGTAGTCGGTCACGGTTTAACAGAGAGAACTGGCACTTCCAGGAGGAGCTGGCTGTGCATTCCCTGTCCAGCCAAGGCTGCCCCTGGTTCTTTGGAGCTGTCAGGCTGCCCTCTGTACAGCACGAAGCAGCCCACAGCCAAGTGTCAGGAATCCCAAGCAAAGACCTGTGCCCTTACTAGCCAGGAGATGCTCTCATATGCGGAGCTGGTTGTCCTTTTGTTCACTGCTAAGCATGTTGCTTTCCCTAATGAAATGTTAGTCGTAACAGAGAAAACAGAAGATGAATGGTGTAAAATATCCTTCCCCTGCAGCAGATTCCTAATTCCCAGCAGCCCTGGGTCCCTGGGCTCTCTTGATTCCCTTCCCACTCCAGCTCTGTTGGTTGTACTGGCAATTCTCTGCAGTACTGAGTGTTTTTTGGAAAAGCTAGAGGGCCTGTACTGACCCACTTAGATTTTGGTTGGAAACAGTTGTGGGTTTTGTTTGTTTGTTTGATTTTCAAAATCCAAACCTCAGATTGGCTTTGGTAAGGTTGCTGGTTTTGCCACAAGGCTGGTCCCAGCTCAGCCTGCTGAGCTGAACACCCAGAACAGTGCCAGTGGGTGGTGGCACCCGGTGTCTCTGGCTGCCTTTCCTGCCCATCCCAGGGCTGGGGGCTGTTGTGTTGCTGCCAGGTAACTGCTCTTCAGCCACCGCTGCTGGTGGCTGTCTTAGAGATTGCTCTCTTGACATCGTTGACAAATGTCCCCTACCCAGACTGTATTTCACCACGTGGTTTGTTTAAACAGGTGGTTTGATGAATCAGAACCTGAGCATCATGTGGTCCCAGTGTCTTTAAAGCAGCAGGAAAAAAAAATCAGATGTCTCTTTGTGGGCGTTACAATAACCTAGATTTTAGTATGAAATAATCAGCAAATTCTAGTCACCGTGCTATTAAGGCTTCCCTTTGCTGTAATCAATTTTATAATCAAGCTCTTACTCATTTCTAAGATTGAGAGAAACATATTTTGCACTATGCGAAATGAATCGTAGCTGGTAAAACTTCCTTGGGATATGAGTATGATCATGACAACACTGCTAAAATCTTTGCTAGTGATCTTTACTGACATCTCTATCATCAAAAATAACTCTATATGCCTCTCAAATGGGATATTTAAACATGCAAAATAACACAACTATTAAATAAAATGAAGTTATTCTTTCCAAACACACAACAGAGAGAATTACCTGACACCGAATTACAAGGTTCCAGTTCTTTATTACTGTACACAGATGCTATTTGATAGTGGTGGAAGCCAAATGATTTTGTTGCCATGGCTTTTGTATCCTAGCAGATGAGGGGATGATAAGACCATTCTTAGATTGGATTATGGGATTTTTTTTCTTTACAATTAGCTTTCTTTCAATTATATTTATATTTTAAATCATGAAAATGAAACTAAACTCCCCATGCTCCTTATTATATCACCTGACAACAGATCACTTTTTTTTTTTTTTTAATAGAGAATTGTATTTTAGGCAATCAAATCAAACAGAGAATGTTCTAAATTGTCAATTTTTTAATTTAAATATATAAAAACACTTATACTGTACTGTGTAAAGTAGATATTTGAAGCACATTCTTCTTTTCATAGGCATTTCTGGTAAAACAAAGTAAGGGAAACATTAGGAATCAATTTAATGGTATAGTTTAGAATATATACAAACAATTACAGTTAGCCCTGTGGAATTGTAAGAAATTAAAATATCATCAGATTCAGACAGGCATAGGCTAATGCAATATTTCAGTTCCATAACACAATAGTTCATTCCCTCAACTGCTACCAACAGGGTGTACGCTTTGAATTTATTTTTCTTTTTGCCACGTTATATTGCTGTAGTGCTTGTACGTGCTTTAGAAATGTGCATAATGCTACTCATTTTAGTATGTTACTTCTATATTGTTATTGTTTATTTTTTGATCTTTTAATAAAGTGTATAAAATTCTTGGTTATGTTTTTTATGGATCCATATCTACACATTAATAGGAGTTTACTTTAAGAACTTTTCAAGTTCCAGTTTATTAGTCCCAATCTTTAAAGGTTCTGATGTAAAAATAATAACTAATGAATTTGATTCAATGTTATATCTAAAGTGTAGAAGAACAGAATAAATTTCTTTCCAGAAAATACTTTCAGTATTTTGAATTCTGTAGCCAGTGCCTCCTCTTTATTGGATGCATTGGGCCTATCATATTAAAGTTACTAACACAAGAAAGAAATTTGTATTTTAGAAAAATAAAAGTAAAACTTTCCAGATGCTGCCTTTTGGTTTCTCTTGTGCCTTAGACCTTCTGAGACACATGTGATGTGTTATGTTTGTTTTGTATTTTTCCATGCTTCCTTTCTGACCCTATCTATGATGTGATTAGAGAGGAGATCAGAGCTGTGCATTTGAAGATAACCATGAAGAATAAATTGAATATAATTCAAAGGCCTGCAGCTTTTGTAGCACAGTGATGTGTGTATTAATTTTTCTCTTTCAGCATTTGTGTCAGATACTGTTTTGAACGTCCCAGTGCAGTAATACAACAGTAATCTCCCTTTGGCAGAGTCCTGGATTCCCAAACTCTCCTCCAAGTGCCCGGCTCTTCCCCTGGGCTGCCTGGCCAAGCTCCACACCCCTGGCTGCATGCAGCCAGCGGGGCTGAGGTGCCTCTCGCTGCACCTGGGGCGACTGCAGCAACGCTTGGTCTGATCTTCCTCGTGGGAAACGTGCTTCTTGCTGGGACACAGAGGTTTTGTTCCTTCTGTAGCACTGAGTAGATGTAGAGATAAGAACATCGTTCAGCAGCGTCTTCCTTCCTTGGTTGCCAACTGTGTGCCAGCAGCATTGCTGTAAGGGGACTTTTGCCCCTAAACTCTCTTGAGGTCACCACTTACTCCCTAAAAGCATTAGCCTCCATTTTCCTGAGCCCCAGGGGATTCAGGTCCGAAAGTGAAGCAGAAATCATCTTTCCTTGTGATGCTGATCCTGATGTGCCTGAGGTCCCCTCTGTGAGCTTGATGACAGCATCAGGGCCATGTCCTCCTACAGCGATCAGAGGGAGCTGCACGGGAACCATTGGAGGTGGCTCTTCCTCAACCACACCGCAATGCAGAATCTGCCTTGGCCAAGGAACGGCCAGGGTTGTCTGTGATGGCACAAGGGAGGGGATGGGGTATGCAGGGGCTCCTGATGTTCACTGCGAGCTCTTCTCTGGTACCAGTTGCTTTCGCGCTCACGTGTTGGGTCCAGCTGGAGGCACCAAGCCCTGCGGCATGGCTTTGGCAGGAAAGGCTCTCAGCAGCAGGAAAGGACACCTGGAAGCCCCTGAAGATGTGGAAGGCTCTCATCTTTGTTTAAGTCTTGAGTCGCATTTTGGCCTTGGCACCCAGGCTGCTGCAACACAGGTGATGCAAGATGACAAGCGGGTCGAGACCTGTGCAACAGAAGGTGTTTAATGCCAACACGAGGAAAGGGACTGCAGCATGGGCATTGTTGGCCATTTTTGCTACAGGTTCCTTGGTTGATTTAACTAGATCCGAGGCAGGTTCTTTGCAGCTCCTGGGCAGCCTATATGTGTGCATGCCCAGCCAGGGATGGCATCTGACCTGGAATCCTGCCTCATAGCCCAGAAAAACAGGGTGGGAGACCAGGTGAACTGTTCTGCATTTCACATCCAAGGTGCAAGCCACGTGGATAGTAAGGATCTTGGTTCCTAAATGTGTTCAAGAATCTGATACCAGGGAAAAATAGGAGTTTTAAAATAAATATGTCAGGCTCCTGGTCTCCTAGAGCTGCCTGGTGGTGTGCAGAGCAGAAGCAGGAGCAATGCTCCCAGGCACGCACTGTTGTTCCCCATCAGCTTTAGTAGGACACGCTGTTGACTTTGAGAAAAGACAGACCAAGTCTAGGACAAAATTATATAACTGTTTCTTTTTCATCAGCCTGTTTCCCTGTCTTCTCCTTGCAGGTTAATTGACTCTATTTATGTGTCAAGGCCACTTAGATTTTTTTTTCTATATATGACTCCTGCCTAGTCTGATGGCGTAATTAAGTGTCTGTATTGTTTCTGAAACCAAAAAAGAACAGGGAAAACTGAAACTTTTCTAAGCAATGGATGCTTTGGTGTTCTACTAATGGTGTGGGACCATTCCCGAATGGTTACTCAGTTTTCATTACCTGCTTTCCTCTGCTTCACTTTTACTGCTGCAAACACTGTGCCGTGGGTCAGTTGGAGAAACCCAAAGCTTTGGAGCTGAGAAACGTTAATGGGTTTAATTTTATGGCCCTGTGAATCAGAGAGGGTGATGCAGCCATGGCTCTTAATTGAGTTCATACCGAGCTCATCTTTTGACCAGCAGTAGCAGGAAGGGTTTTACTGGGCTGGCAGCAGGCAGCGCAGGGCTGCAGGCAGGCTCCCAGCCCCGCAGGATGGAGCAACACTGCTGCAAAGCTGAAGCCTGCTCAGGAAAGGCAGAATCCACCTCTCAGCTGACACGAGCCCAAGGCAGCCAGTCCACCGCTGCCAGCTCAGGTATGACCATGCTGAGATTGAGGTTGGGCGTGAGGGAAAATGAGGCCAGAAGAAGAGCTGCCAGTGTTTTTTGCCAGCAAGCCAAGTGCTCCTGACTGCTCAGGTGCAATTACTTGTCTTGAGCCAGGACTAGTGCTTTATAGATGAAGTTGGATTAAAGAACCCGAGCACACCATACATGATGCTGTATTTATGGCAAGTGTCATCTGGAAATATTGCAGCACCCGGCCTATCTATCTTCCTCTCTGCTGGGGCATGTTTGTGCAGGAAAGCCAAGTTTAATAAAAATCTCCATTTAGCTCTTTGGCTATTGAAACTTCAGTGGGAAACCCAGGGAAGATATCTATTTTTCAAGGCTTGCTCCTTATTAAGATGGGCCTCTGTGGTCCAAAGCCAGACAGATTTTACCCAATCTGGACTTAGTACTGGATAAATAGATCACTTTGATCTATTTATTATAAGGAAAAGGAGGATGGAAAAAGAAATGTTTGGCTAATCCCCTATGAGTTGTGGATTTAAAATATTTTCACCAACAAAAGCAGCCAGTTAACCCTTCCTGGCAGAGGGAGCATGCTCAGAGCAAGCTGCAGCCCATCTCCCCAAAAAGCAACATCTGTGAAGGCCCCAGAAAGGTCTTGTGGTGTCTGTGGGTAGAGGGACGTGCTGGAGGGGGAAAACCACAGCCTAAAGGCCATGCAGAGGCGCTTGGAGGAGCAGACACTCCTCCGGGTTTGGCTTGGCTGGGCTACAAGACCTTTGCTGCAAATGCCTTTGCCCTTTCCTCCCCATTTTGCCTTTTTCAGGGTGTTTCTGCCAGTCAGTGCAGCAGCAGCGTGTTATCCTGTTCCTGCTGTCTTGCCTTGGATCTGGAGGTGTAAATCCAGCCCAGGGCGACGGGATGTGTGCAGCAGCTGCCACAGCAAGGAGCAACACAGCCAGGCAGGAGGCTGCGGTATGATGCTGCACTGTGGATTTCTTTGGAGCTGCACCTGGGTCACACAGAGGTATTTCTGCTTCCCTCCACATTGCATGCAAATTATTTGCTTGTAAATGTTACCTGCACCATCCCAAAGGAGCTGCTGCTGCCTTCCTCCCCTCTGTGGCCATCACGTTCCCAAAGCCTGTGTTTATAACCGATGCAGCTTCTGCTTTAACAGGCTGCCACCATAATTCAGCTGATCTCAGTGTGGTTTCTGCTGCAGCTTCTGTGCACAAGCAGCGGCTCCAGACAGTGTGGGCTCTCCAGCATGCACTGTGTCCCTGCTGACAGCCCCATTTCTGCCCCCCCCCACCTGCAGTGTGGCTGCTGTCTGCAAGGGCCCTGGCTTGTGAGCAGTTCCTGGCAGAAGCTCCATGGTGCCCGGGATGCGGAGAGGTGTTTTGGGGTGCATGCGTGTGTGTTTGCCACAGTAACAGCACTCACAGCTACTCTGCGAGGCTTCTGGAAAATGCCTGTCAAAGAAAACTACTGTTTGACTTCCACTGCAGAAATCCAGGCCTGAACGACAGCCGCCGTCCTTCTGTCCCTGCAGTGTGACCCTGCCCGAGGGACGTGGTGGTGAGGAGATGTGTGAGGAGATGTGGGACGTACCGCCGGCGCTCGAGGGCACTGCTGAACTGTCAGGCAGGTTACGGCACGAGAGGCCCAGACCGTGCCCCAGTGAGCCTCATGCTGGGCTCGGTGTTTGTCCCCCACTGGGGCAGGGGAAGCAGCAATGGGACCCTCCCTAGGCCTCAGGGGTGTGCTCCGTGGCAGGGGATGTGCCACTGCCCTGCTAGCCCTAGGCCTCACCCCATCATTTTTTTTTTTTACTGTTTCATCCCTCAGTTTGCTAGGAAACATCTTAGAATTTGGTGACCTCAGGCTGAAATAATCCCCTGCCCTCTGTGCCAAATGCCAAAGGGGCACAGCTCCCCTCAGCTCTCAGTGGGGCAGTCTGGGGGACTTGGAGGGGCCGAGGGATGACAGACTTGGGGCCTGGAGCTCATGCCCAGGAGCCCTGGGGCAGGACGGGCCAGCTCTGCCCACGCTATGTTAGCACATCCCGGCTGCAAAGGGCACTCCCACTCCATGCAGCTACAGAGGCTGCTGTATTTAATTGATTGCATCGTTCAAACGGGGTCGCCTGGCTTATGCTAAAGCCTGGAGCGAGGAATTTAAGAGCCCAGCACTGCCCAGAGCAGGGCAGCTAATTGCAGGGGGTGACCCCTCGTAAAGTAGTTGTCCTCGCTGGCCCTGGGCACATTACTCTGTGTTCCTCACTGCAGCCCTGCTGAGCAGAACAAGAGGAGGCAGCACCCACCTGGCCATGCCCTGGGCTGTCCCTCCCCGTGGGGACACTGCCCTGGAGACACCGCTGGGCTTCATGGAGCCCTGGGGGTGAAACGCTGTGCTAGGGCAGGCGTGGGGCAGGTCTTGGGGAGCCCAGACAGAGTTTTAGAGCAGATGTGGCCCCTCAGTTCAGGGAGCCAGAGGGAGAGCTGGGACGTACCAGGCACTGCCCCTGATGCAGGGTGACAGTGGGAGCCTGAGGTTTAGGACTGGGCAGGATGAGGCCTTGGAAGTCTTTTTAATTCCTAGTCTGAGGGTGGGGCTGTGGCTGGATTTGGACCGGCAGGGACAGGCAGAGCATGGCCCGTGCTGGATGGGGAGGTGGGCTGCAGTTCCCCCTCCCAGGCTCTCACCCCTCTGCCAGCTTTGCTCAATTATGGGAAATCCTTTAAGCTTTTGCATTAGTGCTGTATTTAGGTCTGCGCTGTATTAGGACTTGGCACAGGAAGCGGAGTCAGATTTCTCACTTAATAAAGAACATTTTAAAGGCATTTGTTGCCATGGCCCCGGCACTGCCAGCCCACTGGCTGGGGCATGACGGGTGCTGCAGGAGGGGAGGGTGCTGGAGGGCTCCTCACCAGCCACGCCTGGCCCTGGCAGAGCCAGCCCTCTTCCCTGCCTCGCTCCCGTGAGGCTGCTGGGCTGGCAGGAGGCCGGTCCTGCTGGCAATAAATGTGTCATCAGGATGCGAGCAGGGATAATGAGTCACAGACACCCACCGCCAGCCAGCCTGGTCCTGGCACAGGGCTGCAGGGCAGGAGCAGAGAGCAGGGATGCTCCAGCCCACACCACTGCTCTCCTCCCCTACCTCTGTGCTGGGGCTATCAGGGAGGGGTTGTCCTGTTTGTGACATTATTGACCTGTGTCTTTCACAGGACACAAAATGAGGGAGCATCTTTCCTGCCCGGTCCTGCTGTGAGGTTTCTGGCAGTGCTGACCTGGGGCTGGGGTGGCAGCACAGGGATGCAGCGGTACCCTCGTGTCCCCTCCTGCAGGTGCCTGGAACCTCCACAGCTTTGCCTGCTGCTGATGAACAGCTGGGCAAGGACGGGACCATGTGTGTCCTCCAGCCTGCAAGGGGCTGGGGTGTGCTGGCAGGAGCGGGAGAATCCTCCCGACTCCCATTTTGGGTATACACACGGCTGTGGTTTTCACAAAGAAGACAGGAGACAAATTGTGGCTGTCGTTTGAGCAACGTCCCCCAGGTGAGCCTGGCACATGTGTGTGCTTCCCATCCAGCCCTGCAGCACCAAGCCAGGAAATCCAAGGTGAGACGGATCCTCACAGATCCAATGCTTGTGGCACCTGTGTCTGGGCCAGCCCCAGCAGCAAAAGCAGCCCCAGCACATTCTCTCCCCAAACTTCCCCAAACTACGAGGGGGTGGAACTAACCTAGGGCAGGCGTCTGCCTGGTGGAGGAAGCTTCTGTTTTCCATCCACCTATGGGGCATGCAGGGACAAATTCCCTTCACCCCATCCCAGAGACCGGCAGTTTCAGCTGGGCTGCACAAGCCGGGCCACAAGGCGTCAGCAGATACTGAAACAGAACTTAAAAGGCTGCTAATTGCCTTTTATCCACCTCTAATCCTTAACTGAGCTGCTGCGGCTCTTCTTGGTGTGATGTCCGTTCCTATTCATTGTAAAGCGCTGGATAATGGAGGATAATTTTCTTTCTAGGGAACATGCAAGAATTTGTGTCAAGCAGGCATAATATGCAAAGAGCTCATGTTTAAATGATCAGAACATAGTGGTGGTGTAAGGTATGAAGTCTAAATGCAGAGGGATTCGAAACACTTCACAGTGAGGGGAAAAAAAAAAAAGTAAGAGACTTGCAGAATTTTAAGAGGATGAGGAAGAATTTGGCATGGGATTACTTATTGGGGAAAATATTAGAAAAGTGAGAATGAGGAGATGAGAAGAGCCCTGGGGATGAGGCAGTGACACCAGATCAAGGAGAGCTGCCAGTCCATGGATGAAGGTGAGACCAGAGATGAGCCTCAGCACTCTCCCCCCAGCATCCCAAATCTGCATCCCCCAACTCCCTGGGACACCGAGCCGGGCTGGCAGACACGTCCCCTGCCCTCCACCACTGGGACAAAGGAATTGCAGGTGGGCTGGGGCGGGAGCAGGGCTCAGCCCGGGCAAGGACAGGGACAGAGTTTTAATATTTTCACTGGCCTTTGGGTCTGCTGTGGTACAAGGCAGAGGCAAGAGCATCCGCCCCCTGCTGCTGGGGCAGCTGGGTTTACCCAGAGGCTGCTGATACTGAGGTGCCCATGGACCCCTGGCTGCAGCTTTTTTTTTGTGCAGGGCTCTGTCTGTTTGTCCATCTGCAGGGCCGGTGAGGCAGCAGGAGGCCGGGAGGGAGTGCTGGCCCTGCCAGAGCCACACTCACTTTCATCAGCCCACGGTTTGATCCTCTCCAGACTGAGTGAATTAGGAAATTCTTTGAAACGCCGAAGCGCTGCTCTGCAAAACTGGAAGAGCCAGAAGCCCCTCACTGCTGAGGGCCGGGAGACAGCTGGGGTTTGGATTGCTAGCTTTTGTCCACAAAATGAACTCAAGCAAGTTCATAAACTGCAGAACAAAACACTAACGACTGCGGGCAACTACTGCAGAGACCTGGTGAGTCCTCAGCAGCACGGAGAGCCCTGTTGAGCCTGTTGATGGCCCCTGCTGCTCCTGCTCCTGCCTGGCAAATATTAGCTCTGTTTTTCAAGTCAAGAAAGAAACCGTTTTGCAACCCTGTCCAATCTGAATGCTCCGATGAGGCCTCGAGGAGTTTCTCCATCCAAGTGCTTCAAGTCCTCAGCTCCTGTGCCGGGCTCCCAGAGTGGTGGGGCTCTGAGCTCTGCTGCTCCAGCTCCCCTGGTGCTGGATGCCACGTGTTCTCCAGGCCGTAGCTTTTGGGGGTGCCATGGAGTTTCTCGCTGTCACCTGGATTGCCTCCAAGTAGCCAGGTGCTGTTTCCAGGGGAGCTGACAGGTTCTGGCAACGAGGAGGCGCAGCTCGGTGCCATCGTCCTCCCTTGCCAGGAAAGCTGATAAAGTGTCTCCTAATGAGATTGCTGTGTTCTCGCTTCGCAGACAGCTTTGTTAGCTTTCACAAATGCAGTCTGGGGAGAATCTCTGGCTGTCTGGACACTACTCACAGCTCTGCCAATACACTTGTCTGGGAAGTCTTTTCCTCTGGCCTCAGGTTGATCCTCTCCAGAAGCATCTCAGCCTGTTACCTGCCTCCTCCCTCCAGCAACAGCTGCATGCAGCGCCGTGACCTGGGGACATGCACACGAGTTCTCCTCTGGCTTTGACGTGTGTGCGCACCCTCAGCTGCCACAGGAAAAAAGTGATGGGCGTGAAGGAGAGTGCACAGGGATGGGGCACAGTGCACAGCTTTCCTCAGATCTAGAGCTAGCCCTGGCCACATCTCCCACCCAGGGCTGCAGAGAGATCTTAACAGCCTTGGTCAGCGTGTGCTGCACAGGAGCACAGCCTTGCACCCAGCATGTGTTAACGGAGTCTGAATGGAGGAATCAGCATCTAGGAGAAGCACTTGTCACCGTGCTACAAGGAAACTGTCAAGTGAAAAGTAACTTATTATAAAGAATATAGAAATGGTTTTGCCAATTAAGATCAACATAATATTAACGTGTTTTCACAAAACTCCATTTGGGTTGAATTTTACATTTTATCTCTCCCTTCAATGGGAATAAAGCAGAGCGTTTCACTTTAATTAATTGTTAGCTGCTTGTGTCTTTTATTCCATTTCATGCACAAGTTTGCGCATTTCTGTAGCATTTGAATTGTAAGTGCTGCAGGAATATGATTAGAAAAAAATGAAAATCCATGGAATTTAAAAAGAACTCTTCTATTTGGTGTTAGTTTAAAATTGTTTTATTTCCACAAATCCTAAATACATCCTGATGGTATGTTAAGCTTCCCCTACTTTTCCTTTCAGTTCGGGTTTAAAGCAACAGGTTTGGTTTATTTGTTCACTGCTGCCTTCTGGCTTTTGAGCCTTATGGAGACATTTTCAGCTTCACTCCAGGACAGCATTGTCTGGAAACCTTCTGTGTATTTGTATAGAGGGAGGCTGTCACAAACATTGGTAACCTGCCAAGGTAAAGTTTGAGGCCATCCCTGTGCGGGCATCGCACGGTGTGTGGGATGTAGGAAGGCGAGCGGTGTGGATTATTTCAGCATGGACCATGAAGGGTTATAAAGAGACAGCAGATCTCTGTGGCTGGGTACAGGGCTGAGGATGAGCACGTACGTGTTGAAAACCAGAAAGAGCAATAAAGCCTGTTGCTGGGGACAGCCCTACAGAGCTGGGGAGCTGGGAGCTTGGGCTCCCTTAGACCTGGCCAGGGCAGCAGCAGGAGGAGTGGGGGTGTGTCTGTGGCTGCCCCCAGGAGCCAGCTTCAACCTCAAGTCAGCAATAACCAGTGCCTGGGCCAAGCTTTTCTAAATTGCTTGTGGTCTGGTACCATTCCTGGGGAACAGAGAGCAATGCTTCTCCTGCCCTGAAATCACGGTCACTTCCTTGTATCAACCGTAATTCAGTGCATCCCCCAAATCACTAATTGTTTTGGAAAAAATCCATAACTTTTTTTTTACTTGCCAGCATGCCTTTTGGTGCTACTAAAATAATGGCTGAAAGCTGCATGGCAGAAATTTGAAATTTCAGAGAAAAGTCCTCAGAATTTGCCTCTGAGTCATCTCTACGTTGGCAGGAGAAGCTGGCAAAGAAGAAAGTATCTCTGCAGGTAATACTGACTGCAATGGCCCAGGATTAGGAGGCTCAGCCAGGTGAACACATCCAGCCCCCGAGACTTATCTCACTGTAGGAGCTGGAATAGAAAGCCATCCTTATGGTTCTGTGATCAGTACAAAGGGAACACCTTGAAAAAGCCTTATATGAAATCAAACCCAACACCCCAGCAGCCCTCTGGCCCTGAGGATCCAGTCCCTGCACTGCATGACCACCATAAGGCACAAGTGGATTAGCAAAACCACTGAAAAGAGGTGGAAAAAAAAAAAATGACACAGGGTCTTAAGCTGTTTTTGTGTGTATTCATGCAAATTACGTGCTCAGCTAGAAGGTAACAGGTGAAATCCTGGTGTCTGCCCTGCTGCCTTCACTCAGCCGCCTGCTGTATGCCTGCTGGCAGAGCCTGGTGCAGAGCTCAGGCAGCGGCAGTGAGTCACAGCAGCCGGCTGGGCAGTAATTACCGCCTGCAACAGGCTCCAGCAGCAGCCAGGCAGCGTTCACGCTTTGTCTGGTGAGGAGGATGCTGCAGTACCCCCGCGAGAAAAAGGCTCCACACCCTCTCCCTCCTTCCAGAGGCCGGGATGCTGCTCTCTGGACTTCAGGGCAGGGCAGGATGCTGCCCTCCGTCCATACCTGCCTCGCTGCAGGACACAGCACTGTGCAGGAGCTGTCTCTCACGTTCGTGAGATGGGGATTGCAATTATTTCTGGCCCTTGCTTGTGCCATCTGTCCATTCCCCGAACATCCCTGCAGGATCTGTGTCTTAGCAGGTTAATTTAATAAGAGCCTGCTTTATTGTTGCTGGCTGCGGGCATGGCACAGAGCAGCTGAGTCCATCAACAGCGCAGAGCAGCTCGGGCAGGAATCAAATCCTGCCCAGATGCTCATTTGGGAGGTTTGTTTTGCTGAGGGAGCACAAGCCCTCCCAAGAACTGAGCCCTGCATTTTTCTCCTTGGCAGGAGCTGGGGAAAGTACAGCAGCAGAGATTAAATCAGGTCTTTGACCCAGGGAGTGCTGCACCTCCACAGGTGTGGCGAGACAGTGCCAGTGAGGGAGCAGCAGAAAGGCATCGCTGGCTGGAGGTGGCCGTGTGGCTCACGCAGGGCTTGGCCATTTACGGGAACAGCAGCTATTCCCATCTGGAGTTTCAAAGCTTTTACATCACCAGCAATTTTCGTGGCTCCAGTGCGTGGTAGCATACAGCCCGGTGAGATAACCCAGCGAACTGATGAAGGAATTACTTGCTTTAAGGATGATGAGCAATAGTGTGCACTTTGCACTCTGCCTTTTTTTTTTTTTTTTTCAGATGTGAGATATGTAGGGGAAAGTATCGAGTGCTGTACGCTGGAAAATAAATGCCAGGAACTCCAAACTGATATTGATTATACACCAAGGACCTGGAGGAAAAATCCAAGCTCCCAATCCCACACCACCCCCCAGGCTGCCCACTCTTCCCACAAGCAAGGCGCTGCTGGTTAAGTCAAATTATCTTAAGACAAAAGGGTTTTTTCTTTGGCTTGCCCCACCTTTGTGCTCTGTGCCCCAGTCCCTTTCCCTTAGTCACTCCTCCACCCGTCCCACACATAAAGGACCAGCAGCACCACAAAGACGTGCACACAATGAACCTAAGTGACCGTGTAATCTTATTATTGCAACCCTCATCCTCCCTTTCCCCTTTTCTCCCTCTCTCCCCCCCTCTCCCCGTTTGTCACCGTGGCTGACTGTGTGATGGTTGACACCAGACAGCAGCAGCTCAGGGTGCCGGTGCCTTTCTCCTCTTCACCCCGCGCACCTTGAGCGCAGCAGGTGGTTTGCAACGACTCGCGATTTATGACAGAGCTGAGGCAGGAGGCTTTAATGTTCACCTTTATACAGTTTCGAGCTGATTCACCAGCCACGCGAGGATCTCCCATCCTCGCACATCCACCTCATGGCAGCATTTCACCTGACAAATCGACGTCGGGGCAGGGCCATGAGAGGAGGAATTCCTTGGGTGTAACGAACAGCGCCTCAAATCATGTCCCCTACCGACACCTACCGGCCCGGCACCCAGCGGCCTGCCCGGCTCCCCCCCCCGGGGCTGTACCCTGAGGAAGCACTCGGATAACGCATAAATAACCAGGACAGGCGTTCTTTTCTCACAGATTTTATTTTATTAGTGCACAGACCCGCGCGCCCAAGCCGAAAAGCGCACGGCGCTGCCTCCCCCGCTTGCTTTTCTCTGCGGGGGGGTGCAGCTTCATGACGGAGCCCCCCAGCCCGGCAGAGATCACCCACAGCCCCGGAGAGGCGTGAGCCCAGCTCAGGGCCCGCCATGGCCCCCCGTGAGGGAGCCGGGACCGGCTCCGTGCTCCGGGCCGGGCCTGGCCGGGCGGCGGCCGCCATCTTGGGGCGGGCCCCGCGGGCAGGGCGGGGCTGGAGGGGAGGGGAGGGGGGGGCGGTGCCGTCCCCTTGCGCGGCGGTGCTACACGCAACCCCTTCCCCCGCGGCGGAAGCCAGGCGGGGCGGGGCTGCGCCGCGGGTGTCGCAGCCAAAGCCTTCCGGGCGGGGCGGCCGCTGCCGGGCGGGTCCCGCGGCGCGATGGAGTGAGGCGAGGCGAGGCGGTAAGGAGCGGAGCGGGGCCGCGCGGCCCCTCACGGCCCCTCACGGCTGCTAACGGCCCCCTAACGGCTCCCTAACGGCTGTGTCTCCCCTGCAGGCCGTCGCGGGAGCCAGCGGGGCCTCGCCCTTCTCCGCTAGGCGGGCCGGGGCTATGCGAGGGCCGCGCTGCCGCCTGCCCTAGGCCCGGGCCCGGCTTGGGGAGCGGCGAGAGGCTGCGGGGCCCGATGCGGGAGTACAAGGTGGTGGTGCTGGGCAGCGGGGGGGTGGGGAAGTCCGCCCTGACGGTGCAGTTCGTCACCGGGACCTTCATCGAGAAGTACGACCCCACCATCGAGGACTTCTACCGCAAGGAGATCGAGGTGGACTCGTCGCCCTCGGTGCTGGAGATCCTGGACACGGCGGGCACCGAGCAGTTCGCCTCCATGCGCGACCTCTACATCAAGAACGGGCAGGGCTTCATCCTGGTCTACAGCCTGGTCAATCAGCAGTCCTTCCAGGTAACCCCGCGGGGGGACGGCAAGGGGAGAGGAGGCGGCTGAAGGCCGAGGAGGAAGTTTTAGGGCTGGCCGGCCGTGCCCACAGCCTTCCTGAAAGGGAGCGAGTTAAAATGTACACCCCCTCCCCCCCCCCCCTCGAAAGTGCCTTTAGGAGCCCGGCTTCCCGCTGGAAAACTGCTTGCCTTGCAGGTACTTATCGGGGTGCCACCATTGTTAAATCCCACGCAGTGCTGGAGAACAATGACCCGCTCCCACTTCCCTAATAGAAATGTTTTGGCAATCCCCTTCTATGAAGAAATCACTCAGTATTAAAATCGAGGCTTCCGCCTTTTTTTTTTCCCTCTTCTTGAAAGGCATCTGTCTTCAGTTGCTTTTGAAGAGAGAATTATTGTTCTTCAGTTACAACTTGTTAAATAAGCTGTTATTTTCCGCCCCCTCCCCCCCAAACATATTCCTGTCCAGCATAAGCTCGATGCTTTCACAGCGTAGGTGGTGTACTGAAGAAGAGAAGCAAGCCATATGTGATAATTCGTGGGTCTGGATTTCATTTCTACTGGTAAAACTCTTGAAAAAATTGAAATGTTTTGGCCGGTAACTGGTCTAAGCTGCCTCTAGAAATGAGGCTTTATTTGAGGGGAACACATGGATTTAGCAGCGCTGCATACAGCACAGGGATTTGCAACTACTGCGTTGGCTTTGGTTTCTAAGTTGGGTGTATTCCAGCTGCTTGGCACAACCTTGCACACCCCCACTGAAGCAGAATGTTTCCTTCTGCTGAAGGCTAAACTTTATCTTAGCAGAGACCTCGATGTAGCTCAAGTACAAGCTGCAGACATGCTGTCTTTACAAAGGAACAGCAATGACATTAGGATGCTTCTCCTCTTGTTTTCACACATTTTTGGGACCAATGAGACCTCCTTATTTAAGGAACAGGCATACAGTTAGTAACTCACTCTGTTAATATTTAGTTGTGCTTGTCTGTCTGTCGCATGTTTACTCCAAACCTGTAGGCGTAAACCACTCTCTCTGTTTTTTTTCCACAGTAGTAACTTCAAAGCTTAATTGCTTTGTCTCAGGACTATGCCAGAGTTTGTAGAACTTAGTGACACTGATAGTAACATAAAACATGCAGGGGGCAGAGGAGGCTGACTCAGACTTTCAAATGTAAACTCCTAATGTTAGCTTGGGCTTGAATAAATGCGTATCTAGGTAGTACAGTATTCTTACAGCATCTAATTTGGTTACTTACATGTGATTAAATGTGTTCACAATGAATTATTTTAAGCATTCCAGAAGTGAGAAGTCTCTAGATCACAAACTTTCTCAAGTTGTAAACTAAATACATGTTTTCTAAATGATCATGTAAGGGTATCATGTTGCTAATGTTACAGGTTTGCTGTCATTAGACTTGAGACAAATTTTTCAGAAAACTGAAATCAACTTTTTCAAAACAGATGTACCGTGTCTTCCTCTGGCTGAACCAAAAATCTGAGTGCTTTCTGTTTATGTATAATATGTGTACATTTTATACAAGTTAGCTCTTATTTCATATAAATGTATATAGCTTACTAGAAGTGGGTAATGAACATGCTCTGATTTCTAGATCCACATGGATATGAATTTAATAAACCTCCTGGAATATTTTCAATTTTCAGTAGCATGTGAGGGTTGATTAAAATGTGCTTTTGTAGTGTTTGTATGACAATTTCATGTGATTGCTTGCACATACTAACCGCTTGGATTGTTTGATCAGGACATCAAGCCAATGAGGGACCAGATTGTCCGGGTGAAGAGATACGAGAAAGTTCCTCTGATCCTAGTGGGAAATAAAGTGGATCTGGAGCCGGAGAGGGAGGTCTTGTCTGCAGAAGGCCGAGCTCTGGCTCAGGAGTGGGGCTGTCCCTTCATGGAGACGTCAGCCAAGAGCAAAACAATGGTGGATGAACTGTTTGCTGAGATCGTCAGGCAAATGAACTATGCCTCCCTGCCTGAAAAACAAGATCAGTGTTGTACAACTTGCATCGTCCAGTGAGAGAAATTAAGAAAAACCTCAGTCATGGCCATACAGAGCAGGTTGGTTGAACAGTCATAACTAATTGAGGTGCATAAGCATGCTGTTGAAGTAAGCAGATAAAGTGTGACAAGGAGTCTGAAGTTAAGTAGCCTAACTTGGAGGTAGCTTTCCTCTGGAAGAGCTGGAAGCTTGTGGATTCAGTGGCATATAAGTACTTGAGTCAATGGACTTCTTGCATTACTGCATATGGGTTAGTCAGGGAACACTGCCTTTACTTGTAGCAATTTTGCAGTGAGACAAGTGTATGATCTCATCCTCACCTATTTTGACTGTCACTGCTGTATTTGACATTACTGTATCCTTAATAATGTTTTGTGATGTTGCAGTGTGATTCTTCCTTGGTTCCACTTGCTATCTGAATTATTTGCAAGTTAATGTGAATTACTTTGGACCTATACAGGAGTATTGTGATCAAGTTTTCCACTAATTATTCTGAGAAACTTTGTGTGTGTTTTTTTGAAAGAGGGCGGGTTTAAAAACAAAGCAAAAAGAACTGTGGTACAGAAACTGAGTGTACTTAGAGCACATTTCTGCCTTATCAGGAGAATAAGTTTAAAAGAAAACTACCCAGAGCTGTAAGGAGTGGCTTGAAGCCCACACATACTAGTCAAGGACATGTGCAAAGTGCTCTTCATCTGAAAACTCCTGAGCAGAGAACACATGATAATGGCTTCCCGATGCGGGACTCTTTCCTTTCCCAGTGACTCATAGAAGATGTTGCAAGAGTGCAGTGTTCAGAGGGGACCCTGAAGTAAAGCTTCACTAGTCTTGGGTATTGCTTTGATTCTTCTGCAACGATAGCTACTCTTGGCCTTTCACATGCACGGTCATCTTTCTGTACCATTCCTTGCCTCTCACGTGACTGTGTAAATGGATCGGCTCCTCTCGTGCAAGCAGCAGTGCTGTCATTCCTGTGTGAGGTGGTACTGTTACCCGTGCTCTGTTTTCCTTGTAGCCGTTGTGGGTGCAGTTTCACCATCAGCTTGAACCCATGCTGCTGCAAGGGGCTCTTCTGCGTCATTGGCACACTTCTTGCATGGGCTTCCAGTGCAGACAGGTGGTCCTTTAGACCTGCAGTTGTCTGTTGGATCTGTCTCTGCAAACAACTTGATGTAATCTGTAAGGGCAAATGCAGGGATGAGGGAGGACATGAAAATTCTGGGGAAAGAACTGCTTGTCTTGACAGCTACACTGATTAAAGCTTAGGCGCTGACTACCCTGTTAGTAACTCGAGTCAAAGGAGCTTTTTGTGTCTGAGTGACAAGAGTGAAAATAGGTTATTACTGGAAGCTTTGGACTATGTATCCTCTTTAATCTTGAGTGTAAGGTCAGAGAGTGAAGTCTCAGGGCTTGTCTCTGAGATTGTTATCAAGTGCTTTGTGAATATAAAATTTTAGGTACTCATGACCCTGGTACTGTCATGCTGAAGATAATAGACAATATTTTTATCTCTAATTCTGTGAAATAAGGAAAGACTGCTGTCAGCATGTAAGAGGTGTGTACAGGTTCAAGTGTTTCTTGCTGAAAGACAAGCAAACTGCTTGTCTTGGAGGAGAGCAAAATACAAATAAAGTGGTACAGGGTTAATATCTTGGACCACCTCCAGTAATGCAGTTTCAGTGAATTCTAAGGTAGACTTACAAATAAGAGCATCTGTACTTAAGGTATCGTATGGCAATTTTTGGCGTTGCTAGTGGTTCATCTTGTGCAGGTTCCGGTCTTCAACTCTGACAAAATCGGGTCATTTATGCATGAAATTTATATTTCCAGAGTTGATTACTGCTAAGGGAAGCTTCTGTGTAACCAGACCAGTTCTGGACTTAACATTAAATACTAAGTTTAATTTTCAAGTTGAAATTGAGGAGGAATGGGGCTATGTGTTACTCCTTTGAGTCCTTCTAATTTATGATGATTTGATGAGCTTCCAAAGCAGAGCATGCTCTTGCTTCACAAGAAACATTTGTATTTTTATGTCTGTGATCTCTTGAGATAGAGGATATTAAGCTTCTGGTATATGGATTTCTTCTTCATTCTGCTTTGCTCATGTCACATAAAACCTCTAGAAGCGAAATACTTCCATGGTTCCAGGAAGTGCTGCTTCTGCCCAATACCACACTTCAGCTTCACACTTTTGGGATATTTTCTTCTTCCTGGCTCCCATTATGTTCTTGTTCTTTGAGAAGGTGTAGGATCTCATTAACTTTATGATAAGCCTTTGCTACCTGGTAATATCTGTCTCGTGCTCTAGTATAGGAGAGCTGCTGATGTTGTCTTCTGATAGCTGTAATCTTCTCTGCAGGGATAAGTGTTCTTCTTATCTGTGATCCAAGGGACAATTGCTGCTTCTCAAACATCTGCTGTAGCAGTGACCCCTCCTAAGTATAGTGAAAACAGCTGTCTAAAAAGCTGTGTGTAAGGAAAGGGTTTAAACGATTGCTCTGTACTAACATCATCACATCTCAATTCTGCAACCTGTCTGTCTAAGGGCAGTCTTTGGTCTGAACCAGTAAGTCATCTCAGGATAAGGTTTATAGAAACAGTTTTTCTACAGTTCTGGTGGAGAAACTAGTGCGTGTGGGAGAGGAGGGGTGTGTGCTGGGCCTAGACTCATCTAAGACTGTTTCAGTATCAGTTTTATCTAGCCGTTATCACTTCTTCTTAGTATGGGTACCTCAATCTGTATGTGAAGTAGGATGTTGTGTAGGTTCTTTTTTGAGTAGGTATTTTTGAGCTTAGATTGCTGTTTCAGTCCTTCCGGTGAAATGGAGGATGGAACGTAACTACATAATCAGAATAACCCATAGTTCCTTTTAAAATGTGTGTTGTTCTTGCATCCTGTTTCCCCCTCCTTCCCTTTCCTGCTTCTGCAGTGGTCTTCTGTCATCTCGTTGTTGCATTCAGAGATGTGAGATTCCCAGTAGCTGCATTCTGTTGCTTGCTCAGCATTTCTCTCAAATTTTCAGTATGATAGTGGTTTTTATTTTGCATCATAGTTGAAATACCGTACCTGTTCCAGTGTTGGTGTTAAAGGTGTTCTGTAAGAGGTACTGAGCAGATGGAGAACATTTGATATTGGGGTGAAAGATTGATCCTGATTAATGATTTTTGCCCCTTCCATTCATGAGTAACTGAAATTAGCAAGTGCTGAAGGAATAGTTCTCTCTAGGGAGAAAACCGAAAGTATACTGGCTTCTGGTTTGTGTGGCTATGCAACGCAGGCAAATTTATCCTACTAGTCTACCGTCTCCCACCCCTGCCTGCCGGCTTGCAGGAGAATAGAGAGTAGTATAGGAATGTCATGGGTAAGTAAAGCCAGATAGGTACAAGTCAAATTGAAAAGAAACAGTTGTGTAGGAAAAGTAGAGTCCTGACTCCTGTATACTTCAAGTAATTTCTCAGTAGACTCATCAAAATTCCCTCAAAAGTCAAGCATCAAACTTGAATGAAATGTATGCATGTGAATATGGAGGACTGGTTTCAACAGACTTCAAGTTTCTACAGAGCTGTTTAGGATATCTGCCAATAAATCTTGTGAAATGTAAGCAAATTATCAGAAATACAAAGATTTATTGGTCAATGCTGGTAGAACTGTGTGCTTGATTAAGAAAAGTAGCGTACAATTCTCCCTAAGTCTGATAAATGCTAAGGTTTTTTTGATAGTAATTTAGGGCATCTGAATGCTGAGGACTCAGATGTCAAAACCGGATTAGTTGGATCACTGTCTGTTCCCAGAAATTGTGTACAATACCATTGCTTCATGTTGCTGAGTGATGTAGTGCCTCCTTACCACCAATGCAAAGCCCAGTCATACATATACATCACTGTACAGGAGAACTTAAATTTCCTAGCGGTTTCAGATCTTTAGAAGCAGTTTAGTATCCCTTAGGGCAGCTGTTATGAGCTGTTGTTGTTACCTGCTTGCCTCTTACATTACCAGAATTATATGAAAAGAAGTTCAAGAATGCCACTGTAAAGCAGTGCTTTGAAGCCCAGTGTGGACAACGAGTTGTTCCGATCTATGGGAGAAGCTGAGTTCACTTTGAATATGTATTGAATGTGGCTTTCATTGGTTATTTTGTTTAAATTTCAGATAAAACTCAGAGGAAACTTGCACAGATGCTGCTTTGGAGAACTTTCAGCCCAGGTTGCAGAGCTGAGCCTTGGTAAACCTGTCTCTATTACAGCACATTGCCATACATCTAAGTGCATAAGGTTGGTGGCCTCCAGGATCCACACACCTTAATCAGAATGCTTAGCATGTTTACCATAAGTTTAAAATCTGTTCTTTATCTATCAGTCCTTTTATAGCTTTCTAAGTTCATATAATGGCTAATATGCAAGAGTTCATTTTTAATAGTTTAATTGATTTCTTTAATCAATTTCTGAACTTGTATTTATTAAATACTTAAACTCAGTATTACCTACTCAATGCCTTTTAAAAGAGAGTTTTAATGGAGAATAAATTGAGCCTTAAACAAATGGTTACTTCTGTATATTACCTCGCATCAGTGCTTATTTCTATTTGCAAAGTTTTCTCCTACAATGTAGTTGGTCATTCTTCGAGACTTTTTGTTTACGTGTGACAGTGTCATGAAAAGATACTGAGGGCACCTCTGTTGTATGGATGTAGTATCCCTTTTCTTGGCAAATGCAGCTGTGATATTGTTTGTTAACTGCTCTGATTTAACAATAGGGATCACTTGGAACGGGATGTGAAGTCTCTGGCTGATGTTTCTTTTCTTGCAATCATGAGTTTCTTAAACTCATTTAATCAAAAAATGACAATTGTAGCATTGCAAAATGGCAGCACACTTTTCCTCCTACTGAGTTTCTAAACTTGCTTGTTTACAAGTAGCTTCTTCATGCCTTTGAAAAGGGATAATGTATCCTTCAAAATGGGCTGTATGCCTAGTCAGAGTCAGCTCAGCTTTGCCTGGCACATTGAGACATCTTGTAGACCTCTGCACATGTAAATCTAATGCAAATAAGATCACTTTACATTTTATAGTTCCTAATATTGTCTTTCTGAATAATATTTTAAAGCAATATTTGTTAAAGTTTTTCTTGCACTGTCACAAATTGCTTTTTAGTTTTTTTTTCCCAATAAGCAAGTTTAATGTTAGAGACAAGTTGGTGTAACAAGGGGAAAAGCACCAGGTTTCAGTGATACTAACTGTAAGCGTGCTTTAAACAGCCATTGCCTTCCGTATTGTTTACCTGATCAACATTTTCTCTGAATACTTGAAAATTTTAACAATAACACAGGTATAAAGAGCAGAATGAAAATGTACAAAGAACAGATGAAATCTTTTTGTTCTGTTTTATTAACATGTTGCATACATGAGAGCTTTTTCTAGCAGTGGTTTAAAATGTGTAATTTTTTTTGCAGAAGTTTAATAACTGCAGCTCACCTACTGCACCAAAGTTCTAGGTTTTTAGGAGCCCAGCTTTAGTCATTTGAACATGCTTCTAGAAATGTACATTCTTTTCCTGTAATAGCTAAATAACTTTGAGAAAAGCTCCAGTAAAAGCAGTGATGGATATATGAGGTTAAGCAGTTTAAAACTCACAAAATGTATTGTGGATGATGGCATTTGAAACAATAAAAGATCACCGGTACAGTATCTCAACATTAATGTGTTTTATTGGTAATAATGCAGGCTGACTTTACAGTGTTTAGCAGAAATAAAGGTTCTGAGTCTACATTCAGTGTTGAATTTGAATCCTGAAAAGAAGAGAACATCAGGTTTTCTGCTTGGGTATTAAAACACCTGATTTTTTTTTCCTGTGGGGTTACTTGAATTTT
Organism: Anas acuta; assembly: GCF_963932015.1. Classification (NCBI taxonomy): domain Eukaryota; kingdom Metazoa; phylum Chordata; class Aves; order Anseriformes; family Anatidae; genus Anas; species Anas acuta. The sequence continues at coordinate 13,206,351 of NC_088991.1, read as the reverse complement.
TTTTCCCCCCTGTTTGTATAAACTTTATAAACAGGCTGAGGCTAATGTTTAGGTTTGCACTTTAATATCAGAATTAAACCAAACCTTGTATTCAAAGTAGACTTTTAAGTGGTGGTTGTTGCTCTTTTTTTGTAGGTTGTAAGGAAGTAATAGGAAATAAAAGTAATTCATAAAGATCTTAGTTTTCCTTTATCTAAGGGGGGAAAAGTTGGTTAATATTAATCAGTGGTTCATTCCTATGGGTAGTTATCAAGCCAGTGTTCATTTTCATCGACCTCAGCAAAAAAAAAAAAAAAAAAAAAAAGAGGAAAAAAAAAAACTTGAACTAGCTTAGAGTGACAGGACTGGGAAAACGAGAGATGGTTTCTTCAGCACACTTTGGGGGGGAAAAAGGGACCAAAAGTTATTTTAGGCTTCCTCAATAGATTGCATGTGAAGTTGCTTATTAGAGTAAGAGGCTAATAATAAATGAAATATGTATTGTCTTTACTATGGCATCTGTTTAGGAGTTGTTCAAATCACTGCAGTAGGGCTCTACAAATAAAAATGTAACCTAACATCATGTATCTAATGTACTGTATCTTTATCAGTGATAGGTGAAATCTGGAATAACAAGTGCAAAAATGGAACAATTACCTATAATGCTTTGTAAAAAGTTTTTTCCAGTAGAAATCATTATTGTCATTTTGTAAGACAACCCTACAGTCCACCTGTTTGTAACTTTTTTAATAAAATAGATACCTGTATTACCAAACTGGGGTGACTAGTCTGTGTTCAATTTCTTCTGAAGTGGGCTGAATAAACAAGCCTCTTATTTAGTAACTTTTCTTTTTTTTTTTTTTTGGAGGTACTGGTTATTCTGAACATAGTAGCTACACCTGAATTGTCATGGATTACAACTTCTAGCTCAGGGAAACCATGCCTGCACCCCTGCTGTGATGGCATAAAGCACTACCTCATGCCTTGAATAGAGAAGATGGGGTCCAAGGGCTGCCTGTTCAGAGCTGCAGTTGTGCTTCTGCTCGCAGGCTGGTATGATGAGGCTTTGTTCGAAAGCATCCATGTTTGTCTTGTCCAAATCTGTAATGTCCTTATTTTTCATACAGGCTTTTGTGTTCACAAAGGTGACAATGGGTAGGGGTCCTGACATCAGGTTATGATGTTCCTGTAGCTACTCTCCCTCATAGTAACCCTGAACTGGCATCTTTCCACCACACCATCCAATAAGCACACTCGGAGTTCTGCCTCAAGAGAGGTGGAATATTTGTCTACAAAACCTTTCAGCTGAGAGTGCTATTTGATAACCATTATCTTAAATGCTCAGTAAAAGCCTTGAATTTGCTAAGTCAGTGATTGAATCATCTAGACTCTATAACAAAAAGTGCATCTTCCTCGGAACTTAATGTCTTGGTACTGACCTTTTATATGGCTTTTGTAACTAATGCCACATATTAATGTGAAATGTGCTTTAAACTTTAAAAAACAACAACAAAAAACTTGCTACTTTAACAGCACCTTTGGTTGTCTGCATTGTGTTGGCAGGCAAAATCACCTAGCACGCTTAATGCTTCTCTTCCCGGTAAAAAGTGTTAGCCTTATCTTGTTGGTAGGCATCCATACTGTTCCTTCCTCTTCCTCAGACTTCCTCACTGAGACAGGGAAATAATTTCCATCTCAAGGGAAGATGACAGAGAAGAAAGGTAGGCTCCCATTCTAAATGATCTTGGAGTAAATGTATGCTTCCCCAACCTCCTCCTCTCAAGGAGTGTTGATCTGAGTAGCACTGATGTGTCAGCGGGTGTGTTAGCTGACAAAGGCTGATGTGCATTCAGATGTAACTACTTGATGGGTTGTTGTCTGTGTCTGTTTTCTCATGCAGTTTAAAAAAGTCATAATTGGGTGATTATATTCCTGGTTCTCGTGGCACTCTAGTGTAACTAAGCTGCTTCCTCTTCTTGCTCAGGCCAGGAACTGACGACAAGTGCAGCCAGGAAGTCCCTGGGACTTCACAGCACTGGTTTGTTTCAAGGTGACAGTAGAGTCATTGGGGATGGGGTTTTAAGGAAGTGTGGAAGATTTATGTTTAAGGCCATTATATTTCAAAAGTCTTGGTACTGAGAGTCAACTCAGCTACTGCTGTACAAATGTTAAGTAGTGTCCTTCATAAAACAGGTGTGACAGCTTCTTGTTGTTTTAAACCTGGGCTAGCTGGTTTAGAGGGCTGTATAGATGGGACTTCATAAGCAAAGCTTTATTTTTGGTGGAACAGTTCCTGCTGTAAAAGTGCCCATACCATGCAGAAAGCCACCCAGTGTCCCTCTTCTCCTGTGTGGTCAGGACAGGTATGGCCCCCAGTGTATTTGGAAGGCACTAGCTAACCACGGCACAGGCGAGGGGACTCTCCCACCCTGCTCCCATGTAGCAGGGTGCCACGTAAATGAATTGCTAACGAGGGCAGAGCTGGCCTTGCAGCCTGGCTGGCTGCACTGGGCTATGAACCAACAACCGCACGAACCCTGCAGTGGAGACGGCTCTAGGAGGAAGTACACAGGGTACCCGGAGTGGGTGGGGTGCGAGCCGACCGCCACACCTCATGTCGGGTAGCAAGCTGTTATCTGCCCTAATAGGCTTTGCTGTAATTACAGTTTTGAGCTAGGTGGAAGTGTCTAGCCTTAATTAAAATGAGATACGGGTTCTCAAACAATGTCTATTGACCTGTTTGAGTTATCTCTGCTGAAAAGTCAGCAGTCCTGCTAGCTTGGCTTGCTGGTAGGCGCTTCAGTCGTTTGTTGGTTGAGTCAGTGCTCGCTTAGCAGCTGGAGGAAGCGTGTGCACAGCTACTGCGGCTGCGGGCAAGTTCAGTCAAGAGATGAGGTGGCTGTGGTCCTGTGCTCTGCACAGTGTGAAAGTGAAATAATAAAGGGTGCTTCACTTTTAGCTCTGCCTGGTCAGTACAGCTGTGAGGAGCAGAGAAGATGGACTTTCAGCTGTAAATCAGCAACTATGTTTTTCAATTCAAAGGTCAAATCCTACCTGTAATTATTTCTTGGCTCTGTTGAGGGCAGCATTGAGCTTACAATAGCTTTGCTGGCAGCAATGATAGAGTTCAAATACAAGACTGAGGGGGATAATTTTTTTTTCTTTATGGAACCAATATATTTAGCATGGAATCAATCTTGAAAGATCACCCCTTGAAGCTGTGGTTCTCCTCATGGCCCTTCAAAAAGTCCAGAGTTAACTGCAGCAGTTGATGGGGAAGGGTCTCTTCCGTTGCAGGAACCTGAAAAACACTCAATGAAGGGAAGCATTTGCTGTTTGTATTTGTTTTCTGATGTGTCTGTGCTCTTTGGTGTTCTGCAGGGTCTGTTTGAATGTGCTTTCTACCAGTGACTTACTTCATCCAAATCATATTTTCAGTGATGAAGCTTACATGGCATTTGAGGCTCTGAGACATTGCTGGCTACTGGGTAACCTCAGTTCTTAATTAGAAGAAAAATGTTAATTTGGGGGGGGTGGGGCATAAAGTGAAGACTGCATTAAGGCTACAAGGTGCTTAGGCTTACCTGGATTCAGATGCACTGACATAGTAGAATAATTTTCATATTGCATAGTAGAATAATTTTGACATTTCATTTCTTGAATGTAAATAAATAAGTGGGTTAGATCTAAAAATCAAAATGATTTTTTTTTCAGATTTATGAGAAGTCTTTTATACTTTTGTAATACCACGATAGAAGTGATTTAGACTTCTTATGCTTATACAAAATATAGGAATAACAGTTGAGATAATTAATAAGTGAACACAGTAATTCAGGTAGATTCTTGGGAAATTTCAGGCTCTAAAGTTCCTTGCTTTTTTCTTTTTTTTTTTCCCTGCCTCTAGGCTGACTTTTTTCTCCATTTTTATGTCCTTAGAAGATCTGCCTTGACATTAGATTTAAATTATGTGGTCAGCACAGAAAAGAGAAAATATATTTGCTGTTTGTAACATTCCTTAAGGGCTACTTGTCCATTTGGGAACTAGCAGATAGGATCGTTAATTGTCAGCCTGGGATTCATCCTACCACTGTAAAAGAACTTAGACAATTAAAAGCAAATTAGGAATGTAATCACCCATAGCATGACTACTCTGGGAAAGCAAGAAGGAAGAAACAGAATTTTCAGCAAAGCTGATTTATGCTGGAAATCAGAGAAAACATCTCACTGGATGGCTGACGTGCTGGAGCAAGCTGCATTTGGAGGTGATGGAGAATTTTTGAAGTCAACACCGGGTAACCATTTGCTGAAGGAAGGAGCATGTGCGGTGTGTATAGCTCCTGCCTCCATATGCTGGGTTGTCATGTGGGATCTCCTGAAGTCCCTTGCAGCCCTGTATTTCTATGACCTCAGTCACATTACTGATCCTGGCACTGTTTTCCATTTGATGTTCCAGGAATTAGCACAGACTTGCCAAATGCCTTATGTTTAATCTCAGTAATGCAAATGTGTTTTCTAATAGGTTTGAATAAAGATTTTAGCTTCAGGGCCTGTCCTAGGGTCAAGCTGTGGTTGGAAGTACTTTGCAGTCTGGCTGTGAGTGGTTTCTTTTGGGGAAAATCTGTTAGTTGCCTCTCTGAACAAACATTTTAACTATGTAGGCTGTTTCTCTATGAACTGTCAGCACGCTATCTCAGGCCGTCTGAATTGTTTTATCTTGTGGCCAAAATTAATGATTGAGAAAGATTTTATGAATATACCCCTGAAACTTTTTGCCAGTCACGGTATAGGAATGTTTCCTGTTCTTTGAAACACGTCTGTCTTTCAGCTTCCACCCTCTGCCAGAAGGCCCTGGAAGAGGAACTGTAAAACAGGGGTTGCCTTTGATCACTACAAAGTTACCAAGTTCCCACCTTCAGATGGATGCTGCTCTATTGTCCTCTGCTTCCTGCTGTGAAGAATGGCTTTGACTCAACTTCAGCTCTGCTTTGAGCTATATACTTGGAATTTGGTGGGCCTTAATAGGACTGAAGTGTGATAAGGGTTTTTAAATGAAGAATAAAAGCAAAGGAAGTGAGTGGGAGAAGAGAGACTACCTGGGAGGGAAACATGTTAACAAAATGCAGGATCAAGATCTATATGGTGAGATGGGTCTGATCCGTTAGCCTGGAGGCACCTTGAGAACACGTGCATTTCTTCACCTAGATGTAATCAAGGCTTACTCAACCAGAGCTAGTTGTCTCCAGCCAAGAAGGAAACCACATCTGTCATGAAAACAAGCAATATAGTTCCTTAGAAGTCTGTCCTTTTCTCTAGGATTCAGTTTCTTCATCTGGTATTGCAGACTTAATGTGGCAGCTTCCTCAGAGTCAGCCTTTGGCCATGGGATCCTTCCTGATGACAATCAGCAAAGGAAGCTGCCTTTATTACCTTATCAATTTCATTCCCTTCTGAAGAGTTGCTGCTGTTTATCGTCTCCAAACTCTCGATTGCCAGAGCTGCGTGAGCAGAAGAGCAGACACTACCCACCCGTCAGTCAGGTTTCTGCAGTGTAGTGCGTGTATGTTGAAATCAATATTCATTCCTAGCTGGGGTCTGATGTTTTCTCCCTTTGGGGCATAAGTTGGGAAAGATCTGCGTGCTACTCTTGGACAGCCCGAGGGGGAGGATTGATTGGTTTGTCTTCCTGACAACACTCACAAGGACAGAGAGCCCAGGCATCCTGAGACCTTGTCACAGGACTGCTGCATTACAGGTAAATTTACACTGCCTTTACCCTGTTGACATGGCCACATGCAAGTGGACCGTGAAGTGTTCATGCTTGAAACAAATGAAGGATGGCATATCCTAGTCTGACTTTTTGTACTACTACATGGATGTAGTGAGATGCATCTCCCTAGCCAGAAATGACTGAAAGCTGAAACATGCCTGAGTCTCTGGAGGAATCAGTGCTCCTTTGACTTGATGTGTTCACAAGGCTTTCTTTTTCTGTATAAATTGCTTTGTGTCTTGGAAGCGATCTGTTAGAATTAAACATCACTGAGTGCTTTTTACATAGCTGTGCCAACAATGGAGCACAACTGACGCATTAAAAATGAGATAACATCGTATTCTGGATAATACCAGAGTTGTACTACTATTTTTCTTACAAAGGTTATTTTTCTTATATAGGTTTCTTATATAGCACTAGCATAAAGCAAGCTGCCTTCTTCACTGCCTGATAATAGTTTTTACATAGCATCTGGAAAGCGAAGAAAAGTTAGCAATGTACATCAACGCATGGTAGGTAGTGTTATTGCTGTACCGAATCGCTCGTCTGTGCGCACCGAGTTGTCACCCGTACTGTCTGGTTGTTGGGCACAGCAACCACGAGAGGGAGCTTGGAAGCAAGGATCTGGTTCCTCCTGGCAATGGTCGTTATATTGCGGGGCTGTGCTCTGTCCCTGGAGAGCAAACGCGGTTGTGTACAGGTTGAGAACAAAAGAAATGAGATAAATTTATATTTCAGGACTTTGGTAGCATGGTCAGAGTATATCTTAGTAAGACTTCCAAGAAAGTTTTGCACTTACAGTTAATTTATCTATTGGGTGTCTGGAATTGCAGATCACACTCGGAGACTTTTTCTGCGTAATGAAGGGTTATTTTTCTTTTCCTACTCTATTATTACATCTTGGTAAGTATTGTTATTTACCTCAGCTGCCGAGACAGAAGCAAAAATGTCATCACAAGAATAAGATCTGGTACAACTCTGCTTCCTTGGATATCAGAAATTATCACTGGAAAAAAAAAAAAAAAAAAAGCAGGAGGAGCAGGGTGATTGACTCTTAATTTGACTTAGTGCTTAAATAAAGCTGAACCTACTTTTTCTGGATTTGTTTGTTTGGTTTTTAAATTGCAACCTGGTCCAACAGCTGAAGCATCAACATGCTTCTTACCACGTCAGGGTCACCCTCTGCTCCCACACAGACAGATGCCTGCAGGTTGTAATGAACACGGGTCTGCTGGTTTGGCTGGGATGCCTGCCTGCAGGAGAGCTGCCTCCACAGAAGCTGGACCACTCCAAAAAGTCCCGTCCCTTGTTTATCTTGCAATACTTCCCAGCTGAACCCTGATGCAAATAATTCATACAGCTAGTGTGTAATTGTGTCATCACCTGCCCTGGCACCACCTGGTGAGAGACTGGCAGACGGCACAATTCTTCCTTATACTTGTCTTCATTTCCAGCCTAACACCAGGGGTGTTGCACATCAGTCCTCTTGTCAGAGTTCAGGCATCAAGGCTGGTCCCCTCCTGCCAGCCTCATCAAGTTTTGCAGACGGAATATATTAACGCTGATGAACACCGGGGTGTCTGTGGAGCTTCTTTCAGTGAGTAATTTGTGATGTTGCATTGCCATAAGTACAGCTCTCAGTGGGAATTCTAGCAAGAAGAGCAGCCACCAAGCGTGTGAAATACTACACAACCTTTCCTTGGGTAGGACTGGGGCAAACCAGGGGCAAATTACGCTGCTGCATAATGTCACCTTGTGGTGTCAAAGCAAAGCGTGGCCTGATCCTGCTGTTGGAAGCTAATGGGCAAAACCCACCTACAACACAAAATTAAAAATGCGACCGTTTCTACTTTCCCAGCAATTACTTATGAGTAATAAGTTACAGCAGAGTGATGTCAGGCTGTTTAACTGATGTTTGGCAAGAAAATTTGATGGAAATGCAAATGTGTCATTGTGGATTATATTCAATCCATAGAATGGTTCTGGTGCAGAAGTTTCTGGAAGGGCAGGACTTGGCTGGTCAATTGTATCTGTTGAGATATGCTCCAAATATAATGACTTGTGAAATCAATGAAAAATAATAGTCATTGTTAAAGCTTTAGGGAACTTTTTTGTTTTGTACCAATCACTGATGTATTTCTGAGAATAGGCCCATTTGAGAACTGTCAGTGAACACCACTTTGGCAGATGTCTTTATGATCTTTTATCAACAACAAATTAATGAATTATTTATATGCAACCTTCTTAATCCAGGGATGGGCTTGGACTTTGACAGTGTGACGTCGCAGAGTGGCGGCGCGCTTGCTGGCAGCCTCCCACTGAATTAGCAGCATAAACGCTTTCCTTTTCCTTCCAGTTGCTTCCCCTGCCCACACAGGTCTCCAGTTGTCATCGCCAGCAACAGGCATTCCAGGAATGATTGCATCAATTGGGAAGTCTCCTTACTAATGCAAGACTGCAAGCAGGAGGCATCTGTGCTCATACCTGGAGGCAGAGAAGTGGCTGGCTGAAAGGACGCAGCTCATCCTTTCCTCGGCCCCGTAGCAGGACCCAATCTGCTCAAGTGTTTCCCTTGCCTCACAGTTTACAGGTCTTGCTTAGCACCTAACTCAGATCTTTTCTGCAGTTTCAAATTATTTCTTTGTTTCCCTCATAGCTCAGGAGCCCAGCCGGCTGGTCATCCTGGCATGGTCCCGCAAAGAAATAGATCATTGCCATTTCCTCTCTGTTTTTTTTTTTTTTTTTTTTTTTTTTAACAAATTTAGTTATTTCAGACTTTAGTTTTTGAAGTTAGATTTTGGGGGAGGGGGTGAGGTAAGGCATTAAAATAAATAAAGCAACTAGTACCTAAGCCAAGACCCCAGCATAGACTGAAACAATTCCTTTTGCTGTGTGGCAGCAGAAACATTGCGGGAATCGTGTTGCAGAAAGAAACTTACCTGGTTTGCAGTATCAGTGCCCTACCTCAGGCTTCTTAACCAGCTGGTTAATGAACTATGCTCCTTGTGCCTCACACTGTTCAGCCAGGACTTCAGCTTCACCTGAGCCTGTGGCCAGAGGCAGCAGCCAAGGACGGTGCTGGTTCCTTGAGGAGCTCCCTGCCTGGGTGGAAGTCCTCCAGCAGCTCTGTCTGATATGGTCATACCGAGGAAGAGGAGATCGGTCCTCTTTGGGAGGTCTGCACGTGACACTGCCCCCTTCCAATGACACAACAAGCATCAATTCTGGGCCAAGGAAAGCACTAGAAATTCAGTTCCACAGTGCAGTGACCAGACACTTAGCACAGCCAGCCCCTTTCCCTTGCCACTGGCAGAAGATTAGTTCACCTGCTTTGCAGAGCAGATTCACATGGAAGAGCAGATTAGCTTCAATATATATATATATATATATATATATATATATATTTATTTATTTATTATTATTATATTTTTTTTTGCCCCAGTCAGTAGAATACTAATAGGAAGGTGGTTCTGTAGGTTTTTACTCTCTGCAGCCCAGAGAGCAAGGAGAGGCCCTGTCCTGCCATTGCCAGGAATAACTGGGAAGTGTAAGAGGGACCACAGCAAATGGCTCAGCTGCCTGGAGTCGCTGACAGTGGATATTTCAGTGGAAACTGAGAAGAAAGCAACGAGCAAAATCTCAGCAGCACTCAATGTGGCTTTTTAGCTTTGCTTTGAGTCCCCCAGGACTGCGAGTGGTTGGGGCTTTTTCTGGGAGCAGCAGTAGTGATCCCCTGTGACAGTCCAGCAGCTGCCTTTTGGTGCATTCATGTACTCACTGCCTCTTTGCTCTGTGAGCAGGGGCTCTCATGCTGCCAACATCCAAGCACTCAGGGAGGGGGATAAGGGGCAGTCAGAGGAACAGGGCAGAGAACGGGGTGAGGGGGCACGCCCCAGGCCCTCCTCTGCCTCCCCAAGAAGGGCTCCCACAGCATTTTGGTTCAGCAGGAAACATTGTGGGGTCTCTGGTGAAGTCCATCAGCCCTCCTGCCAGGTTCACGTGCATCTGCTGGGCTGATAGGACCTGACCTACCAAGAGGCTCGCCTCGCCGCACCGGCCAAATGCAGGACTGGTAGCGAGCAAAAGTTTCAATGCAACTTAACTGGAGCAAAGCGCAGGTGATGCTCACTGCTCAGTGACTTCTGCAGGAGAGCTGCTCACCTCTTTTTTTCCCCCCAACCCTGCTGTGTAAAACCTGGGCTCGCTTTGCCCTCACATTTCTCAGCAGGAGCTGTAAAACTGCATGTTTATCAGACACTGTCCCTTCCCCATCAGTGTGACTCTTGCATAGCTGGTGTACAGCCTTCTCCCCTAGCGACAGAAGCATCATTCACAGGGGGAAGTATCCTGCAGTGTAGTGGTGATCTTCAGACCAGGGGAGGCATCAACATTTTTTTTGACTTGGTTTTAGGCATTCCACTCCTTTGCTGCAACCTCCACTCCACATCTGTGACTGCAGCCTTCTGCACCCAGCTGAGAAGGAAATTATGTGTGAGCGAGGAGTCGGGGCTCCCTGCTCACAGCACTAGGACTCCGCGCCTGCTGCACTGCACGCTCAGCTACATGCTCGAGGATGCTGCATCTGAAAGTCCAGTTCCTGGATGACTCCCAGAAGATCTTTGTAGTTGATGTAAGTGGGTATGATATTATTGGGTTTTGCGCTAATTAATGAAGTAATTTCTACTCTGCAGGATTGCATGGCTCTCTAATGTTCTCTGCTAGCTTCTGGTGTTCAGCTTTGCAAAGCAAAAGGACAAAACAAGCAAAACAAACAAACAAAAAGCTTAAAAAAAAGAGCTCACAGTGCTGATTACTAAGTGTCTTTCGGCACCAACACACTCCCACTCTCTCCTCTTGTTGGGATTACTTATAAAGAAGGAGGAATGTCTTTTATTTATCTGGTGTTATCTTTTGGAAATCAGCTCATATGAAGTGATGTTCTTGACAAGCGTGGAGTTCTCTTATTTGTCTGACTGCTAGCATGAGCATTCAAAAAGGAAGAAAAATCTGAGAACAGAATAAAAATAGCATATTTGACTACACTACCCATGGTGAGAAACATCTGTATACATCTCTTCTTGGGCATTCTGTTGAAAAAGAAAGCTGTGGTTTTGGGGATAAGTGAGGAAAAAAACTCATTGTGTCTTGTTTTCTGTATGACAGTGTCCCAAAACACACTGTCATTAATGATTCATATTTAATGAATACTAGCTTTGAATATTGACTGCTGGAATATATTTTAAATATCGGGAATCAATATCTATTGATATTAGATGTATATATATGTGTGTGTGTGTAGATAACTGGAACTAAATGTAATGGCTGTCCTGTCTATGTGTTAGAATTACAAGTGTCATTGAGCAATTGCTGTTGGTTAGGATTTGACAATCACAGTAGCTAAACAAATTAGGTAATTCAGGTAGATCTGTTCTAGTCCTCACCTACATATCTTATGGGACCAGTGTGTTTTATAGATAACCATTTTTTTTTCAAGTTCTTTTACATTTCTTAGACATTCCTGTCCTTTTTTATAGCATAGCCTAAGAACTACTTGGTCTCAACGTACTGGTCAGTTTCTTTGCAATGGCAATTTTGCACAAAAGAGGATTGCAAAGGAATTTCATCTCTTGGACTGATATGGAAGTTGTCTGATTTAGTTTAATTAATATATCATAGACCTGGAGTCTGCTTAAAAATGAGATTAGTGTTAATTTTATTTATTTATTTATTTTTGTATCAATTAGATCAGGGTACAGTAAAAGACAATTTGAAAGCTGCTGCTGTTACAATATTGCTGCACTTTATCCATCTCTGCTTTCTTATTTCCCCAAACACTTCCAGTCCTGCAGCAACACGTTATTGCAGCAAATGGCTTCCATTAAGGGACTCGGAGCTGATTCCTTTTTTAGCATGGAAGGGTCGTGGAAACCCCTTTTAGCCATTTCATGTGTTTCATGCTGCGTGGTTGCGATAAATGAGTAGCTGAATTAGTGAGTTCTCCATTATATCAGGACCGCTTTGGGCTAAGTCTTGAGCATACATTTCAAGCAACTCTTCCTAAACCTGGAAAGGACTTGGAAAGCTCTTTTCAATGGCTAGTACGTCAGTATAATGGCTGGGAGAAAGACAGCAGAAAGAAAACCCAGTGGACTTGATGCCTTGTGCTCAGTGTGTGCATTTGTACCTACCTTGCATGGGTATGGCAGCTGCTAGCACGTGTGGCCAGACTTTTGCAGGTGCCCAGGACTGGTGCCCTCCCTGCAGCCACACACCAGGGCCAGCTCTGCAAGAGGGCACTGCAGCTGCAATCCCCAGCTGGCAAGTTAAAAGCTGCTGGGGGTGTAACGAGGTGATCCCATGGCAGGGGAAGGCATTAGCCTGGTGCTGGCACATCCCTGCATGCTCCAGTGGGCCCAGCACCTTGCACTTGGGAGGACACTGGGATGCCCTGCCCCAGTGCCCTGGCACCCAGACAGCCCCACGTCAGCATTCACTGGCCTCTGGCACTGAGAGGAGACCTCACAAAGCTGCCTCCCTACTTCTCCCCCCTGCCCCAGATATCTAAAGCTGTGAACTGGCGCGTGCTCTTGCCTATAAAGCCACTCTTCTCTCTGGAAAGGGTTTGAACAAAGCAGCCCTGAGCCCCTGGAGCCTTGAGAGGAGCACAGAAAGAGCACGATCCACTTCGCAGCTTCACAAAAGCTGGGTGTTTGCAGGGTTCGCATCTTTGCAAGTAGACTTTGCTACAGGGCAAGATTCATTGGGAAGGAAAAAAAAAAAAGAAAGAAAAGGGAAACCAAACAAGCCAGGAAAACTAATTGCTGGAACTGAGTGAAGGACAAAGTCTCCCTTGGTCTTGTGTTCCTTCTAATGAGAAAAGACTGGAATTTTTGAAAGGAGATGCATAGAGCTGGCTGCATGCAAGCTGGTCCAGCAAGGGGGTGGGGAGCATTAGGGCTGGTGGCTTTTTGGGGTATGGTCACAGCAATTCACCCCCCAAAACACATTTATGGGTGCAGTGACAGGAAAAGCCACTGAAATGTGGCTTTGCCCTTGGAGCACGGGCACTGCCAGGAGGTCCTTTGGGGAAGGCTGTGCACGTCCCTGTGCATCACACATGCTGCTGTCTGCTTCTGGACATGCCACTCCATTTCATACCCTGCTTATGGCCCCATCTGAGCCCAACATGTAGAGGCAGGGTGCGTGCAGCCCCTCCTTTCTATCGGCCTCACCACTGAGGTTTCTGCCTGTGGGTGCTGCCCTGGCCCTGCAGCATCATTGCACACACCACCAGTGGCACATTTGGGCTGGGATGTAGGTTCCAGTCCCGCACGTTGCATGCCTGCTTTGCAGTGCAGCACAGCCCCATCTACATGCACCATGGAGAGTGGCTCGCTGCCCACAGATGTGGAGGCTAATAACCTGGTAGGAAATGCTTGTCTTCCCTGGATGCCTGACAAAGGCCAAGGCCTTTCATGCTGGAAAATTCTAGCTTGGAAATCAACAATTATAATTGTTTTAATTACCTCTGCGATCCAGTAATTTTGAGGAGAACCGGGAGTGCTGCAGAGCGAATGCTGTTATTACGCTATCACTTTTCAGCAGCCTTACAGAGCGGAGCTAGCAATTTCACCCAGGGAGAAGCTGTGAAAGGCGGTCATTAGCATGCAGCCCCGCCAGCACCCCATCCCCTCCCACCCCTGCGCAGGCTGTGCAGCACGACTCCCCTGCCCTACTCCTGGCCCCAGCTGGCCTTTGCAATGACCACTGCTCATTTCTGGACTTCTTTTCCTGGGTTAATGATTTAGGAACATGAATTTTTGCTGGGTTTGGTCATTTCCATGGTCATCTTTGGTGTTTTCTGGCCTGCCAGGTCATTCCCCAGCAGTGTGGTGACAAAGCCGAATGCCCTCCGAGTGTTTCTGTTTCCTGGGTGTACAGAAACTTGGCCTCCCTTATCAGTGTGCAGTGCCACTTAATTAACATCGCTGAAGTTCACAGATGACCCAGGGCCCAAGGCACAGGATCTCTGCAAGGTCCAGTTGCTGTTAATTACCATTAATGACAGCTCATCCTGGCCATCTGCCTGCAGGCTGGCCGCACTGGTGGGGTGCCCTGGTTTGCAGTGACCTGTGCACCTTTGCCTGCAATGTGCCTGTCCACAGGCTCCAGCCAGGGACAGAGCTTTCCCAATGGCTGTAACAGGCAAGGTGAGACTGAGATTTCTTTCCTCTTCCTTCCCCTCCTGATTTATTAAGTTCCTTAATAAAGGTGAGAAGTGATGAGGAGGAATCTGACTTCCAAGAGCTGAGGTAAATGTCACACAGCTGCCATCATCCCGTCCCACATCCCAAAGCCATCAGCATTTACTGAGTAAGGTTTTGCTGTGGCACAGTTTGGAAAAATCCCGCAGCCTATCTGAAGGGAGAGGGTTAAATCATCTTCCCAATGTCCCTGAAATCCTCGCACCACTTCTGTCAGCATTGCCTAACCTGCTGCTTCCCTGCTGTGTTTGCTCACTAGCAAAAATCCTGTGGAAGAGGGCTGTTTAACCTCACCTGCAGCCACCTCAACCTGGTGGAGAAGGAGTACTTCGGGCTGGAGTTTCGCAGCCAGGCCGGGAACCACGTGAGTGCAGTGGCAGCACAGCCCCATCGCAGTGCCCACAGCCAGGCAGAAACAGCCCGCACTGCTGCAGGCGCTGGAACCTCCACGAAATACTGGGTGAAAAATCAAAATGGAAAGGCTTGCCATAATGCTAAAGAAAAACTTGAAAATAGGAGTCAGAAGTCATGACCTGGTCGGCAAAGCCCTGCTGACAGCCACAGCCCATAGGGTTTATCCGTAACCACCTGTGGCAAGCAGCGCAGCCCCAGCAGGATGGTTTGTGGTGGTCCCCAAGCTAGCCAGGGTTCCTTTATGGTCTTCCAGCACGATGCTCCTGCTTCTATTCCCACTGTTCTTGTGCTGTTTATTCACCCAGTTCATTGCCTATTTCAGGTCTGGCTGGAGCCACTAAAGCCCATAACAAAGCAAGTCAAAAGTAAGTATTTCAAACATAAAACTTATCTCAGTCGCTACCAGTGGGGGCACATTTGTGTAGCTTCTTGTGCTGGAGGAGGGGATCTCAGGTTTTTGGCACTTACCTGAGCAACTCATGTGGTGTGAAGTTGGGCAGAATTGTTTGCAAAAACAGCATTGTCCACATAAAATCCTGCAGAAATGCCTTTTCAATCTGCTTTTTGCAGCATTTTGAGCCTGAGCTGTTAATATCCTGACAGCTTGGCGGAGGGGCAGGGGCGGCTGTGTGCATGTGCGCGTGTTTGTGCGTGCTGCTGTGCTGGCAGAGCAGTAGGAACGGCTCTCTGAGTGTCCTCCTTTCCCCTTTTCAGCTCTTAGCAGCTCAGATGCCCACACAGCGCGAGCCCTGTGTAGAGCAGGGCTAACTCTGTGCCTCGCAGGCGTGCGGCGACCCCACTCAGCCCCCAGACCCCCCACGCTGCTGCACAGTGATGCAGCACAGCCTGACCTGAATCCATGGCCTGTGTTAACACAGCACCTCTTTCAGCCTGTTTCCACCCCCATGATGAACCAAACAGTATTGTCCCCAAATACATGATGACTAGCAAGTGGTCAAGAGCACGAGGCCATGACCCATGTGTTTGCAAGGGGGAGTCCCGGAGCCATCCTGTGGTGGCCTGGGATGGTTGGTGCCTACACAATCGCCTCCCTGCACTTTGCCTGGGGTTTGGCTGCTTGCTCTTGCCTATCCCACAAACCAGCTTTGCCCAAATGGCCTCCCCTGAAGCTGCTGCATCCCAAGTGCTTGCAGGGCTGGGTAAAGCCCGGGGCTTTAGCTGAGGGTTTAATGTACAGCTTCTGATGGCAGCTACAGTGGGGCTCTGGCCACACTTCAGAGCAGCACCCATAGCACTACTCCAGTGGGGACCCATGTGGTAACCCCGCTCCTGGCGGGGGCCTTTACACTTTGAAGGAATGCTGGGGCATTTTTTCTGGAATAATTTTGAGGTGTCCAACTCCCTGTGTGCTTCCATCCTGGATGCCAGGGGTTGGGGCAGGCTGGTCCTTCCAGGCAGAATGGAGATCTTGATGCTCAGGGCTTCCAGCCCTGGTTTGTAAGTGACCAGGGTGATTTGCTCTGTAAGGAGACAGCATGTGTGAAAAGAGTTGTAAATGTTCTCAATAGGCACATAAAAGAAAACTTATGAAGATGTTGTGTTTTAAGATCCTAAGGAGGTTCTTTTCAAATTTATGGTGAAATTTTTCCCAGTGGACCCTGGACATCTGAGAGAAGAGCTGACCAGGTACTGTGTTTGTTCTGCTCCTTCCTTATTGCACAGTCCTATGTTTTCACAGTTGCAGTGCATGTGTATAAAAGTCCTTATCTTCATCCAACCAAACCGATCTGTTAGCAATGCTAATACTAAGTATTGACTGAGCTCTGTGCTTTACAAAACAAAACTGAAAATAGTATCTTGGTGCTCTATTTTTATATAAAAACCACTTGAAAATCAGCCATCTTAAGAGACTGCAGTGTGTTTACTGCCAAACGTTTTAGCAGTTGAGCACCAAGTCTGACTTTGCTCAGTCTAGCTCCTGCCTCAAGCTGTGTTCTGAAAGAAAAACCTTAATTTTATTTTTAAAAATGACATTGCTAGCTCTTACATTTCAGAGGACGCATTGCAAACAGGAGCTAAGAATAAAACCAATACAGTGCTTCTGTACAACATTAGCCCTGAGAGGAGACACGAATGCCCTCTGAAGCATAAAGGAATGTTAGCTCTGAAACCTATTAATGGCCATTTAAATGGCAGGGGCATTCTGCCCGTGGTGGTGCCCAGCTGTAGGCTCAGGGAGGGGCTTCACACTCCTCCTGTGACCCCCCCAGACCTGCATCCCTTGTGCTAGGGCACAGGCGAGCGCTGTGAGGGGCATGGGGACAGCCTGGCTGTGCTGAGCTGGGGCCCGAGAAGAGTCCCCTCTTAGGGTATCTCCTGTCCCCTCCGCAGGTATCTCTTCACACTCCAGATCAAGAAGGACCTGGCGCTGGGGCGGCTGCCCTGCAGTGACAAGAGCGCGGCGCTGCTCGTCTCCCACCTGCTGCAGTGTAAGGGCAGGCACATGCCTGCAGCAGGGGGCACCAGGGCTTTGCTTTGATTGCATGGCCTCTAACCCCACTCTCCCTGTGCCCCCCACAGCTGAGCTGGGTGATTTCCACGAGGAGACAGACCAGCAGCACCTGGCCACCCACAGGTACCTGCCCAACCAGGAGTACCTGGACAACAAGATCATGCACTACCACCGAAGGCACGGGTAAGGGCTGCTGTGCACGGGTTCCTTTCCATCAGCACACAGGGCCAGCAGTGGCATGGGTGCTCAGCACCCCGGCATGCACACCTCCAAAATGGGGTCTTTTCAGCCCATTTTAGCAGTTGCTTTTACATTCCTGTCACTTCCCAGTGTGTTTTTGTCTCCAGGGGGAAGACACCAGCCGAGTCAGATGTTCAGCTGCTGGACGTGGCCAGGAAACTGGAGATGTATGGGATTCGTCCGCACCCCGCCAGCGACGGTGAGGGGACGCAGATCAACCTGGCCGTGACACACATGGGGGTGCTGGTCCTGCGGGTAAGCTGGGGGCTCAAGATGGGCTCTGCGAGGACATAACCTCCTGTTCTCAGCCTTCTCCCTTCACCCGTTCTAAACCCTCCCAAATCCCATGGAGCAAGCTCACCCTAGCAAACTTCAGTCAGGGAGGTGATGCTCTGGGATATCACCCTGGGCTCAGCCCCAGCACCTCTGCCAGCACAGGCTGCACACAGCTGTGCCTGCCCGGGCTCTGGCAGAGCCCTGCTGGCCCTTGTCATTGCAGGCACAGCCGTGTAAGCACCACAGGTTACACGGCTGCGTCACATGCATTCACCGTATAATCTTCCAGCAAAAATAGCCACCTAATGTCTGTGCAATTACATAACGTTGTAATCACAGCATAGCTGAGGAATAAATACAGACTTCCTCGCAGCCGGCGTGAAACAGTGCTTGCCTCCCACACTGACTAATTTCAACCTGGGAACATCTTGCCAGAGCAGAAAAAAATCCTAACTGCGGGTCTGCTGTTCATAATTAGTGCTGCCAGACCCAGTTATTTATTCAGAGATGTAAACACCCCTCGTGTGCATGCATGATTAGAGCATCTGTGAGCCCATGCGAGTCTGGGCTCTCCCAGAGAGCTGAGAGGGTCTCAGTGCCATAGCACAAGGTAGCAGAGTTTTATCTGCTCCTGCTGTGATACGTGTTGTATGGGTGCATCCAAACTGATACACAGCAGGAATGAAGGTAAGGTGTGCTTGCAGTCTGCTTAAGCTGGCATTAAAGGTGTGGAAATGAGCTGAGCTCTGCTGTGCTTCCCATCTCACTTCTTCTGGGGGACAGATTCTGCATTAACACCTCACCTGCTCTGTGAGCTGGGAAGGATGGGACACTCTGCCTTGACCTCTGTGACGTTTCCCTCAGACTACTGCTGTTTTACAGTTAGCTTCATTAGGCAGAGTTCAGCCCTGAGCCTTAATTCCTGCTCTTGGGATCAGCTGGTAGAGAACCGAGGGTCAAATGCTAAATCCCCATTGCCTCTTCCCCAGGCCCAGAGGCAGTGAGAGCTGTAGAAATGGCTCATGTGGTGTCCTGGGAGCCCAGGTGTCGGCCAGTCATATTTCTGTGTCTTGTCCCATCCCAGTATAACTGCTGTGTCCGTCCTTGCAGGGCAATACAAAGATCAACACATTCAACTGGTCCAAAATTCGCAAACTGAGTTTCAAGAGGAAGCATTTTCTCATCAAGCTCCATGCAAACATTTCTGTAAGTAGGTCTCTGTAAGCTGCTAAGGCAGCTGCACAGCTCAGGACTGCGAGGGCAAGCGGCAGAGTCTGGCCCAGCGCGCCCCTGACACCCCCGTGCTTGTCCCTGGCCACACAGGCACTGTGCAAGGACACGCTGGAGTTCACCATGGCGAGCAGGGATGCCTGCAAGGCTTTCTGGAAGACGTGTGTGGAGTACCACGCGTTTTTCCGGTTGTCTGAAGAGCCCAAGTCAAAGCCCAAAGCCCTTCTGTGTAGCAAGGGCTCAAGTTTCCGCTACAGGTAAAGTCCCAGAGCAAAAACCCTGGTGTGCAGAGGCTCTAACCCTCCCCTTTACATCTGTCCTGGCTGGGTGCAAGAGGCTGATGCCTGACAGCTGCTTCCCTGGTCCTGCTGTTGCCACCCAGTCCTGCCGCATCCCCTCACCTCCCCCAGGTGAGGGGCTGGGCTGACGGTGCTGCTCACACCTTTCCCTCCTTGCCGCTGCAGTGGGAGGACACAGAGGCAGCTGCTGGAGCACGGGAGGAAGGCGAAGATGAAGAGCCTGCCCTTTGAGAGGTACCGAGGGCAGGGAGGGGGGCGGTACTGAGGTGTGTATGGGGGGCATCCTGGCCCTGCATCCACCCCATGCACTCGGCCTTGCAGGAAGCACCATGCATCCCGCTACGATGAGAGGCAGTGCCGCTCTTCCCCGGACCTCCTGACAGATGTGTCCAAGCAGGTATGTCCCCGCTGTGTGCACAAGAGTGCAAACGACCAAAGTCCTGGCTCTTCACGCTGCTGCTGGCCCTGCTCTGCTCCCCCTGCCCGCCTTGGGGCTGAGCAGGATGCCCACACACCCTTTTTTCCACCAGGTGGAAGAGCTGCGCCTGGCCTACGGCAGCCGGGGCTCCTTCCGCACTGCCAACGGGGTGCACACCTCAGAGCCCACGCTGGACAGCCGCTGCTGCAGCTCCACCACGGAGGTGACATTCGCCGCCGAGCTGGAGCGCTCCAAGCCCGAAGCAGCCCCCGTCTTCCTGCCCCACTCCAAGAGCAGCTCCGCCTTCCCCCTGCTCTACGCCGAGCTGGAGCTGGAGCGGGCGTGGGAGCCCACCGACCTCTTTGGCTCCAGGAACCCCCTGACGTCCTTTCGGCCCCACCACAAGTTTGCTGGGAACAGTAAGAGCACCTCGGTGGGCAACATGCGGGAGGTCAGCACGAGGCCGCTGGTGTACATGGACGTGCCGTGCCCCCAGCCGCTGGCCCCCCCAGCCCCGCAGGTCCTTTTTTACGTAGACAGGCCACCACAGCCCCTGTGCCACATGCAAACACCCAGCCAGGAGGCGGCAGGAGCAGCCGGTGGATCCGTCCCCACGGCCACAAAAACGCCCAAGTGGAGCCCAAGCACTGCCTGGACGGGGGAATTCCAGCACGAGGCTTCGCACAGGGCTGCAGGCAGCAGTGCAGCCCCAGAAGGGGGGAGCAGGCCGCTGGCTCGCTCCTTTGATTACGGCCTTCAAGAGCAGCCTCCCAAACGGTCCTGGAGCCAGTCGGACATGAAAACCATCCGCTTCCCCTATGGCTCGGAGTTCAGGCCCCTGGGCCCACGGCCTGCCCTGAGCAGCCGCAAGGCAGGAATCCTACGGCACGCGCTGGCCCAGCAAGGGCTCGCCCCACGGCCGCGGCACCCTGCCGAGCGCTACGTGGGCAGCAGCACTGAGTCCAGCGACTCCGACTCCGACCTCCTGGCCGCTGAATACTGCTCCCTGTACGGCCGGGTGCTGCGCTCGCCCATGGCTCGGGTGCGGCTGTCCTCTGGCAGTCTCCAGCTGGAAGAGGAGGATGAAGAGGTGTCCTTTGCAACCGGCGCTGCTGAAGAGAGGACTTCCAGGGGGGCCTCCAGGTATTTCACTTAGGTGCCTCACACCGGCTGAAAGGAGCCACAGGTGGCCAGGACTGAGCCAGACCCAGCGGATGGTCACTGTCCTGCTTGCAGGGCTGCTTACTGCTTGTGAAACGTTGTGATGGGCTCATGTTGTGTGAGTGCTTTTAGCTGTAGAGGAAGTGTTAAGGGACAGCTGGGGAATGTTCTGAGGTACCCATCTCCTGCATCATAGCCTGAAACTGGTGCATCTCTGCCGCCAGGCTTTTCACATGCAGGGGTCCAGCTTTAGCCAGATGGGCAGGGGCTCTCGCTTAAGCCCTGCATAGACACTGCATGCAGTCCAAGCAGGCCACAGTCAGAGCTCAGCCACTTAAGTCTTCATCTTCCATCAGGTGGAAGAGAGAGAAAAAAAAAAAAGACATTTTATGGAAGATCTTAAACATTAGTTTATCACAACTCCAGGGAAGCCTGCTGGTGGGAGGAATGTTTGAGGCCAAGTGGGAGAGGAGCAGGATGGCCAGGGGGAGCTGAGCAGAGATGTCTGCTTTTGGAGCTGTGCCAATGCTGCAGGAACACCCAGTGCTTAGGACAGGATGCCACGCATGGGGTGCTCCTTGTGATGCTTGGAGCCATGTAGAAATCGAGCAGCTCTGTCTTGTCCCTGGCCAGGTTAGGGCATTATCCTGCCCAGGAAATATCATAGCAGCTCTCGTAAATCATTAAACAGCATCCCACTCTGAGCTGTAGTAAGTGAGTTAATGAACGATGATGTATAGCTCCACTCTTCTTAGGCCTAGTAGCTGTTATTTTCTGTCAGCAGCTCTGCAGTCCGGGCACCTCAGTGTCCTGCTTAAATCAGGGGGGAGTGAGGCACGCAGAGGATGGTCTTGCTCCCCCAGATCAGGCCTCCACCAAGCAGCATGGGGAAAAAGCTCTCAGGAGGAGGGCAGGAAAGAGAGGCAGCTGGTGCTTACCCTTTTGGCATTAGGAAGGCTGCTGTAACCATGGTGCTTCTAAACGTTCCTGTTTGCTACATGAATGCAATGTTATTTTTACCAGGGCCATTTCTAGTTATAGAAGAGCAGGAGAGGGAGCTTCTCACTATCCATAGGGCAGCAGGAGGGAGATTAGTTTTTTGTACATTGCTCCCTGAAGTGAAAAGGTACAGATACTTCCTAGACATGTTTTTATTACAAAGAACTTATTACCCTAAAAACACAGGAAATCTACTCTGAAAACAGGAGAATGATGTTACTTCTGTAAGATGTTAAGAGAAGTTCTTATTACTTTTCTTTAAGAACAACTCTGTAAAACTGCAGGACATGACTATAAGGGGAGGAACAGCCCCATAATACATATGCTTGAGAAAAGAGGGGAAAACAGTTGAAGGGACTTCAGGAACAAGGAAGCTAGGGCAGAGATGGAAAATAAGTGTGAAAAGAACTGTGCATTGCTGTCTTTTGGTTTAGAAGCTGAACAATAAAATAATAATAAAAAAACAGTTGTTCACACTAGAGTTTTCGTTTCCTCCTTTTGGATGGGGCCCAAGCTGCTGCAGCTAAGGCAATCTGCACTTCAGCCCACCTTCCCCTACAGCTCACAGCCCCCAGGCAGCCCTCATTGCTCCACAGAGCTGCCAGGCTGCTTTCCCTGTGTGTGTTCATTGTCTTAGAGGCAGCTGAGACTCACTGAATGCTGCTGAAAACAACCACATTCTTGGTCAGCTGCCCAAAGAAATGTGTTAGATCAACAAGAGAGCACACTGTTTGCTTTTGCTCCAGGTTATTCTGGGATGAAGAAGCTATGAACTACCTGGACCCCACATGCTGCTCTGGGACTGGCACACATTCTGGTGAAGGAAAAAAAAAAAAAAAAAAGAAAAAAAAAAAGGAAAAACAAACTCTGCATAAATAGAAAGTTTACTTTCTCCATGCTCTGCATCTTGGAAACAGCAAAAACTGTCATTCAATGCAGCATTTAAGTATGGCAATCTACATGCATGCTGTGGTAAGGGGAAAAAAATAGCTGTAGTGATTCAACTACAAAATTTACACATAATCCCCAGAGAACATCCCTTAAAGGGTTATTATACCTTAAGCACACAGGCAAACCTACAATCAGTTAGGTCCTGAAATCATGTAGAGACACGGAAGGCTGGCCCAGGTCAGCTTTACCTTGAGCATAGCCCGGAACAGAAAAGCAGCTTTACTGGGAGGGATCAACGTGAAAACTACATTGCATAAACCTCCAGGAGGTCCTAGCTCTGGCATTTGAGACTGCTGGGGACACTACAATAAGATGGAGAAACAAGGACTTGGGAACTATTTTTGGATTTTTCCATTGACTAGGGAGTACTGGGGCACAGCATGTACACTGTGACTTAGCACATCATACATAATGGTCAACAATAGCAGAAGAACAAAGCAGTCCTGAGTAAGTGACAGAAATTAAGCTAAAATCATTGCATAAGCCAGCTTTGCTGGGACTGACTAAAATGAACAATCTCAGTAAGCAGTGGCACACATGCAAAGGAACAACCAAAATAACCTTTGCATCAGTCCTTCCCTGTGGTACCTGTATAGTCCCTTCTTAGCCCTGTTCACCAAGAAGAGGAAATAATATTGAGTGTGTTTCACTAGTAAAACAAATGTACAAAAAATACCGAGGACAGAGAGATGACAGGGACTGCTGCTGATAAAAGATATATCAGTACGTGGAAAAATGCAAACATGTCCCTTAAGCAAGCAAGCAGTATTAATTGGGTGGGGGCACAGAAACATTATAGCATCAAAACATTAAGCTACTCAATGCATTTGGACTGATGTAGCTGGGGGTCATAAAATAAAATACATCACTTACAGATAAAGCTAATCTTGAGATTTATATGCAAGATATTCGTTTTTTTTGTTTTGTTTTGTTTTTTTAAACATATAGGTGTATACATTAAGTTAAAAAAGCATCAAGATGTACACAGTATATGAAGAACATTAGTTTGGAGGAGCTCTGATTCCAGCAAATTTAACTAATTTCTATATTAAAGTGTAACTTCATTTATTGGAAAGATGTGAAATAAGGCAAGCCAACATACATACCATTAAAACTTTGTAAAGAATAAAATAATTTTATTCCAGTGTTAAGTCATAAAACAGTGTTATAAAAATGAGACCTTTAACAATTGCTAAGCCTTGTGCAAACACATCAAGAATCTATGTACTTTCCTATTCAACTATAGACATTCAGTTGAATGCAAGAACAGGTTTTTACAATACTACAATGCTTACTGTACAGAAGTGTGCTAGAGGAATTAAGAGACCAGGGGTTTTAAGAATGATTACATTGATAAAGGACTCATCTACCCATGAACAAACATATTTCTCTACTCTGTGATTCAGACTACTTTGATAAGACTACTTCAATATCAATTCTTCTCCATCTACTGTGGGAAACCTAACAAACCAAATACACAAGAAGATGATTCCTAAATGAATATCTTGATATCTCTTCCCATTATCTATCTGCCAGCAACAGAATACTGCTGATTAAGTTACACAGTTCATCAATATCTAACAAGTCATGAGGAAAAAGAAACTGTTCTCTGGAAACCAGTAATACAGACATCCATTCTTAAGAGTTACAGTCGTACAACGCACAGAGACCTTAGGTGCAATAATGCCATGTGCAGTACAATAAAGTAGTCTTTAAACGGACTGTTCTTACAAGAGAATGAAGCTGTTTTATGCATATATGGATTACTTTTTCCCAATACTGTCCTGTGAGGTAGGCATATGACCCACCCATATTACAGGAAGAGATACCATAGTTCAGTAACATGCTACAGTCTTACCACATAAATAGGACAGATTAATTAATTCACTAACCCTTGCTACCCAGAACAGGATATGGAGTTGCATAGATTAAAGACTGTGTCAACAGGGTATTACCACTAATTACAAAATTCAGGAGAAATTCTTATCACCTCTCCCCTTGGTCTCATAAAAAAAAACACCTTAAGGGAAGTGACATAGAAGTGAAAACATGATTTTAATTCTGAGAAATGAATATGGAGGTCTTTGCAATGAGATTTAGGATGAGACTGGTGAAGTAAAAGCTGAGGTAACTGTGGCCCTGGCCTTTTTGTACCTTCACTTTACAATGCCAAATTCACAATTAAGCCCACAGAGATATTAGGTCACACTACGTTGTCACAGGCCATGAACATTCATTTGAGCACACAGATCCTGAACACTCCTCTATGGGACTGAAACCAAAACTGAACCCTGGAGTTGCTCTCTCTCTCTAGCACTCCCTGTTGCATAGCAGCTGGTAGGTATCTTCCAGACAAGAACAGCATGGGGGGTGGGGGAGAGTGACCCAAAACCTTTTCAAAACAACTGTGTAAGGAACACCTTTGCTAAACCATAAGACAAGATAGGAGGTATATCCACGCCTCTGCACATTTATTAAAATCCAGAATAAAATGCACAACAGAAAGAGCTCATGAAAGTTTACAGAACTTAAATATTTATTTTTAAACCATTTAAAACCCCCCAAAACATTGATATAAGCTTCATCTATAAACAGATTTACAAGACTAACAACTACAGAAGCTAGAGAAGCACTACAATTTGTTTCTGTGATGCAGTTATTTTGTAAAGCTTCAGATCAACTGTATTTACAACTTTTGCTGCTTTTACATTTATAAAAATATTTATTTAATCCATAACATTATTGTTTTCAAAAACTATTTCCAGACTTTTTCTCAGATATAAATTCTAATTGAATTTCAGTTATATAGCAGATGAAAGTTTTAAACAGAAACACTTCTTTAAAATTAAAACAAAGTTATTCTTTTTTTTTCCTTTTTTAAATTTTTTACAGTGTAGGCACCATTGAAAATAATTGTCCTTGGCATATCTAACCACCATCTCTCACAAGTGTCCTTTATATAAAAACGATGTAATGGCAACATTTGACTAAAAATGCAGTATTTACTTGCACACCATTACTTTTTTAATATTTGGCAGATATATTTCAGGTTTTTTAAAATGACTTTTGTGCAAAAACAAAATGTGCAGGTCTGAACCATAAAATAAACACACCCAACCTTTATCAAAAATAAATTTACACCAACAGTTCCACAGCTAAGTACTGAAAAAAAATCCCAGTTCAAAATTTCAGCATAATATACATACTGGGTTGAAAAAGAAAGAAAAACAATAACAAAAAATAATAAAAAACCAGAAGAGATTACCCAGTTAGCAGTACCATAAATATATAACTGAAAGCAACTTTATAATCTTACCTACTTTTTATGAAAAAAATCACTCCATACTGCACAGTACTACCTTTTTGTGAAAGAATATCTATAACTCAGTTATTTGCATATTAACTGGTAAATACATATTTAAAATACACTTTCAGAAAATTATAAACAAATTATGTTGATGTACTGTATTTAATGTATTTAAGAACAAAAATGTGTATAAATATCTTACAGGAGAAACAACACCACCACAAAGAACGCTGGTGTTACACTTATACCTGCTTGTGAGGTATGTATCATGCGACGCTCGGCTTCTCTGGCTCCCTTCCACCCAGGTATGTATACTCAGAGGAAAAAAATTAAATTAAATAAAATTGGACTTCAGTTTTTGTCCATTATTGCCAAAAGCCCCACCCCCTCAACTGTATTGCTTTAATTTTCCTACCATGATGATATAAGATTGAATTACTACTTGTTCTAAAAGGTAATACATATACTGTACATCAGGATATACCTGTTGCTACATATCACCTGCAAACTATTGACATATTGCTCTCAAATATATTTAATCATAGAGCTGCCTAAAATACTGTACCAATTTAGAATTATAATAGATACTGTTGCAGGTTTATTCTTCAGGGCACGATAACTATATGCTGGTTGAAGCAGGTGCTACAGCAATACCCTTGCCACTACAATACATGTTTTGAATACGCTTGTGAAAAAGCTATTTTCTCTGAAGCTTGTTAGTGATTTACAAAAGTTTAACTCATGAATAC
The DNA here is from genome assembly GCF_963932015.1 of Anas acuta. Lineage (NCBI taxonomy): Eukaryota > Metazoa > Chordata > Aves > Anseriformes > Anatidae > Anas > Anas acuta. Next base: position 13,179,824 of record NC_088991.1, on the reverse strand, counting down.
AAAAGACCTGTACATCCCTGTGTACAGGAACAAAATAGCATCAAAACATACTGTACTTGCACTTTCTATCAACTAAAGTAATGGTTATTTCTAAAAGCAAAACTGCACCTCAACATTTATCAGATTAAACTGGTGAAACTACAATATTAAAAGTTGTTCTTTACAAAATAATTTCCTGAAAATATAAAACCATGTGCACTGCCACAAAATAGTTGAGTAGGTTCTTTCAAATCCTCAAATCACCATCAATATGTTGCAAAGATCCAAAAGGCACAAGGAGCTCATGAGCTAAGCACTGCCAAGCTTGAAGTAGTTTTGGTGGGTTTCACTGGGTCCATATGAAACAGCAGTCACTTATGTGAAGTTTCTTAGGATGAGTCATTAACAGAAAATCTACAGATAAAAAAAACAAGTTTTTTGTTAATTACTGTGTCTCATCCTGGCAGGCAGCAAGTAACTATCTATGCATCATTAAACTAGTAAGGATTCTCCTGCTCCCTTCCTTGCTATAAATATGGTTAAGATAAAACTGCAGGTTAAATTAAAGGAAGCAAAATGTAACAACTACAGTAAAATTCCAGAGTGTAAAGACCAAGCAGAAAAAGTTATTGTTAGCATTAGTTTTTCTTTCAATAACCAGACATGTTACATGTAACTTCTGAAGCTAAGAATGTAGAGCCCTAGATATAACAGATGTAACGGATCAAAATACTGTACTTAAACTTCCCTAGCATATGAAATGCTTGAATATCAACTAGCTTTTCCTTAATGGAAGTACTTCTCCCCGCCCATAAAAACACACACACACACACACTGTTTAAATGCATGCAAAACTTTCTTCACTTACTTCTGAAATTTCTCCATAAGTTTCTTCACCATCTTATCTGTGATCCCTGGACATGTTGCTTCTGCCATATTGATGCTTTTCTCAAGTTCCTCAATTGCTTTCTTTCTGCTAGCATTATTTGTGTCCTGCTGTTTGAGCTGAGTAGCAAACCAAAGCAGATAAAGCTTACAGAATTCATCAGGTGCTTGGGCAATAACTTAAAAATTTCTTTGAAGGTAAAACTTACCTCAGCAAACACAGGGGTGATTATCATAGTTAAACAACTCAGGGTTTTAACAAGATCTTGATCCTAAAAATTAACAAATCAGGATATCAGTATATTCCTATACCATACGTATGCTGTGTTAAATGCAGCTTACATGATTTTGAAAGTTCAGCTGAATTCAACACAGCCCCTGTAATGTATCACAAAACAATGAAGGTACAGTACATCAACAAACGTTAGGAAATATAGAAATAGATGCCTGATGACATACGCCATATTGTCACGCTCCAATTTCTCTTCTCTAATATTATATAACAGTTTAAAATTCACATATCTTTGAACGGATACTGTTCTGTTAGTATGTGGTATCTTTTGCAATTAAGGCTGACACAGGCATAGGAAATGTCATTAACAAGCATTATCTGTTGGACTACAAAAAAGTAGTCAATTCTTAAGAAAACCGAATAATTACAAGTTTTAACACTACCTTACAATGGCTTCAAAACCATCACTTAAAGAAGAACTCTTTAGACTACATACCGTCCCATTCTGCAGCTTTTTTGCATCTGGTTTCTTTCGAACTGTAGTAAAGCTCCACTCAGGATGAGAGTTGTTTTCTTTGTTACTTGACTCCCTAAGAAAAAGGATATGATGTACATAATACTAGCCACAGCATAATGCTAAGCAACTATAGGTAACCCAAATACATAGTAAATCTATATGGATTATTTCTGTATGCCTTAAAACAAGGGAAAAAAACATGTGTCGAAATGTTAACTGAACTTCAGAAAAACAACTTCAGATACCAACTTGAAATACAAAGCAAACAGAGAATGCCTACTTACAAAGCTTACCTTCTCCTATGACATCCCATTTAAAACAGTTATCTGATGTCCAGAAAGGCAAGACACTTACAGAAGGTATGTTGTTCCACCCACATTGTGCAAACCTCTTTGTACACCTCAGCCTTGCTCTGTGGTATTTCTGATTATAATTCATTGTTTTTGGTATAACCACTAGCCCCAAACTAGGAAATACACAGCACTTAAACAGCACTGAAACTGAGTTTAGATTTAAAAAAATTGTAAGCGAATGAGTGCATAGCTTGACTTATACATTAGTCTTCAGTTTCAAACAGAGGATTTCCTTGAAAGAAGCCAATGCAAAACAGAAAAAGTCAGATAGAGACTAAATTGTGAAAATTAACTTACGAATCAGAACCATCGGAATCAGTTTCATCGCTACTATGTCCCTCTGCTTTCCATCTCTTAAACCTATCAATTAGTTCTGTCAGGTATGAAGTCTTCTTGGCATTTTTCATAATGAATTTGTGCTTCAGAAGTTCTTTTGCTGTAGGGCGCTATAAGAAACACTTAAGTATTTAATGTTATGCTAACATTTTTTGACTTTAAATATTAGTAGGGGAGATTTAGTATGACAACTGACTTAGCTCATACAGCATCAGGAAATTAGTAGAAACAGGAAGTTGAGAGAAGCCAGTAATCCACATTTACAAGCACTCTAAAAATACGATCAAGTCACACACAGACTATTGCTTACCCTTCTATGCTAGAAAGTACACACCCAGGAAAATGACTAATCAAATTTCTCCACTGCAACATTTCCTTGTAAGCAGAATTCAAGCAGACAACAAAAGTTCTGCTAGGGAAGAGATTTAGGATTCTCTCCTCTTTCAAAGCTTCTCTTCTGACCTTATCCTATGTTCACATGCGGTGTAGGAAGTTGCCTCTGCCATCATCATTTCTTCTGTCCCCCCCCCCCTCCCCCCCTTCATTATTTTAAACACAAGAGGCTGGGGTGAAGAGACAGTTGTTAAGAAGTACCATTAATATTTACAGTCAAAAGTATAGTCTCCAAAATTATTTCAACCAACTGTGATGTACCGTACCAGCAGAATACTTCACAAACATGTATTAAAAAATATAATTATAGACCTCTACACACAAACACTTATCTACTCACAAATGTTGGATCCTTATTGAGACACGCATCGATGAATTCTTTAAAAGGTTTACTGAATTCTCCTAACAAAGTTGGAGGATTGTTTTTTGGAATGAGAAACAGAACTCTCATTGGATGCATATCAGAGTTGGGTGGCTCCCCTTTGGCTAGTTCAATAGCAGTGATTCCCAATGACCAGATGTCAGCCTGAGAAGGGAAAAAGTTACTTATATTATAAAGTTAAATGATATCACAACAAAGTATTTAATAACTGAAATCTGCATTTATATAATAAAGTTAACTTTGGTCTCAGTAGAAAATGAATAAAGATTCTTTTTTAATACTCAAAGGCTATAATTTCCAAAGACCTAAGTGATTTCATTAGTCTTGAATAACTTTGACCAATGTATACAAAATCAGTATTGTTGCACTGTCTATTTCTTTCCTAACAGCTTTATGAAGTTAACTGGAAAATGATCAACAACTCTGGTTAGATCTGAGACACCAAGTTGGCAGCAAAAGTTTCTGAATAATTGATACTATTTTTACCTAGAAATAAGCATTATTGATACAGAGACAAATTTTATTTGTGTCTTATGAACTATGCAATCTTTCAACTCGGAGATTTCTCCGAAGTGAAATATACATCATTTGCATCTTTTTAGATTAGTTGCAAGAGCCATTCAAGTCACTATAGGTGTTTCTCATTAAAAATGGGAATGATTGACTACACTTGGCAAATAGTCATAATTTAAAGCTGCCCATATAGTAAAGAAGGGTTACAAGTTGCATCTCTCCAATACTCCTTTCCTATTCATAAGAAGAACTAAAATATCTGTAATTTAATATAGAAAAAATAAGCTAGCTCATAACTGGAACAAAACATTTTGAAAGAGATGGGGCTTTTAAGTCTCTATTGCTATAAAAGTGTACTAATTTATTTCATTTTCGACTATTTTGAAGAAGGGAACAGAGAAGTTAAAAAGCAGTCCAGATGCCAAAATACTTTACAGTATTAGACTAGAAATCAGTGTATCCTGTCCAAAACCTTTTCATCTGTCCTACCCAAAGGCTTGCCTCTTTCATACTTTCCCACTAGACTTCTGGCTAAGAAAGAAAGGAGAAAGGGCATTGCTCTCGCAACAATAGTGAGGAGATACGGAATGCAGGAGATTAGGTTGCTGGCAGAATGTAAATGAAGGGGTGGTACAGCTGATTTACACACAGGGCAAACAGAAGAGGAATTATTTTCACTTGGACAGGATAACATGCATTTTAAAAACAAGCTAGAGTACTTTCCCAAAAAGCCATGGAAAGAGTATTACAGCTGTACCACTGGAACTCTACACATGAAAATTACAAGTGAATGTATACGCTCCTTATTATCAGCAAGAAGCCCTTCTATGTACAAAATTTCTTCAAACTTCACTTTCCTTCCTTATAGTGATTTTTAGCAGCAGCTCCAAACCCACAGAAAATATGGCAGGGGTATAATGTCTGCTTTTCTACTGTTTGTTCACATCGAGAAACTCTCCCTTCCAATTCGTCTACGATTAGCTGAAATCTTCAGAATTACACAGGTCATTGGAAATACCTGACCGCAAGTTGTAGAAATGCAATCACATATTAAGAGTCCAACGTATACTGACAAAACACAGATGAATAGTAAAGCTAAACTTTGTCTCACACAAGTCACCCTTCTGTAGATAATGGAAGGGCAGGCAACCCATTCAATTCCTTCTCCTTTGACAGTAAGAGGAAGCCTAGAGACCAACTTAAATACCTGCATCTTAAGAAATTAAGTTCAAATGGTAAGATTCATGTCATATAAAAGAGTGAGAATAGAGTAAAATTTCAGCCCTGATCTTAGGTTTAAAATAAGGTGATAAATTCTGGTAGTATTCTGATCTGAAAGCTTTATTACTACTTGAATAAAGTGGGAAACACTGAATTTAAATTAAACAAAAATAAACCCACAACACAAAGTATCCAGGGAGTTTCTCTAACAGAATGTTAACAGGAAAGCATCAAGTTTACTTGCTGAGTTTTCATGGATCTTGTATGGGAGTACAGTGACATCCAGTTTATTTATACAGTTTATAAACTGTAATAACAATTTAATTGTTCTTTTGTTACTTAAAATCATGTAATCTGAAATAAACTTTTTTCAGTATTGATAAAGCTAGAAAAAGACAAAAAAAGCTTTCTGTTAGATCTGCAGATACAAAGAAAAGATATTCTACTCTCATACTTACTTTTGAATCATACGCTGACTGCTGAATAACTTCAGGAGCCATCCAAAATGGAGTTCCAACAAAGGTATTCCTCTTAATTTGCGTGTCTGTCAGCTGCCCAGCAACTCCAAAATCAGCAAGTTTAACATCACCTTGCTCTGATAACAAGACATTGGCAGCTGCCAAATGGAAATAATATAACATCTAATTTAGAACGCTGCTCCCATGATTTTTAAGGGCTTTAACAAAGTTACATTTTAAATGCACCTTTTATATCCCTGTGAATTTTTTTCTCTGAATGTAGGTAGTCAAGACCTTTCAAGATTTCCTTTAGCATGGTAGCGATCTGGAACTCATCAAATGGGCCAGCACGCAGCTTTAGAGAAAAGACACAGTAAAATAGTTTTATTCTTATATCTAATTTCTGCCTTGTTATTGATTTAATTAGATATTAACTTGAAACATTTTTAATGTAAAGAGCTAAAACAATTCATAAAATGAAGATTCGATTAATTAACTCAATATTCTATCACAAATAGGTGCCATTAGAACAATCATCTTCACATCTGCTCTACTGATAATACATGCAAAGCACTGCTACTTTTTTTTTTATATACAGTATAGTCCCCTAAGCATGCAACACACATGAAAAGCCAGAACTTACTAAGAAGTTTGAGTTTTCTATCAAACACAGATGACTGAATTTTGCATTTTAAAATGTGTATGCAGAAAAACAGTTTATTTCAAAATAAACGTCTATTGAATGCTGTTTTTAAAGTTAACAATACTTCTTTTTTCCTTGTTCCAATATTTTTGATTCCATGCTTGGAGAACATAATGCACTACTATAAAGCTGCTTGTATGGGGTAAGTTCTACACATGGGAAAGCTATGTAAATAAAACAGAAGTTAAGGTGTGTGATTCTACTATAAAACCAAGAATCAAAAACCCACACAAAACCATAGTGAAATAGAAAACTATAACATCACGAAAAATTGAAGCAAAGTGAAAGAAGCTAAAAATTAAGGTTTTATCCTCCAAAAGAACAAGTGAAACCACTGAACAATACTAAAAAAAAAAAACTTCATTATTTCCTGACAATCCACGAAAGACTATAAATTAGGTGAAAATGTTAAAGAATTATCTCACAGTCTCACTCTCAAAAAGACTAAGTTCCAAAGCTACTAAGTACTATACACTATACATAATTACTATGTTTTTGCATTCCTAGACTTGAGCTGATGTGATGTAATTTCATGAAGTTTAAATAGATCTGTGAAGTTAAGCATAGACTTAAACCTTTGCAGAAAGGAGAACCGGTAGCAAATATATAATTAACACCATGTTGTAATACTGAAGACATGATATTTTTCCTTCAGAATCACACAAAGACTGAGTTATATTATCTTGCAGGAAAGGGTGGGTCTTGAAGTTTTACAGTTGAGGCGGAGCAGTACTGAAAGTATGGGGAAACCACATCCACATGAAGTGGACTGTGCGCTTGTTCTATCTAAGCTACATCCTTTGTGAATGCTACACAATCTTAAATAAAAGGTACTTTCATATTTAACAGAAAATGGAAAAATCAACACCTTCTAACCAATTAAAATTAATTATACTCTGTAGGCACACACAACATTAATTCCTGAGACCTGATCCTAAAGGAAACATTTTGTATGCAACTGTAATGAATACACTCTGATCTGGAGGGGGGAGCCGGACTGGACACCGACAAAACAAAACAAACAAAAAAACTTCCTCACTCAAGACAAGTCACCCACCCTCCTACCCCCTGTATGGGGAAAACAGTACTTCTCATACTAAAAAAGAAAAACACCACAATTTGTCTTCCATTTGACTAAGAACAAGAGTTTCCTAATGCTTAGGGACAAACAGTAAAACAAACAAACAAAAATAACACCAAGTCAATGTACCAACATGCAACAGAACTACCATGCAAATCAACAATTTTTGGAGCACTATAATGTAGCAGTGATGCAACATTAACAGCCTCCAGGGACTTGATTTCATTAAGTGATACGAAAACACAATTATGTAGGTTTTATTCATACTTAAAATGCAAATACTATATACTTACAAGATCCAAAGCTGACCCTCCACCCAAGTATTCCATTATTATCCATAGTTTTGTGCCCTGTAAAAGAATGCATGAGCTGTTAGAAGTCCAAGGGTGCCATAAAAAAAGTCCTTCAATGGACTACCAGTATACTGTTAGGAGAATACAAATACAGAAACCCATTAATGATTAAGATGCATCTAATTACTTCCTGCAGAATGATCACATAGCTCCCGTGCAAGATGCCTACATATCAATTAAAGTTTGACTTCCATATAAGAGCAAAAACAACAACAAAAGAGATATACGTCACCACCTTCCTCCTCCCCCCAAATCACTTTCCTCTAAGCTGATCCATTCCACCTAAAGAAACGGAATTAAAGAGAAAAAAAAAGATTCTGGTGGGGGGTTTAAGTTTAAAGCCAGCGTTTTAATCTAAGTCTTCTGCAAGAACTACAATCTATCTTTGCGCTGAAATTATTACTTCCAGCTATTTGCTGTACAGAATCAATAAAATTTTAACAAAGAACTTGTAACATCACTACAATTCTCATCTGAGGAAAATGCCCAAAAGCAGTTCTAAGTTCTGAGTAAGTGAGAGAACATAAACCTCTCTTCACACAACAGAAATTTAAAGACTAAATGGACATAGATGCTAGCTGTCCCTCCATCCACATTGATTGTGCAAGCGCATATCTATCATGTCTACAAGTTCCAACTTAAGTTGTGGGAAAAAATAAATACATGAAAATTCACAGCTCTTTTATCTATCATGAAACATGCCTGCTATCAGATAGGCAGCTCCAAATTTTGAGATAATAAGCAGCACCTTGAGCACCAACCAGGGGAAACTGCACCGTTAGACCTGGAAGCCTACAAAAACATTCATTTTTCCTAGGTTTTTGGACCAGACATTCTAAATCAACCACTAAAAAAGGTTGATAAGAACAATACAATTAGATAAAAGGTATGACTTAAGGAACCTAACTTATAGTTTGTTTTTAAATTGCTAGTAACACTGCAGAGTTCACATATTCCTTCACTGTGTACTGTTTGAATCTTCACTCCTTTGAGTTGCTGTGCTTTCTTTGTTGAGATGTCTCAGCTACAGTACTAGATTTGACATTCTTCTAACAATTTTATAGGTACTGAGTTCATCCTTAGTCTGCAATTGCAAGAAGCAGTTGATTCATATAAGCAAAAACCAAAAAGATTTGTTATGAGATCTACAGAGTGTATGTTTCAAAACTGGGACCTGCTACTTGCCACAGTCCCCTCAGAAGCAGAAATGCAGATATTAACCTATGGGCTACTACTTTAAGGAATTCTGGGAGTAAAAATGTTTCGTTGAAATCAATACCACAGGTATTTAAAAAAAAATGACTAAAATAGAGCAGAAACGAAGTACCATGCACACTGTTTAAGCAGCAAATATTTACTAGCACTAATTCCTTATAGCAGAACATAAGCTTATAGCAGAAGCACTTTTTAAAGACTCTTACTAGATTGTATTCTGTCCTACCCTATTTCCTGACTAGTGATAGAAATCTAGAGGATACAACAAGCAAATAAAGGTGCAGTTTCTGAAAGTAACACATCCAATTATGCTAACAAAGTGTACTCTGTTAGATTTATACTGAATTTAAGAAACACGCCATTTATGAGAGTCTATTCCAATATTATGAGATCAGCAGGGAAGGGCTGGCTAATTTTAGCAGTTTTTATAAAGCCCTACTTTGTCAGTTGAGAAGACCTGCAAGGAACTCCAGTTTAAGGCAAACATTGTGGTTACCAGACATGTTTGGAGGATTTGACTATTAGTTGAAAACACCATAAGGTGAAAATGAATAAGTACTGTGTTTCTGAAATAATGTCTCAAAGAAACTGCTACTATCCAGCCTAACCGGGTGTGGATATTTTCTAGCCAAGCATGTACAACCTTTTTCCTAGCTATTTTAGGTTGACCAAGTATAAATAGACAATGTAGAACAAACAATATCTTTAGATAGACTCAAAACTTTGCTACACTAACTTCTGTACAGTTTTGATGGAAGTCTCTGGATGCTAGTATGAGTTTTCCATACTGAAATCCAAAGAACTAAGGAACTTCAGTTTAATTGCAAAACGAAAGAACAATTCTAGGTAGCTATACTAGTTACAAAGACAGATACTCAATTCCCTACTCCAAAGGCTACATAGCACAAATACAGAAAACAATCATGGTATTTCAGTCATCAAGACAAGATTGCTCTCTGTGGGATCAAGCATTTCTAACACCATTCCTAGAGCTTCAGAGAAAGCTACATGTATAATTATTATATTTCAGTGAACTATTTCTATTCCATAAGCATTATCTAGAAGAGGTTAATTGAGCTCAACCCATTTGGTTTCTGGCAAATAAAAGATGCAAACAGAAGAAGAGTACTATCTTTTAAATTTTGAAATGTCTCCAATTTAGTGTATACTAATGCTCTTTTAGCCACTACTTTTAAGTATTTTAGGAGTTATTTTCACTGATTTATATATATATATATAAAGTATTCACCAACAAACCTATTTGACTGCTTTGAATGTGATCGTGGTACCAGTCATATCCATAGCAAACCACTATTACTCTCAACAGCCTAGGACTTTGCATTCTAAGAAATAAGATGTCTTCATTTTCAGAATTTAGCCTCAATGTTCTTTAACCTTTAATTATAAAGTCATTTGGAACAAAATTGCACATACTTCTGTTTTCAGAAGAAGTCTGCAGTGTATGTAGAAATTAAATCCAGAATTAAATACTACAGAATTGAATACTTAAGCTGACAGCCATTCTCAGAATAATAGTTAACAGAAAGTTAAAAGTTATAGCAATTAAATTCTGAAAATTGGACAGATACTACTCTCAAAATACCTGTTATTACCAAAATTAAAGTCAGCATAAAGGATTCTTTGCACAGTTACAGCAAAGCAAATACACTCTTTCCACTGAGGAATCTCAAGTTGAAAGCTCTAGTATTAGCAACCAAGAATAAATCTAACCTAAGAAAAATCTGGAGCCAAGATACTATTTAAGCAGGGAACAGCAAGCAATAGAATTACCTACCATGCTAGTCTGGGATGAAAAACATTCCTGTGGACTTTTTAAAATGAATTTCTTAAAGGAATGGAAGAGTAACCAAAATTCCACAAACACCTCCCTAAACTTCACACTCAAGTTTTCCTTCCCCAAAAATATTAGAAGTGTGAAAAGTAAGCAGGAGATCAGCATTAATCTTTCAGAATTTATCCATCTAGAACAGAAATGGAAAGAACTCAAACAGTGGTGAGGAAAGTAATGAAGCATTAATATACGCCTGTATTTGCCAGGAATTTTTAAAAAGTAAAAAGCCCAAACCAAGAGTTAAAAGTTTTATAGCACTGACAAAACAGCTACATATATGTATTTGAGAAAAAGGGAAAAAATGGAAGACTTGCATAAGAATGGCAGAGACACCACTGTTAAGCACAGGTACTTATTTACATTTGGAATATCCCTTTAGCACCTGTTACTGTTATAATAAAACAACGATTTTCTTTCCCTGTTCAACTCATGGCTTACAAAGCTTCCTCCATCCACTACCCCTCAAACAATGTCTCCTTCCCCCCCACTAACCAAGTCAAGGTTTCATTTCCCCATTTACAACTGTTGAAATCCCTGTTTAATTCTGAAGAAAAACTGATTCCAAGCAAAAACACCTCCAAGACATACTTTGACATGTTTGTACTTCAGGGCAAACATTTGGGTTTTATAACTCAAAGTAAAAATGATTAACAACCAGGAGGATAATGTTTAGGATCTAACTCAGAGAACACTATTATATAGATTCTGCAAATAATTCTATCGTATCACTCAAGTGTGACACAGCTTATCAGAAATATCTTTAGAAGAAGATCAATAAACAGTATACACTAAGCCTCAAAAAACAACCCCTTTTAAATTTTAACTACGGTAAATGCTTTTAGCTTTTTTTGAATGGTTTTAGTTTTAAAAAGTCACAAAGAATATGCACTGCAGATACTTTCAGGGACATTTTAGATGATTACACCTGGACAGTTTCAGAAGTTGAAAAGACTTTCTCAACATTTTGGATTTCTGTAGGGTTGAGGTGGGTATTTTTTTTTTTATATTTTTTTTTTTTTTAGTATCTTTACAAATATACCATTTTACAAAGTAGTTACATAACGCTGATGTTAGTTCTACTGTCTCAGGCCTACTACATTTCATAATCACAAAGGCATCTCCACAAGGTGCATGATTTCTTTCCATATCAGAGAAAGGTTTTTGTTAGTATAGCTATGAATGCATTTTTCCTTCCCCAGAAAGGCCACAAAGTTGTGCTAGAGATTGTAGGGGAAGAAAGAAAACTATGGTCCAAAAGCAACAGCAATGGCAATCCCCTATCCGCAGGACATGTAGCCGTTTTATGCAAATTTTAGCCTCAAAGACTATGCAGCAAGAGAAACAAAACAAAGTGAAAAGAACTGTTAAAAAAAAAAAAGTAAAGTTGGCATGACAACATATCCTCAAATTCAGATTTTTTTTTCCTAGCAGCATTCAAAACTGGGTGACATACTGCCAGCAAATATCTGTGCAATACTATACACTACCTTTAAATATGATCCATAGTATTTCGTTACGTAAGGACTATCACACTGACTTAAAACAGTTATCTCTTGCTGTATATCTTCTATTTCATCTTCTGCTTCCTCAAGGTCTATGATTTTTATAGCAACCACTTGCTGCGTCCGATTATCAATTCCTTTAAAGACTTCACCAAAGGAGCCTTTCCCAATGCGTTCCAGTTTTGTGAATAGCTCTTCTGGGTCTGCTCTATGGTTCTGGAAAAGAAAGAGAAAAATTGAAAAAGAGAGATGAGTTATCTTAATTTATTTCCAGTTTATTAGCCCTTATTACTTCCCAAAAAGCACATCATTCAGATTCAGGATCATATCAGACAAATTTGTCTCCTATACACTAACTTCTAATTCAGCTGTTAGTTACGGAACATACATTACACAATTATATTAAAGGTACATGAGTCTCACCAAGGAGAGAGTCAGGTACAAATCTCATTTCATTTCCCCACATAACACATAAAGGAAACACATAAAGGAAAGAACAGAGCCATCCTTAATATTAATCCTACCCGTGCATAACTCAGAAGACTGGGGAACGCAATTACTGGCACAGAAGCACTAACATCATTACTCAGGCAAAAAAGGCTGGGCTTCCTACCTGGCCAACAGCCTGGGGCAGACAAAGCATTACATCAAATAGCACAGTACAGAGTTCGTTGTGAGAGGACCGCAATACCAGTGTTCACCAGCAGCCTCTGACAAACACGCTGAGCTTCTGATAAGGCTGTGTACATGTTCAGGTTAGCTGAAAGTGCTGACAGGTAGTTGAGCAAAAGGGACTGAGAGATGTTTGAAGGAATAAGAATGCTGAAGTGAAACTGAAGCACTGATCAGAGCTTGCTGATAGCACCCAAGCATGCCTTAGAAGGGGGAGCAGAGCATCAGACAGCAAAGCACCACTGAGGACATCTGATCTAGTCCCTGGAGGTTAACTGCTCAAAGATCAGCAAACAGTGATATCATACAAAGATTTTTTTTTTTTAAAAACTTCTCAGCTTCGTTCAAGTAGACAGGAGGGAAATCAAACAAACACCCAACAAATTCTCATTTTTCTTTCAAGACAAAGCATAACACAGCTGATGAGAGAATCTTGTTTACCCAAAAGCCGCAGCAGTGACTTAGGAAGGATATGGACAATTTGACCCACAGTTTAAGTAGGTAAAACTTCAGAACACTGTTAGAAAGTTTTCAGAAAGGTGTCTGTTTTACCTCTTCAAAACATGCCCATGCTTTGCAGAGTAAGCAAGTTAAATATATTACTGTCTACTGAAAAATACAACAGCATTTTGAGAAAGATGACCCCTAACACTTCACCGCAACTTTGCTACTGTTCATTTGCTCATGCTGTCAGAACCGGGCAATTCATTGCACAGATCAAGCCTCAAACAAGAAGCCTTTGCCCAAAAGCCCTCTGACTCAAAAATCAGCTTTTGGAAACATAAAACCAAGATAATTTGAGATCTTTCTCATACTCATAAAATTCTTGCTCATTAGTCAGAACAAGTGAGCTGTCATGAAAGAATACATCTAGCAAAAGCAGATACTTAAGCACAGATTACCTTTCACAACTTCAATACCGACCTGAAACTCCAGAAAACATCCTTACATGAGTCCTTTTACAAACAGATGCAAAACCTTTACCGGGAAAACAAAACCATTGCTATTTTGATCCTTTTGGACTGAACTAATCTCATTTCCTTACTGGCCCCTTATTATTGTTCTGTTCCTTCTATCAAGACCAGAATTTATTCCACAATATGGTGAGATGAATCCAAACAGATTAACAAGGATTTGACCATATGATTTGTCAGGTTTATTTTCAGCAGAATCAATTCACTGCTCATATATACCAAGCTGTCACTTGTGCTATCACTAGAGGAGGGAACACGAAGTAGTATGGCAGGTTCATGATGATCTCTGTAGCTAGATGTTAGATTTTACATATGTACCGGACACGTTGTTCCTGGGTAGCACATTACAGCAAAAAGAATAAGAAATTTCTCCTTTGTCTACAAAGATCCCTTTACGACTTTGCTCCATTAAAACACCACAAAACAACAACAGCAAACACACAAAACACACCTTCAGAGAAATAAATAAGCAAAAAAATGTGTATTTTTATCTGTTGAAAAATCTGAAGTACTTGAAAGATAAGCAAATGCACAATCAAAGCAAGTGAAAAAAGATAAGTACTACTGTGACCTGAAATCTGAGATAATTAATATTATTAGAAAAGGGAGAAAAAAATGACTGTAGGCCTCAGATGCTTGGAAAGTTTTTTGTTAGATGAAAGAACAGCACATCTTCAAATTACCGAAAGACAGACACATTGATGGCAGGAGTTGATGCAGTAGTGTATGGCATTTTATTATTAAGACCATACCAATAATTTGAATCCAAAGTTCATTTTTAGAGCTGTTTCAAAAAATATGTTGGGAACAAGTATGGCAAAAGCAGCAGCAACTGCCACCCAGCCTTCCCCTGCTGCTAGTTAAACTGCAGAACTGTTAGAGCTAGCAAACTGATGTGTTTCTGAACTACGACCCCAGTTCCAGTAAGAATGATTAACCAATAGTTCTCCACTGACATAAACAAAAATCCCCTAGGAAGAGTGAAGAGAGAGGATTGGCAAAACTTTATATTAACCCCTAAGCAGTCATCTTCAGAAATACCAACTTCACTTTGAGATGCTTAAGAGCCTGGGATGCCCATTCAAGTTAATTAGTAGTTGGATTTGATAGGAAACCTGCTGAACTCTTCCATGCAGGTAAAACAAAAGGGACCTAACCCCAGACACAGTCAGCTGATCTAACCTTTACAAGCATTTGATGAACTCAAAGAGCTGCTCTTGGATTTTGCTTGGGGAGAAACCTTAAGTAGAAAATTCCTCTGGGATCCTCATTGGAAATGCACACCACTCGACCTTATACAACCAATTAACGGTTGGTCATCAACAAAACAAGACAGGCCTCACAATTCCCCCAAGCTACTTCAGGTGAATCACAGCTTTAAAAGCTATTTTAACTTCTAGCAATTCCTAATGCCATCACGTGGGAGTGCTGGAGTATAGGGAAAAGATGGCACCATAGAACTGTGTACACCCAGGGGAGAGAGAGGTGGAACAAAGGCAGCTCAGAGATGAACAAATAGTGTGGAATTACTAAAGGGAAATGTTGAATTTTTATTCTGAGCAAATCCCTTTACCGCAATCAAAGTCAGCTTTACAGCTTCTGTTACAGCTTCCGAGGCTGACAAGCATCTGTAGGATGCTCCAGGACGAAAACAAGTATTTCTGAACAACTTTGGCTAATGTTGAGATAATTTCTTTTGGAAAGGCTTCAAACTAAGAACCCTTACATTATTTAAAACACAGGCTTAGAACAAAGACTGCATCTTGAAACATATTTGCTTTTACCTTTCTTTAATTACCTTGCCTTTAAGGTTGTTCTACAAGAGTACTTCTTTATATCTGATAGAAAAACAAACAAAAACTAAAGACTACTCCTTTTTAATCAAAGGCAAATTTAGAATATACAGCAATACCTATTCTCTTCCTCCTAGTACAGAGAAGGGTGGAGATTTATGTAAATAAAAGCGTATGTATATACACCCCCAATACAGATCACTGAAATTTTGCAGTAGAGATGCCAGCTAAACTTCTAATATGGTAGAAATTAGAATGTAACACTACTAATACTCCTCACCAGAACTGTTACTCTATATTCTTTCACAGATATTTCATTGAATAGCAAAAAGGATTAGAAGCTTTGCAATTTGCCAGCATGAATAACAGCACTTTTTTTTTTTTATTGGTTCATATGGAGAGCCATGTCTGTTGGAGAGCAGATGGTGTCAATAGGCAGTGCGTGAACTCCATCATCGCCTCTGGTAAGGTAACACCTGTAAGTGGACAGGTCAGGAAGAGAATTTATGGCTCTCCTACTCCCTAAATCTGCTACCACACACAAAAGCGGCAACAAATATGACAAGCACAGGCATATATACATGCCAACTTCAATCTATCCAGCATGAGTAACAATAGTACCAGCACAAGCATGACGATACAAGCCCTCTGCATAGCTTCGAAGTCCACCATTTCACCAGTGCAGCACAACTGCTTGCACTAGCGTTTAGCAAGATCTCTGCCATCCTACCATCCAGATGTGCCATTAGTTCATAGTTCTGAGTTCATACACATATGCATCTACACATCTGGAGTCACAGGATCATACCATATTTTGTCTTGGAAGTTACCTCAAGAGGTCATCTAGTCCAGCCTGTGAGACCTGAATTGGGTCTTCCTATAAGAAGGTTCATTAATGTATTTCATTAACGGGTACTGCGTACAACTGGATGAAAAAACGAGAAGCTTCCAAGTATCTCAGACAGAGACTGAGTTAATGCCTTGCATCTAACTAAATCAAAACCAGCATCCTCCAGGTCTCCCAAAGCAAATAATTTAACATAGTCACATTAGATTCCTATATGGTACATAAATGCGAGAACATAAAAAGACTGTTGTCCTAACAGTATTTCTAAAACCTGATCCATAAATGGTGTTACATTATCTGGATTTTTCAAGCATCTCCCAGGCTTTATTTGGAACAGAAATTCTCTTAAAATTATAGGAATAATACAAAATAGTTCATCTACGTCGTGAAACATTGCTGAAATACACGGTTAGAAGACCACTTATAAAAAATGTAATTGGCTCAGATTTTCTAAGAGGCTAGTAAGAGAAGACCTGAGTATCTACTGTCATATTTTTCATGTATCCACTTCAATGACACCCTAACATACAGTGGTATCTTTGGAAGTCATCAGAATTAGCCATGTGTTTAAAAGACATTTCAAGCAATTGCTACAATAAAGGCCTGATCTTTAGTCAGGTACTGAAGGCAAACTTTAAGGAAAAGAGTCATCTTAAAGAAAGAGTTATCTTAAAGAAAGCTTCCAGAAAAGAAGATTACGTTATGGCAAAACATTAAAAGCAAACCAAAACAAACAAAAAACATCCCTGTAATTAATTTGCTGGGCAGCCCCACAGCCATGTTAGCATTAAAATGCCAGATCAAGAACATGTGCCAACTTTGGTGCTGAAGCCCGCATGTACTGCACTAGGATTTCTCTGAATTCCCAAAATCTGAATTACTGCTGACAATAAAATTAAGCTAGGGTTAATAAATACTGTTATCTGTAAAATCTCCAAAATACCACTTACTGTCTTAAGAATTCATACCTGAAATACAATGAATAAAAGACACTTGAAAGTCAGTAAAAAGAAAACCAGATTAAAAATTAAGTCACTTAATCTAGTCTCAGCGTTTATCAGGCTCTTACAAAACACTGGATCAGGGTCAAGCACATTGAAATCATAGGCTATCAGTCCACTCACAGATATTTATCTATTTTCAGAGAATAAGTTACCTCTATATTTTTATTCTATTCAAATTCCAAAATTGAAATTAAGAGGGGAATAGGAATGGTGAAACTAACAGGGCACAGGACAATTTTAGAATAATGTTTTACTCAGATATGGTACAAGTATCTTGATTGAATTTCTTTCCATACATTATCAGATATGAAATTAACTATACGCTACGCATATTCTAACATATCTCTCTGTATATTCATGTATTTAAGTTTCTGTATTTTATCTGCATACGGAATATTCTACTTCTTTACAATAAAGCCACCCTTGGTAGAGAGAGGTTTTTCTAATTCCTAGAGTTTCTCCCCACTCCACCCCTTCCATTTTCCTTTAAAATCCTATTACAATTAAAGTTACTCATACACACAGTGCCATATGCTTGTATATGTATCTATTTATATATTATTAAAATACCTTGAAGTCAGTAAAAGCACAGGTGCAAATCCATTATCACTTACAAAGAGTCAGAAAAAAATTAACCTGCAGATATTCAATAAAAGGGCGGAACCTGTAGACATGTTTTTTCCTCCATCTTGTACATACTCTGGCTTCTCACTGACTTTTGCATGGACCTGAACTCTGATGTTCAGTCCTTTCTAAGACTCAATCATCAAGGTAATAGATACTTTATTACATTTACCATAACAACTGATAACTGCTGAAGGAAAATGTGTTTTTGACAACAAAATAATTTCATTTGTATGAAGTATCAAACCTTTACACTAAACTTTCTGTACCACAGGTAATAAAAACTGGATTTGAGCTCTACTCCCTTTAAATGGGACCTGACCTGTTACACCCTTTACAAAGCATCTCCCGTATCTGACAAGGCCAAGACTCACTCCCATTTTTAGTAAAAAAACCTGAGAACATTATAAAACAATATTCTTTAAAAAGCAAGGAAAGAAAAACCCATATGGCTTTGTTTTCATCACGTTAGCTATAAGGCCAGTTACTTAAGAATTCTGATGACCATCAAATTTTAAAATTTGCTTTCATTCTTGCCCATTCTCAGATTTTTAAGGAAGGAATCACCTTCATCCTCCAACCATCTCTGACCCATGACAGATGCATGCTGTCAATTGCACACTGCACTGAAAATGGAAACAAACAAACTCACTTCCTCTATTCTTAGCTATTCTTCCACTTTGGTAACACAGCACAAGAAGCTTATAAGGAATAGGATAAATAAGCCAAAAGCAAGAATTATAACACGGTTTTCCAAAGATTAGCTCTTTGACATTAAAAAATTACACCAATTGTTTATGCTGAGTATGCTGCATAGTGGAAAAACAGAAAAAGAAAGTCCTCATGCCAGTGCGCTTCTCTCTGACTGAAAATCCTTACAGACACATTTTAACTATCCAGTATCGTAAAATATTTAAATAAAAACCCTCAAACCTCCGCATACTGCTTCATATCCTTCAGTTTGCTTTCATTGGTGAGCACGGCCTAGTAAGTCAGAGGAATGCAAAGGGGAGGAAAGCCACAGATTACGTGACTAGATCCTTACTGTGATTTGGAAAAGAAAAAAACCTCAAGTGACAGCACTCCGTAGCTAAGATGGATGGGTGTGCTGTGATGGAGACAGAAGTCAGTCAGAATTCAACAGATTCCTGTACACCAAAATGTTCAAATTCCATTCTGCATTTATTATGGAGTTCAACAAGCTGACCTTTCAAAACAAATTTAATCTCCTTTGTTGAGCAGCGCAGGCCAAATGACTGTTGAATGGGTAATTAACCCACCTCAATGAGCTGCCTGCACATCTGAATTACAAGTCAGAAGACTACTACAGTTCCACATTGCTGAAGAATATTTGTGTTCTCCTAATGTTACAAACTGCTTTGAAAAACCTAATATGCAGAGAGATTACAAAAGCCATGTCTAACAGGAACACGGAAAAATAGCCATTTATGGGCTGCAGTCTGCTTTTAGCACTCTGCCTTTCCTTTCAGCTAGCAGCCTGCTTATCAGTACATAAACAATTTTTTTCAATTTTTGCCACACCCATTTAAAGGAACAACTACGTCAGCACTCTACCAGCAATAAATTATATCGTTTTGGCATTTGGGCTATTTTTCCAATATTTAGAGGTTTAATACCTGCAACAAGATGGCACCTGATACACAAATTTCAAAGGCCTCTTACTGCTCTATCTTAGAAGCCATTTTAGGACTCCTGTGCAAGTTGGAACCTGATACCACTGATTTCCCTCCTGTAAATAAGGCTAAACTCATACAATAATCCAGATAGAACAAGAAGAACGAATTCCACCTTTTAAACATGCTAGTTCCTAAAAAAGCAGCAACAAGACCAAGTTTAATGGTATCCTTGTTAAATCTCTCTCTCTCTAGTGAAGCTGTCACTACTTTTGGGCTAAACAACATTAAAATATGGCAGAAAAACATTGTCTGAAAAAAAATTAGATGGCTCCAAAACATGATACGGGGGAAAGAGCAGGCCACAACTTTATTTACCACTGACAGCTCTCTAGGAATAACCACTGCCTGCAATAAGGCGAAATGGGAACCCACAGTTCAAGGATATCATATTATTCCTTTAGTTTTGGAGGGGACCATTTTGAGAAAGGACAAATAATACACCAGTCTACTGGATTCCTACATTCCTGTCCTCTCTGCAAGGCTCCATGACCACTGGCCCAAAAGCTGTGGTCTGCTTTTGGACACTGGCCCTTGATAGTATCAATCACACTGGACCTGAAGCTACCAGACACAGAATCATGGAATATCCCAAACTGGAAGGGACCCACAAGGATCATCGAGTCCAAGTCCTGGCACCACACGGGTGCCCATTTACCACAACCTTTGAGCCCTGCCCATCAGCCAATTGTTCACCCACCGTAGGATGTCTTTGTTTAGCTGTATGCTGGACATTTTGTGCAGTCGAATCCTATGGCAAACTGTGTCAAAAGCTTCACTGAAATCCAAAAAGGAAGGGAGGAAGAGAAACACCCTCTCCCCACCCCACCCCCCCAAAAAAAAGGAGATTCTTCTTGCCAACTAGGCTGGAATAAAGCTGAGCAGGAAGGTAAAAATGTTCTTGTTGTGACTGGTTGCCAGATAACACCTTCCTAGGTGAGAGATCATTGCCAATGATCTCCCTGCCAGTCTGCCCCACCACACCCAGCCTCTGCTGGGGGCAGGTCCAGCCAGTAGAAGTCTCTGCCAACAAGGGCAACGCACTTACATCCATCATCTTGTCCTCCTCTCCTCCAAGTTTCTCTATATGCTTTTAAGTCAATTTACCTCAGTGGAAATTCAACCTTTTTCACTCAGCACTTTACACTCAGGCACTTCACAATAATATTAGTCATTCTGAGGTATGCAGTATTTTTTATTATTTTTTTTATTTATATATTCTGTGTTCATCTCCCGAAGCTGAAGCCTGCACTGAAATAAAACTTCACATTTAGCAAGCATGTAGCCTCTGACAGCCCCCCAGTAAGCATTATTCCAGTATTCAGGACCTAACAGTATCCAGTTGAATGAAAAGCCTGCAGAAGATGAGAGAGGGAATACTAACATTGAACTGAATAGATGGTTCTTGACTTCTGGTCCATGAAAATGGGGAACCCACCCTGGGCTCTCAGATTCCTATAGCTCAAGAGTGAAACCTGCAGATAACATTTCTCATTCAAGCGAGCACATAGAATTCACGCAGATCTGAGCTACAACACGCCATGAAGCTTCTCCAGATACACTGCCTCAACCAAGACCATTCAAATCCAGACTTTAGTAAGACAAACTTTGCTTCATACTTCTACCACTCAAGTATGAATAAAGCTTTAAAGAATAAAGAACTGCAATCAAGAAAGATCTAAGCTGAAACTCCTTCCTGAGTTATGGACCTAATCACATGCACAGTATATAGCATCTCTCTGCAAAACCACATGCACAACATATGATGAAGAACAAGACCAGCAAGCTACTGTTACCTTGTCAGACCCTTTATTAATAGCTTAGCTTCTCTGATGCAGGTTCTTTCACCCTATTTATTTAGGTAGCAATCCCTCCGGGAGAATAGTTTTCAGTGACTATCACTAGATGGGCACCCTTCTCATGAGATTTAAGTCTCCTTCAGCACTGAGTGTGCTCAGTGATCCTCACCTAATCAGCAGAGCAGACCTATTCCAAAAGAGCTGCTGAAAGTTTAAAGAACAAATGACAGTTCTCTAAATAGAGTTTATAAACATCAAGAAACCTGGTGAGACAGCATTAGGAAGGAATTTGATTTTCAGCAATTTTAAGTTAGAAAGAAATAGTAGGACTTGCAACTGTAGCTCCTGACATGATAAGATACCTCGTCAACTGTTTATTTCTGCAAAGAGAGCATACATGTAGCCACTAATTACAGCGTGCAATAAAATTATTTGTTTCACAACCAATCTTGTACTGTTTAACCCCCAACCCCATCCTCCCCCAAAACCCACCCCTAAACTCTGAGGGCCTGGCAATTATTGAACTCAGTTCCTAAGGCTGGAAAAAAAGAAAAACAAATGATAACCTCTTATCACTTTTCACAGTTGGTGACCCTTTCTTAAATCTGAAGTTAATCACCAAAGAGTAAATGAGTGATGCATCCACTAACAGGTTTAAAATTCATCCTTTCACTTTTGGAGAAGATTGAAAACCATATTTTCAGGGCACTGAAACCAATGAAAACTGAGCGTAATATGCTTGCCCATCTTTACTAAGATGTTTCACAGGTCTCACATTACAAACACTACTGCAGTGGCACAAGTAGCCATATACTCTCAATGCCATGAAGTAACCATGCATCTTCACAGAGAGGGTGGTCGGGCATTCCCTGGGGAAGTGGGCATGGCCCTGAGCCTGCCAAAGTTCAAGGAGCATTTGGACAACACTCTCAGACACCGGGTTTGGTTTTGCAGTGGTCCCGTGTGGAGCCAGAAGTTGGGACTCGATCTTTATTGGTCCCTTCCAACTCGGGACATTTTATGATATAAAGGAAGAATCCTCCCCTCAAAATAAACATCTAAATGAGACTTATTGTTTTAAACAAAATGCAATACAGCACTGAGCTACTAATATATTTTCTCCTTCTTGAGAAAAGGAAGAAAAAACAACCTTTCATCAGGACTTGTAAAACTGTAACAGTAAGATGTTGGAGTTTAAAAAAACAGCCCATGTGACTTTTTTCAATGTTAAATTCAATAGAATAACCACTATAGAATAAAATAATAATTATATATATATATTTAAGTTAAATTATCCTGTGCTCAAAACTGATAGCATCAGATGGTACAGAAGAGCAAAGCAATTAAGGTGAGAAGAGTTGAGTTTGTTTTATGCGTTCTCTGCAGCTTCAGCAGATTTGCTGAATTCCAGGTCAGTGCACTTAACAAGTGTATAAAACTGTAAAATCCGCACAAAAAAAAAAAAAAAAAGGAAAAGACTGCTGTGGATTTTTTTCTCCTGACTGATAAAAGCATCTGCTGAATTCCAGTTGGTTATACCTAATATAACTTCCATGCAGCAAACACTTTCCAAAGCTCACTCTATCCTCCTTTGGTAACACTACAACAGTACAAGTATGACTGAGCCCTACTTTTCTTTGTCGTCAGAATAACTTATCACAGTGCACGAGACAGAAGGACCAAGCCCAGCTAATGAAGCCTGACTGGAGTTAGCAGACTGTTACATTCAGTGCAGCTTGTACACCAAGTACAACCAGGAAAAGAACAACTGCAGTGCTGAATTCCACAAATACTTTTATGTGAATCTACTACAAGTAGCAAAGAGGCACGCTCTCCACAAGTCATAAATACTATCTTCCTGCAGTCTGACTGCACTGTGGGTCAAAGCACAAATCAAAGAACTGAAATAGGACCAAGGTATTTATCAGAGTCCATTCTAGATCAATCACAAGGAATGCCAGTTTTCTAGGCACTGTGTTAAGTTTTCTGGTGACCTGCACGCGCTAGACTTCCCACTTCTCTCTAGGTAAGTCACATTTCTAAGTGAAAATAAAGCCTTTTCAAACTCACTGTGGAATTATCTGGGGGCCAACTCAGATCTGTGGACAGCAATATATTAACAGATCCTTGAATGGACACTTTTTCAAAGGTTTAAGTTCCTCTAATGCATACCCCTCTAAACATGTAAGTACCCGACTGTAACAAATTGCTTGCTTTAAGCATAAGTCTCACCCTTATAACCATAATAACAAAGGTTTGCTAGCAATCTGACACACCTCCAGTGCTCATCTTTAGGCACTGCGCATAAAGAGCCTGTTTCTACAAATGCACCAATTTAAGAAAAAATGTATTTTTTTTCTCCTCTCTCAGTCTATGAAGTCTACCACTTCCAAATCCGAACACTACTACTCCTGTCATCTTTCTATATCCATCCAACAACTGGATGTTAACTGATCTGCCTCTGAGCATCCCGTAGGGATAGAATCTCCAGCTGCCAAGCTCAGGCTGTTGAGCGAGCAGCACCTTACAGACAGTCTGTTCACTGGCAGCACAGAGAGCAAAGCTCACCTGTACATCTGAGTTTGCATTTAATCAAGCAATCCTTCAACTATGAATCAGAGTACACTGGCTGACAGGTCACATGTTTCTAGCTGCTCTGCTTTTAGAGGAAGGTAGGTTCCTTATTGCAAGATCATCTGGATGCCAAGGAAAGCAGATCAGGTCTAAATAACGTTGCTGGCTACCCTGAAGGCTACTGCCATGCAGCATCAGGAGATAAAGCCATTAGGAAAAAAAAGGAAAAAAAAGTGTTTAGAAGAATAGCACAGCATAGATACAGAGATAACAAAGCCCCAGTGCAAGTTCCAGAGACATGCATATTGACAGGAAGAAGAGAGCAAAGAATCAACAATTCCATGAGTTAATGAATGAGTATTTCAGACTTATTTTGCAAACAAGTTAGAATAGGAAACATTTATACATTAAAAAAAAAAAAAAAACAAAAAAACTGTAACAACAAGAATGTATTACTTGAGTGAAGTTCCATCGTTGAAGTCTACAAACGAGTTTGGAAATTCAGGATGCTAATAGCAAATTTTCCTCACTCTCCACCTTAGAAAGATTAACTCTCACTTATTTGTAAGCTTACAAGAGAGGCTGGAAGTTTTCAAGTAATGTATAAGATGCTGTCAATAACATAAGTTCATCAGAAGATGCATCAATCTGAAGTGACTGACTTTAAACTTTCTGATCACTTGAAACAAACATAATCCTTTGAACTATGCATCTTGCCAGCTGGAAAGGAGAAATACTGAAGTGTATGGGTACCAATAAGGGGTCCAACACCCTCACTCCAGCAACACCGTCATTTTCAGTATAATACCCAGGTTGGTAGAAATCCACAGGTAGGCTCAGCTCTAATATCTCGTCTGTCTTACATTCCACATCCAAAAATGCTCTGTATCAGTTCTATTGGATTCCTCCAAGATACTGCCAGTCAACAAGATGCTCACTTCGCTATGAGATTTCAAAGTATTTCAGCCTAAAAAATGTTTTGAGTATTTTATCTCTTTCTAATGAGGAACCAACTTACAACGGCATCACTGAATAAAAACTCCAACTTGACTTTCATAACAAAGCGTACCTCATGTAATCAGGGCACATTAGTAGTGCTCACATAGATCCATCAACCTTCTATTTTTCCTTTTAATCTTGCATTCTGTATAAAATGCCATAACCTGGAGTATCACACTCAGCTTCAAAGCACTCATTTTGTACATTCACTAAGTACTTCGACTATATTAAACAGTCTTAGAAGTTTGGTATGATGTTAACTTAACCCAGCTATAAGTGGTCCAAATGGAGCCTTTCCAAAAAAAACTGAGGGGGGGAGGAAAACATCTTTAGGAAGTTGTTTGCACAGGCATGAATTGTTAGGTATAATATTTGGTTTTGTTAGGGACACAAGACAGGATAAACGGAATGCCACCACTATATAAACAAATGATTCTGCAACTACTCATAAGGGCAACATATAATACTACCTCTGGGTCTTCCACTGTTGTCATGGCACTCCAAGTCAGACTCCACCGAATAACCCTATGTGACCTTCAGTAATTTCCTATGTTTGGATTTATTTTTATTTTTTAAAGGGAGTCTGACACTTTATTAGATGAAAGATCTTAAAACAGTCAAAAGAGTTTCTGTAGAACTCCAAAAAGAAGAGTCTGACAGTTTATCACCAGTCTGAGTTTTGTTTTGTTTTTTAAATAATGAAACAGGATGTAAATCATAGGATTACCATAAAATCGAAGGGTTCCCAACTGTAACACATTCTCTGGCAAATTCAGTTTCCATCTGTTATATTCAATAAATTATTTCCCTCAACACAGACTACAAAATAAGGGGTTTGACATCACATGCACTTTCACACAGTGCTAATTTTAAGGCAACTATTAGATCTTCTTCCATCACAGATGAACCTGTTTATTCCTTCTTCAGTCACCACGCATTTATTTTAATGTTGAGCAGAAGCAGGGATGCTTTTATAATCCCTCAGATGATCCTGACCAAATAGTTCAAATAAGTTAAAAAGGAAAAAAAAAGAAGTCCTTGTACTCCAGACTACCACCTTCTTCCTGAGCTTTTTTTTTTCCCTTCAATAAACTCTTCTTAAAGAACAGCACACAGAGCACAGAGCACCAAAGCCTATCCCTTTTTTACATTAAGACTATCAGAATATGTGTAATAGTTTTCACTTTAAAAAGTCACCTTGATAAAGATTTCTTAGTTCTATGCAGCTGTATATACCTAACTATTAAAAAAAGGTTTTGCTTTAAACCTACAGATACAGGTTAAGAAACTTGGGTTAAGCTAAAAACACTCGTGGAACTAAGTACAGTATTACATAAAGTTTATTTGTTTAACAATGGAAGACAGGACCTTAAATAATTTCAAGGTCCTTTTGTGATGACAGAGCAGCTATGGGAAATTGGACAGCAATACATTAAGCAAATATGAAAATAAAGAATTGACAAACTTGGATTTTGAAATACAAGTCTCCCAAATATGAAAACACTAACAATAGCAGAGGATATAAATAAAGAAGCTCAGGCTAAAGCTCATAAATCTTTATCACAAAGTTTCTTTAGCTTTCCATTGTTGAGGATGTACCAACCCAACAGTAACCTTGACATATCAATAGAACAGGGAGGCTGAACGCAGTTTATGTCCTTTTATATAAACAAAAAGTCAGTGGATGACCAAAGTTTAACTGATTTTAAAAGGCCTGCAAGCTATTTGAAATAAAAAAAAATAAAGCAAACCTTAATATTGTAACCGACATAAATTAATACATAAATACTCTTTATACCTCAATTCTACACTTTCTTAAAAGTGTTACACGTTCTTAAAAAAAACACAGAAGAGACTTGACCAAAAGAAGTTTTAAATATCTGTTCTGAAACCTCCTGAATTATTAACTGTACATCTCACATATATAGAGATGTATCAGAAAGGCTTCTGTGTTACTGGAACAACAGATTAAAAAAAAAAAAAAACTTGGCTATTATACAGGCATGACTATCCTAACAAGTTGAGAGAAAGCTGAAAACGCTGACAGGGCTGCCAGCCTTTGACAAGCAAAAGCTAATGCTGAAATGAGCTTAGCTTCTCTTTGCTTGATAAAGATCTCTGACCAGATCATCCAGTAGAGTAAGAATGAAGGGTCAGAGGTATTCCTACCTTCCTAGGAAAAAAAAATCAGTTACATGCTAGCTCATTTGTTTTTTAAGCAAGTGCCACAAACGTGTAAACGACACAAAGTCTCATTCCCAGCCACAGAGAGAGGTGCAAGCTCCTGACAGACGACGGCTCCCGACAGCAAGGTGGCTGCTGCACTGCACGAACCCCGGCCCTCACTTTTCCACTGCGCGCAAGGTCCTCTGAGACCGCACTACAGGCCCAGCGCCAAGTGCACGTCGGTGGGGAAGTCCTGCAGGAGGGACGCCCGCCAGCGAGGCCGGTGTGCCACTTACCGCGCACCCACACACCCTGCGAGCAGCTTCGTTTCGTCCTTAATCACTTTTAAAAGCCCTTAAATGCTCCTGGATGCCTGAACAAAGCGGGGAGGGGGAGAGAAACCCTTCCCCGCCAGGGGCCGGCTGCCGCAAGCACCCCCCCCCTCCACCACCACCCGGCCTCCCGTTACCTCGCGGCACCCCCTCCCAGGGGCCGGGGCTGCGGCCCAGCCTTCCCCCCCCGCTCCTCCCCGGGCCGAGCGCAGCCTCCCCGCTCCGCTTCGCCCACCCGCGGTCCCCCCGCACCCGGCGCCCCAGCGGCGGCCTCCGCCCGGCGGGGCCGCGAGCGCCGCTTCCGGAGCCGGGGCCGAGCCCGGGGCCCGGCGCCTCCATTTTGGGGCCGGCTCGGCGCGGAGCTCACCTGCATGCCGGGCACTTGCACCGCCACGGGCGAGTGGGCCATGGCGGGCTGCGGCGGCCGGGCGCCGCCGGCTGCTCCCTTCTCTCGGCCTCCCTGCTCCTGGGCGGCGACGGCGGCGGGGCCTGGAAGGACAAAGCGGCGGGGAGCGGCTTCAGCGCGGGCCGTGCTCCCTCCTCTCCTCTCCTCTCCTTTCCTTTCCGTTCCTTTCCTTCCCTCCCCGCGCGGCCCGCCCTGCCCGCCCGGCGCCCCCGCCCGCCCGCTGCCGACTCACCTCGCGGCCGCGGGGCTGGGGCCGAGCTGCGAGGCGGGCGGGCGGGACGCGGACCCTAGCGCCGCTCTCCTGCCATGCCTGCCGGGCTCCTCGCAGCGGCCCTGCCCATGCCCCGTTTCCCGCTGCCGGCGCGGGGGCGGCTGCTCGGAGCCCCCCCGGGGTGGCGGCTCTCGGGGCTGGGCTCAGAGCGCCATGTCGGGCTCCGGCAGCAGGAGGAGGAGGAGGAGGTGGCGGCTGCTGTGCGGCGGCGGCGGCTTCTTCCGTCTCAGCTCCGGCCTCGCGGGGCGGAGCCGCCGCCGCACAGGGCCCCGGCGTCAGCTGCCCCCGCCCCGGGCCGGGCGGGCAGGGAGTGGCGGCCGGGCTTCGGCGGGGCCCCTCAGCCCTGCTGTCACACCAGCGAGGCCGCCCGCGACGTCCCGCCGCGATCTGAGCCCCCTCGGGCTCTGTCGCAGTGCCCTGGGCTCCTGGACACGCTGTCACACCGGGCTGGACCCCTCAGGCGCTGTCACGGTGTCCTGTCCCCCTCAAGCACGCTGTCACAGTGCCCTGTCCCCCTCAAGCACTCTGTCACACGGCCATGTCCCCTGCAGGCACGGTGTCGCCGGGCCCTGTCCTACCAAACAGCGTCTGTACCTCTGGGCAAACAGTCGCTGCACCCCGTACCCACAAACACAGCCACAGCACCCGTACCTCGGGCTGCCGTGCCCCAGAGACACGCTGGTGTTAAGTAACCCAGTGGACATTTTATGGGGTTTTGGCTTTTGTGACACACAGAGGTGGCATCTTCTTGTCTCGGGGGCACTCCTGGCAGCCAGCCTCTCTAAAGGTAGTGTGGACAAGCCCAATATGCTGTGGAGGTGCAGCGTACAGTTTGGGGTGGGTTTTGTGTCAGCAGAAGGATTTCCCACCAAGGCCAGCCCTCTGCCAGCCTGGCCCAAGCTGCTACAGGACCATCCCAATGACCACTTCTACCTCTCATCACCATCTTCCACTGTGGGGTCGGCTACCCTGGATTCTGCAAGGTCCTGGAGAGGAAAATTACAGTGTTTTAAGGCGACATTTTTCTCATTCATGTGTGAGTCACCAATTTGTGTTGCATGATTCACATTCCTATACATTAAAGTTTTGCCAGTTACTCAAGTGAAGCTAAAAATGACATCCTTTATGCCATCCTTACCCTCTGAGCAAGAATATAGAAATCACATGGGGGCCGTCATACTCATGTTCAACTACAAATATCCTCAGGGGTTCTTGAGGACTTTACTCAAATTCACAGATCTATGGGTCTGAAAACTGAGAAAGTGTAAAGTAAACTGGAGACTTAGGATTGTTGCCCATGCTGGACCTACCCTGTTCAAAGGGTGGTTCTCTTCAGAAAGGATGTGACTGGAGGCAGTCTCTCTCCGTTACGACACGGAGAAATGTTGCACTGTGGCAAGGAGCACAAAACACCTCTGTTTAAGGTGAGGTTTTGCTAAAGAAGGCTAAAGCCAAGAATTTCAACGTTAGGCAGTCTTTCCATCCTTAACTCACTGTGGTTTGAATCAGAAAACAACTCACACTGATGTTAGTTAAGGACAGACTTGTGGCTCATGCTGGAATTACTTTATTTTCTGACTTGCCATTTTGTTAAGTCTTTACTGTTATTAAAATATTTAGATTATTCTGCGCCTTTTTAAAATATATAGCAGTAAAAGGTTTCTAAGTGACAGTTATACATCTAAGTTACCTAAGAGCCTGTAAAGAGGTCAGTTTAATGGGTGGAATAACTAAGGTATGTATTTTCTGAAAGTTTGTGTTGTAAACGTAAAGGCAAAAATATTTTTATTTAATAAAATTGGAGAAGAAAAAGGGCTTTCTATTAATAAAAAGCTTTCTTAATTGTATACAGTGGCTCAGTGAATAAATGAATGAATATCCACTCGTGGAACCTCTGAATCCTGCCTGGTTCATTCTACTCAGACATACTTAAATCACTTCTCATCTTACATTTTAATGACCAGTAGAACAGAATTTCTGAAAAAATCCTGACAAAGGACATTGGAGGGTTTTTGTTTCAGCTGCTAATGCATTACCATTTTGGTTCCCTCTGTTCCTCCTCTGACTCTGAGGCTCAGCTTGTCTTTTTCAATCTATTAGTTACCTTGATTTTTCTCCCTATAATCCTGCTGACTAGTTATCTCAGCCTTGCCTGGATTTTATATTCTCTCTCTTGATGGTACCTGTTTACTTTATATCAGAGAGAGTTCTGGTTCCAATCCGTGCTTCCCTATTTGGGACCATACACTGAGACTTTTGGCCTTTTATGCATTTTTGGCTTGCACACAACTGAATATAAAATGACCAGGACTAAAAAAATATTTAATAGAGTATGAAGAAGACCATTGATATGCACGGTACAATGTTTTCTCCCCAATAACTGTATCTGTAGTTAAAACCCACCGGTGGCAGACTGTCTGGGAGGACTGCAGTGACAAGAACATAAGCAAAACGTTCTGCAAAAAGGCAGCACTTGTTTATGCCACATTTGCTCAGAAAGCCCTGGGATGATACGGTTAGCAAAGCCAGGAAAGAAAATCTGTCAGGGAATCTTAAGTAATCAGTCAGTCACGTAATGACTGAATCATCAAGCCAGGCTGTGAAGTAAGGTAGGCTGGCACCATAACATCTAAGAAAAGGGTTGTAATATTGTATGCCACTCTGTAATTAGCAAGATCTAATTTGTTCATTAAGAAAGTCAGATGGTCAGTTGCTGATACTGCTGTATGAAAGGCCTTCCCTGCCCCTTCCCAGCCTGCTCTGTAAATAAATACCTGTTGCTGCCGTTTTCCAAGACTTAAAATATGTCTATAATTCACATAGGACATCTCTCAGGGCCTCACAGTAGCAATGTGACCCAATTCAGACCTTCTACTGTTTTGTGCATTTAGGTACTATTTTGATGTTACTGGTGTGAAAATACAGTTATTTTTACACCAGAAGACTGCAGGGAGATAGTAAAAACACTAGGCTCTTTGCAAGTGCCTGTACCATGTTAGCTAGTTTAGACTCACCACAAACAGTTGGGATTTCTCTCAAGCTTCCAAACATAAAGTGTCATTACACTGGTAAGTAGAAAAATACTGTATTTTAGAGCTGTGGACTCCAGGGACTCCTCCCAGTGATTTTCTGGGATGAGGAAGGGAGTGAATGTCTGATCTCATTCCAGTAGAGCTGATGCAAACTCACTATTAGCAAAGACCCCATCAGACTTGCATGTCTGTCTAGGAAATGGAATGCCTGGTTTCTACACATAAGCAGTGGATCTGGGTATTTAAAACTCCTTAGTGCCTTTGCAAAGTTCAGCTGGCCAGTGCAGTACTGTCCTGGGCTCATGAGGGTCATCCCATGTGATGAACTTAGAGGCCACTCCACAGTTTTCTTCCATACACTGTTCTTATAATACAAGCAGTATATCTAAAGGGTCGTCAAGTAGAAGTGGAAGACCGCATCAAAAACTTGTAAAGTCCAATGCCTTTCATGTTTTTACATTTGAAACACCTGCCAAAGATGTTTCAGAGCTTAAAAGTTGACTAAGATGGTAAAAATGGGCTGCATATTTATTTTATTAATGAGAACACCAGAGATGTTAAAGGAAGTATGCAAATGTTTTTGGAAGGGTATAATTTCTCCATTCTTCGACGTATATCATTTTCTGATTCATGGGCACTAGGAGTCACTTTGTCTTAGAGGCAAGTTATTCAGCAGCTGCAGAATTTCCAGCACTGCTGCTGGAAATTGCGGGTACTCACTTGTGTAAAAGACAGATGTAGCTCTCATCAATCCCATATTACAACTGTGATATTTCTACAACTAGTCAATCATTTAAAATGACAAAACCTTGCCACTGGTCTAGAAACAGTACCATAGTACATCCACTTCTGCCCAGGACTTTACTTTCCATACCCTGTATCCAACCTCCCTGTCTCCCCTCATTCTTCAGCTCCTGCAGCCTCTTCCCTTCTTTGTTTCCTCTCTGACATGTCATGGTAGCTTCTAGCCTCCTGCTGTCTGCATGCACATAGGTGAGTGCCAGGACATAAAGTACAGGTTCCCCTTGTTCCCAGCATGGTGATAGCAGCTCAATGCCACCAGGACAACCAGCTGTCAAAAGCCTTCTCCAGCTCTGGGTTCCCCTGATCAGCAGGTGCATAGAGCTTCTTCATCACAAATGAATTATTTAGAGAATTCAGCTGCCAAAGTCTGCCAGTGTCAACTAAGTGTTCAGAAATGGAATTTTTCATGTAATATGGCCAAATTGTGTGCTTTATCCTGGAGACAACAATGGCACATCCTCAACACAAAGATGATTGCTATACCGCATTCCACATCCTCCCTCAAAAGCAATGGGATTTATTCTTTTTCTTAACAGGGCAAAAATGATACATCTGCCTGCAATCTTCTTAGAAATGTCTGAACTATTTGTTAATTGTCACTTCCTGCTGTTTTAAGGAAAATAATCAGGCTGATGTAAATGATTAGGATGGAAAAGGTGGGTGAGGGATGCTTGTTCACCATCTCCTTCAATGCAAAGACTAACGATCATTAAATCAAACAAGCAGGTGCCAAGTTTAAAACAAACAAAAGTAGATACTGTTTTGCAGAGGTAATAGTTAAACTGGGGAACTCATCGCTACGGGCCAAAAGTGACTGGACAATTTAATGGAAGAAAAAAACATTGGGAAATACTATTTATAAAACTAGCACCTCTGGTTGAGGAAGTATGTGAGCTGCAAATCCCTGCAGGCATGTGCAAGCATTACCCATCCTTACGCTGTTCTCACGCGCTTCCCTAAATCACTGCTACTGGCTCCAGTCAGAGATGAGCTACCCTGGTAGACAGACTCCCATTCTGGCATAATCTGCCTGTTCCTGTGTTGAACTTTCAACCTGGAGGGTTAGCATTGGGCCATAGAGTACACAGCTGAAATGAAAGGAACAATCTTGCAATCAAGGCAAAGCTACTTGCTAACAGCACAAATAGACGTGGTACCCATGGTACTAAATGAGCCTGTAGCACAGTTTTGCTGTTCCTTTCCTGGGAGTTTTTCCCTGACACTATAAAAAGATCAGCCAGTTCTCTTTACACAGGTACTAAGCTAACAGTGAATGTGTATTGTACCTATGTGGTGAATGGTGAGTCACTACGTGATTAAGGATTATGATAAATTGAATGGCCTGTTTGCAGGTTCAAGGACAAGCTTTACACCTTTG